>NC_089277.1:32325953-32941786 GCF_963678975.1 Dysidea avara
CCAGGTTTCTTACGGCTTGAACATTGCTTTTCCATGTCGGTGACAAGTACTGTGACAAATGGCGATTGTGTGGAGCTCGAGTTGGAGCTGGACTGGGTACGAGTAAACACAGTTGACTCAGCATTTGGCTTAAGACGCACTCTTTTTTCAATGCTGCTATAGTGGTGTCATCTTCGAAGCAGTCACTCGTGAAATGATCGCTGCAAATAACTGAGTGTTGACTAGCCAGTTACTATGAGTTCTTTGGACTTGCCGGGTCCACTCTAATCGCAGCAAAGAGTCTGTCGGAAAACCATGTAAGCTTACACCATCCTGGTGAGTCTTAGAACAATTCATAGCAACGCACCGCTTAAGCATTTTAACTATTCGCTTCAACTATGCTCGCACGTTGGCACTTTTGTCAATATAAATACTACTAACACAGCTGCGTTCAACTTATGACGTAAGAATGCATGTTTACCACAACCCGGAAGAAGCCGATACAGTGCAAATAATCCCATTTTAGAGCACCATTTTTCACTCATCATATTATATATATTTTTAAAACAAATCATACAGTTGTACATATCATATCTTTAACTATACATACATACAAAAAAATTTTTTTTTGTAATGCATGTCACTCTCCCTTTAACTTGGACTGATCTGGATTCCCTATACTTCGCATATTCATCACAGTCCTTCTTAAAGTGGCCAGTTTTATTACAAAAATGACACCTTAACTTTCTCTTGAAGCTAGTGGTCAATACTCCTTCTTGACTAGTCTGAATTTCTTTACCTTTCATCTTAGTCTCTTCATGTAGTAAACGTTCTCTCACAACAGCTAATGAGGGTACATCAGCACTCGCTTCCAAGGCAGTTACCTGGACACCATAACCCTCTGGGAGACTAGCCAAAAGATAAACAACTCGATCTTCATCACTCACACGCTCCCCAATTGTCGACAATTCACCACATATTTCAGTAATTATCTTGATGTGGTCTTGCACGGACCCGCCTTCTGCTAGCCTCAGCGAAAACAACTTTCGTTTCAGTTCCAACTTATTAGCCCATGTTTTACGTTGAAACTGTTCCGACAGCACTCTCCAAACAGCAACGGGGTCAGTTGGGTCGTTACCAATTAAATAGAGTAACGTGGTTCCATTGCCAACACTATGGTCGCCAGAGCTTTATCACGTTTTGCTGCTAACTTCACCCGTGCTTCATCTCCTTCTGTAGGTTCTCTCTCCGTACCACTAACAATACCCCAGAGTCCATCCTTGATCAGCGCCATCTTACATTGCACCTTCCACGTGGAGTAGTTCGAACTATTCAGTGGCACCACCGAAACTGTTCTAGACTCTGCCATGTTGACTTCTATCAACTAACTCAACAAAGAGTGTATAAACTGACTGTTAGGTCATTATTCTGGGCCCATAACCTGTTGAAATTATTTTGATTAAACTGTCAATCATGCACTCAAAAGTTCATACATACAGAAGTTCTAATTTTACAAAGAAGAAATAATTCGTACTTATAATTATGATTACAAGGAAAAATCAATAGGTTACAAAATCAATAATAAAAGTTCAGATTCACACTCACTGAGATTATACTTCATCAACACATAACACTTATTGTTTTAATACCATGGACTACTCCAACTTGATTCAGTACTTTTTATCGATGTGCTATGGTCCCTACTCTAGTTGAAAATTCCAAATTTTTTCATGTACTTGTTTGTTAACTTTTTTTGTAAATAATTTTATTATGACTGGTGAACCCACGCATACCGCATCTGAAATGCCCAGCCCCTTATCGTCTGAAAAGTGAACTATACATTATGCTTCGTTGTCAGCTATGTTCAACCCATTGCAGGGCCGGAGCCCAGAGATTTTGAGTGGTCCGGCCATCCGTGGACTGCAATGAAGGTCATAGTCATGCACACTACTCAAGTTTTATTGATCTAATATGATCTGTAAATCAGAGATTGTCTGCTTTGGTGTGTTACTTAACTGCATGTGCTATAAGTACACACAGGAAGCTAAGCTAGAGGGTCAGGGGGCATTCTCCCCCAGGGAAAATAGATACTCTGAAATGGCATCTGGAGGCTATTTTACATGCAAAGTCTCTTCTTTTTGTTAACATCAATGGTAATTTTGTGCTACGTTACCAATTAATTGAGTTTCATATCTGACTATTATAGCTAGTAGCTAATTTTATTTTCATGATGTATACAAAAATTTCTCAACGTGAAAATTTAGTTTAGATTGTAACTACATGTTAATGCATGACATGCATGATCAATTAGCTCAATGCAGTATGCCATGCAGATGACTCACTGGGTAATTTTAAGACAGTTAACACAGATGTCATGACTTAGACTATAAGTACTGAATGCTTTATTAGAGTATCACGATGACTGTTCTATTAGAGTATATTTTGATGACTGCTCTATTAGAGTATTTCGATCTTTTCACTAAAATCAAGTAGCTGAAAAGTGATTGGCCAGACCATGGGCTCCGGCCCTGACCCATTGCACAGCATTTTGAATAAAGAACTGTTTGTAAAGCACCTCTGCAATCCACGCATACCAAAAGAAAGAATTGTACCGCGCCCCCCAATTATATTAATTATCGTCTGAAAAGTGAAGTATCCATTACGCTTCGCTGTTGGCTATGTTCAACCCGTTACACAGCAGTATGAATTAAGAACTATTTGAAAAGCACCTCTGCAATCAAAATTGCCACTATGAAAATACGGACGATTTCTGTTATGAAGGGAAGCCATCACGTGCTATCGCCAAATCGACACCTTTTGCTGTCAGCAAAGATGAATGGGACACAAAAGAGGACACTGGTAAGTCCATGAAGAATGCATTGTACATACTGCAGTATGCCAAAAGGCACCTGTCGGGCCGAAGCGACGTTGAACAGTGACAAAATCAAGCCCGTAGCCAGAGATGGGGTAACACGTTGCATAATATAACGTGTTACGTAATATATATGTGACCATATTTGCGAAAAGGGGTCTTCCACACACATCCAATTTACCAATTTTGATGACTCATAACGTCAGATTAGAAAATGCTATGGACTTGAAATTTGGTCAGTAAAGAGCACTAACATAGCTTAGTGGATGGAGAAATTTTCAGGTTAATATATTCATTAAACACTGAGTTATGATCTTCCAAGTTCATAAAATTGGATGTGTGTGGAAGACCCCTTTTCGCAAATCCGGTCACATATTACATTTCACGACTCTGAGTAATATAACGTGTTACTTTTAGAAATGCAGTAATATAACTTTAAGTTACTTTAGGGAACTATAAGTCGTTACTAGTAATGGTAAAAGTAATATTATTACTTAACGAGGAGTTAGAAGCGAATAATAACGAGTAACTTTGCCGGGATGTAACGAGTGATTCTACGAGTAACGATGAGCAAGTAACACATTATAAATGGATTTTACTGCCAATTATCCATTCTACTATCAATTAATCACCTTAATCCATTAGCCTTTCATCTATAATGGTGCTCAGGTGTTGCATGTACGCGTCACTGATATGCATCACGTGACTGCATGTGGTTTATATGTTAACTTTAACTTAGCTGTCTTAATAAAAAAGTAACTTAGCATGAATATAAAATAGTAACTTAATATTTGTAGCTAATATTATTAAGTTAGTAAGTTAATATGTAATATTATTAAGTTACTCTTTATTCTAAGTAATATGTAACTGTAATATATTATACTGATATAAAAGTAATATGTAGTATATTACTTTCATGAAGTAACTTCCCCAACTCTGCCCGTAGCCTTAGCTGTTATCGAGTTATGCTTGTCTGAAGGCATCAGTCAGTCAGTTACTCAATCAGTCAGTAGAAAATTCCGTTGAATAAAATTTTTTTAAAATTCCGTAGCAATTTGTTGAAAGCGTTTCGGGTTGATCTGAAAGCTTGTTTGGGCTTAGTTTTACCTAATCAATACTGCTTCATTGTCGTCTGGGAAGGTTGAGGTTGGTTTTTGGATGATATTATTTCGTGGGCCATACCTACTCCTTTGTGGTCCCTACTATACAGTACTATCGTACTGTATGATAAGATAATAAGGGGTGTAATTTGCCATGTCTTGTTTTCTATAGCAAAACTACAGCTAGATCATTAAAGTGCATGGTCACTGCGTGCACTGATCATTAAGTGTGAAGCATTTGTTCTGATGGTTTAGAGGTGTCGTCAGATCAGATTGGCTATGCGTATCTACTCCACCTACAGCAATTCAAATAGTTTGAGGCATCTACATAAATACGTTCCTCCAAGAAAAGTGTCGATGTGGAAATTAATGGATTAGTATGGTTTCCTTGCATGAAGAAGGAGATGACTATGTAATTGAAGACAAAAGGAATGGCAAAGCACAGAAGGCAGATACTGGTTGGAACCAGAAAGGCATGTGCCTCCAGTGAGTTTGTTGTTATGGCATAAAATGGTGACCGTGTGCTGATTTGTTTGGTTTCTTACCTTGACACTGTGGTCAGATAGGCAAGGAAGCAGGCAGGTTTTAGAAATTCTTATATCTGGCAGTCTTTGAGTGCTTTCATGTTTTTAATACTAGATATGAAGTTAGATACACTAACACTATTCTGTAAAAATGATTTTCATTGTGTCATGTTTCTATGATTACTTTTAAATGGCAGCATTTTAGGTGCTCGTCACTTTAGGGGGGAACCCTACTTAACATTACTACTGTACTGTTTGATATGGACATCCACTCTTACTTAGTTACATACCTTTACAATTTCTAATTGTGACCGGGTCTGCGAAAAAGGGACATAATCGCACAAGCCTAAATTTACAAAATAAAGTATTCAATACATTGGGTGAAATACTTGCGTATCATTGAAAAAATTCTGTAAATTTTTAACCCCTCTTTCTTAGTGAAGGAAAGAACTAACAATAAAAACCTGGATATCATCTTATTTGCCTGCTCAAGAGGAGTTGGAAAATCGTTGTTTCGTTGCAGTAGACCCAAGGATATGTACGTTATGAGCGTTTGTTTACGTCATGTCAAAGCAATCGTACGCGATTGATTTTTCTTCACGAATTTTGCCTTTGTATGCAGTGAAGAAGGACAAGTAAAGGAAAAACTTACCCAGTAATTGATTCCCCTGTTCATGGTGAACATGATGGTGAAAATATTAACCCCGTACCTCAATCCATTGGTAAGTTACAACGGTTTTTGTACGCGCCTGTAATTTATTTTCCCTATACTTGCTGTACAAATTGATTTTTCTATTGTTGCTACTTTGTAGGGCTGTAACTCCCAAAGTTATTGGTAAATGAAACTGAAACTTTGCCAGTGGGTACACCTGGCTAAGTAGATTATAAATATTTAATAAACAAAATTCAACAAAAATGCGATTATGTCCTGTTTTCGCAGATCCGGTCATAATTATACTGATGCAACATCATCTTGCGAGAGTGTGAGTGATTAAAGAACTTGGTAAGTAAAGGATGTGGCACTTATTTTGCTTGCAAGCTTTCATCCCATTTTGTTTGGGATGAAGAAATGGGTCCCACATCCTTTAATTAGTGTATTTGTTAATCACTCACACTCTCACAAGATGATGTTACATTTGAGCAGTATGTACCATACATTACCAGTCCAGTATGTACCATACATTACCAGTCCAGTATGTACCATACATTACCAGTCCAGTATGTACCAAACATTACCAGTCCAGTATGTACCATACATTACCAGTCTAGTATGTAAGTTTTATGTGCCTATAACATTCATTTTGAATTACGTAATATAATGCTAAATTTTGTATGGTTATCGCAAATTATTAGCAAATTAATTAGCTAGTCAATTTTACCAGGAGTCCATAAGGCCACATAAAACTTAATTATTAGTTTCTCATCCCCGCCCAACATAGCCATTTTTTCTTACCTCATCAAGGATGTTTTATACCACTGGTGGCTGAGTGCAGCTATCCAGCACCTTCTTAAGTTGGTACCTTGCTAGAGCAGTCTAAGAACAAGTTGATGTTGTGCTACTTCTAAAATCCAGGCGCCATGCAGCTAGCTAACTCATCTGGAATTAACTATAGACAGTATATGCTACTATGAATTAACCAACTATGTATTACTACTTTACAGTAGGGTAGTTTTGGGTTGTGCAATAATATTATTAGCTAATTCTCGTATTTTGTAATTCATGAAATATTCATAATTCGTTCAATTACGTTGCTATGCACTGCTAAGGAAGCATTTGTTAAACAAACTGCTTTTACCAACATATTACGCACAGAACTATCTTCTAAACTGTTTTATAGTGTGACTAACGTGTTTTTTCCCATAAACTCTCTCGACAAAGCCTTAAAGCTGCTCTTCATTTTCGTTCGCGTACGTAAGGGATACGCCCCCTTTCAACTCGAAGCGATAGGCTATTCCTGGTAGTGTACGAGGCCTACACCATTGTTTTTCAGTTGCTAAATGCCTGAAAACCTCAAGGGGAAGGTAGTCTGAGGAAAGTCACCACACCCGTATTTCAGTCCGCCGAAAAGAAACCACCTCAGAGCAAAGTTCACCTGTGTAGAAGTTTAATACAGACCTCATTTCACTTTTACTTCTTACGTAAAAGCTGCTTTTACTGTTATTAAACGATTTTGCTCACGTGGGTGTGTACGGACAAACATAGATAGGTAGATAGGTAGATAGGTACACACACACACTTTTACGAAAACAATTTCAGTAAACCAGGCGCGCGCCCTTCGGCCAGCTGTGGGCGCGTGCCCTTCGGCCAGCTGTGGGCGCGCGCCTGGTTTAAAAATGCATTCTGAGTCATTTTAGCTAGCTAATTCAGCTAACTAGTCAGTAAAAAATAAAATAAAAATCTGCCCTCCCGCACTGCTATTTTGAGTTCAGGATGATGAGAAACTAATAATTAAGGTTATGTGGCCTAAGTGTTATAAGTTACTTATGTGCTGCTGATAATACTGTTCCTGATGATATTGTTTTCATAATAGTAACTATTAAAAATGGCAATATTGGAAAAAAATTGGTAAATATCAAATCAGTGATTGGTACATGTGGGTTAGAGACATAGCACGAGGATCTTCGTGGATTATAAAAACTGAGGCAAAGCTGAGTTTTTAAAACACAAAGATCCGAGGGTGTGGCCTCTAACTGACTTAGAAAAATGGGAGCTTTTTTATAGGCATATAGGTGGAGTCATTGTGGAATTGAATTAGATGTTGTTTTAAAATTGTCACACAATCTTTAACATGAGTGCGGAAGTCAGAACATATTTTCATCTAAGAGCTGAAAGAATCGAAGCTACGTAGTACTTCATTGCTGTTTCCTAAAGACGGATGATAGTAAAGATAATCGTCTTGACATGGAAAGTGACCAGTTGCTGCCATTACACATGCCATGGTGTTACAACAGTGTGAAGAACAGGTGAATTAGTGTAACAGCTGGCTTGAGCGATTACGATGACCACGAGTTGTCACAAGTTGTTGTATAACCGCAAGGCTTGGTTTCATGTACGGATCACTAACAATGCAAATTAACCATTCTACAAAGAAGCTTGCCCATCTAGGTTTCTGGTGAAGTGCATCTACAGTTAAAGTGAAGACGAAAACACTTTGGAAAGCAGATGGGTGCTAAACAGAATTTTCCATGATGTTACCGGACTTCTCTGTTCATCCTGACAAACGTACACCATAGCTACAATGTTAAACGGTACCTCCCATAATTGAAAGCCAGGTTTATAAATGTAACGGAGTTGTCAATCCCGTGTTGGCTTGGGTGACTTCACCCACTGCAAACTATTAGTTTGGGAGAGCATAGCAAATCAATGATCGAAAGTGAGATTTGCAGTGGCTGAGGTCTCTTATGTTAGCAAGTTTTTAACCATTTTAAGAAACTGCTAACAGGACTTTTAGTGGATTTTAAAGACCTTATTATCTGCCAAAGATCAAAGTATTTTATACATGTCATTTTCTAATTGCTGTTATACTCCTAGGAATACTTGAGGCGACACAGATATCATAATGCTGAAACATCAGAATTGTGGGATTCCATGGATGATGTAAGTGTCTTTATCCTCCTTTACTCCACATGTGAATATGTACATTTACTTGATTAACATGAACAAATAGTCACATGTATTTTGAATGATGGTGAAGCCTTGGCTTTATCCTTCAATTATTGAAATGTAAAAGTGACTGTTCAGTTAGACCATCATATTGCTGGTGTAAATGTTCCATTAGGACAAGTGCACTGCCTGCATTGAGTACACATGGAATGAATTTATCATGAGATTCAGCTTATGTTTGTGAGATACTCCTTAATTACATACGTAATATGCTAGTTGTTAAGTAGTATACCCAGTTGAAAATACTCTCTTTATGTACAGTATGTATGTATGTATGTATGTATGTATGTATGTATGTATGTATGTATGTATGTATGTATGTATGTATGTATGTATGTATGTATGTATGTATGTATGTATGTATGTATGTATGTTGTTATCGTGGTAATACAGGTTTACTGCTCAGGGAACTTGTGTGATCATAGTGTTGGTGAAATCATGGACACATGGACCAAACAAACAGGTTACCTATTACTTACCATCACCTGATCATACCAGTCAAACAGGTTATCCATTACTGACTGTCAATCGATCATCCTCCAACTTGTTGACTGTATCACAAGAGAGATTCTTTTCTGTACCACACAAGGACACTGACTATATCCCACCCTCTGTTTACAAGTGAGCAGTCAACTTGTTTCTTGTCACTATCATGTATGTGTACATACTACATATGTATGTATGCCTAACATTTATGACCCGCTGGGTGAAGACTGGCCGTTTTTGCAAAATTCTATTTTGCTATAAAATGTATTGGGTAAAATAATGTGTGCTACGTACATAAAAAATTTACGCACGCTTCAGTGTGTACTAAAACAAAGCTCAAGTCAATAAAACCTACACACCATCAGTTTCGCCTGTTCATGGGGAGTATTAAACTCTTTGTTTTCATGTTTGCACAGCATACGGCATGTGAGTTATGGTCACTTATTTACTATGCAATAGAAATATTGTTTACTGTTGTCACTTCATTGTTGTTCTTTGTCCGCATGAAATTGTGCAAGGAAAACACTATACCTTGATTGATTTGCCAGTTCACGGTGAACAGACTGAGCAAACCTTCATAGCCTGTGTCGGTTGTGAGTTATGACCGATTAAGTGAGCGCCTGTAATTTGTTTGCCATATTGTTGCTATACAAATGTAATTTATTCCTGTTTCAACTGTCTAGCACTTTAACTCCAAGACTATTCGTCGCAAAAGGCTGAAACTTTGACTGTCCACTCTTTTGTTACTGTATATGTGACTGGACACATTTTTTTCACATTCCTTGAATTCCATTTTTCTGTTATCTATAGTAAAAAGGAGTGGACAGCCAAAGTTTCAGCCTTTTGTGATGAATAGTGTTGGAGTTATAACGCTAGACATTTGTAACAGTAATAAACTCAATTTGTACACCAACATTACAGCAAATAAATTACAGGCGCTTGTTTAATTGGTCATAACTCAAGACTGATGCAAGCAAGGAAGATGGGGTTTGGCTCAGTCTGTTCGCCATGAACTGGTACATTGATCAAGATATAGTATTTTTCCTGTATGTCTCTCTGTGTGTGCAAAGAAGAAGCCCATTCAACAATGGTAAACTTCATTTCTACTGCATTGTAAATAAGCACCCATAACTCTCATACCATAGTATTATTATGCTGTGCGAACTTGAAACAAAGATTTCCATACTCCCCATGAACAGGAGAATGTGATGGTGTATAGGTCTTAATGATTTGAGCTTTGTTTCAGTACATAACAAAGTGATTAAAACATGTATAAAATTGTTATGTAGCACTCATATTCCAGTTATTTCAATATCATTAAACTGAAATAGAATTTTGTGAAAACGGCTGGTTGGTCACATTAGAGATAAGAAGCAATAAATTGTAATTCGAGGAATGTGCGAAAACGACAGGTTTTTGCTCAGCGGGTCGCTTTTATGTATCTTAATGGCTAAAAGTTGTTACTGATCATCACTTCCAGTTACCAGTGGAAGATTCCATTCACATACATCACTTCATCATCAGCTACACCAATGAAGAAGTTGATAACAGTGCAAAAAGGTACAACTACTGTACAGTATGGGGGAATCGGTTAACAATTTGAGTGTATACACGCATACATTTACAATGTACATACTGTACATATTTCAGTTGTGACTGGGTTTCTGTTTTTCAGACAAGACGATCCAGTTAGACTCATCAGTTACCTGGATGAAGGCCAATGCTGGTCAAACTGGTTTGTACAGGGTAAACTACGACCTCCCTAGTTGGGTCCAGTTTATCTCCTTGTTACAAAATAACCACGTGGTAAATATTATGTGTGATGATCGAGTGGAGTGTGTGTGAAATTGTTGTGTTTGTGTTAGTGTTTATGTAATTATGTGCTTACTGTATGGAGTGTATGTATGCCATAATATTTAGCTGTCACGTTTGTAGGCCAGTGAACTATATTATTTGCTTGAAGCTTGGGTCTTAAAATAGGCATTTCTTGATGCTTTTAAATAGACAATCAGACCACTTTTCCCAGACTAGGTCACATATACATAATAACTCTTGTTAACTGTGTAAGTATGTTTGTCCTATCAACTTTGTAATTCCAGGCTATGTCAGCTGCTGATCGAGCTGGATTGATTGACGATGCCTTCAGTATTGCAAGGTAGTGTTGAATTTATAGTATTAGCAACCTTGTTGTACTCTGTATGTGTACATGTGTTACAAATACAGTAGGACCTTGATTATCAGAATCTTGATTATCCGAACAGTATAAGTGACTGCTCTATTAGAGTATTTTGCCATTAGGTGAACGTTCTATTAGAATAAGCGTATGTTCTATTAGAGTAGTTGAATAGAACGTATATAAATTATTGGGCTTCATTTATCCGAACAAATTCACTTATCTGAACAAACACTTTTATGATGAAACTGGCACACAGGTGTTTGGATAATGGAGGTCCTAGTCCTACTGTAATTAATTTTGTGATTTAACAAATCCTTGATTATGCATGTTTTTATCCTAATAAAACATGTTATAGTATTTTGTTGAAGGTACTCTGGATATTTAGTTAGAGTGACTAGGGAGATAGTGAAGCTGATACTATTTTCTGAAGCTCCACAGAGCACATGTGTACTAGTCTATGTGACCTGATTTGAGTATAATCTGGCTTCTACAACGAATCAAGTTCACATTTTTGCCACAATTGGATTACTTCACTTATTATTTTTTCAAAACTGACAGGTTTGGTTCAGATCCCATGAAAATCCTAAGTGGTAGTATGGCACAACTCAATGACTATTGGTACAGTGTTTAGTGAGCTGGTGAAACCGTTGAGAGCTTGTAGTTTTATTCTTCAATTAAAAAGTATTTAGATACTAGCAGTGGCGTAACCCTGGCAAACCAGGGCATTGTCCTGGCATCAGACTACTTTGCCCCACCATCAGCCACCCAGCAATTAAAGACGTGGACTGGATTAAAGTTACGTAGCTAGCCACTCCATTATTACACAAGAATAGATGGTACTACTTACACAATACTAACCATGTTATTTCCGCCATCCAACTAGTTGATGTACAGAGATGAGGTTATCCAAGGGATTTTCCCTATGAGTAACTCGATTGTGTACAAATAATAGGAGGAAATAAATAGAAGTAAGATCATGTGATTGCAAAAAAAAACACGTAGCATTGTGACAAGGAGTGAAAGACAAGGATTGGTATGAACTCTTCCGGTATAGACAGTTAACATTTGGATTAACTTACGTAACTATCGGTGTAGTCAAAACTGAGATCAGAGAATAGAGGCGAGGTAGCTTGGAGATATTTGAGGCATTAGCACCCGTCTAGCCACGTAGATACTATTTAGTGATAGTTCGAATGGTATGGAGTACTTGGTCAGTCAGCAATTGTTTTCTTTTTTTGTTTGTTTCTAGGCTGACAACTCTAGTGGTACTGGCAGGGCATAGTAATCATGTGATACAACACTAAAAGCGCCTTTTGCTGTAATTCAGGTTTCTTCCTAGTCTGGAATTAAGACACATACAGAGATGGATGTATGGAATAAGAAGGGTAATAACTAGCTAGCGTTCACTTAGAGTAGAAAGTGTTGTAGGTAAAGTATATGTAGTGATGCATACGGATTTAAAAATGCTTTATTGATGTCCGTATGAAGATGTGCATGTGCATGTGTGTTGCATGGTTGAATGGCTTTCCCACCCAGTGCCCAGACATGGCAAAAAGACTGGCTACACCACTGGATACTGTGCAATAATTTCTTTAAATCTACTAACAACATGTAGAAGGAAAACTTAGAAATTTTAAATGATCATAGCCTTACAAGGTACTGTAGGGAGGTCACATACACCTGCAGATATACTAGTGGACATATAATCCCTCATGGATAGAGACTGAAGTAGGGGTTAAATGTCCACTAGTGCACTGTACATATATCTGCAGGTGAAGGTGACCTCCCTTGTTTCCCTATTGTTTTTTCTATGATCCCTAATCAAACTAAAATTCTTAATTTTTTCTTCTACTTGTTTGTTTACATATTCGTAACATAATTATGACTGGTGAACCAGCGTATGCCTCATCAAAAAAAAATACCATACTTAATAGTTTTGTCTGAATGCACACCAACTATAAAATTAGTGAAGTATCCATTATGCTTTGTTTTCAGCTACAGTATGTGTTCAGCCTGTTTCACAGCGTTACAAATGAAGGCATTACAAGAAGCACCTCTGCAACCAATCTATTCACTACAGAAAGTACAGCTGATTTCCGCATAAAGAAGCCTTAACGTGCTAGCTACAAAATTCTGAATTCATAGCCTAGTGCACTGTCAAGGAAGATAAATGGGACACAAAGGTACCGCTCCAATGTAACTTTGCCTCATGAGAGTGCAAGCAATTAAAAAAAACTTGCTAATTAAAGGATGTGGTACCTGTTTTGCTTGTGAGTATTCAATACTGTACATACTGTGGTATGCCAAAAGGCATCTGTCGGGCTGATGTGATGTCTAACTAAAACAATCAAGACTGTATGTAGCCTTAGCTATTGTCTAGTCATGTGGCATCAGGCAGTTAGTCAGTCAGCAGAAAATTTCCACTGAATGAAAATTTATTTTAGAATTTTGTAGCACCTTATTGGAAGCGTTTCGGGTCATACTGAAGACACTTTTGGGCTTGGTTATAACTAACCAATACTACCAAGGCACCACAAACATATCGTAAGGCTGGTTTGAAGTCAACAAGTTTTTTTGAGAAGTTGCAAACCTCCATGATCCATAATATACAGTACTACTGTATTGTATTATATATTGTGAATGGAAGTCAGGTTTTGTCATATTGAGTCAGATACTCCTATGTTTCTACTCTTTCAGTGCGGGTAAACTGAGTATAGAGGTCCCACTGAACTTGACAATTTACCTTACCAATGAACAAGACTATCTACCATGGATATCAGCTCTTCACTGGATCTACAAAATGTCTGACCTGCTTAGTCTAACTCCTGTATATGGTATTTATGAGGTATGTGTGTTGTGTGTGTGTGTGTGCATGTGTGTGTGCGCATGCGTGCACGCATGCATGTGTGTGCAGTATGTTGGGGTGCATACATACGTATGTACTTATGTACTGTAGTGTAGATATGTCACTATATAGTATAATTTTATCATAGCAACATGTTCGTGGGTTACTCACACCGATCATTGGGAGTGTGACATGGAACACTACTGGCAGTAGTCATCTAGACACGTAAGTATCACCTTGTGATATGTGTATCAATATGAGTGGAGCAGTAGTACTACTACAGTATATGTGTGTATCAGTATAGCCACTGGATTTAACTACATCAGTCGTCAGTAGTCATATAGTTTTCAATAGTCCATGACTGAGGTATAGGTGATTTCCCTTGTTTCATTACTTTGTATCTACAAGCCCTTCTGAGCCCTTCTTGGATTTCTTGTATGTAATTCTTTGATTAACTATTTTGTATCAAAATTTATAACTGGTGAATCTGTACCTGCACAAATACCAGTAGCTCACATAATTTAGCCATAGAATCAATCACAGTACAAGTACCTTGGTGATCATCCTTTAAATAAAATGTTGGCAGCCTTCCTCCTGTACTTTAAGTACGTAGCTAGTGATCTATTGACCAAAGTACCAGTTGCTGCTCTCCAATTAGAATACCCCTTATACAGTTGCTGTTCCCATCCCGTTTATTCATGAAATACATTGCTCTAGTCCCATACATCATCACAACAATCAATTACTGTATCTTTGGAAACAACACCCCAACTGGCTGGTCACATCTTCTGACAGATAGTATTATTAAACCAACTCCTTACGTGAGCACGCATGAAAGTATAGAAATTGATTGTGGGCTCCCACTGGATGCATCATGGTGATTTACTAAACCTGTATGTTGTGTATCTGCGTATGTAAGTCAGTTAGCTGTCCAGTATGATAGTAGCCTCTCATTCCTATGTATTGGCAACACTTATTAGTCTAGTTGCTGTGCGTTTATGCGGCTGCAACTGCTATAAAGCTTCAAGTAAAAACATTTTTGGGAGGGGGGCTTAGCTGGGTCCCTCCCCCTGTTCCACCACCTTTGCATCAAGGAAAGATGATGTTAGCCACCATATTGTAAAATCGAATTTACGTTTTACTACAGGTTGAATGCTAAATGTAGTGTGGGTGGTTGTTTTGCTTGGTTTTCAGTTATACATTGTCCATTGCTCACTGGTACAAACAACAAACAGTATGAAAAGGATCTCAGCAATCAAACCACTTACTACAGAAATTACGGGGGATTTCTGTTACAATGCTAGCACAAAAACTGTCAGTCAGTATTTTATTTTAAAAATGTATTTTAGAATTCCTCTTAACCTTTAAATACACAGCAATTTTTTTTTTTTAAATGTAAGCATTGAATATGTATCATCCAGTAAACTGGATTTTATGCATACCCTTTAAAACTAACTCCCATAGTACAAAAACTGTTAATTAAAGCTGTCTAAAAATTACAAACACCCGTTTACTCACCTTAAGAAGTTAAATGTTGGTTTAAATGGTCTCATTCTTTGTCACCCAGAACATCATACTGTGCCTTATAATTACAGCAGAATTGTCCCATTGTTTTTCCTCTTCATGTAACGATGGATAAAAGGCCGTAAATTGGCCATATTTTGACCTATTGACTTTCTCTTGACCTCATATTGCTCGTCACGTGTTTGTGATTCAGTTGGAATGTAGATATTCCATGATTTATTTAATGGCTGACGAGCACAGTGACAATTGCGAAGGTGAAAGAGAATGACATGATTCAACGCTTCATTGCGGGTGAATTCCTTATTGTACGTTTGTTTAAACTTCATAATAGTTAGATATCTCCTTGCCAATTAATAAAATCTGAAGAAACTGGATTAATGCTTCACGAGATATGTCTTCTTGAATTGGCATAAAATATTGTGTTTTAAGTTTGTTTATTATCAAATCCAGTTTTCTGGACAATGCGGGTTTAAGGTTTAGGCACTTTGGTTTTGATGATGACTAACTAATACCATTATGAAGGAAAAATGAAGCAGGCTGTTTTTTCTCAGGAAAGTTCAACCCTTCATGGCTCACCATAATAGAGTACAACGTATGGTACTTAAAGACAGAATTTAACAGCCCACTATTTTGCCCTATATGTAAAGCTGAGTTGACAAAAATGAGAATGTGTAGAGTATACTGAACAAATCCCTTTTTGTCTGGGTGGCTAGTAGTACCACTTCAGTACTAGTGTATGATGATGATGTAATCAACAGGTTCCTGAGGTCCTCCATCTTATCAGCTGGTTGGAGGTTTGGTGACACAGATACTATCAACACTGCAGTGAGTATGTTTAACAGTTGGATGAATGGAAGTTCTAAAAGGTGTTTTTTGTGTGTGTGTTTTTTGTCAGAAATATGTGATGTATGTTCATGGTATATGTACACACACGCATGCACGCATGCATGCACACACACACACACACATGCATGTACACACACACACACACATGCATGTACACACACACATGCGCATGCACACACATGTGCACATGCACACACCTTATCACCTTATCGGCCTGTTTGTTGACAGTAGCAGGGTCCTGGTTCCAAAGAACTGGACCTGGCACAAACTTAGCTTGAGCAGGATTGCTTGTGCCAGGTAAGATCACTTTAACGATGGAACATTCTGCCACAACTCTGTTTGTTTTGATGGAGGACACACACACATACACAAAAGCAAAGCAAAAACACACACACATGCACACACACACATACCTACATACAACACATATATGCAATTGCACACTACACACATGCATGAGCACAAACCACACTACTGCCTACACATGTAAGATCCATTGTATGCATACGCTCTCACTGATACAGTACTATGTCTTCTTTATAATACAATTATACAGCATACACCCAGACCTAAAGAGTGTGGTGTACTCAGCTGGGATAGCATTTGGTGGTGAGAAAGAATGGGACTACTTGTGGAGTGTCTACCAGAGAACTGATGATACTGCTGAGAAGGATTTGTGTCTCAGAGCACTGGCTAACTCTAGAATACCATGGCTACTTAGCAGGTGAGCATTCAAGGGATATTCCTTACACACACTGTTATGGAAATATTTACAGTGTAGTATCTAAGATTGCTGTATCTTTCGTAATTATTTTATTTATGGTACAGTAACTACTAACACTGGTTGCACACTGCAGGTATCTTCACTACTCATTCAGTGATGCTGTTAGGTCCCAGGACACACTATATGTGATAAGGAGTGTATCTGGTAACATCTTTGGTAGGAGTATCACCTGGAACTTTGTACGTAACAACTGGGGCATACTAAAGGAGAGGTACGTTTGTACTATATGAGACAGTCTCAAACCCGCCTAATTCACACAACTTCTGAATTATTTTTCATTTTCTCATAATTAGATCTAGTGTCCAAGGAATGGATAACCAAAGTTTCAGCTTTTATAGTGCTAGACAGTGGTGTTGCACCGATTAGCAAATTGGCCGATTATTCTGATAACTGATATTAAGCAACAGAATACTGATAACAAATCTGATATACATTAATAGCACTAATTCTCATCCGCATCATTATTAAATGACTTATAGTAGTCAAGTAGTGACAACCATTGATATACAGCTCATTCTATACTAAAATGTAAAATTAGATGAATACCACAAGCAAAAGCTACTCATGTTTACCAGGTTTTAAGTACGTTTTACTATTGCTATATACATACATACAGTTGAGAGAAGTATTACTACATACTTAAAACCTCACTGTTTACTTTAGGCATAGTTTATCAATTTGAGTATTGCTTCTCTCTGAGTAATGGCTTGATTAAAACTTGTACTTTTTTACTTTGTAACATAGGATTTTTTTTGAAAATTCAGTTTTCTCAAAATGTTTGGTTGTTTGAACTAGGTGATTTTTTTTGCTGAAATGGTCAAAGAAGTACTGCAGATGCTGCAGTTGTTAGGCACTTCTTATTAATTGACACTCTTTGTGTATTGAATGCAATAAACACATTATATTGAGCACGATAACATTTAACCTTAAAGAGGGTAGTAATGTTCATGCAAATACATGTATTGTATGAATGAGCATTCTATGGTCTGTAAAATTAGAGTGTCAGTAGCAGCACCGAGCCTTTGTGTAGTTGTCAGCTATAAGTAGTGGTGGTTGCTCTATAACATTCTGGAAAAATTGTCTGAAAGACATGTACACATTTTATTGAAGGCCAGACTAAAATTATTCTTAATCATTTTTAGAGTGTGTATAACATGTGCATTGCACTCTGTGTGTGTGTGTGTGTGTGTGTGTGTGTGTGTGTGTGTGTGTGTGTGTGTGTGTGTGTGTGTGTGTGTGTGTGTGTGTGTGTGTGTGTGTGTGTGTGTGTGTGTGTGTGTGTGTGTGTGTGTGTGTGTGTGTGTGTTACACATGATTCACAATGTTTCTTTTGTTCTGCTTCAGATATGGTTCAGGATCATTCAGTTTTGGTAGACTAATTCGAACAATTTCCAGTTCTTTCTCTACTCAGCTGGAACTAGAGGAGGTAATCAGTAGTCTAAAAAATCAGAATATTTAATGTAATTATGTGACACCGTATAATGGGTTATTTTCGAAGGAGTTTAATTTTCAAATTGTTCGAAGAACACAGCTAACTCTTTGAATGTAAAGCTGTCTTGTGCCAGGTCGGCCGAATTCTGTCCACTATTAAACAGAACTATGCATCTTGTCATCCCGGGTAGAAGAAATACAGAGCGAATCATTGAATACATGTCTGATATCTCTTTCCGTACCTAACAGGCCAACACCTTTGCTTCTATTGACACTGCAACGGCCACGCCCACACAAATCAACAGTGAATAATACCATTTCCCATTGGCAAAACCACCTTTTCTATAGTGGAGCAGTCCCAACACAATAAAACCTAATGAATGTCTCAATTTTGATTGTACAATTATGCGTGGTCATCGTATTCACTTAATTAACACGCACTTACAAAAATAATTTTAGCGGTGCTAAATATGACAATAGAGCATTCGAAAATTATACTTTCAAAATTTATTTTAGCAGCTGCTCTTTGTTTCCCATTCGAAATTAACCCGTTAAACGGTACTGTATCATATTCTTCACTGAGTCTGGGAAAACCGGTCTTATTGTCAGCTATACTTGTGATCTGCTTTTGATACTGGTTGCTTTTCCCAAGCACTGTGGCAATCCCTACGAACAGTCTGGAGCACTAATGGAGCTCTGAAAAGGCTGTATGTGGCTGTACAGCTCTATAATGTTGAATAAAGAACTGTGCTGTAAATTTCCTATTCATTTTAGCATGCCTGAATAATTCATCCTCCAATTTCTTTTTCATTTTGTGAACAACCTCTTGCCTTCCCCTCCCACTACCCCTTTTGGAGCTTGTCTGACACAGTCAATATAAAGTTAAACAATATCAAAACTTAGCTGTTGGCTACATAAACTGTGGATGCTCTGAGGGGTAGAGAATTATGTGAAAATTTGATACACATGGCTTTAGCCATGCACCGCCATACTACAACACATATTAAACTCTTAAAACTGATACTTTGAAATAGGCGATAAGACCGGTTATCCTAGGCTAGTGTGTTGTATTATATCGGTCGTAAATGTTACTAGTATATTAAAAAACAGTATAATTTTATAATGAATTAGGGATCCAGGCGATGAAATAAGGGATGATGGTATTACCACTAGTGCTCTGCGATATATCGGTAATACCGTTTATCGTGATAAATTATCATAACCGATTATCATACCGTGACATCCTTTGATAACCGATATATCAAAATACCGGTATATCGATGAATACCGGTATAGGATTGCTTTTAACCCAGCCTTTGGTGTTTAATTATCCAATTTGTTGATGGTTTAGCAGACACACCCTGAACAAAAACTTGAGGTTGTCACATTACAACACATGCCTACTTGTACTGAACTATATTTTTTTGGTTTTTGGGATGATACCACTTCATACTAGGTCCAAGAAATGATGCAACAGTTACTATAACAAGCTAACTATATACCGATATACCGCGATATTTTCCTGTTACTAATACCGAGTATTCAAATTTCAATACCGCCGAGCTCTAATTACCACACAGCTCGGTGGAAAATCTATACATTGGAATGTCAATACTAAAGTAGGAATTTCCCACCAAGCTATATGCTGTGATACCATCATTCATCTCTTGTTTCACTACATTTTATTGCTTGGATCTCTATTTCATTTTTAAAGCAATAATTTTAGTATGTTTGGTTGTTTTTGTTATAGCATACAATTATATACGTGTGACTGTAATACTGTATAGAGGGAAACTTTAGCGGGGGAAAACTTGCGAATTTGGCGGTTTGCTACAAATTTGCCAATGCCGATTACTCATAGCGCCTCAGATTAGCATCTTTATAGCTAAACATTGAGCTTGAATATGCCAAAATTTATTTCGCCAAATGCAGCTTGTTATTCACCGAAGTTTAGTCCTGCCAAAATTTCCCACCATATGGTATTAGGGTGATGCTGTATTAGAGTATCTCAAGTCAGCTATTTACCAACTAGAGAGTGGGTGACTATATCACTGCGCTAGCTTAAGAATACAGATAGACCAATAATAGTGGGCTGTGTCATCGTGATCAAGTAAATAGATTGTTAAGTGATGTGATCTTGGTGCTCGATCATTATTAATAGGCGTGGTCTCCTATTGTGAAGTAATAGGTGTCTACCGAGCGTATAATGCAGCATCTAAATATACCACAAAGATAAGGCACAGAGGGCACACACTTGTCAGAACCCCAAAAACATATACCCACTGGTGAGTTTGTTATTGTGGCTGTGCGCTGCTTCATTTTGTCCTCTGTCCTTGTGACTGTGGGTCGAGCAGGCGGCGAGGCAGGCATGCAGGAAAACCAAAATGTAGGTATTCGTGATTTAAAAAAAAAAAACGTATCCAGCTGCCCGTAAAAAAGTAAGTAATGAATACTGTGGCAAATAGTGAACGTCACTGGAAATTCTTAGTGACGGTCACTAAAATGGCCAGTGACATCCACTATTTGCCACTGTATTCACTGCTTATTTTTTACTGTGTAAGTGTTTTCTTGTTTTGATGTTGAATGGAGTAAGACTATGATAATTTTATGGAAGGGTATTAGTATTCTAGGTTAGCATGGACATTATCAAAGAGGTATATGTACGAGACAGGTGGTAGTAAAGATTTGTGGAATTGTTGAAGCAATAACAAAGCCAATCAGTACTTGGAGTAGGAAACCTTTGTGTGATTAAATGTGTGATCACTTGCACTGAAAGGATCACATTATTACTTAAAGTTTTTAACATTTTAATTTTTACACTAACAGTTTGAAGAGTTCTTCAATCAACATTCTGATGCTGGTTCTGGCACAAGATCTTACCTACAAGCAGAGGAAGCTATCAAGGGTAACATTTACTGGCTGGAGCACAACTTACAAGATGTCACTAACTGGCTAAATGTGTAGTTGTAATAGTCTTGTTATTATGAAATAGTATGTATACTCTATTCTGCACATTGATGCATAAATGTATAACCTTTTAGACTTTGACATGAATATGTCATTACTGTGCTATATGTGTACTATATTATGGTCTGTCACATACGTAGGCAGTAGAAATGGGGAAGGTATTTAGGGGTACCACATCCCCTATTCTTGCTTGCACGTATATATCATAAGAATGGGAGAGTCAATCATTCTATTGGAAATTTACTGGGGCCAGAGATCAGAGATTTTGAATGGCTCGGCCATTCATGGACTGCAATGGAGGTCATAGTCATGCACACTACTTTAATTATGATCTTTAAATCAGAGATTGTCCACTTTTATGTGATAGTCAACTGCATCTGCTAAGCACACACAGCATGCCAAGCTAGGGGGTCTGAGGGCATTCTTCCCCAAGGGAAATTTTAGGCTATTTTACATGCAAAGCCTCTTTATTTAGTTAACATCCTGCTAATTTTGTGCTACAGTACCAATTAATCTCCTAGCCTAGTAGCTAATTTTATTTTCATGATATAAAAATCCAGTGAAAGCTCTTATTATATATATAAAGAAGCCATTGCGATTGTAATTGCTATAATTATAATGAATGAAATGTGTGATTATTTAGCCTGAGGCAGTGACATTCAGATGAACTTTGGAGTAACTGATTTGAAGACAATAACAGAGATTCAAGCAGTGTAATTAGATTCTATATTGACTGCTCTATTTATAACATATTGCGATGACTGTTCTTTTAGAGTGTATTCTGATGACTGCTCGATTAATTCGATCTTTTACAAACTAAAAAGTGGTCCGGCCAATGCTGGACTACCAGGTAAAACCCAGAACTTAAAATTCTTCTGATGGCATATTACATACAATTTTATATATAATTATATAATATCCCTATTTAAAAATAATTCTTTTTATTGTCTGAGTGATGTATTATATTATGCACAAGTACAGGGCCACAGACCTGTTGGCAACTGTGTATTGCAACAAATTTGAATGGCAATGACAGTGCACATGGGTCAAATTCATTTGCCAATCTGACAAATAATCATTATCTATTGCCACAATCGCATTTCATTGTCAAACCCCTCACTGAGCTGTTTGTCCTGCAACATCATTCCCGATTTAGCTATGGACATACGATATATTAATGCAATTTCCCAGTATGAGGATAATGTTTGTCACAAATCATTATAAGTTACTCAGATGGGAACTGTGGTGATGAAGTAGAGAAAAATACTGCAGCTGGTGCATGAATATATATTAGAACATTCGTTCTGTTTGCATGAAGTGAAATATACATGTACAGTACAGAAATTCAAAATTGTGCGCAATAATTATTAAGAAGCTAACCTAAATGCACATGAAATGTATACCATTACTGCTATAATTATATAATATTATACAAAACAAAACAAAGCTTTTCGAACTGTCAGTGAACAGGTAAATAAGATGGTGTACTGCACATGTTATTCTGGGAAATAATGGTTCAAACATGGTTAGAGCCATGAAAGATACCAAGCTACCAGATTAAGTGAAATATATATATTTAAGATGTTTTGCACACGCATTGCAGATTGTTGTGTGTGATGGTGTGTTGTCTCAAAGAGCTGATGTCCTTACCATAATTATGTAGAAGCACTGCTGACCAATTAAAACATGCTTGAGCCAATTATACTTTGAAAATATCATTCTTTTAGCAGTGCTGACATACCCTATCACAGCCACCTTCAGATGAGATAGAACGAAATGAACTATGGCTCTTAGCTATAAGTGATGGTGTGGTAGTAAGTCATCAGTGTGATTACTGGTGGCCATGGGTGTTGCCCATGAATACATGAAATTTGTTCAAGAATACGGGATTTCGAGCAGCAACTTTAATTTGATCCGGTCTAGTACAACAACTAAATAGGAATTAAGGCACAAACTTGGAGATTAGTTGGGCTATATGCAAATTATTTCCACACCAATTTTCACATGATTCCATCATTCCACTCTGCAGTTTACGAGAATGAGTGTCAGCTGAGTATGCATGATGTCCAAGAATGGATAGCTTACTTTACTAGTGAACTAGTGAATAAATTAAAGCTATGCACGAGATACTCAGATATGACATGTGCAAACTGAAGCCTTAATAAATAAATGAAAGTACAAAGAATAAACCAAACCATTAATTTGTATGCATCTAGTACACCCTGTAATATATACTACAGATTTTAGATATACTCTCAAAAACTTTACATTTATTATAATATTAATAGAATAAACGTGTACAAATGTAAATGTATGCAATGTAATCAAAAATAGTATAGCAAACTATGCTA
Organism: Dysidea avara; assembly: GCF_963678975.1. Taxonomy (NCBI): domain Eukaryota; kingdom Metazoa; phylum Porifera; class Demospongiae; order Dictyoceratida; family Dysideidae; genus Dysidea; species Dysidea avara. The sequence continues at coordinate 32,349,503 of NC_089277.1, forward strand.
ATTTAATATATGCTTTCTAAATAATAATGAATTTAAAAATTCAAAATGCCTAATTGACAGCTACTCAAAAATAAACCCTTTTTAGCAAAAACAATTCAAAAACTTAGCCTAAAAATTATATAATAGCATCAATGTAATGATAATTTCAAAAAAATAAATGCTGCAAGTTACTGACTTAAATAAAATAGCCACATCGCTATAACTTCTTACATGTTACCGTTCAGTTGTGCAATCACTCTATCCATATTAGGACGTCTCTGGATCATTTGATCAGCACAAGCAGCAATGAGGGGTATCACATTACTCTCTGGTACTCTCCAGTTAACTCGTTGCAACATTGAAACACTAAACACACCTGATGGTAGTCTCCGAGAACACATCTCATACAGCAACACTCCAAGGCTAAAAGTGTCCATAGCTGGTGTATGGGGACCTTTGCTTGGATCAAGAGCTTCTGGGGCAGCATACACTGGATTTCCTGCATTCACTGTTTGACTTTCCCTCATAAAATTAAAAGAGCCAAAGTCAGACAACTTCGGAAGCCACTGATTATCTGGTAATGGGTTGAGAAGAACATTAGCACTGCTAACATCTCGATGGAGTATGGGGGATGGGGTGGTCTTATGAAGGTAGTTTAGTCCAAATGCTATTCCAGCAGCAATAGGAATAATCTGGTCACTGGAGAGTTGACCACGCTCCAATACTTTTCTGAGACTGGTGTGCATCATTTCTGTAACAATAAGGGGAACTCCCTCATTTGTGGCTCCTATGAACTGCAAAAGGTTAGGATGACGACATCGTGCTGCCATTGTCATCTCTCTATCAAACACATGTAAATTGTAGTCAGAGATCAACTCATTATGAAGACATTTCACAGCCACTTTACAGCCACGGAAAGTTGCTTCTTTCACCCAACCATATGCTCCTCTCCCTAGCTCTTTCTCCTTTAGGTTTATTTCATTTCTGTTTACAAGCCATGTCTGTTGTTGTTGTTGTTGCATTGTATTAGAATGCTGCTGTTGTTGTAGACGTTGAATCTCTTGTCTCTGCTGTTGTTGCAGACGTTGAATCTCTTGTCTCTGCTGTTGTTGCAGATGTTGAATCTCTTGTCTCTGCTGTTGTTGCAGACGTTGAATCTGCTGCTGTAGCAATCTTTGATTTTCTAGCTTTTCTTGTCTAAAATTCTGTAGTTCTGCTTCTTGTCCATGTATTCGTTGCTGGAGATTCTGGTTATCTTCTAATAGCTGTTGTTTTTGTGTAACAATGAGATTTTTTTCTTCCCTCAAACTTTGTAATTGTCTCTCTAATTCCTGCACACGTTGATCTTGCTGCTGCAATAAAGTTTCCTACACAAAAAATATACAAGAAGCAATTTTTTTTCATTTTAGTTTATACATCATTTTTAGTTCTATGCTTATTTTTATACATTTATAAATTAAAGTTTTCCCTTTTATTGCATGATCTTTATCACTGGTTAGGGGGTTTCCCTCTATAATAAACAATGCTGCCAAAATGTTGCTATTATAAAAGCCGTCAAATATCATACAATATGGAAAACACATCAATTTTATTTATGGAAGAGTGTAAAACAAGAAAACATGATCAAAGCATATAGTGACCATGCTTTAAGCGAACAGAGCATAGTGACCATAACCCTTATAGTAATCTAACTGCAATGAGCTGAATTTGAAGTTCTGCTGCAGAAAACAAGGCATGGTAACACACATGATATCAGCAGCATTTAGCAAGATTGAAATACTCAAATAAAGCAGTCTCATCTATGAGCAATCACATGTGTAAATGATAGCTAATCTTGTTCCACTATATTCTATCACTTGAGCCCTATTCATTTTTAAGATCATAAATTTTAATTCCAAAATTTTTTTTTACCTTATAGTAACAACATACGTAGTTATAGCTACATTACCTTGTTTCAATACATTTTATCAGCAGAATCATTCTTAAATTACTAATTTTTAATGGCACTATTGGATATATTACAGTTGCAATTAAAGTACTGTTATTACATGTACACTCTGTATTGCTGAAGTTAGTTGCAAACAGTAAACTTGAGTTATCAAACAATCACTCTAATATAACTGGCAACAAAATTTGTTGCTATAGAGTTGAAATAGTACCTACACACTCAGCGGCGGAGGAAGTAGTTGATATGAGGGGGGGCTCCGCTGAGCTGACCCAGACTTATTTCTATAGTTTGGTAAGGTGAGACCAAAAAAAAACAAAAAAAAAAAACAAAGGTCACAACCAACTGACAAGAGCTTTCCACCTCACCAGCTACTCTCTAGCTGATAAACTACATAAAAATCCTCACATAGCTCGCTACACACTGACTACTTAATTAGAATGACTGCTCTATTAGAGTATCTCGATCTTTATCACGGTTTTCAGCCCCACTCCAAGAAAGATAATTTCGGTGTGATATCATTCTGAGGGGGGGCTTTAGCCCCCTAGCCCCCCCTTTCCGCCGCCTATGTCACACTACAATAAATTTTAAGAAAAGCACTTTCAAAAATATTAGAAGCATGCCCTAATAGAAAAAGACACACAATTAATCATAGCTAAAAATTAAAACTAATTGCAAGCTACAGCTAAGCACAATTAAGCAAAGCAGAGCTAATCACTGCAGCATTAAATGAAGGGAATCATCAACTGAAGTACAAACTTCATTATTATTGTAGGCCATATATATATAGCAATCCTCAGAAATTTCCAAAACTAAGAAATACAAGCTACATATTGTATGTTAAAGTGTATTGCTACCATTTAGTGCTATGTAATTTAGTAACTAGTGTAAACTTTTCTACGAAACATTCATAGCTATGAACCCCTCTGAGTTGTAAAGTGTACTATCATCACACCTAGCAACGAAATGGTAGTTATTATCAGTAAATTAAATAGGGCAACTAACATAAAACACCATTTAGGCTGTGGGTTGGTATAAACAGTGGACTTGGGACCAAGGATCCTGGGAGCCCAGGGATTAACTCCAGGGTGGATGCAGAGTGTGGAAGGGGTACACTTTGCTGAAAGTTAAAGAGCAAAAAAAGGTTACAGCATTAATGGCTGTACTTTACCAAATGTATCTATATATAAAGCTGTCTGTCTGTCTGCATTCTTTCCTCGTAACACTGCAAACTTGACAACCAAAGCATGTATCCACACAGCTAGGACTTTAACTTAAGCGCTCATCATTTGGCAACACCAAGTTTGTTGTTACATATCGCTATGTGTTTCCATTTGTTCTCGAAGGCAATGATGTAGAGGAAAACTTGAGTTACATTCCTGTCAAAACCACAAACAAACAGCCAAAGTGTTAGTACGTAGAGCTGTTAACCCAAAGGTCCGGGGTTCTATTCCTGCCCATGATAACTTTTCCTTTCATGACACACTTTTTCATATGTCAGCTACTAACGACAATTACTTGGCAGTCTGTGCATATATTGACACAATTCACACACAAAATGAAATGCTCACCATCTGGCTACATTGCAAAGTTTATTGCAAGCTTCTTTGTGCATCCCTTTGTCTGCTACAGCACGTTGAAGGCCATGATGTAGAGAAAACTTCAGTTGCATTCCATTACTAACCACACAATTAACAGCTCAGCTAGTAAAGCACCTCTCAGAAGTTGTTGTGGTTACTGCTGTGTATAGGGTGTGGGTTTGATTCCCGCCTGTGACAAAACTTTTTTTTTCGTTATATATACCTTTTTGGTGCATACTTTTCTAACTCAACCTTCTTTTCTCATAGTAAGTTTATAATCCTGGTATTGCATCACAGTATATGAACTGTCGGAAAAGTATACCGTAGCACATTTGATAGGTATAGGGTAGGCATGGGCAGGCCAATTGGGTGAATGTTTGTCTGTGTGTTTGTCCCATGTGTCCTATTAGAGTAAGTTCCTTCTCTGTGTAACTCCAATTCTTTGTGATGTTAATTACTTGCCTAAATTATAGCCAGGAAGTGTGTACCTGCATATTAAGTACAAACCTTTGCTTGCAGTATAACTACAACAAAATTAATAGTACTGCTTTAAATATTCTATGTTGATCATGTTATTACAGTGCCTGCATGAAAGGACAGCACCACATAATTTGCACATGTCTTGATAATTATTGGTTTAGCTTACGTGCAATTCTGCTGTTTAGTTAACCTGCATGTTCACATCACTTTAACTATTAGGCTTGCATGATGGTGGAATAAGGTACATGCATGCTACTTTAGGACATGATTTTTAATGTTTCATTCCCAATGCATTGATTCATGTTATTGTAGTTGATATGGAATGTGAAATGATCCTGCACGTAGGGCAGGTACTTTTTTTCTCAAAGTACCAAAGTTCGTAGCATCCTGGCATTACTTCACAGCATATGGAATATTGGAAAAAGTATACAGTAGTACATTTGATAGGTATAGGGCAGGACAATTGGGTGAATGTTCATTTCTCTGTGTGTTTTATTAGAGTAAGTGCCTTGTCTTTGTAACTCCAATTCTTTGTGATGCTATAATAACTACTTGCCTAAATTATAGCCAGTAAATGTGCAACTGTTAATTTTGCTCAAACCTTTGCTTGCAGTATAGCTACAAGAAAATTATTAGTACTACTTTAAATACTCAACATGTTATTACAATGCCTGCCTGATAGGACAGCACCACATAATTGGGATAATTATTGGTTTAGCTTACATGCAAATCTGCTGTTCAGTGTTTAAATTAATAAGCTTACATGATGGTGGTTAATGTGAAAGTGTCCTGCACGTAGGGCAGGTACCAATGCTAGTATACTATAAAGTATATAAAGAACCTTATTCAGATCCTCGTTCATAGCTAAGTATGTTACACTGCCTTGTGAACACTGTGACTGCTTTATTAGAGTGATTGACTGCTCTATTAGAGTATCTCGATCTTATATGCAATTATTTTGAAAGGGATTGGGAGGGTTGGGGGGAGCATGTGCCCTCTGGATGCGCCACTGTAACTGGGATCCAACGTCTCATGGAATCATGTACTTTATGATGTTTGTACATACTATACTTGAACTGGACATCTCTGCATATTACAGCAACTAGTCCTGCAAAGATTTCTCCATCATGGTGTGCCTTACATGATGTTTCTATTAATTAGAATTATAAACTCCTCTATAAAATTGTCTACAACTTACTGCATTACATGCATTAGGCCACTTGTGCTGTACAATGATCACACTAGTCTAATATAAGTGGCCTAGCTACTAAAGTTCAGAGACTTTGTGCAAGCAAGTATTCTAGGGAAATAGTTTTAGTGAAGTAATTTATGCACGTTACACCAGTAGCTTGACAAACAGACTACATGCCTCACTTCATGCATCATGTCAAGCCATGCCCTTGATTAATACCACCAGCTGCAGAATGAGTGACCTATGCTAAGCAGTACATGAAGTTCTTTTTCAGAGTAGTTTCTAATTCAGGCATCATGCAAGGCACCATGATAGAATAAGAGTGATTTGGCTATCTACTGTGAATTATAAAGTACAAGCATAGAAAAATTTATTACATAAATGCAATTAAGGTGGGTTTAGTGTTTGTATGTCTACTAGCTTTTACTCCAATATTCATACTCGGTTAAAGCCAAAAGTCAAGAAAATAATTTTCAACATGAATGGTACTTTAGAATTATTAGTGTTGCACTGATAATTGGTTCAGTAATCGGTGTATCTGCGTATCTGCCAATATTGGCTACTAGCTGATTAATCAGTTTTGATTAAATCAAAGCTGATGTTAATTTCACTGCACTGTGTAGTATAATGATGTGGGGGAGGCTAGACATAAGTTATTTGACATTTTAATTAAGTTATGTGTTGATGGTTTAGTGGTGACTACAAGCCATGCCCATAATACACTGTCAGGGTTTAGGCCATGCTCAACAGTAAACTGAGGTTTTAGTACCAGCCACTTGTCTCAGCTGTATAGCAATAGTAAAATGTATTTAAACCCTGTTTACCATGAGTAACGTTTACTTGTGGTATACATCTAACTTTACATTTTAGCCTAGAATGAGCTGTATATCAATACTTATGTCACTAATATGAGTCATTTAACAATGATGAAGATGAGTGTTAGTGTATATTTGATCGGTTATTGGTATCGACTAATTCTGTTGCTTAATACCGGTTATTGGAATAATTGACTAATTTGGGTATCGGTGCAACACAAGAATTATACTTGAGTTTTACTGAACTTTTTTATAGTTTGGTCAATAGACAAGTGCAGTTTCTTGTGAAAGGAAAGAGTCAATGCTTGTTTATGATTAGAGCTACAAAAACAGGATACATGAGTACAAACTACACGTGCACACTGTCACACAACAGGTCATATCACAGTGTTGGATTAGAGTATTTGTATCCTGTAGTTTGTATTGTGAGGCTTATTAAGAGTTAGATAAGGGCTGAAATAAATTACCATAGCAAGATGGCATATGTAGCTATAAAGTTATGAGTCATGAAAGTTTGGAAAAGAAGAAGAATTTTATGTCCTGTTTAATTTCGGGGCTCAGTCAATTTTTTTTACTTCTCTCTTTAACCATTTTTCCTAGGAAAATGATCACAATACAGAACAGCTATTATTGAAGTGCCGTGGAAAAATAATGGCTGAGTGTGGTCAGTAACAAGCTAGTGTACATACAAGAAAACAGCAAAACACAGGTAACAGTATACACGAGATAACACACTTTGCACATGTCATATCTGAGTACATCATGCATAGCTTAAATTTATTAAACTATCCATTCTTTGACATCATGCATACTCGGACACTCATTGTCATAAACTTCTAAGTGGAATCATGTGAAAATTGGTGTAGAAATATCTGGCATAAAGCCCAACTAATCTCCCAAGTTTGTGCCTTAATGGTTGTTGTACTAGACCGGATCAAAGTCGCTGCTTGAAGTCCTGTATTCTTGGACAAATTTCATGATTCGTGGACACCTACCAGTAATTATACTGATGACTTACTACCAACACCATCACTTAGAGCTAAAAGCCATAGTTTATTTCCTTCTATCTCATCTGCAGGTGGTTGTGATAGGGTATGTCAGCACTGCTAAAAGAATGATATTTTCGATGTGTAATTGGCTCAAGCCTAAATTCTTTAATAATTGGCCAGCAGTGCTTCTACATATGTGACTGGGCCTGCAATAATAGGGCATGCGGGAACATGATTTGTGCCTATTTTGCAAGCTTCCATTACTCAGAACTTTTTATATCATTATGCTATAGCAATGCAAATTTTAGGTCTTAGTAAGCATTTAATTGGCTTTATGATGCAAGTTACAGAATGCAAATATTCTTCTCCAGTACTGAGATATGACCTGATGTGTGACAGGGTATAGTTTGTGCCCACATGCCCTGTTTTTGCAGGCCTGGTCACATATGGTAAGGACATCAATTACAGTTCTTTGAGACAACACACCATCACACACAACAAACTGCAATGCATGTGCAAAATATCCCAAATTGGGTAGGTTGGTATCTTTCCATGTTTGAGCAATTATTTCCCAGAATAACATGTACAGCACACCATCTTATTTACCTGCTCATTGACAGCTCAAAAAGCTTTGTTTTAAATTGTTTTGTATATAGCAGTAATGATATACATTTCACATGCATTTGGATAAACATAAACAGATTGTCACGTATTTCTTCAAAGAAAAGCCTTCATAATGTATATGCACCAGTGACTACGTAGAGGCTAAAACTAAGCTTTTTTTGTCTGCCAATCCATCCCAATGCTCTAGACTAGAAGTTACAGCTATGAATGTAAGTGCCTGTAGGTTATTTTAAGTATAGTCACAGTACAAATTGATATTGTTTCTCTTCCTACTGTCTAGCACTATAATTTAAAACCACTAACAGTGTATCACAACAAGTTGAAACTTTAGTGATCTATTCTTTGGACACAATAGATAAAATATGTAAAGAAATTCAGAAGTGGTATAAACTTTTGCCAAGATAGACACATAATATATGAACATGGTTTAAACAAATACATAATTATTACAACATCAAGTGTCAGACACACAGCACAAGGATCACATGTATATAGTGGAACCTCTCTCATTGTTGTAGTCTACACCTCAAAAATGTCCATAACTAAGACATACATGCTAAATACTGTACACTATAGTCAGTACCGTTCACCTGTCACCTGTGCCCACCAAATATAGTAATATCAAAGAGGTGAACATGTGTTCACTCCCAATAGTTTTGTACTGGAACAAGCATGTTTCCATGTTGTAAACATGTTTGTGTGCCTGAATGGTCCATACTAAATTATGGGATATATTTAAAGCCTCATAACTCACTTGTTCTCAAACCACTTTTTTGATTAACAGTTCCAGTAGCTTCACAACACTACTAAATGTTTGGGCAGCTGCATGGCTAATGTAATAAGAGTTATTAACAAGAAACAAGGGCTCAGGTGAACGTGAACAGACTATAAGTATATCTCTCTCAGTTAGTGCTATGCACTTTACTAGGCAGTGTGAAAGTTACTACAAAATATTTGTTGTCACACTCCTTTGAGCTGTAAAGTGTACTGTGTCATCACCCAGCAATCAAATGTTAGTTATTAAATAAACAAGCCACCTAACAGGTAAACAGCATCCTTTAGGCTTCCTCCTTGTGCTTTGATCTCATTCAAACTTTATTACTGTCAGGGTCAGCCAATTATTAATTTGAGCTGACTGGACAACAGAGGTGTCCAAATGAAAAGATCAGAGGTTCAGTTGTATACAATATATGATTATGCTGTACAAACCTTTTGTGGATATGACTCCAACAACTGTACCACCTTATGATGTCCTCTCCTTTTAGCAATGTCAAGTGGTGTTTCGTTGTACTACATTATGAAATAGAGATGGACATTTATTGCACATCAACAGATATATATGCACACTATTTCTGGTTCAGAATCATGGCTACATATTGAGACATTCCTAAATAAATTACATCATCGTACATTCATCTTCATATTTACACACTTAGTACAGTGACACATTCACTGTCATTCATTGATGTTCTCCAGAAGCCCAATTGAAATGATGTAGTTACACATAAGTTATGACTAGGTGATATGCATGCTCATGGTATGCCTCACGTGTATTACAAATATGCATAGATTGTTTTGAAAATAATATTTAGATATAGAGAAGGTGTTTATTTTTCAGGTAAATTGACTGTGGTGGAGATATATCTAGATCATGATGTGTAGGCCATTGCAACTGGATATCGCCTGTGACAACAGATTTGCTTTTTTTCGCCAAGAGAACACAAAGCCACATGACTAAATTATGACATTTCATTATTAAAATCAGCTAAACATGAATGGTCTGCTTTTTCCAAGCATAGTAGTAATCCATACATGTGGTCTGGGGCCATAATTGAGCTCTGGTCAGTGGCTGTATGTGACCACACAACTCAACGGTGTTGAATAAAGACCTGTGCTGTGGATTTCCTTTTATTTTAGCTAGTCTTGAGGCCTGAATAGAACTTGGCCTAACTCATCCTTTTACCTTACTCATTAATTTTTTTTAAATTTCACATTGTATTGTGTACTCAGATGCTTCACTATTCTTATCACAATTGTAACTGATCAGATTTTTTTAGCTCGAACTATACACCAGGGTAATGCACGAACACAAAAGAAGGTTACAATGTCATAACACAATGTACACACTGTTTCTACTCAAGTATGTACATACAGCAGTAAAACAGATGCTTTAAGCTATTAATAAAGCTTCATTCATCCCTCACGTCAAATATAATACTGGCAAAACGTGATTATAAATACATTTTGCACTTTCATAACTGACAAGCACATGTAGGCTAGCACTGAAAGATTGCTTGTATGGCCACCACAAACCATCCTTAATTAAAATTTTAATACTAAATTCCACTGCTTTTGTAAGGCTACTAGTGTTGCTGAACAACAATAATGTTCACCAGATCAAACAACTCCTCACATGTAGTGGATTGTACAACAGCTACATAGCTTTTGCTGCATTACATCATCCAACTAATTGCACAACATTTTGTATCGTGTATTTCTATTGCAAACAATTACAGAAAAATAAAGAGATAAATAAATAAAATACAGAAGTTCAGTACTACAGCAGCTACTAGACTACATATCTCATGCTAAGGCTCTCAACAATAACAAACCCACAAGACTTCCAAGTTGACAAATTTACTAGAAACATGTTTATTACCTCTTCATTGGCTTCAAACATGTTATATCTCCTTTTATGATTAGTGAGATACATGCTAAACATACAATCCTAAATTATTTTTATATTGTTTTGTTCAATAATGACACTATTATCAGTACTGAGTGCAGGTAAGCACATTGTTTAAAAATTAATTTCAACACATTAATTAATTAGAAGAAACTAATGATGTCATAAATAAGGTCACACAGTGAAAAATGTAACAAACTAACACATTAATTACTTTGTTCTTCATTTTCACACTGGCACCATTTTGTAGCAGTACTAAACACACATCATACTGATTATGGAAAGCAGCCAAGTGTAGTGGAGTATCCCCAACCTATAACAATAAACAATTATCACATGTACCACTAACTACCACACTTGATACTGTATACTGGTATAGAGTACATAATCATAACCACCTAATGTTGTACACTGATATGTAACTATACCAGATACCTTATGACATGTGGTGAAATATTTCAATTAATGTTTCAACTACAACAGTACACAAAATAGTTGTTACACTACTAGGACTGTGTATTGTACAGTTATTGAGCAGGTGAAACATATTATCAGAGAGCTATATAACAATAATATGAACAGTTATTACATTCATTTAAGGGCATCAGAGTAAAAGTGAAAGTAGTAAATAAGGCTTAGTGTAGGAGGATCTGAGGGTACGGCATCAAGGAAATTTTGAGAATTACTTTTGATATACTAATTTTGGGCTGTGCAAAGTACGAGCTATTGTTAGCTAGTTAGCTAGGTGCTTAATAATAAAACTGGACACTGATCAAAGAAGTGGTGAAGTGCTGGCCTCATTGGTCATGCCTACTCTGATGTCCTTGCATTCATTAGAGTACTACATTTACTGTCAGTCACCAATGTGACTGGATCTGGGAAAACTGGTCTTATCGCCCATGTCAGCAGATTCAATTTTTTTGACCAAGAACACAAAGTTACATGAATAAACTAACTAATTTCACAATCAAAATCAGCTAGACTTGAGTGGTCTGATTTTGCTGGCTACTTTTCCCAAGCCAGTGGTGATCTGTATGTGGAGTGTCGGGCCTTAGCCTGAGGATGGTTGTATTCATTTCACTTGTAATCCTTAGTTTTTCATCCTTTGTCTTTGCACAATTGAACGCTTTTGCTAATTCTCTAGATGTCTACTTTATGTGATATTTTAGTACGTAGTCTAAGTACATCCATGTCCTTCAATGACAAACAGTTTCTTCTCTTAGCTGTAAAGTAAATGAGTCTACCATCTCGTTATTAGCAGCTGTATTTCTCGTGACTGGACAATATGGATTGTCAGTACAAGCAAATCATTCATTTTAGTTCAGTTTCTTGTGGTTACCATGCAAATCAACATCTATGGATACCTAGCATTGGTGAAGTGTTGGTTGTTAAACAGGAGCAGAATAATTGTCATGACAAACATTTAGTTGATATCATCAAGATGGCTGCACTGCTGGTCATGTACCAAACAATATCTTCAAGAATGGCTTTTTACCACGATGAAGATGTAACATATTGTGAAATATTATAACAGAAGAACATTACAATAATGGTGCAGGAATTGTACTAGAAATTCCTTAAAGATTTGGACATCGAATGCATGTTTTAAAACTAAAAAGAACTCTTCTCTGCAGATACTGTAGCTAGTTATGTATATTCTGACCACTGTATGAGACTCAATTCTAATGCATTGATGCTCCTGTTGTACCAGTCAGTGTTGAAACAGGGTCGGGTCATTCGGGTCACATTTTCTCAGGGTCATCCGGGCCTGACCCGGATTGGATAACGTGAGAAACGAAATTATTCATTTCACGATGTGGAAATGTGTCCGTTGCTGTCTGCAAGCTTACGTGGAGCCATGCCCACTAATCGATTGTTGTATGAGTTGCATATAGCCTAGCCTTACAGCAGGATAAGTACTTTTTCGAGCCACACCATTTTAATATATCGGGAAATTGTAATACTAGGTATGCATGAAGCCACACCCAATTGCTGTCTGTAAACTCACAGTAGCTACGTGGAACCAAACCCACTGACTGATTTAAATTATATTAAAACTTATACTGGTTTAGTTATCACATAACTGTTCGTTTACTCAACAGGAACATAGATCTTATCACACGCCTCAGCTATAATTATCATCTGGGTAAATCCGGGTCAGTGGGTCATCCGGGTCAGCAGTAGTGACCCAGTTTCAACACTGGTACTAGTTGTTTCTGGCCATTACACACGTTAGACTTAAAACACATGCATACATTTGTGTATGGCTAAATATTTGAGACCTTGTAACCATGGCTGACTGCTTAATTCAGGTGACTGTTAATACAGGTTCTACTGTAGTTTCTTTTCTTGAGTAGCACATTCAAGTAATTGACCCTGGCTATGGTTTAATATGTAACCATGAGCTATAAGACTGAAACATAATGATGGGCATGCAGAGAATTACTAATTCCCTGGTCAGTTTGTATAATATACTTTCCTTAGTGTGCACCATAAGCACAAACTTCCAATGCACCTCACAATGTGAAGTAATGTGAAGCAATTTATACTACTGAGAGTCACACGCATTACAGCAATCAAATAACCAGTATTGCATCATGTGATTAATTGTGCACATGATGCATGGTGGAAATGGTGAAGGACTGTATAGGTTGAGGTTTATTACAAGGAAGCAGCTGCGATATTCTTGAGTGGTTGTGTTATACATGTGTTGGGTTAGCACACACTGTGAATAGTTGATGCTTGAGTTGATGAATATTTATCTGATGAATGTTTAGTTTATTTGTCACATGTTGTGGGCACATGATGTCTAGAATATACATAAGGACAGCTACAGTTGACGCAGCAGGAGATAATCTTTCTAACGCTGCTTTAAGCAAATCCAAAGATCTTTCTCTTTCAGCATCATCAGAACACCACCTAAGCTTGAAACGGGGGTCTAGGATACAAGCTACAATGTATGTTTCATTTTCCTCGTGATATGGCATACGCCTATGTAATGATTGTTTAAGTCCACGAACTAATCCAGAGTGGTATTTGGACACCATGTTTTCAATGTGATGATATAATCCTCGAATACAGGGTAAAACATAACCTGCAGATGGAACACAACCAACCTGAACAAATTCTGTTGCCTCTTCAAAAGGAGTTAGAATTTCCACTATATCTTGAAGCAGGTTTTTTTCATGAGTAGTTAACTTGGGAGCATTTTCAAGTTGTGACAACACCGAATCTGAAACAGCAAGCACTGATCGTATCATTTTAAGCTGAGAATTCCATCTAGTTGTATTATCAGCTTGTAGCCTAGTTTCATCCTTAAGGACATCAGCTGCTACTGTTGACCTGCGCACAAATGATACCAAACTAGAGCACCTTTTGATGACTGTGTTGATCTGACCTGCCTTTGCCATACCATCTTTACCACTAGCTGCAACACATGTGCAAAACAGACATGATGTTCAAATAAGACTTGGCTCTCATCAAGGGAAACATTATCACACCTCTCAAACTCTGACTCGCCTTCAGCCTCACTATCATCACTGGCTGTATGATCTTCAACATCTTCATAACCTGGAAGAGTCAAAAACGCCTTCTTTACATTGGATGCACTGTCAGTGATTATGTGCTTCACTTTTTCCCTCACACAAAAATCAGAAAAGATTTCATCATACCACATCATAATGTTATCACCAATATGTCTTCCACTGACTTGATTGCATGCAAGCATAACTGACTCAAGGTTCCAGTCATCTGAAATATAGTGCCCAGTAATGCCCAAATAAGATCGCATTTGTCGATTTGACCAGAGATCAATTGTTAGGTTGATGGTATCAGTCTTCTTCAGCTTGTCTAGTACACTACTTTTTAACTTATCATATTTCTTCTTCAACAAACTGTGGACAATTATTTACGGCTTGGCACCTGGTACTGAGAATCTAAGATCCTTAACAGTGATTTGAATCGCTTGTTCTCTACTACAGACAGAGGAATGAGGTCATCTGCAACGAAATCGACTACTGCATCAGTTACTAAAATCTGCTTTGGGTGTTGTGAGCTGTATTTTCTTTGGGGCTGCAGTAAATGTGTCAATGTTTGCTGTGAATTTGACTGTAATTCATCTTCATCCTGTTGTTCTTTCAAAAGAGTTGCGTGTACTCGTCTCTATTAAAAGATTTTAAAATGGGCAAGTACAATAAACAGCATTCTTACCATATGCTTCCACCAATTTGTAGTAGTCCTAACAGATCCAGTGATTTCCTTGGTGCAATACTTGCACTTAGCCTTAAAATTCTCTGCTGGCAAGACTTTAGGTACTTCATAGTGCTTGAGCACAGCTGGAACCTTCTTCTTAGCTGACATAACTGCCATAGCTGCCTGCTTCTTAATAAAATTAACTATGACAGTCCAACAGCAGTCCCACTATTTCCAAGATCATCAGAGAAATGATGGGGGAAGGCTGGATGGAAAACCTTTTAAATACTGTTTCAAAGCAAACTCAGCAAGTGGCAGGTAACTTCAAGCAAAAGCTGACCATGTTAAAATCCCATATCCAGGAACATAATTATTATCTTTGAGCCAATATACAACTTATTCACTTGCATGGTTTGTATACATGTAAATGTACTTCATTGTACTTCAAAGTACTTCAAGTACTTATAAGTACTTCTAAGTACATTAAGTACATTGCTTGGAACTTAAGTATAAATACAAGTACATTACATTTGTACAAAAAGTATTTAAGTATAAGTACAAGTACTCTAAAAGGTGTGCTTAAGTACACTTAAGTACAAGTACCAAAGTACTTCGCCCCATGCCTGGTCAAGATCTCATTAATTGAGACCAAACCATAATATGTTTGTCTCATAGACATCTCAGATAACCAGAGGTGAGCACTAGTACCTATTCTACAAGATTTACCCAATTTCAGCTTTTCAAGTTCAATTTTCACTCTATCCAACTTGGGTGATAAGAATGTAGTGTCCTCTGGTAATGTAGTGACAGTTAGCAACAAAATAATGAAGTAGTGATCATGTGAGAAGTACATAATAATACTGGTGGTAACTGTACTATACTTACATCATTAGTAGCTAATATGTTAGCTCCACTACTTAGTAGAGTGTTGACCACCTCTAGGTATCCAGAATTACTAGCAAGATGTAGTGCAGTCCATCCATACTAGAAAAAATGATAACAATTACGTAGTATAATCACAACATGTCATAACATACTCTATACTAGTGTAACATCACAGTAAGGTTGAAACAATCTTTAAAGTTCGATATTATAGTACTCTATAATAGGGCTGGGACGAAGCTTCGAATGCTTCGTGGGTTCGAAGGTTAAGTAAACTTCGAATTATAAAAGTATCCTTCGAAGCTTCGTAATGCACTCATAGTCTACGAAAGAATTACAAATATACGTCGTCTTCTTTATTGCAGCTGCTTAATCCTCTTGCGTGATCAATGTTCGTCTCTTCGCAATCGATCTTCATGTGCCACGCCCACTTTTAAAACCATCGCAGTTCAGCTTGCTACCATATTTGCAGCCTTAAAACACCTTATAAAGTGATAGATAATGCACGGAAAGCGTACTTTTAGTCATTACTCGGTGTTTACCTATGCAAGATTGCAGTGTAGCAGACACGCCCATTTGCAATCGATCGATCGCGTCATTCAGTACTGCTGCTATGCACTTTCCAATGCTTATGATTATGATAATTGGAAGGCAGCAAAATGCTGATTACATCCAATAAAAGAAAAGAGATATAAAAATGGTTTGGGGATATTTACAGATAACTAGCTAGAGTGTGTGCATTTATTACAAAGTCTTTGTCATAGCATAAGGAGGGTAGATTGTTCCATTCTTTAATAGTTCTGTAAAAATAATTCATTTGGTATTTGTTGGTGTTGGCTGCTGGCAGTATGAGTCTGAGTGGGTGGTATTGTCTTGTGCTGGTGGATTGTGGCAGAAAGTAATTGGGTATTTGTAATGCTGGCTCCTGCTGGTGAGTAATTCTGTGAAATAAAGATAATCTAGATACTTCACGTCTCTGTTCCAGTGTGGTCCAATTAAGATCATCTAACATTGTTGTTACACTACTCTTAAAACTGTAATCTCACTGCACCCACCTCGCTGCTCTCCCCTGAACCATTTCAAGTTTGTAAATTAAGTTCTGTTGATGTGGATCCCAGACTTGAGTGGCATATTCAAGAATTGGTCGCACAAGTGTTGTGTAAGCGTCTGATTTAACCTTACTGTTACATTTACTTAGATTTCTTTTTATAAAATTCAGCATCCTGGTGGCTTTGTTTGTAATGTTATTAATGTGAGGTGCCCATGAGAATGAATTGTCTAGAAGTATCCCTAAATACTTATATGTGCTGCTGGATTTGATGGTCTGGTTGTTTAAAGTATAGTTATTTTATGAGAGGTAGATGATGTCTCGTAAATCTCAGTAAGACACATTTGTTGATATTAAACTTCATCTGCCACCTCTGTGCCCATCTAGAAATTTCATCAATATCTTTCTGCAACAGAACCACGTCATCTTCATTACTAATTGTTCGGCAGACAACACAATCATCCGCAAAAAGTCAAATAGATGACAAGATGTTACTGTTAATATCGTTTATATATAGTAAGAACAAAAGAGGCCCTAATACAGTACCTTGTGGGACACCAGAAATAACTGAAACAAAATCAGATTCGTTACCATTCAACAGTACTCTTTGTGTTTGTTTTGTCAGCTATTCAGAAATCCAGCAATGTATCCTGTCGTTAATTCCATAATATTGCAGTTTCTTAAGCAGGCGTTGGTGGGGTACAGTGTCAAAAGTCTTAGCATAATCTAAGAAAAGTACATCAACTTGTTCGTGGCTATCTATACTATTAGCTAATTCTTCAATAATGGTAAGCAGCTGGGTGGTGCATGAGTGTCCTGATCTGAATCCATGTTGGAAAGTATGTTATTCTTCTCTAGGTGTGACATTATAGAATGGAAAATTATGTGTTCCATCACCTTACAGCATACAGATGTCAGTGAGATGGGTCTATAATTTACTGGCATGGATCAATCCCCTTTCTTATAAACAGGTACGATATTAGCTTGGAGCCAGTTACTAGGAAGGATCACTTCGTTAAATGATTGGGTGATAGTATGTTAAGAGATCTGCACTTATTAGACTTTGTAATTTTAATACATGAGTGGTTATGATCATTAGTGGAAATTACTTGGAGGCATAAATCAAGAATTTCTAAGTTATGATTAGCTATATTATTACTGTTGCTATCTAGTCAATTGAAAGACTGGGAAGCACCATTCTTTGTTACTATTCTTCCCCTCTTGATTATTAGGTTCTTTTCGCCGTTGTCCTTGCGTCGCTTTAGTTCTTCTCTAAGTGCCTTATTGGTTTCCCGCTCCTTAATTGTTCAATCTGGTGTTACATAGATGTTATTCCATCTTTCAGTTGCTCGGAGTTTAGAAGCCTGTTTCATAACTAAGCGCTTGTGGTGCTCATCACTTAGTGTTACTAAAAGTAATCTTGCTTTACTACCACCTGGCTTTCCAAGCCGCAGCACATTAGTTACACTTGACTTTGGTACATTGAATTCTGTTTCAAATAGCTAATGAACCTTTTCGTGATCCTTAGTGGAAGACTCTTCACCCATATTATGAACAATAACATTACATTTTCTATGTTCTCGATCCATCAATGATTTGTGCAGGAGTGTCTTTCATTACTGAAGGTCTGGCATCACCGGACGTTGTATTCGTCTCCATTGGTGTGTCAGCTTGTGCAGGTCTTGAAGGCCCTCTTAATAGTTCAAGACTCTCAATAATTGGCTTTACTAAGTTTTCCATCATGTTCTTAAGTGGTTCTGTTATTCCATTAATTATGGTATTAGCAACCTCACATTCATTAGTAATACCTTGAGGGCCAGGTGATTTACTTTTGGAATTTGAGAGCTTAGTGAGCATTGTAGATTCACATACTGGACAAAACCAATGAAGAGATTACAAACTTATTAAATAGGTAAAACTTAAGAAGGATGTGCATAAATGCAAGAAAACCTGTAACTTGAAAGCCAGCACCGAAGCTTCGAATGTTTGAACATTTTATTAGCGAATATTCAAAGGTAAATTTCAATATTCGTCCCAGCCCTACTCTATAATATTAACAGTTCAGAACTCACAAACTCTAGCTATAATTGTTATTTTGCTATAACACTTTATACATAGTACTAAACATTGTACTAGCTGCATGTCTGACCCTAGAAAAACATTCATTTTGTCGAGAGTAACATTATTCCTAATACTGTAGTGCATTGTTACTACTCATCAGGAATCACTTCACTGTCCAAAACAGGTTAGCAGGAGTTATATACATGTCACAGAAATTTTCCATTGTGCTCCATTATGCTAGGTGATTAATTTATGCTTTTCATCACCTATTATGCCCAAAATGATGCCGACATAATCCATGCAAGCCTACTTTATTCTTATTCCAATTAATCGATTAGCTACATGTAAACACAAGAAAAGTACATACAGTACCGTATGTACAATACTGTATGTTTTATAACTTGTCTTGGAGAAGTGTAAACATTGGAAATTTAAAACTGAAATTGGTCCAAACATTATCTAATCAGTACCTCCTTACATATTAAGCACTAAGTATCATTAAGTGTTACCTTAATTTACTTTTATTCCATTGTAAAATAATTTTTGGAAGCAAAATTTGTCTGAAAATCTCTTGCACCAAAATTTTTACATAAGATCAAACAACTCTAATAGAGCAGTTGTTATTATACAAAAATATATACTTTTGCACAAACAGAAACCAAATTGCAGTAGTTTATTTCACATGTTTAATAATGTACTGCAAATAAAATGTTTTATCTACAGTATTTTGGTGCTATCAGACACGTATACATGAATAGACAGGTACTTATCAATTGATGTATGTGTGGGACATTGAAAGGCCTATTGGAAGCACTAGAAATTGAAAAATGAAATTGTGGGGTCAAAGCGTATAAATTACTAATAATGAGTACCTCTTTACAAGGACCACCTTTATATTAAGACCACTTCTAAGAATCATGACCACATATAAAACAGTCTCAATGATTAATCTGGATAGATAATTTAAAAAATATTTCATGGGGCTGATGTTCCTTAATTTCATGAATTGATGTGTAGTACATACATTGCAGAAACACCAATGAAAACAGCACATGGTCACAATTTACAAGACCATGAAGTGTGTTTTGGGACCATCATACTGACTCATGGGGATATCTAGTTAATTACATTAATGTACATAGCCTCACATGTCTGTCATGTCGATTAAAGGGTCTGGTGGATTAGCTTTGTGCTAGTCATTTCTTTGCTATGATAAGATAGCTAGCTAGTTAGCTATAGTTTGTACGATTTGAGATAAATCCTGGGTTGTTGATTAAGAAGC
The DNA here is from genome assembly GCF_963678975.1 of Dysidea avara. Taxonomy (NCBI): domain Eukaryota; kingdom Metazoa; phylum Porifera; class Demospongiae; order Dictyoceratida; family Dysideidae; genus Dysidea; species Dysidea avara. The sequence goes on from NC_089277.1 coordinate 32,369,257, forward strand.
CATACAAGATCAAAGGCTTTAAACATGATGTTCATGATGCATTTATTTGTAAGCTCATGTTACAGGTGCACACTTAATTGTTGAGAATATGTCATCCAGTGCAGCATCAGCGAGTGCGAATTAAACTCCCTTGGAAAGAGATTAAACAGCCAAACGAAGCATCTACTTATGAAACTATGGGAGTACCTTAAACAAGGAGCGAAGAAGTGTAACTTTTCTGCCAACATCAAGGAGAGAATCTCAGAGGTCACCAATAATACCTTCTTTGCTGGGTCTTGGCATACATTATGCCACACAGGGATTTCAAAGATATCCATTGTAAGGGTTAGAATGGAGTACTACAAGAAAGGCGGCTTATCTATGCCAAGTAAAGGTACAAAAAGCACTTTGCACAAGACTGCTCAATGGAATCGCCAGGTAAAAACGTTCACAAGTCTGTGTTGATGCAGACAGTTTCAACTGAGAAGCAATCAGATGGAAGATCCATTCATTGTAGGAAGGAAGGAAAATTTATCACTCTAAAAGATTATGGTAAGTTAAATTTTGAATCCTGGAACTTTGTCACATACTCCGTCTTAGGCCAAACTTAAGAATGATGGTGTTTCTCTGGGGGTAGAACATAGCTTAAAAGAGTGTTGAGCGATATGGGATTTAAGTACAAGACGATTAATGACAAGAGGTTAGCATTGCAACAGTTTGTGCTTTATGTCACTACACATATACACAGGGTATACTATGAGCAGCCCTGCATAGTCCATCAACGTCATAAATATTTATCATGAATGAAGTGCAACAGAACTGAAGGAAGACCAGTTGTGTACTTGGATGAGACTTGGGTAATGAAGAACTTCTAGAGCAATTCCTCATCCAAATCAACAGTGATAGCGATGACTCTTCTACTAGCAGCAGCAGTGGGTCCAAGTCTTCTGACCTCACTTCATATGATGTAAGATTGTTTGATATTTGCAGCAATGGTGTTGCAACTTGATGATGGCTCAGGTAAAGTCTGTGAAGTACCTGAAAATACAGATGAAGTGTAAGTGTGTGCACTTTAATAAAAAAAAATATATTATTGCTTTATTATGCTAGCAGAAGTTGAACATACCATCCCTTGTATATTTGATCAGTGCAGGAGTGTTTGGAAGTCACTATTGGTACTATCAGCCCAAATTCATACAAACAGTGTTATTTCGTTTGTTGAAACTTTTAGAGTTTTGTGGGAATGTGACTTCCAAAAACAAAATGCTGGCTGGAAAAGTTGTGTACATGTGTGACGAAGTAATGAGAAAAGGATTAAAATGACAAATTCACAATAGAAGATGATGGGCAGCTGTGTGATAAATGTGAAGTAAAATACATGTTGTGCAGCTCACTTGCAGGTACACCAATGCTGTATAACAGATTTTGACTGAAGAAGTTCTTTTCCCTGAATGTAAGTAGGCCATTTATCTTCTGAATACAATGCAACAGTGGCCTCAGCTCTTCTACTCATGCAACTCTGTTTTACACACACAAAAACTGGTTTATTTTCTTGCAAAAGTGTATTACAGCCTCTTACATAACAGATAGTGAAATCATGTGTGTTGAGGGTGGGAGTGTGACATCTGAGTTCACCACAAACATGTGTCAACATGAACACCAAAGGGCTGCACTTTAGAGGCTTCCTCTTTGAAGTGTATGGCAAAAGTTTACAGTGTCATAACTGGAGTCTCTTACATTCAAATGAAGCACCTTTAATACATTCTTAGCTGATTGAGAGGCGCTACTTATCGAGCAATACAGGAAACACATGCAATGTAACAATCGTGAGTTATTAATTGTTTTTGAGGATTCAGCTCAACACGCACATACTATAATTTTGTTAATAACATCACTTCATTATACAGAATTTGGCCATAAAAAGATCTAAACGGTGTACATCAAGTAAAGATCTCATTAACTGAGACCAAATCATAGTTATGTTAGTCTCATAGACATCTCAATTAACCAGAGGTGAGTACTAGTACTTGTTCTACAAGATTTACCCAATTTCAGCTTTTCAATTTTAGTTTTTCAACCTTCACTTTGGGTGATAAGAATGTAGTGTCTTGTGGTAATTAAGTGACAGTTGTTGACCAAACATCAAGCAGTGATTACAGTGGTTACTGTACTACCTACAGGAGTAGCAGCTGATAATGTGACTGGATCTGCAAGAATCCCATATGTTCGCACAAGCCTAATTTTATAGTAGAATGCAAAAAAAAATGTGGAGTATTTATGAAATCATAAAATAATATTTCCGTAAATTTTTAAGCATTTTTTCACACTGAAGGAAAGTGTTCAATGCTTAAACTTTGATAGCATAAAGCAAGAGAAGTTCCAAAATCTTTGTTTAGTGTCAGTCTGCCTTGTGTTGGATGAATGGTTCACGATTGTTTCTTCTCACATTTTTGCATTGCCCTGGTCATAGGAAAGGCAGCAATGGATTCGCCTGTTCATGGATAGTCCAATGGTGAAAGTTGCATCTTGGTAGAGGACTGCAATCGTAAGTTATGATTGTTTACTTAAGCACCTGTAGTTTATTTTCCATATTGGCACTGTATAAATCGATTTTTCTGTTGTTGCCACTTAGTAGCACTGTAACTTTGAAGTTTCTTGCCTTCTAGAGCTGAAACTTTAGTTGACCATCCCTTTGGCTATCTAGATAAAGAAAATGTAATAAAATGGAATTCAAAAATGCACTAACATGGGGTTTTTGCAGACCTGGTCACATATGTTAGCTCCACTACTTAGTAGAGTGTTGACCACCTCCACCTGACTGCCTCACTGCAAAACCACATTCACAAAACTAGAGGCCACCACCACTTTAAGTCACAACAAAAAACTCATGAGTGGGATGCACCTTTTGTAGTGGTAACAGTGAATGTCTAACTTCTGTGTACTTTGCTATTCTCAATTAAATTGTCATCTACTTCTTCATGACAGGAAACCATACAAAGGCAGTAATTTCTGTATCAACACTTTACTTGATGGAGTGTATATAGACACAAAGTACCATAGTAGCTGATATACTGTAATAATAGCATTAGACCATGCCCCCTGAAATGATCAGAACACTTCATGACACCACTTGTTGAGGTTACGCCCCTAAATGATCTAGCTCCATAGAAAAGATACCACCAAACATAGTAAACAACTTCACACACCCTTTATTATCTGTGGTACCATGCCCCAAACTTAATCTACTGTGCAACTGAGTAATGACATCAAGATATTCTAGTATAGCAGTCAAGGCAACAGTGTATTTTATAGCTATGCTCTAACAAAAAGGTCATAGGTGGTGGATCTGAGGGGGCCAAGGGGGCTTTGCTCCTCTGGTCCTTCTCTTTCCCTCCTTGGACTTACAAGACTATATTGGCACTAGAAACAGGAATCATCTATTCAAACCATATTCAGAAGTACAGAAAGCCAACAAGCAAATAGAAGAAAACAGTTATATAAAGCAACTTAATAGTTATAAACTGTAGCTACACTGTGAATAAAATGAGATAAATAAATTTGATGTTTTTTGTGATAAAGATTGAGATACTCTAATAATAGAGCAGTCACCACTTTAAATAGAACAAACACAATTCTAATGCTATTAACTGACAATTTTTGTAACAGTAGCTACTACCTTATTTTGTTTAGTACACTCTACCATCAAACAGCTTGATATAATCAATTTTGTATGCCTTGCAAAGCATGTATTATGTTAGCTAAATAGCTATCAAAAATGCTCCCGAATTCAAGCATAGGAGGGCTAATTTTAAATTTTTTCTCAGAAGACATCCAACTAGAGTCTTAGAAACTGTATTCCTTTCGTTCATCCAGCTAGCTATGCCAGACAAAGTTATGCAAATGAATATACCATAGAGTTAGATTGTTAAGTGCATGTGTCTATTAAGTGCATATTATTTGTTAAGCTCATACATATTTCTTGTGAATAACCATTACTGATAAGCGCACATGGCCCAATGTGAGCCTTACATGTGACAAAGCTATACACAGGAAGAATGCTGGAAAAGTAATCTCTCCTTGAGTGCTTATCTCTCTGGCTTTGTATACAGCAAATCAGTCTTCTGAATTGTGATAATTCTTGTCATCACCAAGGATTTCACCTAGAAATGGAGTCAAATATTCTTATACACTAGCACAGTTACCATGAACTACAGTGTACTCTATTACAACGTAGTGATTCAGTGTTAAAAACACCATAATTATTTATTAGGCGTACATGCCTTACAAGATAGTATTATTTAAAAAAAAGTTTACTATGGAAATTATAAGTGCTTGAGCTTAACAACCCGACTCTAAGGTAACTTGTGCACTAGAGTCCCATTATTCTCATAATGGAATAAACACTGTTCTATCTCCCCCCCCCCCACCCTCATCCCTTGTAGCAGTATCTCCTAGATCCGTCTATGAAAAAAGTTTATAAACTAGTATAACAAAAAATATCTTAAATTAAAAATGAAGTAGGGTTTCAGTGATAAACAGTAGAGATGTCGGTAGCTATGAGTGAAAACCTCTACATGGTGTAGCAATGTGGAACTACAATACCAAGTAAGGATTTTCCCTCATATTTATCATCATCTCTTGTTACACTACTACTTTAATCACTAGAACCCTGCTTCATTATTAAATCAATAATTATTAAATTTTGTTGTACTAATTTGTTAACTCTTTTTGTTAGATCATAGCTATAAAATACACTGTTGTTGTGACTGCTGTATTAGAGTATCTCAATCTCACTACTCAGTTATGCAGTGGATTAAGCTGGAGGAGTGGTACCAAAGATAATAGAGGGCTTGTAAAGTTGTTTCTAGTTTCTGGTTTCATCTCTTTTGTATGTAGTCTACAATGTATCACACTGATAGTAATAGTACATACACATTGTACAGATATCTTGTGATCTGTACTAACAGGTTTAATACCAAATAAAACTATCTCAACATAATGTGATACATACACCGGTAAAAGTATTAATACATCATCATAAAGCCACACTTTTTGTAGATTTGTACATTGTAAGATCATACTCTAATAGAATAGTCATGAAGTTAGTTGTTGTAACTTTGAAGTACTCTAATAGAACAATCAAAACAATATGAATATGAAAACACCTTAATAGAACAATCTCTCATACTAGGCAATATAGATACACTAACAGAGAAACCAAGTAAAGATAAATTTGTTTTGTGAATATAATTGAAGAATCATAAAACATTAAAATATTTCTAAACAGCACATAATAGTGTCATACCTAATTAACCTTGACACATTTAACCTCTCAACTTATATAGTGTGACAAATCACATTTAATTGTGGGTTTGGGTTTATAATATTTGGTGCAAACAAGTTGTGTTCCTGTAAGTGGTACTGTTAACATACTGTACAATACAAAATTTTATTAAATTGTTAATGAGGTATTTACATACATAAAATATCTTAAGACCACATTTGTGACTGGATTTTGGAAAAACAATCCAAATCGCATCTTAGAAGTTCAAGATAAATAGTTTTAAAGAGTTCAAGCATAACTTGCCAAGGATAGTAAGCACGCATATGAAAATTTTCAAAAAAGGTGCATCAATCTATTACCTTTCAGACCACTTCCAGTTCTTGTAGCTGCTTGCAGAGCTTCCTGCCAAATAAGATAGAAATATGAGCAGTTGGACGACCGAAGTAGTAATACGAGTGCTCACAAAGGAGTGGAGGGAGGAGTTGGCGGGGAGGGCAAGTTCAAAATGGAGGAAGACCACAATTGGAGTCCAGACATGAGATTACAGGGCTGTGCTGTCTCCTTAGTGGCTGATATGCAGCAAAATCAACAGAAAAAATGTCTGGCCAACATTACCAGTACACCACTGATTCTTGCTAAGCCAGACCCTTCACAAGGCCAGATACTGCCATTCGACATCTCTATACCACCCAGAAAAGACGTCTGTTAAAACCAGTCTCAAGTAATTTCTGAGGGTGAAAACTAGTACGATAGTGTGGCTATTTAATGGTGGTGTTATGTAGTTTGATTTTGCACGATGTGCAATTTGGATTGGTTTTGTAAAATCTGGTCACATTTTAATAACATTGCAAACATGTGCTAGGTCTTCAACATAACTTGACTCATATTTGTAGCACTACCACCAGTTAGCACCATTACAGCAATAAACTCATCAGAGGTGGATGTGCCTTTTAACAAATATCTGCCTTCTGTGTTTTCCATTCCTTTTATCTTCAATTAGTCATCTTATCCTTCATGCCAGCTACAAAGGCATTATTTTTCCATATCAATACTTTCCTTAAATGAGAGAGAGCATTTATTTAGATTATACAAAATTATATTTTAGGTACTTAACGGACTGTAGTATCCTTGTGATAGCATTGGGTAGCAATTACGCAGGGCTTGTAAAGTGATTGCAATGGGCCACATTCAAGTCATCTGTTTAAAAATGTTTAGATGATGCTGTCTACCAAAGTATCATAGCCTCCGAGAAAAGATTTTGACTAGTTGTAAACCTCTATGTAATTGCCAACTTCACTTACTTTTACACCCTTACCATACCCACACCCTTGCATAAGGACTGTACCCATTGCTACATGTGTCTGAGGTCTCACATGTGTTATTTAAGTTATACTGTATAAAACTGTCATATTTAAGGATTAATGGCTTTCTCTCCTCACAACCACATGTGTATTTTATAGCTATACTCTAACAAAAGTTTATGAAGTAAGTTAGGTTCCAACGATATAAAGTAGTGAAACAATACGTGATGGAAGTCATGAGGGAAAATCTCTACATTGTAGCAATGTGGGAAAATCTTTAGTTTGGCACTGAAAAGATAAACATGCTAACTTGGGCATTTTCCCACAATGTTACAATGCCAATTCGGGATTTTCTCTCATAGCTAATTATTTTTTATGCCATTAATTATAGATATAACTTATGAAAATTTTTTGTTGATGCTTCTGAATAATATTACAATGACATTATGGGTGTACAACTGAATCAAATAGTACAATGTAGTACCATTCAAGTAGTGATGTGCGATAAAATCGATTAATCGATTATATCGATATATTTTAAATATCGTGATGACAATTAACCAACAGCTTATATCACGATATGGTACTGCATGCGCATGCGCCCTAATCACGTTTCATGAACAATGGAAAAATGGCATCTAGCTTAATTCCGCTCCCCAGTGGCAAGAGCAAAGTGTGGCGCTATTTCGGATTTAGAACTGATGGAACTGGAACAATTTTGAACAGAAGAGAAGTGGTATGCAAGGTTTGCTCGCAGACTTTACCGTACTCGGGAAATACGACGAACTTAACTCACCACCTTAAGCATAGTCACGATGAAGAGTACTCGCTTCTTGCTAAGTCAACTCCGTCTCCATCAACGCCAAAGTCGAAGCAAAAAGAACAAACGATGGATTATTTTGTGAAAGGTCTTTACACTCGAGGAAGCCAGCGTTTTAAGCAATGTGAGGAGTTGGTGATGGAGTATGTGTGCAAAGACATGGAACCACTTACAACAGTTGACAGCGTTCCGTTTCTTCGACTACTACAGACACTGGATCCGAGATACATGCCTTCCTCTCGTGCCCACTTTACTCGAGTACTATTACCTGCCAAGTACGAAAGTGTTAAGGCCTCTGTGACAGATACAATAAGTAATGCTAGCTGCTGTTCACTGACTACAGATATGTGGACTGGGTGCCACAGCCGCTCCTACATGGCTGTGACTGCTCATATTGTCAGTGATGACTGGGAGATGAAGAGTTTTTATCTTGCTACTTGTGAGGTTACCAGTGCTCACACTGCCGACAATATAGCTGCTGAGCTGTCGGCTGTTATAGCTGAATGGAAATTGGACACCAAAGTTATTGGAATCACCACTGATAATGCTAGAAATGTTAAGAATGCTGTGGATAGTTTGGAGTTCACTCACTTTGGATCAAGGGGTCCGCCACGACCTTAAAATCCTGTACGAGATTCCGAATCCCACGAAATTTCAGGCAAGATTCCGGATTCCAACCCAAGATTCCAGATTCCAAGAAATATTTAAATAACTGAAATCCAGTTACAACAAAGCTTGCAGCGAGGCTAGCAGTCAGCTAGAAAAGCTCAGTCATACTGTAGAAGGCAAGGTAGAACACGAGGATGATCTAGAAAGCTGCTTTACAGGGTTTTGCGAGGGGTTTTGACGCTTCTTGAACGAAAGTCATAGCTAGTGCGATTGCTCTTGCGTGTGTATACTATCTACTACTTGTGGTATTAGTTAGCTATCTATTACCAGTAATTGCCTATAAATAACAACGCTATTATACGTCTTGCTATGAAAACTACTATGATAGGGATTTCAAATGGTAACACAGGTTATTTCACTCCTAGAACGTCCAGTGACAGTACAGACGCATGCATGCGCAACCGGGCCACTCTACGACTTTCATTCAGAAGTGTTAAAAACCCTGTATACAATTTATCATGATTTTTGTACAATTAATTATAAGGACTTAAGTATAATCTACAATAACAAAACGTGTCACAATCTAATCATTAACATAGCTCAGAAGTATGATGTGTACTAGCTATAGATTTCTCCTCCTTGCTGCATTCAACACAGTACCACGATTTAATCTGATCATTGTATTCCACACAAGCAGCATGAAACCATTTGTTACGTGTGTCACAACATACCATTTTGGAACCATCATCCGGCATTCGACATATGCAATGCACTTCACACACTTCTGTATTTAAAATTCTGGATCTACGCTTGCGACGCTGTGAGGAGGGAAATTCTTTTAGCTGGCCAGTCTCTAGAATTTGCTGTAAGTGTGGCCGTAATTCTTCTTTTTTAAACACAATGCTACAAGGATCCTTGTCATGTGCTAAACATGTCAATGTAGCAATAGCATAAAGTCCACAGTCTGCAGCACCAACTTGCTTCCCAACATCCATTATATTCACTGTAAAGGTATCATCATTTGTGTTTAGCAACTGGGCAATAATATTTTTGCCATTTCCAACACCTGAAGTGTAGGCTGAATCATACAAACAAATCATGCTATCATTGTTCATCTCCAAGACAGCCCAATGTTTGATTGCTGCATTGATGGTAACATGGATTATTTGCAAATTCTTTTGCTGCTTATTCTGTAGTGGTAGCTGCTTCTGTTGGAATAATGTGCTTTGTAATCCACCGATTGACTGAAATTGTGTCTTGACAAGGTTTTGGAAGGCATTAATGTGCAAGTCAGACAGTTCTTTATCATTTAGAAGTCTTTGTAATTCCCTTCTACCAAGCAATATCCCTCCACATCTGGTCCAAAGATCTTTTACGGATTCGGCTTGACTGTCATTTTCAGCATTGTCAGGTATCACAATTGCACCAGTTGTAGATGTTGAGGTGCTTCTTTTTGGCACACTGTTTTGCTGGACACTTGATTGAAGTGAAGTTTCTACTATAGATAACAAAGATTTCGTGCAGTCTTCTGTGATGAAAATTTGTTTTGCTGTCAAAGAAGACTGTTTTGCTGGCTTTGTAATATGGTTGAATGTGAGGGTGTCATCAGAATTTGTAACATCTTTCATTATACAACTCTCTGGTAAGGTACATACATAACTTTCCAAAGAATGATAGTCCATAGTACTGTTCTTCGACAACTCAAACATACTTTCAGAACCTGGTGAAAGTTGATACCATGAGCACAGTACTCCAATATGTTTGGTTACTTCAACAGATTGATCATTACAAGGTTTATCATACTTTTTTGTCACTGTATTATGTCTGGAAAGCTGAAGAATACGACCCAATTTCCACTCAAGACCAAACTTGAAAACACACAAATCTCCTATGCAAGCCTTTATAGAACAAAACACCTATATAGACACAGTAAGTTTAAAGCGAAGTGAAATTAACAGCTCAAGGCAAGCTATAACAGGCCAACAAGCTTATAGCTGCATCTCGAGCTGCATACCACGAGTTGCACGCTATTAGAATATCCGGAATTATTCGGAATTTCACGGACTTTAATCAACCAAAAGATTCCAGATTCCAAGGCAAGATTCCAGATTTTGTGTGAGATTCCGAGGGATTCCAAATGACTTGTACAGGATTCCAGCCCGTGACGGACCCCTCGCTTTGGATGCATTGGGCATACCCTCCAGCTGAGCATTAATAGAGGACTACAGCTTGGGTTTGTCTCACATGTTTTGGGGCGTGAAGCTGACGTGCCACAAAGTAGTACCACGAGTACTCACAAAGGAGTGGAGGGTGGGGAGTGGCAGGGTGGGCAACGGATGGACTTCAAAATGGAGGAAGACCTTGATTGGAGTCCAGACTCCACACATGAGAATATAGGGCTGTACTGGCTCCTTAGTAGATGATATGTAGCAAAATCAACAGAAAAAATGTCTGGCCAACATTTTTAGTCCATCCACCAGTTAACCACTGATTCTTGTCAAGCTAGACTCTTAACAAGGCCAGACACCGCCATTCGAGATCTCTACACCACCCAGAAAACACATCTTTTAAAACCAGCCTCGAGTCGTCTGAGTAGTACTAAGTGTCAAAACTAGCAGTATGATAGTGTGGCTATCCACTGGTGGTGTTAGTTTGATTTTGCCTGATGTGCAATTTGGATCAGTTCTGTAAACTCTGGTTACATAATAGACTTTGTACAAATTCATATAACTTTAATATGGCCATTTTTCATTACACGAACAAGACAAGTGTTAACAAGCTTGACAGCTGACAATGTCACATTAGACTTATTGCAAACATACGACAGTCACTCTGTATGGCAGCTAATACTTGTTTGGTTGAGGGTGAGCACTAGTTGTATAGGGCAATGTACAAAGAGTTTTCCAGCCTACAATGAACTGTATTATAAGCTTCATAAGTTGTCTGTGTAATATTGTTATTGTATGTGAATGGATTGACGTTACCATCTTTTGACTAGTGTGGGGCTCTCTCAGCCTCACCTCAATAAACATCTCAAGGATATTGCTAATTCATGCCCTATTTCAACCAATGTTCTTTCTGATGGCTTATGAAGCCAACAATGTCATTTGCAGTGAATGCTGTTATACTTTCAGTACAATACCATTATAGAGAGTTATAGAAATGTTACAGAGTCTTTTCAGTGTCAATACAGCCAACATTTTTTTCACATGTTCACTGTAGCATACATAAAATGTTTTATCCAAGTTGGTACTAACAGTCAAGTACATTGATAGTATTATAAGTATGTACGTGTTGAGCTGAGTCCTCAAAAACATTTAGTAACTCATGGATGCAATTACACATGATCTTGAAATTAGGCTCATTTGCAGTGCTACTTGACCCGCTAAAAATATTTCAATATCTTTTGTTCAAATGTCTGACATAATATTTACAGCCAATCAAAATTTTCTCCATGCATACATTTCCTATTGGAAAGCCATAAAATGCTTACGGCCCTTTCCGAACTTGTAATGGAGCCAAACGGCATGTGTCTGTTATTGACACCTTGGCTGTCACTATTAATTATCTAGTTAACTGAAATGTTTACTCTCTTGAGAAAAAAATCCACCTTTAATTTTTAGTTATTTTTTAGGATCCAGCTTACCTTGTACATACTATAGGTACTCATCAATGTGATGTAATGTGTACACAATTGTATTACCAACAACCAGCCTGTGGTCACTAACAAGGTGTACACCTGGTTTAAATACTACATGTAAATAGTAACATTGTACTCGGGAAATTTGGAAAAAGTTATGTAAGTTGTGACAATTATAGCTAATTCCTTCTTCAAAATTCCAAAGTTTAATTGAGAAATCATTATTTTGTATTTTATATTTTCAGAGTATTTGTATTTAAATACTTTTCTAAGTATTTGAACCCAAGCCTGGTAGTCATTCCGTTTTCCTGGTTTTCTTACACCATCACTAGATCACACCAAATTAGTGACATTATGTATCCCATCCTTGACTGTCAATCCTTATTATTACTCTTTTTTTATCAACACTCCCTTAGTATTGAACACAATTCCTCTCTGTATCCCACAGTATACAGTGACAAATTGTCAACAATGTCACTGTTGTTACTGTATTACACTATTGGTACAACATTACTTGTACAATATTAACTCATCAACACATTACCTGGATCTCATGTTGAATGGTACATTATAGTTAATTTGTGAATACTACACTAAATATAAAATACTAGCCAATTAAATGATAGCCAATTAATATGTACTAAACATGACCATATATGGTAATACTTATGGGAACACTTTGTATACAAGTCAACACACTACACTTTGTATCAACTCACCGAGCCCTTCCCATTCACATCCACACCATTCTGTAGGTGTTGTTGTACATCATTGAGTCTGCCATACTCAGCAACACCACATAATCCCACAATGGTATACTATAGTGTACATATAATGTAACAAATAACATGTCATGTACTATACAGCTACACTACTGGACACAATACACAACATGGTGGGGTGAGTTAGAGGTGTAATTTTTATCCCTATAACAAGTGGATGACTACCCCACACATAATGGGAGATGATAAAATAACATAACATATTGAATACACATGACTAAGGTATCCAAATAGAAAAGTATTAACACACAACACATCCAGACTGTGGGGGAAACTTTTGTGTATTTTGTGGTTTTGCTTACAACCATGAATGTTTTTATTGTGAACCTTCATAACATGTATCAACCACAAAAAGTTTTCCACCTCAAATGATTACATTGTATGGTATCAATTGTAGTATGAGTGACATTTCCAGAGGTCACTATTTGACCTTTGTCCTTACTTGAAAACATTGTCTTATATTTAAAGCACCACTGTATGTGTACAGAGAATACAGCAGGAAGGAGTATATCAAGAGGCCAATACAGTATGTAGAGGCAGAGGAAGGTAGAAAATTTTGGGAGGGGGAGGGGGGACTCAAAATTTTTAAACTGTTACTTGTATGAAAGCTGGAGGCTTGTTCATGGTTGCAGGGATTACAACATTGTGCAAAGCACACTCAGTATGCAAAACATAGTCCAGGGTCTGGGGACATGCCCCCCAGAATATTTTTTGAAAAATAGGTACTACGAGATTGAAACTGGTGGTAACTTTACAAAGTATTGTCAATTAAAATCTTTCAGGTACGACATGTGTACAATGAATCCTTCTACTATAGAGCTGCTGGTTTTGAAACCATGCCGATATTTAATCACGTGATACACTCATAATGCTACACAAGGTAATTATTAGAGGAGCTCTGCCCCTCTCATCTGAAAGTTGTGGAGGGTTCCAGCCTCTCTAGCCCCCACCTTCCACTGCCACTAGTATATATGAGGTGAAACCAAGCGTCAAGACACTCACTGAGTGCTGTACTTTTCTTACACACAAGCCTTAATGTGTTGTAAAACACTTTCATGGGCAAATATTTAAAGGATACAAAATGAACACTCCAAATAAAGATGATCAGAAAGTACTTTAAACCGGTTAAAGTACTGCCAGACTTGCGTTATGTATCAGTGTGGGATCAGAGTGAAGTAGCCTAGAAGTATTAGACACATGTGCACCAGTCTAGTAGTGTGGATACTACTTAGTGACAGTTCAAGTGATATGAAGTAGGTACTGGTTGTTCAGTTAGCAATTATTTTCTTTCTTGTTTGTTTGTAGGTGAAAAGCTTTAGTGGCCAGTGCAGTCATCATGTGATAGAACACTATAGTTAAGTGCCTTGTGCTTTAATTCAAGATTCTTCCTAGTTGGATATTAAGACACATGCAGCATTCACATAAAGTAAGTTATATTAGTCAGCAGTGTAGGCAAAGTATGTAGTGATGTAAAAATGTCCATACATGTGTGTGTGTGTTGCATGACTGTCCACTCTGGCATATGGCAAAAGTCTAGCTACATCACTAGGTAGTGAGGATGTATAGAGAAGGTAAAATTAGTCCAAAATTCACTGTCCTATGTTTTTAAACCAGGCGCGCGCCCACAGCCGGCCTGGGCGCGCACCTGGTTTACTGAAAATTAATACAAGTTTAACCACAGGTTAAACAGTGTTAACTAGATGGTTGTTTACATTCATATAGCTAGCACTGTTGATCTGGAAATATGAACAACAGTGCAGTCACGTGTACCAACATAGTGTGGGCGGGAATTTTAAATAATATCGAGGCGCCCGCCAACTGGTTACTTAGCGACGTTCAACAGACAAACCGTAGTGAGCTGGGAAGCTGCTTTTCAGTCAGGAATTACGGACCTTCCTACTTTTATTCGCCAGTAGAATGACTCCTAGACTTGGGTGGAGGCGTTTACACTAGAAACAGCGCCGGGAGAGCGCAAATGCGGACCGAACTTGCGTTTGTTTCAGTACGTTACAGTACTCACGTAACTACCTTGCATTTGTTGCTCACGTAACTAACTCACAAGCCCACGGACGCCTAGGCAGGTAGTTAATATGGTGTATATTTGTTAGAGTTTGGCGTGGGTGCACGCTTGTCTACTGGTGGGTTCAATGTAGAAATTTGGGCGGCACCTCGAGGGGCTAGCTACTTCGCATTGACTGTGACAACCTTTTGGAATAACTCAGAAACATGGAAACTATACTTTCCTGATATTACAGTGGGAAACCAATGGATATTTTCCATTTAATGTGGGAGAAGATTCAAACAAGAGCACTCTGTGGTGGAAAGTAACGTTCAATTACAGGGATGTTCATATGAGCTACAGCTTAATACTCGTATAAATGCTTTTCCAGCAATCTAGACTTCAGTTGCTATGCAAGACTAATCAGAGATGGATCAATTTATCATGCTACCAACTGCAGCTTACTCATATTACTGTTTCTGAAACTCCACTTGATTGAAGAGGAAGAAGGAATGAGAAAATAACTTTGTGTACCACTGTCCATTGGAGGTGCGACTATAGTCTGGCTGTTCTCTTCTTTCTAATGAGACATTGTGTTTTTTAAGAGTGTCAGTGCACTAGTTGTTCTCAGAACTATTGGTATATTGTGTACTATCTATTATTCAAGTGTTGGGTGTTACTCAAGTGGGACTTGGCACGCTTGTGTGACCGGCATGCTTGCCATTAATATGTGTTACAGAAAAGGGACTGGCATGTTCGCCACCATATATGTTACTCAAAAGGATCAGGCACGTGTGCCATTATGCATTGTTTACTGGATGTCACATAAGATGGACTGACATGCTTGCCATTGTGTGTTGTCCAATAGTGTGGCCCAGTTTTGCCATCTAACTGTGTGTTCAGCAGTGTTAGGCCCAGCCTTTGAAACTCAAACCTCCACTCAATCATAGTACTAGAAGTAATAGAAAGTCACCTCCACAGTCTGGATAACAGAAAATTCGGATAATTGCTGGCTGGATAATAATTGCTGGCTGGATAATTGAGGGTCCACTGTATCTACAACACAACCCATGTTATATCATGATGTTCTCCTACACATTGTGTTGTTTGTATATGTGATAGCTCGTCATCTTCAACTATGACAGCTCATTAACTGGTACACTTGCCGTTATGTATTACTCAAGTGGGATTGGAACATATATGTTGCTCAAGAGGGGCTGTCACGCTTGCCATTATGTGTTACTTATAAGAGACTGGTACACTTGCCATTATGTGTTACACAAGAGGGGCTGGCACGCTTGCCATTATGTGTTACTTATAAGAGACTGGTACACTTGCCATTATGTGTTACACAAGAGGGGCTGGCACGCTTGCCATTATGTGTTACTTATAAGAGGCCAGTACACTTGCCACTCAAGAGGGACTGGCTTGCTTGCCTACACAAGATGGGCCGGCATGCTTACCATTATGTGTTACTTGTTTAAGAGACTGGTACATTTGCCGTTATGTGTTACACAAGGACTGGCACACTTGCCATTATGCGTTACTCAAGAGGAACTGGCACACTTGTCATTATGTGTTGCTTATAAAAGACTGATACACTTGCCTTTATGTGTTGCACAAGAGGGAGTCAGCATAAGGGAGTGGCATGCTGACCAGTATGCTTTACTCATGAAGGTGACTGGCATGTTTGCCAGTATGCGTTACTCAGCTTGCTTACCATTATGCATTACTCAACTGGCATGCTTTCTATTAGGTGTTGTTTAAGTGGATCATGTGTGCTTGTTATTATACATTTTTGGCATGCTTGCAATGTGTTGCTCAACAGGCTGGCATGCGTATGCTTGCCAACTATATAAGATGCTGTGTGGTAGTAATAGTGATAGGAGTATCTTTCATCTTAAAAACAGAGTTACTGGCATGTTTACTGGAAAGGAAAGCAAGCTTCTAGTCCAGTTGATGACTGTCCCTCAGTTGCAACAATCCATCATATCATTTTTTCTGCAAATGTTCTCTACACAGAAATTTTGTTGGCTCCACCCTGTGCTTATCTCATATCACAAATAGTGGTACTCATGTATGTGAGAGTTCATTATCTTCAATCACTGACAAGCCATTAAGTACAAGGATACTCTTCATCATGTTTATTTTATTACATTATACACCTTATGTGTGGTGATACTGGATCCTGCAGCTGTGCTCTACACTCTTCATAAGCTAATCACTATCATGCAGTCCTTAGATGGAGAAAGGGGCCTTATGTTCCACCCCTTTTAGGGGTGTGATCATCATTAAGGCTGTCCACTCTCTCTAATGTATTGTGTAGATAGTTGTTTTGTGTTTATACGTACACAGTATGTACTTCCCAGCAATCAATTCACTTATCTCACACCTTCTTGGTATATATACAATGATTTACAGAGACAATGCTGTTGGATTTTGATCACATACTGGGTAACAGGCAATTTCACTATGATTCTATTTGTGATAAAGCTTTGGAAGTTTTAGTATGAATTGTAGAATTTGCACACATGTGATCACAACATTGTCATGCTCTTTAAAGACCCTATGTTCATCGTTATAATGAAAGCAATTACAGCTTGTCGCTATCATAATTTATTAAACCATTTTTTAACTTAAGCTCCACCAGGGCCGTTATAGCCAGACTTTTACCTGGGTATAGGTTCTTTAGACAAAAAGGTGGACCTTTTGTGTGGTATGATACAGAATTCCATTGTGGCATGCTAAAGAAGGATATGTGGCTCTCCCCAAGAAAATTTTGAAAATAGATACCAAAGGCTAAATTTAGTGACATTTCAGACTTTCAATCAATAAAAATAATAAAATTTTGGACTTTAGTACTGAAATTGTGTACCTTTTTACTGAAAATGAGGACTTTTTTGCTGAAGAGGGGGGTTCTCCAAACCCCCCCTTCCCTATAGGCCTGTTCACTAAAAGATACTGTAACATGTCTGGATCAAATTATGCTACAAGTGATTTTAACTCTTCCAAGCCAGTGTTCGCTAAAGAGAAATGACAATTTTCTCAATAAATACCTTCACAATTATTGTCCTAGCTCCTGGAACAT
The DNA here is from genome assembly GCF_963678975.1 of Dysidea avara. NCBI lineage: Eukaryota > Metazoa > Porifera > Demospongiae > Dictyoceratida > Dysideidae > Dysidea > Dysidea avara. Next base: position 32,386,759 of record NC_089277.1, read on the forward strand.
AATGGTACTGGAGCAGAATGCTGACAGCTCAAGTCTCTTGTACACTATTAATGCTATAAAGTACCTGTAATAATAATAACAAGGCAATGTGGATATCGGACGTACGTAGTAGTACAATGCTATTATTTGGATTTTTAATTGTGGACACAAGTACAACATTAATTTAAAACTTAGCTGATTTTTTTCCCTACTTTTATAGTGAAGGATAGTATGTTGTAAGTGGTCTTGTACCTCAAGTTAGTTGTTCATGTAGTCATTGTTAGCCAGTGTAGTAATCATAAATTGGTAATTATCGTGTCTGTAAATATCCATTAGTATGAAGTACTGAAGTATTTATTTACATTACTGTGACAAATGTGACACTTATTTACAACATTGTCATACTTTTTTTTTTCTATTCATATCATCATATTTACACCTCTTTGGATCCCCGGTTCTATCCACAGTCTCCAGGTTCAACCTGAGATGAAACACGCTGAATGGTTCCCACTCCCTTGAGCCCAAGCCAAGTCTGGCGAGGTACTCAGTGGATGAATGGCTCAGTTCAATGCCCCTGGACAATGTCAGAAATGCATGGCAAATGGCTTTTGGTGGTTTTGAGTTACCACACGTGTGCAATGTCAAATAAAGACTCAACCCGTTATCCCATGCTGCAACTGATCCAGCTGCAGTGTGCCTCAAGCAGATGTACATGCAGGAATTCTTCCCCACTTGCCTGATGTTTTATTATATCAGTTTTACACCTCAAATTAAAATAAAATGGCAATGATAGTAGCATACATGTATGTCTCTGGCTCCATAACATGGCTTCCTTATGATTATATCACATTGGGCAGAAAATTCATTGTAATGAGAGTCATGTGAATATAAGTTGCCATAGTAAGGTTTAAGCAGGCCAAGCAGTACCATCAAATAGGTTCATCAAGTGTACTATAAGTTATGGCAGTATGTGAAGGCACTTACTTAATTGGTAGATTGAGCATTCACCATAGCTTTTGTTCTAATGTGACAGACTTGTTTGTTGACTGTGTATATACCATCACATCTATGGGTAAGTGACTTTTTAAATGCAATGGCTTGCTTGTATGGGCGTTGCCAGGTTCCACATTGTGTCTACTCATGTGGGTAATTAAATGCTGGCATCGTTAATGCCAGCTTAGGTGGGTTGTTTACCACATGAGTTTGTAATGAAGATTTGTAGTGGCTGAATTGTCTCCCGGATCACGTGAGATGCTCACGTGTCCCCTAAACCAGGAATATGGTTAGCTACACAATAACGATCCAAGACAATTCAGCCATTCCACCCTGGCACACCCATTCCTCCACACAAGCCTCATATGTATTCATATAATAGTATTGGTTGGTCATAGAAACCACAACTAGTTAATACAAGTTTAACCACAGGTTAAACAGTGTTAACTAGAAGGTTGTTTACATTCATATAGCTAGCACTGTTGATCTGGAAATATGAACAACAGTGCAGTCACATGTACCAACATAGTGTGGGCGGGAATTTTAAATAATATCGAGGCGCCCGCCAACTGGTTACTTAGCGACGTTCAACAGACAAACCGTAGTGAGCTGGGAAGCTGCTTTTCCCACCCTCCCTCCCTTTAATTCACCTAAATTTGTCTCCATTGATCATGCCTAACCTGGTATGGTTAATGTGACATGGGTTCAGGGTGTCAGAATATGGACAGTTGTGGGGTTGTTTACCACATGATTTCGTAATGAAGATTTGTAGTGGCTGAATTGTCTCCCGGATAACGTGAGATGCTCACGTGTCCCCTAAACCAGGAATATGGTTAGCTACACAATAACGATACAAGACAATTCAGCCATTCCACCCTGGCACACCCATTCCTCCACACAAGCCTCATATGTATTCATATAATAGTATTGGTTGGTCATAGAAACCGCAACTAGTTAATTGTTTTTGTAAAAGCGCGAGTAAAAGTGTGTGTGTGTATCTATCTACCTATCTACATATCTACCTATCTATGTTTGTCCGTACGCACCCACGTGAGCAAAATTGTTTAATAACGGTAAAAGCAGCTTTTACGTAAGAAGTAAAAGTGAAATTAAGTCTGTAGTAAACTTCTGCACAGGTGAACTTTGCTCTGAGGTAGTTTCTTTTCGGCGGACTGAAATACGGGTGTGGTGACTTTCCTCAGACTACCTTCCCCTTGAGGTTTTCAGGCATTTAGCAACTGAAAAACAACGGTGCAGGCCTCGTACACTACCAGGAATAGCCTATCGCTTCGAGTTGGAAAGGGGGCGTATCCCTTACGTACGCGAACGAAAATGAAGAGCAGCTTTGAGGCTTTGTCGAGAGAATTTGTGGGAAAAAACACGTTAGTCACACTATAAAACAGTTTAGAAGATAGTTCTGTGCGTAATATGTTGGTAAAAGCGGTTTGTTTAACAAACGCTTCCTTAGCAGTGCATAGCAATGTAATCGAGCGAATTACGAATATTTCATGAATTACGAAATATGAGAATTAGCTAATTGGGGCGAGCCTGAGCGAGTCCCACAATTACAGTAGTCTATTCGACCGTACGATCGTCGCGTTCCCAAACGTTTACGCAAAGAACACGGAAAGTCCCACACTGTTAGTAGTCCATTGGACCGTCGTACGACTTTTGCATTCCCAAACGTTTACGCAAAGAACACGGAAAGTCCCACACTGTTAGTACTCCATTGGACCGTACGATCGTCGCATTCCCAAACGTTTACGCAAAGAACACGGAAAATCCCACACTGTTGGTAGTCGGGACCTTCACATTCAGTTTCCAAAAATTTACAGTGGTCACTTTTATTGCACGTGGCGCGATGTGACCATGGCTGTTGAAAGTGCAGAACAGAGAGAAGAAAGGCTCAGAAGAAGAAGGGAGCGCGATAAGCTCAGAAGAGAGAGAGAAACCGAGGAGGAAGACAAGCAAGGTTTGTAAACGCAAATAGCCGGTACATGCACTAAGTGCAGCTTGCTACCTGTGCCTTTCGAAAATACTACTGTAGGTTGGCTAGGCGAAGACAATATGAAAGAATTAGACGCGAGAACGTGGATGAACAGAAGACAGCAAGATCGGCGTACACGTGGAACAGAATCTGATGAACAGAGGGAAGCAAGGTGCTGCCGGGTAAAATAGGACTGTTGATGGGTGTTAAATGCATGTATCTTTAATTTGTAACACATTAAGTTTATCAAAGAACTGTGTATTAAGTACTTTCAATAAACTAAGTGAGGCTGTGTTGATAGCCATCTAAATTGCATGTCAACATACGTCAGTAATAAGCTGACTATACTGTATAGCTAGCTATACAAGTCTTTTAGCTATAGATCAGGCTTGCCCCACAATGCTTTTAGCATCTGTCTAGTAATATTATTGCACAACCCAAAACTACCCTGTTTTAAAGTAGTAATATATAGTTGGTTAATTTATAGTAGCATATACTGTCTATAGTTAATTCCAGATGAGTTAGCTAGCTACATGGCGCCTGGTTTTTAGAAGTAACACAACATCAACTTGTTTTGGTTGAGCCAGAAACTTCACGATTCCATAGAATAATTATTTTAGTTCAGATTCTTATCAGATTCTTATCAGAATTATGGTGCTGGTTTTCTTGAACATTTAACTTAATCAATAACCTGAGGTGGATTGCATGCTCTCCTTGAAGTTAATAGACATTTAATTTAACTTCACATATAGCCAATAGCAGCATATGCGACATAGGCAAGTTGATCTGCAACTACAGTTAAGGTCTTGACTGGGCAAAAATCCACCTTGACTTTGTGTGTCTTAAAATGTTTCAGTGTTTGACTGCTTTATTTCTTATTTTCCCATGTGTACTGGCACTTGTACCATAACAAGTGTGGGCTTGCAAAAATAGGGCATGTGTAGCATAAAATTTGCCTACATTGTCAAACTTCCATTACTCAAAACGTTTTAATTATATCATGCTATGGTCATGTACTCTTCTGCCGGCCCTTATCAAATGTTTAAATGGCTACAAGTTACAGAATGCAAATATTCTATATACTAAGATATGACCGGTTGTGTGGCAGGATGTAGTTTGTGCCCACCCTATAGTATTTTCACAGGTCCAGTCATATACCAGCTAATTTCTTGGTGTGTCTTCCCAACAGCTACAAAGAAACATCATTACAATCATAGCAACTTGTTATCTGCTGGAACTTTGAAAGATCTTGTTGGAGATTCTTACTTCTTGTGAGTTGCATTATAATTCCTGTAAACTCATGTATAGTTTTTGATTGTGGGTTTTGAATTCATCCGGCCCACAAGTAATGTATGTAGAATGATTTCGTTGCCTTGCATGACCATTGACCTACCTAAGTACAGTCATAAGCTATAGTGACAACTCCTTACATTTGACATATGTGGAAACGTATGATCAATAGAATGATTCTGGAGGTCTTTTACCAGTGAATATATTGAGCTACACATATTTTTGTACACGCAGGCTACCAGTGGCCTTGCACAAATACTGTACAAACATTTACTATTAGAGTTACTTAAAAATCTAACCTCTCTTTTCGCCATGTTGTATGAAGCATAAGCAGCGGAAGGAGAGTTGCTTTTAGCTATGCGCCACGTCCCGCGATGAATTTCACGTGATTTACTGAAAGGGTAGGCGATGCATCTCGAGATGGATGTGATGATGGAGGTTCCTCGGGAGGTTCTATGATATTACTTGTGCGGCGCCAGGTTAGTTACGCAAGATACATGTTCACTCGATTTAAATTACAGTTGTACCGGTATATTTGTGTATATTTTTTGCATAGCTGGCTGTTTTCAACTTTTTGTACTTATTAAATCAATGGCGGATCTAGAAATTTCAAAGGGGTTCAGGCTTAGGCGACAAGGGTAGATCTCAGCCTGCCAGCCTAGGAGACAGAAAAACCTTTAAACTTGGTCTTTACATCCACAGTATCTGCACATTATTATAGGCAGACACAGCAAATTGCAACAGCCCCCATGCCCATACAATGGGCAAGTAGGCCACCTTTACCATGCAATTATACACATGCCCATCTTCATATGGCAAGTGGTAGTCACTTCCATACCGCCAGTTGATACACTTGCAACCGGAATCACTGAGAATTTTGATTGCCGAAATTATTTTTGTTTTGATCACTTGATTTCACCTATAAAAGAGCCTTGATTCTTGTTAGTCTACTGCAAAATACTAGTAAATTCTCGTGTATGCTAAAAGTTAGCTTTCAGAGGTGCTTTATCATCCCTTTTGCGGACATCTTGATTGGTTGATTTGCTTTTTTAGCCATTTCTTGGTTGGTTATTCACACTTTGTATTCACACTCTGTATCAACGAAAATTAAAACGACAAATTATTAGTTAATATGAAAAATTTTCACATACAAATAATTGACAAATTAGCTACTATCCACTGTTTATGCCACTCATCCTTTACATGTGTTGCCAGAAATGACAGTGGATGCATGCACTACAATAAATATGAGTTGATAATAAATTACAGGACATTAACTTTATTCTGTCAAACTTTTTTTGTCGCATATGAAAGTGACAAAAATATTTTGCAACAGAATTTTACTATGAAAAAATTTTCTATGCTGAAAATTTTCCTGATTTATGGTATAGACCTATCTGTGTGCCATACTTGATTTTGCTGTTGCAGCTATCGATAAGTGGGGACTGATTGCCTACCAAGAGTATAACATACCATAACTACAGATGGTAGAGAAGAGAATGAGAAGCTATCAGTTACATGAACACACAGTGACATGGAAACAAACTTTGTTTTTCTAAATGGGCTGATTTGTTCCATCAGCATAAGCTTCATGTATGTATAGCTGCTACATGTACTAGTAACAGTTAAGGACCCACAGAATAATTTTTCATAATAATAAGTCACTGATTATTAATTGTCACAACATGTTTGACTATTAGTAAACCACAAAATGAGCAGCCATAGTAAACCACATTCTTCACAAACCTCCACAAAGAAACTTTTGTGATAACTGAAGTAGTAAGTGACATACCTGTGTAATTATACATGTGTAGATTCATGATAATACAAGCACCTCTAAATATAATTATAGTACTGTATAGCCTAATTATTTTGAGGGGCAAAATTTTTGAGGTTGTGCAATGTTGGTAATTTTCTCCCATGTATTAGAATATATGGAGGTTTAGATATTTCAAGGATAAAAATTGTTTGTAAACCCCAAAAAAATTTCCCCTTGAAATATTTAGGCTATACGGTACACAGAAGTGTGGGGCAAGTCACGTTGGGTGGCTGTAAGTTACAAAGTGTTTTATAACTTTGTGTGCAAAGCACACTGCACAATATTAGGGAGTCTGGGCCTCACAGGAAATTTTTGATATTTAAATATAATAATTGCTTTACTTTGGCAACTGGGTATTGGAAAAGTAAGGGGGGCACTGCCCCTCCCACTTATAAAAGTGGGGGAACTGCTCCACCCCCTTTTCTCTGCTCGTTCCCATAGCTACGACCTGCACAAGTAAAGCAGCTCCTTAAGATCTTCAAATGGAAGTAGTCAGAAATTCCTGTAATATATAGACAGATTTTCATCTACACAGTAGTTGTGTTTTGAGGGAAATTTTTTTCCGCATCTTTTACACGTAGGCCCTAATTCACAATAAAGTATTTTCACCTTAAAAACTTAGTAGCTAAATTAAAATGGTATTGTTTAAGAATTACTCCCAAAGTTTTCCCTCGGAACTGTGGATGGTGGAAATTCATTACCCTCTTAATAAAATCATCACCATAAGGCATAAAGGGTTGCCAATTAAAACAACAGTAGATCCAAACTTGTAAAATGGTAACAAACAACAGTAGATCCAGATGGAAAGTTCTACTCTAACACATACAAGCTCTAATTTATGTATTAAGCAAGCCATGTAATTAATAATCATTACAAGATCACAATAATTACACTACACATTAATTATATACAGTCAGTCATTACATCCACTAAACCACATTATATCACACACAAAATGTCTACACACAATCACATACAGTACATAGTAAGTGAGTCTCAGTGTGAGCTCGAGGGTGTGAACTCAACAGTGTCTGATGTTCTAGAAACTTGTAACTATCATCTATCATTAATGCTGTTGCTAAAACCTTGATGATAACATTGATCCTTGATAATGTTGAGGACTGGATCAAGACTGACCTGTAATATTAACAGTCAGTTAAACATGATGTACATATCTACACACTACTATGGTTGATGTACATATATATATGGTCCATATCATCAAGAGTTCATAGTATAAAGAGAGGAGAGTGTCCTACCGCAGTATAGCCTGTATAAATGTGAACCTCAAAGTAATACAGTAAAACTTTGATTACTTTAGGATATCATGTCAACACATAAAGTGTTAAGGAGCATTGACAATGTCATCAGTGGACTGCTTATTGAAGTCATAACTACAACAGTCAGCGAAACTTAACGCTGAGTACATCCCTGACCAACTAGCACATTGAAAGTGACTATAGGTATTGCATCATAACTTTGAGATTCATGTTTGTACAGGCTATAGACCGTATTCCAAATGATGTCACATGAATTTTCTATTTGGGGGATTCTTATATTTTCGAGTATTATCACCAATGGCGATCGAGATTTCAAAGATTGATATAGAGGCTAACAAACTAGATATCGAGGCGAAATTACCAGGTTTGGTTATTACAGGAAAGAAACAATAATTTTTCTTCTAGATTTTGAAAACCAGCTGAAAATTTCTAACCCGGCGATAGAGAATAGATTTTACACCCTTATAACTGTACCTGTTAGTTTTAGGTCTTCCAGGATTGAATAGCGATCTGAATCTTATTAATCCCCATTGGAACTCTCACTCGAAAATGTTAGAATACCCCAAATAGCCGTAGCCATTTTATTTTGTGACGTCATTTAGAATACAGTCTATACTGCAGTAGGACACTCCTCTCATTTTATATTACGAACACTAGATATCATAATACCAAGGGTTTATAAACTCTTACTAATAACGGAACCTATAGGCCACATGGTCCCATTTACGTAGCCATAGTTTCTAATAATTAACTGTTTTGTATGGCTTCACCATGAAATTCACAGGGCCTAAAACAACCAAGTTGTCACCATAAAGCACCTTGTACTAACAGAAATCTATTAAGCATTTTGTTCTCTACTGTTTACAACAAACAGGGACTCTCTTGTAGTGAAAGTTACAAATTTAGCCCCTCAGAGTGAGCTCTTCCTTCGTGCTTGGCCCTGTGGGACTGAATTTGCTGTTAGACACTATTCACCTGATTATCTACCATAGTGTGGAGCTACCTTTTCTATCAGGTATTTAGTTTACGCATTAATTCTACCCATGTCACACAAAAATTTGAAACAGTTTTTTTTTCTCTTTTTAATTCACCACTGCCAGGTGGAAGCAAGTATTAAAAACTGGCTTCCGCACAATTGTACTACTGCTTGTCCATCCGAAATTCGACAGTCGTATCTTGAAAAAATGAACAACTAGTCATTTTGTATCAAGACTTGTAATAGAGCTTGGTAATCTCATTAAATACTGAGATGATCTGTGTTTATGCAACATAATTATATTCATTTGCAAATGACAGGAACTGGTGGTCAACCACAGTAATGATTATATTTAAGCCAGGCCACATATCAAGACAATATAGTACCCAGTTATTTTGGATTACCCTTATAGCAGCTGGCCAGACATAAAGAGATTCATAATATTTGTATACCCTTATATGGTCATATTTTACCTTCTTATGTTGATGGTGATCTCCCTGTGACTTTTTAAATAGTTCTCTTTCATATTGCTGTTTATCTAATAGTTTGTATTGTTCAAAAAGTTGTGTCTGTTCCCTCTTAACTTCTTAACATTGCCTCTCCAGTTCAGGTGGTTGTTGCTCCCAGAGTCTTTCATCTGATCTTAATTACTATGTACTGCAAAGTTGAAGTTGTCCCTGGAATAGATCATTATTTGATTCCAACTTCTTCTTAGGTTTTGTAACTGGAAAAGTACACTCAAATAATTTTATATTTCCCCACATTCATCATAGATGTAATGCACATAGGCATAGGAAGTGGGGGTTGGGGAGGGGGGCACGTCCCCCAATAATTTGACTAGCTATTTAAAGTCTTCAGATCAACGATTGTGACAAGCACCTCTAAAATTAATTTCTTAGTGGTTGTGACTTACACAAGTAAGAATACACTGCTGGAATGTTTCAAACATGTTTTTACTAAAATACACTGAAATTCAATCTCAGAGAGCTGGAGCTGGTTTTCAAAATGTTTCCTGGGGGGGACATGCTCCAGACTCCAAGTTTAGTATGCCCAGCTTGTAGTTTGTCTTTACCATTCTCTGGCCCCACAACCATGAGGTGCTTGTTACACCTATGCTGCACTATATCATACATAATGTACAAGTGTGTGTAGTGCGTGTGCGTGCATCCATGTGTACGCGTTGTCACTGTTGTGATAGTGTGTGTGCTAACATGCACGTGCAGATGTATCTTGTATAATTTAGTGTAAATGTGTGTTTCCAGGAGCTTACAAGTGCCTTCGAGTGTTGTATTTGTGCCTCCGGCACTTATAAGCTCCTGGTGTTACATTGCTAATGAAGACGCAATGATAGGTAGAAACAAGACCATTACTTAGCCATTTAATGCCAACACTACACTAGGACAGGTACAAACTGACAAACAGCCGTGTGAAACTAGAGCATTAGTGAACAACAACTACTAGGAATCATACCAGCAAGGTAGTAATGGTGTAGGCAGAATATATTATGAAGGCCTGAAACACTGGTGTGTGAGTGAATGTGAAAACATAGGAATCATATAATATAATATAATGAAGTGACAAACACACAAAGACACACAAACGCATGCATGTAAGCACACACCACAGACACACACACACAACACACACACAGCACACATAACACACACAGAGCACACGTAACACACGCATACACACACACAGCACACATAACACACACACAGCACACATAACACACACACACAGCACACATAACACACACACACAGCACACATAACACACACACACAGCACACATAACACACACACACAGCACACATAACACACACACACACACACAGCACACATAACACACACACACAGCACACATAACACACACACACACACACACACACACACAGCACACATAACACACACGCACAGCACACACACAAACACACACCGCACACTAAAACCAGCCACGTGATATCACTAACTATACCAGTGCTGCAAAATATACCAAGTTTTTAGTTAAACCGTGGTATCTGTTTTGGTACCATCTAATTTCTAAACACTGCAATACCGTGGAATAAACAAAACATTCTTTAAAGCTTCACTATTTGTATGAAAAGTGTTCATATAACAATAATATCATACTGCAATCAGTTTGCAAACACAAGCCTGTCTTGAGTACATAAAAAATGTTTAGAAACTGTACTGTACTTTTATATCTGGATCTAGCAGTAGAGCAGGGGTTAATCTAGGGGGGCACAAGCCCCCCTGGTTAGCTATTGCCCTTCCTAGGGTTATACCTAAAGCCTTGAGAAATGGAAAGGTTTAATTGATCCCAAAGTTGTATAATCCAATGGTCAATATTCAATGGCATCACAGTAAAATTTCACCAAAATTGTTACACCTAAATATTCAAAATTTTCCTGGGGGAGCATGTCCCCAGACCCCCCTAGAATCCAAAGCGACTTACTTTGCCCCCTCTAGGTTAATATTCTGGGTTGAGCCCTGGTAGAGGTATAATGGTATATACCGGTTATACCACAATATTATGTAACAATATTGTACTGTTTGTGAAATATCAAAACTATTCATACTGAACTATACCCCAACACAAAATTGGTCATATCTGACCTGATTGGTTAAGTATGCACAAATCCAGTTATCTTCGCTATTTTAGAGATCTGAGGAATGGCACAATAATCACTGAGAGCAAAGCCCGAGGTGATTATGTGCCATTCCGAAGGTCTCTAAAGTATACCAAATTAGAGCTAAAATAATACTTCTTAGATGAATACGATCATCTTTATGATCAAGCAATGTTGTCTTTACACTCTAGTAATGATATCTGATGGCTGTTGTGACTGAACTCCAGCACAGCACATGATGCGATATTGTCACGGGTGTATCTAACCAGTTTAGACACCTACCTGTGGGTATCTATTGGATTTTAAATACCTCATTAATGACTAAACTTCAAAGCATACTATGTGTGCCATAGTCTAATTGTTGATGTACTTGACTGGAATAACACTACTAAATATGGCAATAATGAAGCCATAAAATTATCAACAACCATCATCTTTCTTTATAAGGTACTGTCCAAAATGAATTTATCAAACAGTAAAATAGCAGGGTTTGTATTTTCTGCCAACCAAAGACACACACACATGCTCGCATGCACGCGTGTGCACTCTCTCACACACACATATGCTCACAAGCATGTAAGCGTGCACGCACTCACACACAATACACACTTACTCACATACACACTACACCTACTACACATGCATGCAATTAACGCATGCACACACACACACACACATACACTAAGACACATACACTAGGGTTGAGACAAATAGTTCGAAACTTCAAAGCTTCCTTCAGTCTCATAACATTCGGATGCTGTTTTACCCCACCAAAGCTTCGATACCATGGATACCAACATGTTAAACCAGTTGTACAAGTATTATCACTCATTGTGAAAGCTACCATTTACATATTTTTTTGATGTAATTGTAGCTTAAACAATGGTTATACTGGAGCTATAGCAAAGTGCAGGAATTTGTGCTACAGTGTACACCCTAAGAACCATCAATTGTGGTCGTTAATAGTTGACATATGACATTTGCAACAAAGCTTCGAAGCTTTGGTAACATTTTGAAAAGAAGCTTCGGAGGATGTATTTGTACATTCGTTCCAAACCTAACATACATGCAACAAGCATAAAGTGTAGACATTTTATGCAACACAAACACAAATACTCACCAATAAGTAATATCCTCATTTCTTCTCTACTCTTGTACTTATGGTACATGGTGCCATCCTAGAGTAAGACATGTTGTCATGACAACAGTGACATCATAGGCTAGTGACACCACTATGGACATAAAAAGTATCGTAGCGAATCACCTAGTCAGTTGTGGTTCTGATGGTCAGTATTATTTTATTTTAAAGTTACAAGGGTAAAACTGGGACACTGATAATACTAAACTATGTAGGCCACAGCACTTGATGAGATGATCAACAAAATGGTATTTCAGTGAGGGTTATTCTGCCAATCTCAATGTACCATTTGATACTGGTGGGAAATATATCCTATCACAAATAGGGATACAATCCCAAGTGTCCATTGTATCATTCATTACAGGTGGATAATCCTGGGATAATCCTAGCAGGGATAGACGCAACCTGCCATTACAGTATTTGAAAAAAAAAAAAAAAAGGAATTCAATCTATCCAGGTTACTAGGCAACTGGTATTCAAGTAGTATAATATCAACTTCTGTGAGGAAGTATTGTACAGTGGAACCTCCCTTATCCAGAGCTCTGGCTTGTAGTCTATCAAGTTTGGGTTAGATGAAAGTAGTCTGGCGTAGCTGACCCCCGCGCATAGCACGAGGGTCTGGTGACAGCCGCATTCAGTACCTGTGCCAGCCTTACGAAAAACTGGTGCGTCCAATCAGATCGCTTAGTGACCAATTAACAACATTCTATGATGTTATTCCCGATTCATGGCGAACTTCTTATGTCTTTTCCACAACCAGCACAAATGTAAGGGTTTGCTAAGGAAATAGACGTCACATCAAGTGCAAGTACAGTAGCTGTCGCGTTCTGTTATTGGAAATTGTCCACATTTTTTGTTCGTATTTTCAAATTTAATTGCATTCCATCTGCACAGGTACTGAATGTGGCTGTCACCAGACCTTCGCGCTACACGTGCGGGTCGGCTACGCCAGACTAGCACAAGGAGGAAGCCTAAAGGTTGCTGTTTAGTGTTTACCTGCTAAGCGGCTTGTTTATTCTACTAATGATAACTACCATTTGGTTGCTAGGTGATAATACATTTTTATAACCCAGGGGAATGACCATGAATGATCTATAGTGACTTCTTCTCTACCCACTAAACTGTAAAGTGCAAACTGATAGCAGTAACAACATTGTTGCCATTAAAACAGCTACTTCAGCATATTAGCCTGCATTTCTTAGCTACAGACATTTCTGAGATACGGACAGTAGTATGTACCAGACTGCCCGGATAAGAGAAGTTCCACTGTATGCATAATTGACCACTTGTTACTTACATAGCTAGGAATGTCAGGTTTGTGAAACACAACATGACATACAATTCAGTGACTTCACATTATGTTGGTGACATATTGTCCATCTTCAGTTAAAATAAAGTTGAACATCCTAATTTGGTTCCTCCAATATAAATAGCTACACTTATCAGATCAGTTATCGTTGATATTGAAAACACTGAGGTGTTGGGGTTGAACTTTTCTTGACATGTGACCAATCCACATGCAAACACTACAACATGTGCGTACACAGAAGATACTCTAATTAATACTCACCACTAAGATATTCTGATAAAACACAGTTCTTTACCCTCCACCCTGTAAGTGTTTGAGATATAATATTCCAGACAGATGTTATACTGAAATTACCTACAAGGAGAATTGTAACATTAGAAGCAGTAAAATACCAGACTGGAATTGGCACTGTCAAAAAATCTAACACTGCAATAAAATTATGTCATAGACTACCAAACTAAACTTCTACACACAAACACAGAACAGCTTACCAAGGTACACATCTCCATCAAATGTTACCCTATATCATCAGGTCCCTGACTTGACCTCATCTAAGTACCCTGTGTGATAGATAACAGTGTGGATAATAACATGTCACCACTCATGAGCTATGGAATAACATTATTATATAACTAAGGATTGGATGTCCACCAGTATATCAGCAGGTGTAGATGACCTCCCTTATTTCAATACTTTTTAGCTTTTATCGATGTATGCCTATTGCATACCTCCTTCACTGTGTTAAGTTTGATAAATGGTTATCATTCAATAATCGGTGGTCTACACTAAAAGGCTGAACTTTGGCAACCCATTACTTGAACAGTACAAAAAGACTATACAGCTGAGACATCAATAAAGCTAGACAACTGAAATTCTAATAGCATAATAACAATTATTTGTGACATTTACAGGAGGTATGCATAATTGAGCACTTCCTTCTTATAGCTAGGAATGTCATTTAGGAAGATTTGTGAGACACATACAGTATGACATGTAATTCACATGTTACAATATTTGATATTGATAATGAGGTGTTGAACTTTTCCTGACATTGACCAAACCTCAACATTTATGTGCAAAGGAAATAATCTAATTAACACTCACCAGTAAGATCTTTCTATTGTTCTGATTTTCTCTTCATAAACAATTGAGAAACCAGTGAAGTTCTACCTGGAACCAGTGACGTTCTGTCTGATCTGGCAGGTGTTATACTGAAAACAGCTACAAGGAGAAGTGTAACATATGTAAGAAAGTGGTAAAATGTAGGACTGGAGATTACCGACAGTCAAAAATTTATTGCACTTTATGTCATAAAAGTAAAACTATACCTCTTAATATACACACTAACACAGAACAGCTTACCAAGTTACAACTCCATCAAATGTTATGTAGTTCCCCACATCATCAAATTCTTTACTTAAACTTGATGGTCTGGAGACATCAACTTTATAATACCACAAAATCCTTGGAAAAGACCATAGAGATGTTGGCTTGGCCGGAGTATCATAGAATATCTCTGTAGATTCCTCCAGGTCCTTGTTATTGCCACTAGTGTAATGGTATAAAATAAAAAGGTTACTCAGTTTAAAGTGATAATTGTAATGATGCGTGTTTATATTGGTAGACAAAAAAGAAGATGGAACTGCTATGGCTGGCAAAAAGGCACATCTCAGACTGAAGCTACATCAAACTCAAGCCTGCAGCCTTATAGGAGTAGGACATAACGTCACGATGATTGCGTGACGTACACATACTGTACATTTTCCCAGAGCTTAACTCTAGTAAGCCATGAAGTTTAGCACTGTGTTTATTTTGGAAATCGTACTTCACTAGTGTAGAAATCACTTTATATACTAAGCCCCGAATAAGTCCTAATGATATTACGGTGAATTTTGCAATAGTGCATTATTTAGAATAAATTCTGATCATAATTTCAGGTACATGTGTTTCTTCACTGTATTCTTAGTCACTAGTAGTAAATGCAATCGACTTTGGCATCTACAGAAGCTAGTACATTAGTTTTTCATCATGATTAGAATTCAATTCAATTATGCAAAACTATATGCATTGCGACATCATGTCCTACCCCCTCCCTCCCTGAAAGCAAGCTGCCAGCAGGCCCAGGGCAAAGAGTTAAAGTGGGGCCCCAGGGACAAGGAGGGTTCTACTCTGAATCACAACTTCAGCCTAGCTGTAAGTCGAAGACAAAAGGTCATTACATGCTGACAATGACAATCACTACCCCTCACCAACCATATCTCCTTATTTATAAGCTTGCTACACTGCTCCTCTGAAATTGTGACTGCTCTATTAGAGTATATCAATCTTTTAAACAGTTATTCAGGGGCCCTTGATGGGGGCCCAGGGCAAAATGCCCCATTTTCCCTCCCCACCTATCCTGTGGGCAGCCCTGGCTGCCAGTTATGTAGGTAGTAAAAATTTCAATTAAAAATATACAATCAGCATTACATTTCAGTAAAGATACTGATAATTGCCACCATATAATTTCATGTTTACTTGTACATAGCTACCCCCACACCATACTATACCCCCACACACCCAGAAGGTTGGCTATTAAGAATGACTGACCACTAGCATACATACATACAAATCCTTTACAACAACTAACTACTACTTAATCAGATCTTGCATTACAGAAAAAAACTGCATGAGTAATGAAGTGGGGGCTAGCAAAATAAAAATAAGCTCAACAAAAAAATTTTGAGCACCCAGCCCAAGGAAACTCGAGGAAAAACCTGCCGGCCTTTTTTTTTTTTTTGACCGTACAGGTAAAAAACACCAAAAAGCTCCACTCTTGTGCATGTATATCTTAAAGTCAAAAGTTCTCCGTCTGTCCACTCCGGTTATCTGATGTGAGTTAAGAAATTCACAGGGGAGGGTGGGTGGGTCAAACCTGTTTCAAGATACGTGGCCTAGAGTGAATTATAACACACCACAACACACTTTTTATACTAGGCGTCATGTGCAGACATGACGCAACACTATCAGTATTAACGTGGGAGCTTATTTTCTGTCTAATTCATTGCATTCAAACACCAGAAAATACACGTGTGTTTGCTACTTGTGTGTTATGTTTTAGTAGATGTTGCGATTGTTAGACTAGGATACTATGTAGTGACTGTTCTATTAGAGTACCTCTATCTTTTTCATGCAAATCTGTTTTACAAACAATGCCTGTACCTGTTATGTGCTAGAGTTACATTCAACACTATTGCCAGCCTGTTATGTAGTCTCACATGGCCAGACCCTACTCTCTATGCAGAATTTATTGATCAGATACTATAAGCAACTGATAAGCACAACACAGAGACTAGGGTCTGACCACACTGTTAAGCCCAGACTATGATGACTTTGATGATGATAAGTGGCTAGTAATCAGTGTAGGAGTAGCTTAATTCATAACTGATAATATATCATATAGCAGGATATTTTTGAAAGGTTAAATTTCCGAAAAATTCAAAAATACTCGCTATAGTACATCCTGGCTATGAAGTGACAATCAAAGAAAGTTTAGCTAGGTATATATAAATGATTTTTGCAAGTGTACGCATGCATAGTTTCTACTAATATCAGTTAGCTATAGGCCTAATGTATTACAGTTAGGCACTGGGCCACACACAAGTAGCTAGCCATATAGCTATAGCTACCACGTGCGTGCATATGAGCGAGCGCGAGTGACACCACGAGTCTTGAAGCCTATAAGAGCTCCAGAAACCAGAAATTACTAGGAAATACTATAATTATCAGCAAACATATATATGGGCTGAAAAACGCCATGTACTTAGCTATGGCTCAATCCAAAGCTCGATCCGCAGGCCACTGAGGCGAAGTCCGCCAAACAACATGGTTCAACCTACAAAGGAAGACCCTAGGGTAGCTAGACGAGGTTCTATTCTAGCTATGTATGTGATCAACACAACCACTGTTAGCTTCCTCTGTTAATTAATTATCTACAGTGTGGCAGGATAAAGAGGCATTGTTTTGAAAATATTTTTTCGAATTTCCAATCAAGCACTCTTTTTCGAAAATTTATTCTTTTGAAAATTTCCCGCTATACGGTAACAAATATCACTTCCACTTCAATAATGACCAGATAGTTAGTGGAACACTACAGCCCTATATTTTCCAAACCATGTACACAGAACCTTCCTTGTGCATTAAGTCTAAGTAATTTACATAGATAACTTCTTGTACTGACTTAGCAACTGCTTGAAACAAGCCCATTACATACACCTCCTCTAAATAGTATACCATATACATGGTGTAACATGAACTAATAATTTTATGTATGGGACAATGTTTGTGTGGCCAGGTTTGACATATCTCTATCTCACCAGGTACCTTGTGAATTCATCTTGATGGCTTAATCCTTTACTATATTGCATTAAGTGAATGTTATCAAATCCCCAGGTCCACAGTTTTGTCTCGAAATACACTGCTAGGTAGCCCAGACATGACACCAATACAGTAATTTTTGTTGTGCTATAACTAAGGACCTAGATGGTCATGATTTAGTGCTGACAATTGACCAATCGTGACCGCCTTAGCCTGTAGTGTGAATTACGCTGTAAATACACCTGTACCATGTAAAAATGGAAGTTTAGATCATTGTGTTGATATTTCTCTCATAAAATCCTTGAAGTAGTAATGACCAGTAACCCACACAAGGCTGTGCCATGTCTCACAGGTGAAGTGTGAGCACTCAAAGTTCCATCTGGACCTTCACCTGGACAGTTGGCATTTGCTTTCTACCCATTGATGTTGTAGCTATGTGGCTACTTCTCCAGTTGACTCCAGGACACCAGGTTGCCATCTAGTCCCCATTTGTGTAAACAGCTGAGTATACTGGAGCAATGTGAGCTTCTCGCTCAAGGAAACAACAAATGCCAACACACATGCACACCTCAACTATTAGTAGAGCCTCTCTGTCCATAACAACATCTTGGTGTGACTCTAGCCTGCTGCACTGGCTGTATAGTGATGACATCATAGTAATAGATACATTGTATCTTCTTTCGCTATATTGTACACATGTAAGAATAAATTACCGTCACCATTATAATTATCATTTATTTCGAGGTAAAAGCATGTATTGTAGCTAGGGTACTCATACATTGTAGAGGTACACCGATATGGAAGTTTTCCATTATACCAATAACCGATATATTGGCTACAAAAATTACAGATCCCGATACCGATATTGATATCTGAAGGTTTTCAGCATGGACATTACAATAAACGTTTTTTAAAAATGTGGCAAAAAGCTTAATAATTATATAACCCGTTGGCCCCTGAGAAAATCCTAAAAAGCATTTCCAGGTTGCTATATTGTTAGTTTTAACCATGTATTGTCTATATTGCTCACCTTTGCTACAAGTTTCTTAGATAGAATCGATCTGGCGAACCTTTTCAAAGATGGTCACCCTCGTCCAGTGACCTGAGCTTTGCCAGCAGCCTTGGAACTTTCTGCCATGTAAAACCATCTGTAAGTTAGCAGCAGATGGGACTACAAAAACTAGCTGCCATCTTGCTGGCCATGATGTGGCAAATCCGTTAAACCATATTTCAAGTCCGTGCACTAAAGTATACAGAATATATGGGCATCAATGTTTCAAAGAATTGCGCACATCAATCCTCTCAATATCAACGGCTATTACTGCCTTCCCATGAGAGGTTCCACTGTAAAGACATCATCATACTTGCTGATGAAAACAATCGTTCTGATGGAACAGAAGTTGCTGGTGGACACAACTAATGCTGTGCTAACTTTGACAGTATAGGAAGCCGTTTATTGTTTTGGCCCCACCATGTGTAAGGGTTTCCGGTCTTATAATTCAGATAAGAATTTCTCTACTTCTGTTGTGGTAGCAGGAGTGTCACCAGTGGAGTCAGTAATTATTTCTGAGATTACATCAAGTAAGACTACACTTTTAAGTGGACACATTCTCTTTGGTTGGCTAGGACCAGGCTCATCACTTTCTCTTGTGGAATCACTAAATCTGCTCATTTCCTCAATCAGCATCTCCTTGGCTGTAGTCTTGATGATATTACCCGAAAAAAAAAATCTTTGAACCTGGATCCTATAAAGTAGCCAAGGCCAATTCTTTTCTTTCTTCAATCCCTGCAAACCGAGACTTTAGAGATTTCAGTAATTCCCCCTTCATTGTACGGATGCCACTGTCATTTTCATTCTTCTCAAGTGTTTTGGTCAGTATCCTTATGTATGGAATGACAATGGATATTGAAGCCAATTCAGCTGATATAGAACGCGTAATTTCTTCTATGGGGCTCAAAATATTGACACATTTCTTCATCAATTCCAGCTGATAGGGTGTAAGCTGCTGGATAGTGCCACTTTCTGCACAGTAGGCTGTCAGCACCATTTTTTGCTCCAAGACAGATTGAAACATATATAAAGTGGAATTCCATCTAGTAGTGATATCTAATTTGAGCTTATGTTGAGGTATACTTAAACTTTCCTGTATTCTTTTTAGATTGTGGTTGGCAACTGAAGAACGATGAAAGTGTCCCACTATGTTTCAGCATAATTGCAAGTATATCATTTATGGTCCTTTGTACAAACAGCCCATCTTTTATTACAAGTTGCAGAGAATGTGCAAAGCACCCAAAATGTGAAAAAGAGGCATCATTCATGGCTTTAACCATATTGCTTGCATTGTCACTTATAACTATATGCACTTTATCACGAGGTATCTCCCAGTTTTGAAGCATCCACTCCATTTGTGCTGCAATGTGCTCACCAGTATGAGATTCTTCCACACACTGCCTGTGCATGCAGGACTGCAGAAACCTTAACAAATGTATCATCAACCCAGTGTGCAGTTAAACTTAGTAAAGAAATTATACTAACGCTACTGCTCCATACATCTGTGGTGAAACTTATGTACTTGGCTGTACCAATCAGCTTACACACTTCTTTCATGCCAGTAGAAATCTTAGGTACAATTGTATCTGTAAAATACTTACGGCTTGGACATTTGTAGTGAGGTTCCAAAGTTTGTAGGACTCTTTTGAAACCAACATCTTCAACCATCAGTAACGGCTGGCAATCTACTGCTAACTTCTCACCAATTCTCTTGTGCACACGCTGAGATCTGGTGTCATTTATGTCCCAAGGCTTCGATAGTTCTTTCACTTCCTGTAGGGAGAGTTGGTGCTCGATTTTTCTTTTACTTGTTTCTTTCCGAGGTGGAGTTTCTTTGGCAGCTTTACCTTCACTATTTTGTGTATTTACGTCCGGGTGTTTAGTGAGATGGCTCACTAAGTTTGTAGTTGTATACAACTTTGTACTGCTCCCTCCCTTTGAAACCTTCGCCTGGAAAGTATTACAAACTGCATATTTTGTGTCTTCATCCACCACAAAAAACTCCCAAATGACGGAGCGTTTCTTCGCCATTTTCTTTTGTTTGTTTCAAGAACAATCGAAATAACACGCATGCACAAATATCACGTGATTATATCATATCGGCCAACTTTAAAACTTTGATCCGATCCGATTCCGATATACAAAAAATCTTACCAATATATGGTTAAACCGATACCCGATCAGATTATCGATACAACACTAAAACATACAGAGAGCACATGTGAAGGCTTTGGTTGCTGTATACACACCCACAGAAACACTGAGACACTTGTGCACTACTGAGGTGATAAGAGTCAGTACAGGTAACTCCTTCAGGGTAGAGACCATTATCCCACATATTCTACACTATATACAACCAGCCACATGACATGTGGACATCACTAACTACACTTCATCACATAGCAGGTCATATTTCAGTACCTAATGGAATATCTGTAACTTGTAATGCATAGCCAATTGGTAGGCTAATTGGGGCGAGCCTGAGCGAGCCCCACACTAGGGAGTCAGCGGTGTAATTACAATAAATTACGATATAAAGCGGATACCTTACACGTGCTTCCAGACCATTCTCCATATACGGTGTGCGTAGTCCATACAAGTGCGTGTAGTCGACTTAACGCGTAGATTACTGCTTAGCCATATATGGCATGTGTAATGGTTCATTTCACGGAGGAGTTAACGGCATAGATTACTGCTTAGCCATATTTGGTATGTGTAATGGTTAGATTATTTATTTGGTATGTGTAATGGTTCATTTCACGGAAGTTAATGGCGTAGACTACTGCTTAGCCATATTTGGTATGTGTAATGGTTCATATCACGAGAGTTATTGGTGTAGATTACTGTTATGCCATGTGAGTGAGCCACGTGTAACTATTGAATGGATACGGAGGAATGTCTTCGACATAGGAGGGAGCAGTACAGGCTCAGAAAGGATGCAGAAACTCCTGAAGAGGCAGAAAGGAGAAGGCATAGAAACCGTGAATTTATGCAATGACGTGAAAAATGGTAGTTAAGTAGAATACTCTCAGATCAAAGACTTGACCTTTATATCAACAACTATCATACCATCAATGAAAGCTTTGCAGATGTGTCATAGTGATTTTGCACGGGCTATATTGATTCTTAGACACTCTCCTCCATAAAATATTATGAACTCTGCAATTCCAGAATTCCTTACATTGTTTCTGCCATCAATGCTTCAAATATATACACTCAGGCTCGCCCCACGATGCTGTTAGCATTTGTCTAGTAAGAGCATAGCAACGTATAGTGTAATGGTATGAGAACAAATGGCCTTAGCTCAGAGGAGACGGTCCTAATGAACAGGGTCTCTTATGAGACTAACATGTACACAAGTAATCTGATTGGCTAATTTCTGTACATGACTGGAATAACACTACTAAATATGGCAACAATGAAGCCATAATACCATCAATAACCACATCCTGTGTCATTCCTTATAAGGTAATGTCCTATACAAAACAGTAAAATTTAGGTTTGCATTTTCTGCCAAAAGTACATGCCACCAAAGACTAACTATCCTTCACACTACACATAGACATACACAAACATGTACGCATGCACAATGCAAATACACAACACACACAGCGTACACATGTATGCAATACAAACACAACACAAACAGACATTTAGATACTCACCAAATAGTGATATCCTTATTTCTTCTCTATTGTTGTACTTCTGGTACATCACACCATCCTAAAGAAAGACATGTTGTCATGACAACACTGACATCATAGAGTCCTAACTATTATGTATGAATGCTAACAAGTCTAACATCTGGGCCAAGCACCAACTCGTGATTGTGTGCACCAAATAACAGTGAACAGTAACAAGTGATGCGTACCACTTGTTTGTTAAGCAGTTCAACATATTTGATGATAAAGTTGAAGCTACTGACAGCACTGAAGCAGTGTAGCCAGTCAATAAATGTGATCAGTACAAGTTTCTACTGGAATTTTCCAAAGTGTCAATACAGTGAACTCTACCAAAGTACACATACAGCTACCTTGTAGAAAATACTCTATAGTATAAAGACTATGCACGAACATACGCACGCACGCACACACACACACGTTTCAACCAAACATTATATAATTGCATGTCTTATGGATCATTAATTTTATCTTGAATGTTCAAACTACTTCATTTTCAGTGATCAGGCCATTGGTAAGTGCTCATATAGTCTATTTCTGGTTGTAAAACAACCAACAGGATTAGTTTAGTTAGTTAAGGGTTTTTCCTATACATAACAGTTGGGTTGTTTGAGAGGAACTTTCATAAATAAATTAACATTCTTTTCATAACTCTACTGTACACCAGCATGTTACATAATTCAATCGAATTCCAATAATAACTAAGATTTATTCTAAACAATGCTCTATTGTTACAGTGCAGTTCACTGCAGTATTGTCAGCTAAATAGAGCTCAACATATCTGACAATACAACATGGTTTACTAAAACCAAAACACTGTGGAAAAATGTATAACATGTACACGTCACACAATTACCATAATGTCATGTCCTACTGTACTCCCCCTTGGTACACTAGTATTATACTAGATGCCTGAACAATCGTAACTCAACATTGAGGATATAGAATGCTGTACCATGCCTCACAGGTGAAGACACACACACACACACACACGAGGCAAAGCAAATCCTTTGACTATTGTGTCTACCCAGTGAACCAGCAGTGGGACACAAATGAGCACAGGAAAATTCCCCTGGGGCTCAACCATCAGGAGGCTATACCATGTCTCAGGTGAGGAGAGGTCCCACCTGAACCTTCACCCACTGAGTGAGATGTGAACAGATGGCTGGCATTTGTATCCCTGGAAACCCATGTTACAGCTACACATGTACACTAGTGCACACACACACACACACACACACAACACACACACACACACCTTGACTATTAGTAGAAGCTTCTCCAGCTATAACATCTTGCAAGTACATCAGCTACTGGCCTAGCTAATGTCTGCTGCATTATTGGTCTGACTTCTCATGAAAATATCTATAAAGTATTAAACATACATACTAAGTAAAGACATTTAATTCACAAGATACAGACACACGCTGGCACACATGTACAGTTACACACAGATTGTACATAACAACTTGTGAACATAAAAGCCAAATAAATTTGACAGCATTAAACAAATAAGCAACTACTTGATCCTCCAGCAACATTGCTAGAAACTATGGATAGACAAACAACTTCTTATGTTACTGAGACTTACTATGTCAATGAGAGTAATCCACTAGCTTGACGAACGGCTTTGCACTCATGCAGCGTGGTAGGCACTACATGGAATATATCAAGAAAATGTCACAACACTGCTAACAATGAAATCTCGTGAGTTATCACTAGCTCGTGCGAGTTATAAACATTACCAGACACCTTAAAAATATCGCGAAGATTGATCAGCACCAATACGCAAAACAAACACCAGCAATATAGCTACAAGCACACAAGTGATCTTACCTGATACGAAGCACATATTCCACAAGAAAATGCAACGCGACAGGCCACAGTTCGTCAATCCTTTACCGTGTTTTTCAGGTTTCTTGCGAAAATCAAAGCATAAACGTGATCAAACACGTGATCTGTAATTCAAATATCTCGAACTTGCAAGGCATTTAAAGTGAATATTCGCACCTTTTGCCGATCATTGTACATGTTCAAGTATTGCTAGTATGCTGCAAATTATGTAAGCCTTGCTAGTTCGAAGCACGGATCACGTGTTTGATCACGTTAATGCTTTGATTTTCGCCAGAAACCTGAAAAACACGGTAGATCCGAGTTTGAATCAATCAGAAGATTGATGCGCACGTGCCAGCACGTGACACCATTGGAGCTGACTTGAACCATATGCTTGAACCAATGAACAACCTTTGGAAGTTCTGTTGCTAGCTTTATGAAAATGCAGTGATTAATAATAATGATGAAACTCATGCAATGAAAATAGGTATGGCAAGGCTATTTTGAAAATTATAGCCGGTTAGTCTATCAAAAAAAAAAAAAATCATTACTTTTTCATTGGTTTTGATTGATAACTAATTTTCAAACGAATTTTCAGTTATCATAATGAATACCCTGTGAAAATATGATTTCACTGCATTTTCATAGCCACTGATAAAAGCTATACTATACCATACTAGCTATGAACTATAGCTACCAGACCAGCTGATCATGATCGAGTGACTCAAAACTCCACTTTTCAGTAATAGCTATCATGAATGCAAAGTCTTTCAGCGAAGTTTTTCTTTAGTTTAGCTCCACAATATGTGACTTGTCAATACGATTAAACGCCTGTGATTCTTCCAGTGCTTAAGATGGTGTTGAGTACATTTTGTATATTGCACATCAAGAGTAAAATTGTGGCATAGCTAATGATTCAGAGTCAATGAAGAGGTTGCTATAGCTACCCTTGTATAGCTAAAAGTATTAGCTATAATGGTAACTCCAACATGCATGAGGCATTCAGGGGGGGGGCTTTGGGGGCTGAAGTCCCCCCCCCCCCTTCATATTTAGGCCGTACTTGATCAATATGCTTAGTATTATAATGAAATTTTGTCTTAGCATAATTATATGATCACTAATAATACAAATACTCATAAAACCACCTTATAAACATCTTTCCAAGGTATTATCAGTGGATTTATGCTAAAGTTTATGCAACAAGGACTCGGATCAGCATTGGAGGTGTACAAGATCGAGATACTCTAATAGAGCAGTCAGCTAACTACTCTAATAGAACATTCACTGGAAACATGTAGTTAGTTATATTATGGAATTTTTCCAAATCTACCTGCACCTATGCATACAATGAAGTGCATTGGTCTGTTTAAAGTGCTTCATTCATCTACTTGTGCAGTTTGTATGTATGGCAATACTTAATTCAGGTACACAATTTCCATTGAAAATGCTCTCAGATTCAATCTTGTATTGTTCAAGTTTCAAAATTTTCCACTTTCAATATTGTTATTCTAACATGCACCTATTCAGTGTTGTACAATTGTGAGAGGGGTGCATCATGTACTTGGTTGTCGGTAACCTACCCAAACTTTTCCATTAGCAAAATGCTTCAGAGAGCCATACCTACAATCCAAAGGCAGTATATAAAATATTTACAGGCAGAAAATATTATGAATTTTATGTGGAAATGTCTCCAAATTACAGTATTTTAGCATCTATTTTCAAAATTTTTCCTTGGGGGGCATGCCCCCAGACCCCCCTAGTTCCAGCATGCTTTGCATGCTGGGAAGTGTGCTTCACACATCTCTACCCAAGAGATTAGTACCTTGAGTTAGCCCCCCCCCCCCCCCCTTTTATAAATTTTAGCTATATACATGCAGGGCATATAGCCATAGTAGCAAATTCACATGTAACTAAATATTCATTATGTAGGTATTATGAACAATCAAGATTCTCTAAATAATATTGTAGCTAACTATAACTATACGATAGTTACGCCGGTAGTACCAAGATAATCTAAAGTCAACATTAATTTTCATGTTGTGATGGTCCTGTTTATGTATTACACCTCAGGTGTATATAGCTATGGATCAGTGCTAAAGTTTATTTTAAAGATCTTTATTTAGGTCACTTTGCCGTGATAATGAAGTTCATCACTATACAGTGACAACTGTCCTTTTGTCCCTTCCTCTAATTGCCAGCTATTATATAGATCTGCCCCTGTGTATGCTGTACTTGCATGTATGTGGTGGCCACTGCACAGATTCATGTTTCAACAGAAGCTGCAAGCTTGTTGTATACTTTCCATGTTTAATCCTTGATCATGAGAGGGCTAGAACACACAACTGGTAGATATAGCTAATATTATACACTGTTCATCTGTCTACTGAGTATAAATATGTATATATAAATATGTATAAATATGAGTATAAAGATCTATATCCCCAGGAGCATGCTGCTACTAATGTGTTTATACACGCAGTAAAAATAGTGTTCCAATTGCAATATATACTACCTAACTAACTCCATCTTTATTGGTCAATATTGGAACAACTATTTCAAAAAAAACTCCTATAATGAGACAAAATAGACCTCAAAATATAAATGACTCCAATGTTATTCACTGTGGTCTGTTTTTGTCAGCTTAGGTAAAATTTTTGATCTATTAGTTTCATTTGAAAACATAGTTGAATCAGTATTTGTGCATAAATTGTGAACAGGCCTGCGATGGCTACAAAAACAGGGCAGTGGGGACAAACTATACCCCATCACATAAGAGGTCATATCTCAGTGCTGGAATAAAATATTTGTATATTTGTATTATGTAACTTTAGTATAAAGTCAATTAAATGTTTAAGATATGATCTGTTATGGCTATAATAAGATATCTTACTCAAGGTATGGCTCTATTTCACTTATACTATATATTTTAGAGTAAATTATATGGTGCATGACCATAGCACAGTGGCATAAAAAGTTATGGGCAATGAAAGTTTGAAAAAGTACACAAATTTTAGGTGCCCACATGCCCTGTTTTTGCAGGCCTGTCGTAATTATGCCGTGACAGCAGTTAACAAGACTGCACTTTCATCACAAGTCCTCTCCTTAGTCTCTATAATAAATAGGACACAGTTATCATGATGTAATAATACCACATGAGTCAAAATAAGTTTTGCTGAAGTACTAATAAAGCAGTCAACTAAACTAAACTACTCTAATAGAACATACAGTTAGTATGTATGTAGTATTTATGTAACTTCTACTGTTGTGACTAGTGTATCAACATAATATCATTCATAGTAACTGGATCAGTTATCCTTACTAGCTAAAGCACACTCATATGTACTGTAGCTATACACACAAAAGCATCTATCCCATCATTGCATTTTTTTGGGGGTGGTGGGGGCATTTCTTTTATAAAAGCATAATTTCCCAAAATCTTTTTAAAAATAAATTCTCATAATCAAAAACAAAATTCACCTTTACATAATCCATGGCCAGTATTTTGATGTGGAGTACAATTATCGTTCTCTCATGCACATGTTCTCAAGCTTAGCTGCAGTAGTTATTTAATAGTTAAGTAAGTTAACTAGGATAGCCAATCACCAGTTAACTGTACTTCTAATCCAGAAGAGCTGTTTAATATTTATCTTATAGCCTTTTACTTTGAATCTTAACCGTTTTGATATTCTCTCCTTATTTTGTTACCAGATTTGCGAAAAGGGGTCTTCCAGACTTCCAGACTTCCACACACATCTAATTCCGTAAACTTGGGAGACCACAACTTATAGTGTTCAAATACCACATTACCCTGTACTTTTCACCACATATTCAACTATGTTAAGTTAGTGCACACTATTGACCAAATTTCAAGTCAATATAATAATAGCTCTTTCTGATCTGACATTATAAATTGTCAAATTTGGTAACTGGATGTGTGTGAAGGCCTTTTCGCAAATCTACTCACATTTATATGTCCTATATATACCTGTGAAAACCCTTTCTGCCAAACTTTTGGCTTCGAAATCAATCAGCTATACGAAGCACATATTCTTGACAAATACAGCACATAATTATGAGGTATACAGTATAGATATTAGACCCTTTGGGGATTATGCTGGTATAATTTTAGCACAATAGTCAGAAAAATGATGTTGTACTATGAGTCCTACAATGTTAAAATGAGAGCAGTCAGTAACTCTATAGCAATCAGAATAATGGCTAATATATTAGTGCCAAAATGAAAAAAAAATTGTCTATATCAATGGCAGATCCAGGATGGGGCATTTGGGGCAAATTCCCTCCCCCCCCTCCACTTTTTGGAGGAACCATACTTCTGATTAAAATACTAAACTTTATTTCAGGGCTAGATCTGTTAACTCATGAAAACAATAATTTTATGCACATTTTATGCACATTTTATTACAAATTCACCTGAAACCAAAGTCAAACTACAGGTAGCTATGAAATTGCCCCCAGCACCTTCCTGCGTACTAAGCGCCTCTAAAATAATTATCATGTTGTTGTTTAAGAGATTCATAGCCTTTTACACAGCATTTAAGACTCCACAACCGTCTGCAAAAGCCAAAATGTCAAAAATCAACAGTGAGACACTATTAAGTGGTGATCATTAATTTTGCAGCTTCAAAAAATTAATGCAGCAACTAACAAGAGAATCTGGCTTTCCCCAACCGCCTACAACTTAGTCTGTTTGTGTCCCTCCCCTTGCCAGCTCCTGGCTCTGCTCCTGTATATTTAATACAAACAGTTGCTTACTTATTATCCTTTAAAGACAAGCTTTATAGCAAAAATTGTAAACTGAGGCAATATTATTATATGCACAGTAGGGATAGTACTATTGAGCACAGCTGCAAAGTATAATTGGCTGGTAGTGGTATCCAACACAAACCTTAGATAAATACACTTCAACACATACAGATTCTGAGATTCAGACAACAAGCTAGCTAAGAAAGAACTTTATGATCTGAGTGCATACACTCACGCATGAGTTGGACATGAACTAAGTTGTAGCTACAAAACATGGCTAGCTATAAATACTTAGCTACTATATAGCTCCAGCATCCCTTATAACTGGCGGATCCAACAATTATTTTCCTCAGGGTGATAGACAGAATTCTGGAGAAAAATGACCACATAAAGGAGACAGATTTCTGAGCAAAAGTGGTCATACTTATAAAGGTCACCAAAGGTCAAATCTGTGATGGCACCACTTATACATTGAAACAGTTACATTATAGTATTACTAACAGCCGCGGTTTGAAGACTTCTTCAATCAACATTTTGATGCTAGTTCTGGTACATGATCATACCTATATAGAAGCAGTCAAGGGTAACATTTACTGGCTGTACTAACTTGTTGAATGATTATACTATTATTGATACAATAATGATCAACTTACACACTTTGACATGTATATGAATATGTAATATTAACTATATGGTCTGTTTAGTAGAAATGAGGAAAGAGGCAGAAGTTCTGCATCCCTACTATTATTGTGCAATGCTTGTATTATTGAACTTAAGAAAGATTAAGGGAATGAATCACTCTATTAGAACAGTCACAGTATAATATATATATATATATATATAAATAGTTCATTTGCATTGTCTTGCAATTGTAGGTTTGAATGATATATATATAATATACACAAGTAAAAGGCCTTGGAACACAGGCTTGATGGTGAGTGTATGCTGGCTACAAATTCAATTGGCTCTGGCACAATCGTTAACAAGAAATATTAAATTTGTACACTCTACTGTGAATATTTCATTGTCAAAAATGGCCCCTCTCTGTTTGGCCTGGTCCACTATAGCTAGCTATTGTTCATGGTCTGTTGTGGAGCCAGCATACAATAGATGATACCATCACAAAGTATACTATATTAATCAGGGAAGTTACTCAGAAGGGAACCATGGTAATAAAGTAGAGAGGAAGTACTGTTTAATGTATTATAGGGTGTGTTTCTGAAATGTACATGTGCAGTTGCATGTACACACTTAGGCCACTTATTGTTTAATTTATGTTTCAGATTCCCCTGCTGTCTGCATTGTTAAGTCTCATGTCATTATTATGATATTATGAAAGTAATTAATAGTTTTCATCATAATTAATTTTATCATCTCCTGCTAACTCCTGCTCAATGTTTAGTGATTGTTTGAAAGTAATTAAAATGCTAACTTGCTTGCATAGCTAGTAGGGACCCGCCGATTATGCTGGCATAATTTTGAGCATAATAGGTACCTAAAAGCATTGAGCATAATGCCAGCATGATAGGTTAAATATTTGTACGATAGTGTAAATTCTTGTTGGAAAAATGACAATTGCAAATAAGATCGATATACTCTAATAGAGCAGTCAGTAACTGTAATAGAACAATCATCAAACTGACTGTTCTATTAGAGTATATCGATCTTTTCTCTTACATGCAGGCATGCAGGCATGCAGCAAGAATTTATTATTTGTGTTCCAGCCACTCATTTTTTTCTTTCTATACAGTGTTAAACTAGTAGCAAAGCATATGAACTAAGGCATGAACATTGAGCATAATCGAGCATAATAGGTACATATTGAGCATTAATTTAAACATAATAGGTGAATTTTTGAGCAGTGCAGCATAGCATAATAGGTAAAATTATGAGCATAATCGGCGGGTCCCTAATAGCTAGGCATAAAGAAAGGTAGGCTGAAGATCCATCTTGAAGTCAGTTTTAACCCTTTCACCAAAAGAGATACTTTGTATAAATACTGAGCATTTAACTGATTTTAATAAAAGTTACGACTTTGTTTTTTGGATATTCCAATGATTTTATGTCCACCTGTAATCTGTAATCAATTAAAATTTCATCATTTAATAACTTTGCACCTCACGAAAGACACAATAATATACACATCAGTATTAGCAAGAGTACATAATATATTGTATTATTGAACTTAAGAAAGATTAAGAGAATGAATCACTCTATTAGAACAGTCACAGTATAATATATATATATATATATATATATATAAATAGTTCATTTGCATTGTCTTGCAATTGAAGGTTTGAATGATATATATATACAATATACACAAGTAAAAGGCCTTGTAACACAGCCTAGGCTTGATGGTGAGTGTATATATTATGTACTCTTGGTATTAGGGGTGCGGTAATTATGCTGGAATGATTTTCAACATAATGCCAGAAAGCATTTTTGAAAGAATTGAGAGCTAATGAGTTTTGGTTAGAGCCTGGAGGCGTTTCTTGTTGCCAGCAGTGTAAAGAATTTGCAAGCCATGAAAAATAGATCAGCTGGCTTCATATATACATTGGGTATGGGACCTTGACTCTGAATGGGCAATTCATGCTCATCATAATATTATTTTGATGGCTAAAATGATGGACTCAGCATAGTCATGGGGATCATTGATGAAGATGATGGTGGTAACACTGACATGCTGCAGCTGCGCCAGAATCACAGACCTTATTTTGTTGGTGTAGTCACCCCAAGTGTATGCATGGAGATCCATCATTCTTGACCTGTAGGTGATGGCAGGTGCTACATCATGCCCACTAGGGACCCGTCGATTTCGCCAGCAAAATTTTTGGCATAATGGTTGGGTAAAAGCAATGAGCAAAATGCTGGCATAATAGGTGCAATTTTTGTGAAGTGGACATAAAAATTGCACAAAAGATCGAGATACTCTAATAGAACAGTCAAACACGCTAAAATATCGACAATGCATAGCTAATTGTTACAGGAACAACAAGTGACAATCGAGGTACCCTAATAAAACAGTCACACATGTTAAGCAATATTAGCTGGCTTCTTGCTTTACATGTTAGAAGTAATTTTTGATCGAGATACTCTAATAGAACAGTCACTTTAAGGCGAAACTGTAGCTTTGCACTTGTAAATATTCAATTAACAAAGATCAGTGCTGAGCAAAATTTATAATTCTTGAGCAAAATATGGAGCATAATAGGTGAAAAATAAAAGAATTGCTGGAAAGAAAAATGGGTAGAAAAAAAAGCAAAATAGACTGGTCCCTAATGCCCACTAATGCTGTGTAGGAATTGACATCAAGGGGCTGTAATGCTAACGTCTGCAGAAGTTTGCTCTTTTGAGTCTTTCTGAAAGAACCATTGGGATTAAACAGTGTTATGTATTCTTCAGATATACGATGTTTCATGAGCTCAGTAGACCACTGACATCAACACGGATGCTAGTGTCCTGCTATCCATTTTTCCTTGTTTCATTCTAAGTGTCTTTTCAGAGACTTTTCTTGATGGAATTCCTGCAAAGGTGAGATGTGAATTATATTTTATGGATTTTTTTTAGAACAAGTGCGCTCATCCATAAAAAATTTTATCAACTCGGTCTCCCCATCTTGCCTGACCTTCTTGAAGTATCAAATGAGCTCAGGCATAGCTGGAATAGCTAATTGTAAGGTTCTTAGAGCAGGTGACACTGGATCAAAAGGAAAGCAATGTTGAAGCATGATGCTAGATCTTGTACAGCTTGCCCATCTCTGCGCATTCGTGCTAGAGTATATTCTCGTACTTTTGAGAGAGTTGTTTTCTATTCACCTGAGCAGCTTGAATTCGACCAATGTTGTTGACAATTTTTGGCATCAGCCATTTATTGCTTTTCATTGCAAAGAATTGACAGTCAGCTAGTTTTAGTCAGCTAACTCTGTCAAGGGGGTTGTGCACTGTCAAGAAAGGTACTACTGACTGTGGAGCTGAAAGAACAAGGCTTAATCACTGTAAACAGCTAGCTAGTTGTTTGTTCCAGTAGCTACCAAACCTAAACTTCTTTAATTTGTTATAGGAATATCCAATCACAAAAATAACATCAGAAATGGATTCCTATACCCCAAATTAGTCTAAAAAGAACCTTTATTTGAATTTTTTATCATTGTTTTATTTTTGCGCATGCTAGCTAGTAGCCATTTTAGACTTTTGACTCTACTGAACTTTCCCCAGACTTTAAAAAGTGGTGTGGGAGCTCATTTTGTTTAAAATATGCTAAAGTACCATATTAAACTATCAAACTTTGTTAGCCAGAGGTTGGTCACGAAATCACAAATTTTTACCTTACTACTGTATATGAGGTCATGAAGTATATACTTTAGCTATGTTTTGAGACCAGTAACAGTGTTTACAACTACAGCTGCTATAGTGCATATTATAAAGCACTATACAAAACTTATTAATGTATGCATTTAATAGGTACATAGTTAATGCATGTATTGTATGTATTAATCACTGGCATGTTTAATGGAGAATTTTTTTTCTAGCAATATTCATATGCACTGATTAATATCTGCAAGAACATGTTCATGCAAAATGCATGAAATTTTTAGATATCATGTATTGAATCAAAGTGTTCAAACACTGTAACTTCACAGGATAAAGCTATAACCAGAGTTTCTTGCTTTTTAAGCAGCATAATGCAAGCATAATGGGAACATGAAGAGCATAATAGGTGAAAATTATGGGAAATTCCTGAAAGCAACTGCAATTTGGGCGAACTTTTGAGCATATTTGACTCAGGTCTAGTTGCATCATAATAGCTAATTCTGAGATTGTGCTCAGAAATTTGAACACTTATAACAATAAAGTTTATGCCACTAATAATGTCAGCATTTCATGCACATGTTTATCATCATTCATCAAGTTGTGATCATGCATCTGATTAGTGAAGCTAGAATCCAGCCAGTTAAGAGGAAAGAGATAGATACAAAAACAAAAATTGTGACTATTATACTGTGACAAATTGGATGTGATTGAGTTGGAAGATGACATTAGAAGCTTTACCTACGTAAATCACTGAATTAATTAATAAAATTATTAATTTATCATTGCCTCTTAAATTGATCATTCTTTTCTCAATGCCATGCCACCTTGAATAAATTTATGTCTTGCTTCAAAAAACAACAAACAAATTGGATAGTTTTATTAACATGTCAGGCTTTTTGATCTGAACTGAAGATGATAAGAAACTCTCTGTTTTGTCAATACCAAAAATGTTAATGCCCTCAACAATATTAATTTTATCAAAATGGGACAGCTATGCAGGACCAGTTTTGAATTACTAAGTACATACATGTAGAAATTTTCCCAGCCTACAAGTATATGTTAGAAATATTATTTTCATAAAGGTGACTGAATTTGACAAACAAAGTAGGCTTCCACACATGTCCACTTTTATGACTAAAGCACCATAACTCAATGTAGGAAGAAACAATAGAAGTGTGCTTACTGATCGTGAGTAGTCAAGTTAAGTTGGAAAATCAGAAAATTGGATGTGTGTGGACTGTGGAAGCCTTGTTTTGTCATCAAAATTCAGTCAATTAATTTTAAAGATGATGTGATGATGTTTATACAAGACGTCACTGCTTTTATGTTCCTATTCTTTCACACTATCCTTTACATGACAACAACTTCCCATCATAACATAATCATCATACAATATTCTTTTCTTTTCCAATTTTATTAGCTTGTAGCAGAATGTTAATAAAATACTATTAATAAGCTTGGTGGAAAGTCAGACGTGAAAAGACTGCAAAGAGTATACAGTTTCAAGCCTAGTTATTGCAGTGACAAATTAAATTCAATGCCTTTCATAGCAACAAGACAGTGCAAGCATGGATATAGTCTGTACATTTAGTATACAGTTCAGTTGACTACTAGTCACATACTGCATTGTAATATTGCACACATAGTTATGACAGTGCAAGTGCAATTATTTGACTGATTTATTATGTTCCTCACACTAATCAAAATGTCATTGGATTGGAGATGCCCATCCTGACCAATGGCTCACTTGATCTTGAATGGTGATCAAGGTAATTAGTTTACAGATTCTCATGCAATCAACCATTTTATTGAGCCAGCAAATGCCATGAATCAAGACAGTAACTTTGTGTGTCATTTCAAAACTTTATAGTTATGGAGCATGTGACTGCATGTCATTCTTATTATACATGTATGCACTTTATAAACATACATAGGTGTAGCAAGATATTTTTAGATAGGGGGCTCTAGTTTGGTGTTGAAGAGCACAAAAAAAAAGAAAAAGTCAACACCTACTACCCTTCACTAAATAATATAGACTGTATCACTGATAAAGCACATAAAAATCCTTATTCACAACTTCATAGTTTGCTACACTGCTTCTCTGAATACTGTGACTGCTTTATTAGAGTAACTGACTGACCTATTAGAGTATCTCGATATTACAATCAGAAAATCACAAGCTCCTACCCCCACCCTCTGGTTGTTACGCCCATGATTATATTAACATCTCTAACATAATGACATATATATGTAACAGTGTTCTATATGCATAAGTGTAACAGTTCAGCAATGCATCATGTCAAACTTCAGTTCACAACTACATGTAGCTACTACATTCTAATTGAAAGTGTAGTACAATTAATGTGACTACATGCATATACAGCTAGTGTAATTAATAGACCTAATGTGTGTATAACTGAAACTAAGAAATAAACAGTCAAACTCTACTTGTATATAGGCACCTGTAATAGATAAACGTATATCATACAATATGGTATTACTGTATAGTAGGGTCCATGGAGGTTTGGGATTTCTTGCCCAGGAATATAACCCCAAAAATCACCCTCATCTTCCCGTTTGGCAATATTGGCATAACCAAGCCTATAAATGTCATCATAGTGACCCCAAACCGTTCCAACAAGTTTCTATGAAATAAACAAATTAACTGAATTTTCTACTAACTGACTGACTGACTGACTGACTGACTGACTGACTGACTGACTGACTGATACCTCCAGTCAATCGACTATGGATAAGAGTATGTGCTTAATTTCTTCGCTTAACAATGTGTTTTAGCCCATGCATAATGTGCCTTTTCACCAACTGCAGTGGCAGCTATACAATATATACATCATGGACCTTCTTTGCATCCCATTTCTTTCTCCACTATCATATAGGCATTGACCTGTGTAACACATGACATAGCTTAGGCAGTTAGTGTGACTGGATTGATCGCAGAAGTGCTTCTTGTACTGTTAATCATTTGTATAAGACTGTATGATGAGTAGAACATAGCTGGAACTGAAGTTAAACAGCTACTTTGCAGTTGATAGTGGAGGCTAGGTACTGATTTCCGAAAGCAGTCAGCTTAATAAAAAATCACCAACAATTATGTATTGCACAATGAAAAGTGATTTCTAGTGAATTACTCATCTTCATCACAAAATTACACAAAATATCTTCTCCAACATTTTCAATTGTGTAAGCACCTCTAACAATATTATTGTAGGGTTTTGGAGTATTGTGATTGCATTTTTACAAATACCTGGAATGGTGAAATTAAATGGTAAAACAATATTGTGGGGTGATATTTACCAATTGCTAGCTTGTTTTTGACATGCTACGTTTGTCAAAGTGGAACCAACTGCCTACTGTGTCAGTAAGGTTCTATGACTTTGGTTTCTGTATGGTAATCTTTACTTTGGAGTGGAAACCAGTCATCAAATTTTCTAGAAATGCCCTTGGTTGAGGCACATGTTCTCATAATGACTGGATTGATTGCAGAGGCACTTCTCATACTGTCCTTCATTTGTAATGCTGTGTAATGGACAGAACATATATAGCCGATAAAGAAGAGGAATGGCAACTTCTCATTTAGTCTTTGATAAT
This sequence comes from Dysidea avara, assembly GCF_963678975.1. NCBI lineage: Eukaryota > Metazoa > Porifera > Demospongiae > Dictyoceratida > Dysideidae > Dysidea > Dysidea avara. The sequence goes on from NC_089277.1 coordinate 32,423,771, forward strand.
TTGGGCACACATCCAGACACATGATTAACGTGTATGCTGCTATTCTTTCCTTTGATGCGGTCAGTACATGTATGTTACTACAAAATAGTAAACAAACTATAGTGGAAGTGAAAGAAAAAATACATTTCACAGGTTAAAGAAAGCCAATGAAACAAGCGAGGTCATCCTCACCTGCAGTTTTACTAGTTGACATTTGTCCCTACTTAAGTTGATACGTACATTACATGCTGCAGTTTTAATATTTGTAGCCATGATAAGGACACATAAACTTAATTTCTCATCAGTGGCAGATCCAGGATGGGGCATTTGGGATAAATGCCCCGGCCCCCTCACTTTGTGGACGAGCCATAGTTCTGATTAAAATACTTAACTTTATGCCAGGCCAAGATCACTTTATAAAACTCACGAAAATATGCACATTTTACTAGCATTTATTATGAATTCACCTGAAACTAAAGCGAATCAAAGTTAAACTAGCTATGACATTGTCACCCAGCACCTTAGTGTGTACTAAGCACCTCTAAAATAATTATTGAGTTGCTGTTGTTTAAGACATTCAGAGCTTTAAAGCAGACTTCGCAGTCATCTGCAAAGGCCAAAATGGTAAAAATCAACAGTTAGATACTGCTAAGAGGTGTATTATTTGCTGCTTCAAAATGTAGCAACTAACAAGAGGATCTGGCTCTCTGTAACACCTAAAACTTGCCCCCCCCTTGCCAGGTTCTGGATCTGCCCCTGTTAATCCTCACCGACATCACCATTTCTCCTACCACATCAAGAATCTTTTGTAATATGAGAAAAATACTTGTTCACATAATTGTGACCCAGTCTGGGAAAACCGGTCTTATCGCTTATTTAAAAGTATCGAGAAATGCCGGCTTTAAGTATTTAGTGTGTTGTAGCTCTCCAATGGTTAAAGCTTTTTGTACCAAATTTTCACATGTTTTACACCAATTCCTTACCTTCCAGAGCATTTATTGTGCAAGTAGCCAACAGCTAAATTTCCCACCATTTTATATAGTTTTTAAACTGTGTTGACTGTATCAGACGAGCTTCAAAAGGAGAGGGATGTGGGGGCCTGGAAGGTGGGTAAGAAGCTGTTTTAAAAATTAAAAAGGAAGGTGTAGGGATAAATTAGGCCAAGTTATGGGCCATTCAGGTATCAAAACTAGCTAAAATGAAAGGAAATTTACAGCAGAGGTCTTTATTCAACACCACGGATCTGTACAGCCACATACAGCCATTCACAGGCTGACCAGAGCTCCATTAAGGCCCCACACCATACGTATGGATCGCCACTAGACTTGGGAAAAGCAGCCAGAAAAAGCAGACCACTCAAATCTAGCTGATTTTGATTGTGAAATTAGATGGTTTATTCATGTAGCTTTATGCTCCAGTAAAAAATTGAATCTGCTGACATGAGTGATAAGACCGATTTTCCACATCCAGTCACAATTCTGTTTTTTTTTTAGATAAATGCCACTGAAATATATTGGCTATAAAATGCATGCTACCAAGAATTCATAAATAATTATATATATTATGAACTCTTGATGCTACATAAATAATTTTACACTGTATGTACGTATGAATCACTTTAGCAAACAGCGAAGGAATACATGAACTGAAATATCTAATATACCAATGTTCATGGAGAGTAAGAATATCTCTCTGTACAGTGAAGTAATCATGATTTACAGGTATGCTTGCCTAATACATGTAGGTGAAGGAAGACAAACCTGCATTCACCACATCATTTTTATACAGATGTCTGCAAACATCGATTGTGGGTTTAAATTGTGGGCACAAAATGAAATGATTGTAGGTTTCACTGGTTGTAGTGATACTATTTTTAACCAAATAACCACTTTGTGGATGCCTATAGTAAGCTAAGGTGCCAAAATAAATACTTAAGTATATAGGTTGGGAAAGTCTGAGGCATCTTTTCATGCAGTTGATATGTACTGGGTAGAAAAACAATCCCCACATTGCAATCATCATTTTAGTGATGCCTAGTAACTGAACTATGACTCACTCATTTCTGTTTCCTTCAAAACAATTCCTAGCCTAACTAAACCAACATGTTAAACTCAAAACCACAATGCAAAACTTTAAGCAGTTCTATATAAATATATAAATAATAAAAGGTCTCCGATGCTTTGTAACTGCCTCAGCATAAAAGGCAGTTGTGGTCAGGGCTATATCATGCTATTGTCCTAACCACAGGGTGGTATCATGATATCGCCCTGTGGTCAGGGCAATACATGAAATATAGCCTTGTGGTTTCCTTTGATATGAGGTGTCAAAGTGGTTTTTAATGTGTTAAATGACTCTCATTTCTTAGTTCTGCAGTTGCAAGGTGTAAATCTAACGGCTTTACACCAAGGATTAAAAAATGAAAGTCCGTGTAAACAAGTTGCCATGGACTACAAAATGTATGCATACTGATGCTGCATGATAATTATCTTTAGAGTCGCTTAACAAATCATGTAACACTTTCACACTTCAGACAAAGGAATTCCAGGGAATACAATTGTCATGTATACCTACACTGGTGTACATTAAGATGTATCCTGGTAAAGTGGTTGCACTTTTAAAGAGCAAGCCACTTTCATCAAAGCAAGCACAGTCTTGATGTGGAAGAAAAATAGTGAAACCGTTCTGTTTATTCTATAAAGGCTCAGACTGAGAACAATTATGGGAATAAATTAATTAATGTTCATGTGACTATATTATCATGAATCAGAGTCTTGCCAGTCAGAAGAAGACGTTTTAGTATCCTTGCAAGTTGGAAATTGTTAGGTAAAGGTGAAAACTAGTTTTATGGCATATTTTGGCTTGTTTTGAATGAGGACCACACCCACATTACAGACAATCTGATTAAACCTCTCTATAATAAAGTTTACTCCTTTAGCTCTTGATATACATTGTAAACAATACATTAAACACTCCTGAAATTCTTTCTGTGATAACCCTAGGACTTGTCTTCTCATTATAACAAATATAGCTACAAAGTTACGTGTGACTAGCCATAATCAAATATTTTAGACATGTATATAAATTAGACCACAGAAAGGCAAAATACTCGAATTTCATACAGGTATCTAATTCCTGTAGATACTTATTTATTAGTCAATAGACCCCTGTCTCTGGGGCAATACAAAACATGGCAATTATGTGCCTGTAAAATTGGCAATGCATGGGCGCTTAATTGGGGATAGCTTAGTAAGAAATGTCTATGTACAGTGTAGTTAAATTGAACTTGTACTGTAAATCCACTGCAATTTTAGCTTACTGAGGTACGTCAGAAATTGGAACCTGACCATTCTACAGTAGGTAGACATACAATGGCTAAATTGTGTACTTATGCATAATAAGTTTATTACACTTCAGCAAATTTTAATCTTTGCAAATTTGTTATTGTGAAAATTCCTCAGGGGCATCCCGCAGCATCTGAGATCTATTTCCTATGTACAACTGGAAAGTCTCTAAAGCTACCGCAATCACCTTACACAGCATTGGTAAATTCCAAAAATATTACATACTGTAGTTTATCAATAATTTTAATTAAACAGTGTTGCCTCATGATTAACTCAGTTATCAATTTTATTTTGACAAAGTCATAGTTGTTATGCCCCGCATTTGTCCACATTTTACTTTGTGTGGAAAGTGTTTCCATAACTGCATTTTCCACACAGTATCAAGTAGCTAGCTAATTGAGTCATACAATACAGTTATGCAATTGGACAAATACAGTACAGTTAGCTATGTGGATTATAGGGTAAATACAGGACACTTGGGAAATACATCATACAGTACAGTTATGCAGAACATTTATGTAAGGAATGTTACAACACAATTGATCACATGCGTGAAATTGTAAAGCTGCTGAAACTATTGCCCGAGTATAATTCTGCCAGTTGGTTCTACAACCAGAAATGGATTATATACATGGACACTTACTGATAGTCTGATCACCAAAAATTGAAACAGTTCTGGCACTCAGAGGTGATTACTCCATGCAAAATGACCAGGAAGTACAATATAGCACTGAAAGCACCATTTATGCTTGTGTGTACAAACAAAAAATACTGCATTCAGGGGAGTCTCAAGGTACATGCAGCACTCAGCTTAGTCATGTGCAGTATTTTCCTTTCAACATATCCCCTTGTGCTGTATTTTCTATGTGGCAGTGCTTTATTACAACCTATAAAGCCAGGCTCAAATAAATGCTTGGTCCTAAATGGCCAGTAAGGACAGCTACAAAATTACAATGGCTTAATCTGTAGAACAAGACTTACTGCAACTAATGAAACCCATGCCTTGTCAAAAGGATGCAGCAGCTGCTACAAAGAGCAATAAGGTGTTTCTAGTGGTTTACAAGTAATAAGTGCCAGGTGTCTATATACAACTTATAGATTAATGTGATATGTACCACTCTGCGTGGGCAGTTCAAAGGCACCACCGGTGCCATAATTTGTATATTGCACTGCTGCAGACCGCAGCGAGTGCATTATAACTTATAACGCACTGGTTGCGGTTTTGTAGACCACAACAAGTGCATTATAAGTTATAATGCACCGACCGCAGTGCAATATACAGATATTGTACTGGCTGCGGTTTTGTGCAGCATAGCACAAGTGCCGGTGGCAAAGACCACTACGACACCTCACCTAATAGGTGGAAAGACACTTCACAGATCACTCGAATTCTTTTATAGCCTGACATGTAAAGGTCGATTGTGGGCCATAACGTCACCAATACGTATAATGTTTACAAGCAGCCAATGGCGATCGAAAAAGCCAACGCGGGTAGCCACAACTCTAGTCTACATATATGTAAACGTACTCATACACCTTACTAGTCTGGTGCCATCTTGGCCCAGATTAAACTGTAGTCCACTTCGACAATGACTCAATAAAACAAATATATTCTAAATAATACTAACCTTTACGTTCGATTGTGGTAACCAGTTTTGTCATGCCACCAGATTCGAGTTTAGCCAGTGTGAACAGTAAGAATTAGACTAGTATCGTTTAGTAGTTAGATTTTGTTTACTTAAACCATCTATTTAGCTGCTTTTTTCGCTCGAGAGAATCACTATGACGATTAGTCTGATGCTTAGTCTATATGGCACGCTGGCATGCTGAGCACTACATGATGAGAGTCGAACAGCGAATGCAGGTTAGTGATATAACCCATAGCGTACTAGCTTTCAATATCTCAGGTGGCTGCAGTACTGCAGGGGGAACGTCATCGCAACGTCCGGCTTGGTTACCCACAATCGATGTTAGAAACTTGGCCTTTATAAGTGTTACAGCTGTCTTCTGAAACTTTACCCACCTATTTGGTGAGTGGTACATAACAGTTATACAACGTGCACTCATGCTCTGCCTGTATAAACGCACTTGCCTTTGGGCCTGACGGCCCTCAGGCTCGTGCGTTTATATCAGGCAGAGCACTCGTGGCCGTTGTATAACTATATAATACACTCAACACAAGCATGCACATATAACATATGTTTCAATATATACCTTCTTTTGGACTTTAATTCAATTTCATTTTTACAAGCCTTTCCTCAATATCATCACATAACTGGACAGTGTCAGCATTTCCATGTTGCTTAGCGATATCCAAAAATTTATAAAAACTAACAGAGCAATTTTTGAAACCCGCTTTCAATGGAGCTGATATTTTAGTAAGTAAAAATTCAGCAGCTTGTTTTCTTGAAGCAATTGTTCCTACATTTTCCCCATCTTGTGGTATAAAAACATGTCCTTCTATCAAATATGGTGCAAGAGACTTCACTTGCAATACATCAACTAATTTGCTGTAGAATTCAAGTATAACAGTGTACTCTGCTGATTGGCAACCTAACAGTGACATAACATTAGATTAGTAAATGTTTAACACAACAGCAAATGAATCACATTGCTTTTCTATGCATACTGTATAACCCAGAAATTATGTAGGTGTTCCGCAATATGTAAACTAAAGGGTAGTGCATCCTATCAACTTACTGATGCTTTCTGGCTCTGATGTCTTCACCAAATTGATTGGTAGAGCTGGTTCTGATGTAGCAGGGTATAGTGCATCTCCAGTGAATTCTTAGGAAAACAGAGACAGAGTATAATCGTGGCAATATTAAACATATTATAGCAAGTATAAGGAAAATTTAAGAATTTAAAGTTCAATTAGGGTCATAGAAAAGTATATAGGGAAACAATGGAGGTCACCCACAGATATACTAGTGGACATTTAATACCCTGATTCAGTCTATACCCATAGGGATCAAATGTCCACTAGTACATAAGCAGGTGTAGGCAACCTCCCTTGTTTTACTACTTTTCTATGATCCCTAATTGACCATAAAATTCTTAATTTTTCTTTATACTTGTTTGTCGACTTTTGTAAAATTATTATGACTGGTGAACCCACTCATACTGCATCAAAAGAAAAGATTGTTCCAGAGGTAACGTTTTTGACTTAATGCATGCAGCAACTATCAATTACTGACTCAAAATTGAAGTGTCCATGATGCATGTATTGTACGTGCTGTGGTATGCACCTGTTGGGATGAAGCAATGTCGAACAGTGAAAAAATCAAGCCCGTGACCTTAACTGTTATCGAGTTATGCTTGTCAAAAAGCATCGGGTATCAGGAAGGCAGGCAGTTAGTCAGTCAATAGAAAACTTGATAAAATTTAAATTTAATAGCAATCTATTGGAAGCATTAAGGATCATACTGAAGGCACTTTTGGACTTGGTTGTACCAAACCAACACTGCCAAGGCATCAGAATAGTATCGTGAAGCTGGTTTTAGGGTAATTTTTTGTGCCAGAAAAACCCAAATCTTCATGATCCCTTTTATGTAGCACTACCATACTCTACGATACAAGTTTAACCCATTCACGGGTATGATGCTATAAGACCAGCGCTAAGTATCATTCTAACACTCTAACATTTCAATTGTACATTTGATAGTATGATGCTTCGACTATCCTGAAATGGGCATGTTTACAGAGATTCTGTTTCTGGGATAATTGGATCATTTGCGCATTATTGCAGGTTTATTGCATAACCCAGTAAAAGGTTTCTTTACAATGGGGAAGTAGGCATGTTTCTTAATAATGGACTTAAAAGTTATATTTTGAACAACATCATCTAGGTACGTTAAGACAACCGACAACGACTGCTGGTGGCTTTTCAGACATGTGGCATCATTCACTCATGTACATGCATGATACAGGAATTATGACAAAATTTGAAGAAACCAGCTGTGACAATGATCGCTCAGTAAGGAGTCATTATGAATTAGCTTCATGCAGGGTAACACTTGTTTATTATAGACTATTTGTAGCTGACTACTCATTAGTTTTTAGCATATTTTGTAGTTTTTTGTCTTATAATTACATTGTGGCAGAGGCGGAGGAAGTAGTTAGGGGGGCTGGACTGACCCAGACTTAGTCTCTGGTTTGGTATGGTGAGACCAAAAAAAAAAAAAAAAAAGGTCGCAACCAACTGACAATAGCTGCCCACCTACCAGCTACGCATTCATAGCTGATAAACAACGTAGAAATCCTTACATTGCTTGCTACACACTGCTCTAATACTGTGACTGCCTTATTAGAGTGACTGCTCTATTAGAGTATTTCGATCCGCTTTATCGCAGTTTTCAGTCCTACCAAGAAGGATAACTTCGGCGTAGTATCATTCTGAAGGGGGGCTTTAGCCCCCTAGCCCCCCCCCCCCTTTCCGCTGCCTATGCATTGTGGTTTCATTTACGTAAACAGAAACAATGTAGTCAAGATGGTTAGTCCATAGCTTTTATTTTTAGAAGCTTAGTAACTAAGTGGTTTAGTGTTCAGTGAGGCTTATAATGCATGACTCAGTGTGTTGGGAAATTCAGCCATGAAAATGTTAAATGTGCTAAAATACTGTAGCACTAGCACAAACATGCAGTTACGCTTATGTATGCATGCACACACACATCAAACATTTGACCAAAGAGTTTGGTTCTTACCATTGTGTTTGTTCAGTAGTCTTTGAATTTCACTTGATAAACTAACAATGGCATCATTACCATGTTTCTGCATGACATCTAGTAGCATCTGAAATGGTACTACATTGTCTTCTTGCAACAAGGTAGAAACTCTACTTAGAAGCAACTCTGCTGCTCTATGACGTGAAGTAGTGGGACATGTGATATCTTCATTGTCCATCAGAGTGATTACGCCTTGAGACACCAAATAGTGTGACAACTCTTTGGCAGGTAAACAATCCACCAACTTGCTGTAATATTGTTTGAACACTCTGAGCTCTGATGGATTTTTACTTTTACCTACAGCTGAATGCAAAACTATTCAATGTAGCAAACTGCATTATACAGGCATTAATGTAATACCAATTATGTGTGGCTGGTCACAGAATTGGAACATCTGGTTGTTCATGAAATAAATATTTGTTTGTGCTACTGTTTAAAGCAGAACTTTTTTTTGTGTATGGTGATTGTATGGTCTGATACACAAAATTAGGTAAACCCATCAAAATTACATTTGTACCGTATTTATGAAATTAAATATTTGATGTGTCAGCTAATGCACTACCTAATATTCCAATGCTTGCATATAATTACTTTCTATTATCATGGGCACAATATGCATTCGTGTTATTTCATATTTCAATATTCTTTTCAAAGAAACTGATAATAGCACAATTTAAAAATCGTGATTTTTTTTATTGTTGTGCATGTTACACATTCCAAACAACGTGTTGTAGAAAGATGCTAAAACACATGAATTGGCACAGATCATAATAAACACTAATAACAAAGATAGTGCATGAGCTTTAGATGTTATGGTGTCCTATATATCACAATACAAACGCCTGAACCACATAATAGTTATGGTTAACATTCTAAATATCATACAGTAAATACAGTAAGTCAAAGATATACTGCATATCACGCAGTGCAAACATAAATCTTACCAACTGTAGTAAATGGTTCATCTTTCTTGAACCACACAAGGTGAGAAGATGTAAGTTTCATCAGCTTTACACTATTACTGCTACACCTTCCGTAAAGAACTGAAGAAGTTATTTCCGGTAAAACAGCAAGATGGGGCTCAGAATTTTCACCACAGTTGCAATAAAATCCAACTTGCAATCTTTGGGGGCTAAAAGTTAACTGCTTGCAAACTAATTCTAAGGAATGAAGGATCTCTTGGAAAATGGTGCAATGTGTTTTAGAAGAAACATCTGTGAGGTCTGGGTGTCTTATTTGTACTTCCAAGTGAGTGACACTGTCAAAAAGCAACAAAGAAAAACCATTGGGTAGGCTATAAGTAATCAAATTGCTGAAAGTGTGGTGAACAGCACTATCAATATCACTTGTAGTAAAATGAGGGTGCCAGTTTAATGGTGGATTCTGCAAAAGGTAAACAACTAAACAACAGAATAAGCCTCTTGGCAGGAGGCCAGACTGAAATTGTATCAACAGCGGTTCCCCTTGAAGGTACCCATATCTGTGAATAATCTCATCTTTTTGTTGAGCAGAACATGTTGGCAAAATATATGGTATAAAATATTCGTCTATGCTCTTTCCTTTACTCAACAATGGTGCAATAATTTTAAGATGAACCAATAGTGACAAGAAATACTCTTCTTTAATGTTGCTGTCCCATTCAACCTTTTGAAGTACCTCCCTACATAGTATGCCTTTGTGCTTCAACTTGAGGACTTCACTGAGACAAAGGGAGTCATCCTGAAATGTGAAACTGATGATGTTGCTAAGTTTATCAAACCACCACTGGTGGTCAACAATGACATACTCTTTCAAACCAGGGATGTCATCGAAGAAAAGTAGAACACCTAACAGGTGGTGGTATATTAGAGCATTCTTGACTTCTTCTGGATTAGACATTAACCGGCTTGCCTTAGCTAGGGCAACACACTCCTTGAAAGAGATGTAATAGCTCATATTTTTAGTACAAACTTGTCTGATTTCGAGTTCTAGGAGCATCCATGTAATGGGTAATTCATAAACATTTTTATTTTCAGCTAATTTTTCAATTTTATTTCTGATGACGTCTGCAATAGGATCCTCAGTCTTTTCATTTCCTGCAGTGGTGTTGTTAACTGGAAAAAGCACATTTCCTTCATGTTGTAAAACTGATGCTTTACTACTGGCTTTGTTTACTAAAGCTGTTAGTGTATTGTCAGTTTTTTGAACAGTTTCTTTGCTAACTTTATCTACATGAGTTCCAACAAAACACAAATAAGAATTTTTATCTGTACCGGGATGGGTTAGTAGATTTGGGGCTAGAGATGGCCTTTCCAAACAATCATTATTGCTAGACATTAGTAGCTTAATCATGTCAAGATTTGTGTAACTGAGATGATAAGGTTGAAACGTGTGCTTGCCATGTTGACTATGTTCCACTAGCACTTGATCATTGAGATCCTTGGATAAGTCATGGATCACAAAGTTGATAGTGGGATAGATATTGACAGTGGGCAACAAGTGTATGTACTGTGGCTGTCCTCCAGTATCCAACAATGTGACAATGTTCAGGACATCGCCCGGATGGTGCATAGTTGGTGAATCATTGGAAGATTCCACACTGTCTGTCAAGATTGGCTGGAAAACAGACAGGTTTTTTACATTGATAGATTTAGTAAATAGTCCAGAAAACCAGTGTTTAGCTACTGTAGTCAGGGAGGTTTGCTTCTGTATGGGTTCAGCAGTAAAGAGCTGTTGCGGTTTATAATCTTTAGCTTTTGGCTGAGTGTCATGTGGTAAGTTTCCATCAGATTTCTCATCAGTTTGTTTGTGATGCTCAGGTGTCGATCTTTTGGATTCAGAAAGTAACACAGTATGCAAGTGTTTTATTTCAAGGTTAGAATCCATTTCTACCCAAACTACTTTACGTTTGTCAGATGCATCTTTATGAAAAGCAGCTTTTTTTAGTGACACAGCAGCTTTTATTAGTGACACAGCATGACTAGTATGTACCATGTTAGTACTGTGATGTTCTTGGTTTATTTTTCTGTTAAGTAGGAGTTGACCAAAACTTGTTTTTCCAGCAGCTCCTGATCCAGTAAACAATATTTTTATAAAACGTACTGCAATTGTTCCATGTTTTTTCTTTGCCTCATTTATTTTTTGCAGCAGTGATTTTCTCTAAAACAAGAGGGGATTTTGTAACACAAATATCTGAAAAATTAACTGAGATAGTATTTGTATTGAATTTGTAGCCTTAACTCACAGTAGCCAAATTCAAATATGTGTTTCAAAAACTGGCCAACATATAAAAATTACGCCACGTAACCATACAGCTACAAAATAGAACCAGTAATTTTTGTTTACTTAAGTAAAGGGACAATGCAACTCAGTTGAAGCCATTTAAGAATTTATTGATTTCACAGTCTGTGAAATCATAACGTACTGTAATTTTAGTTTATTCGTGTCTGCATACTTATATATGAAGTGTATCACCATGCATACCGACAGGCCTCATGAGCAACAGGGCACAGGGGATAGTGTAAAAGCAAAAAAATATATTTGTCCACAGAAACTCTTGTACTATGGCGAAGACTGCGGAGTGAGTGCAAATTTACAAATGACAATGTAATTGCTGTCTTCTACTCGAGCACAACAAAACTCTTATAGAGTTACAAATTGCCCAGGAAAACAGGTAAGCATATGGCATGCGGTTGTTGTATTAACAATGCATGGTTTTGTAAGTAGAATAAACTCCTCCATCTTTTTGGGACACTTTTCAGCCTTTAGCAGCTAGAATACATACTATCGCTAATACATCATGACAATTGCTTTTGTTTATTGTGAAGGCCTACGCCAATGTACAAAGATAGTATTCAACTGTCCCCTGTGGCACTGAGAGACGCTGTCTGCACATCTGCACCATCCTTTCACCAAAGTTGTACCAGACTGAAAGTTATAGCTGTGGAGGGGCATGAAAATCACAGCCCAGTGTGTATTATAACACTACAAGTGCAATGAAAAATTAGGAATTTCAAGTTTGATTAGGGATCATAGAAATAAAAAGTAAAGAAACAAGGGAGGTTGCAGGTATACCAAGGGCGGATCTAGAAATTTTCAGAGGAGGTTTAAGGTTCTCTGGAATTGTAACTTCAGCCTAGCTGCAAGTTGAAGAGCAAAAAAAAAAAAGTTCACTAAGTGGTTTTGAATGCAGTGAAGGTGATTTCAAAGGCAAAAGTATGAAGTTTTGCCAATAGAAAAGGCCATAATATAATTCAGTATGTGTAACTCTTTGTAATTTTTATCACCCAGACGAATCATAGGGGTGAGCACTATTTCAGAGGGGGTTTCTGTAAACCCCAGAAACTCCTCTAAAGCTGCCTCTGTATACAAGTGGACATTTACTCCCTAATTCACCCTGTATACCCATAACTGAATTAGGGATTAAATATCCAATTGCATACCTGCAGGTATAGGCAATCTCCCTTGTTTCCTTACTTCTTATTTCTATGATCCCTAATCAAACTTGCAATTCCTAATTTTTCATTGTACTTGTTTGTAAACTTTTTTGTAACATAATTATGACTGGCTCACCTGCGCATACCGTATCAAAAGAATGAATGGTACCTGACATTATTAATAATGTCTAGACGCATGCCCCTACTATCAGCATTATTAAGGAAAAGTAAAGTAGCTGTTACGCTTTGTGTCAAGCGATGTTCAGCACGGTACACAGCATTTTGAATGAAGAAGAGTATGACAACTGCCTCTACAAGCACGATCACTCACTAAGAAAAATTGATGCATGCCCCAACTATCAATTAATGAAAAGTGAAGTAGCTGTTATGTTGTGTTTCAAGCTATGTTGAGCACATTACACAGCATTCCTAGTAGAACAGTACGACAACTGCCTCTACGAGTAATCCACTCGCTACGGAAAATACAGACAATTTTTTGCATAGCAAACTATTGAGAAGCCATAGTGTGCTACTGTGAATTGACACCTTGTGGTGTCAGTGAAAAGAATTGGGACACAAAGGAGGATAAAGGTTAGTCCATGATGCACTCATTGTAGCTACAGTGGTTAGTGAAAAGGCACATCTTGGGAAGAAGCAATATCGAATAGTGAAGAAATGAAGCTCGTAGCTCTAAGCAAAGTCGAGTTATGCTTGGCTGAAGGCATTGGCAGTTAGTCAGTTAGTAGAAAATTCTGTTAAATACAATATTTTAAAATTTTTGTAGAACTATGCTAGAAGGGTTTAGAGTGTGTCTGAAAACATTTTTGGGCTTGCTACATCTAACCAATACTGCCAAGCTGTTATGAACGTTAAGTGAGGCTGGTTTTGGGTTGAAATAATTGGGCAAAAACACCTATTCTCCATGATCCCTATTATACAGTACTATCATACTGTATGATACACATACATTTATAGCATGCCTGCATCAGAAATGTATAGAAATATTACTTGTTCACAAGGTTTATTGGATGGGGAAGAAACATGTACCAACAATAAAGTGCAAACAATAATTACATACAGTGTTTATTACTTAGATTATCTGTCAGCTCTACTACTGACATACTATCAACTAGACACAGTAGATATTTGTAAGGTTTCTACATTCTAATCAATTGTTTTGAACTTATTTTCAGCCTTCAGATGAACCCCAGGGACCTCACAGAAGGAGATTGGTATGACATTCATCAATTACCTTTGCATTTTATAACTGTATTGTGAAGAAGAAAATATATTTATGCAACTGTATGCAAAAGAGATGGGTATTCCATTAGATTCAGGATCAAGGTGTGGTATGCTGTAGTTCTTTGCAACTGGGTAATTCTATATGAACTGTCGGAAAAGTATACCGTAGCACATTTGATAGATATAGGGTAGGCATTAGCAGGCCAATTGGGTGAATGTTCGTTTCTCTGTGTGTTTTATTAGAGTAAGTGCCTTCTCTTTGTAACTCCAATTCTTTGTGATGCTATAATAACTACTTACCAAAATTATAGCCAGTAAATGTGCAACTGTTAATTTTGCTCAAACCTTTGCTTGCAGTATAGCTACAAGAAAATTATTAGTACTACTTTAAATACTCAACATGTTATTACAATGCCTGCCTGATAGGATAGCACCACATAATTGGGATAATTATTGGTTTAGCTTACATGCAAATCTGCTATTCAGTGTTTAAATTAATAAGCTTACATGATGGTGGTTAATGTGAAAGTGTCCTGCACGTAGGGCAGGTACCAATGCTAGTATACTATAAAGTATATAAAGAACCTTATTCAGATCCTCGTTCATAGCTAAGTAAGTTACACTGCCTTGTGAACACTGTGACTGCTTTATTAGAGTGATTGACTGCTCTATTAGAGTATCTCGATCTTATATGCAATTTTTTTGAAAGGGATTGGGAGGGTGGGGGGGAGCATGTGCCCTCTGGATGCACCACTGTAACTGGGATCCAACGTCTCATGGAATTATGTACTTTATGATGTTTGTACATACTATACTTGAACTGAACATCTCTGCATGTTACAGCAACTAGTCCTGCAAAGATTTCTTCATCATGGTGTGCCTTACATGATGTTTCTATTAATTAGAATTATAAACTCCTCTATAAAATTGTCTACAACTAACTGCATTACATGCATTAGGCCACTTGTGCTGTACAATGATCACACTAGTCTAATATAAGTGGCCTAGCTACTAAAGTTCAGAGACTTTGTGCAAGCAAGTATTCTAGGGAAATAGTTTTAGTGAAGTAATTTATGCACGTTACACCAGTAGCTTGACAAACAGACTACATGCCTCACTTCATGCATCATGTCAAGCCATGCCCTTGATTAATACTACCAGCTGCAGAATGAGTGACCTATGCTAAGCAGTACATGAAGTTCTTTTTCAGAGTAGTTTCTAATTCAGGGGCACCATGATAGAATAAGAGTGATTTGGCTATCTACTGTGAATTATAAAGTACAAGCATAGAAAAATGTATTACATAAATGCAATTAAGGTGGGTTTTGTATGTCTACTAACTTTTACTCCAATATTCATACTCGGTTAAAGCCAAAAGTCAAGAAAATAATTTTCAACATGAATGGTACTTTAGAATTATTAGTGTTGCACTGATAATTGGTTCAGTAATCGGTGTATCTGTGTATCTGTGTATCTGTGTATCTAGTATCTGCATATCTGCTGATATTGGCTACTAGCTGATTAATCAGTTTTGATTAAATCAAAGCTGATGTTAATTTCCACTGCACTGTGTAGTATAATGATGTGGGGGAGGCTAGACATAAGTTATTTGACATTTTAATTAAGTTATGTGTTGATGGTTTAGTGGTGACTACAAGCCATGCCCATAATAAACTGTCAGGGTTTAGGCCATGCTCAACAGTAAACTGAGGTTTTAGTACCAGCCACTTGTCTCAGCTGTATAGCAGTAGTAAAATGTATTTATACCCTGTTTACCATGAGTAATGTTTACTTGTGGTATACATCTAACTTTACATTTTAGCCTAGAATGAGCTGTATATCAATACTTATGTCACTAATATGAGTCATTTAATAATGATGAGGATGAGTGTTAGTGTATATTGGATCGGTTATTGGTATCAGCTAATTCTGTTGCTTAATACTGGTTATTGGAATAATCGACTAATTTGGATATCGGTGCAACACAAGAATTATACTCGAGTTTTACTGAACTTTTTTATAGTTTGGTCAATAGACAAGTGCAGTTTCTTGTGGAAGGAAAGAGTCAATGCTTGTTTATAATTAGAGCTACAAAAACAGGATACATGAGTACAAACTACACGTGCACACTGTCACACAACAGGTCATATCACAGTGTTGGATTAGAGTATTTGTATCCTGTAGTTTGTATTGTGAGGCTTATTAAGAGTTAGATAAGGGCTGAAATAAATTACCATAGCAAGATGGCATATGTAGCTATAAAGTTATGAGTCATGAAAGTTTGGGAAAAGAAGAAGAATTTTATGTCCTGTTTAATTTCGGGGCTCAGTCAATTTTTTTTTACTTCTCTCTTTAACCATTTTTCCTAGGAAAATGATCACAATACAGAACAGCTATTATTGAAGTGCCGTGGAATAATAATGGCTGAGTGTGGTCAGTAACAAGCTAGTGTACATACAAGAAAACAGCAAAACACAGGTGACAGTATACACGAGATAACATACTTTGCACATGTCATGTCTGAGTACATCATGCATAGCTTAAATTTATTCACTAGTTCACTAGTAAAGTAAACTATCCATTCTTTGACATCATGCATACTCGGACACTCATTCTCATAAACTTCTAAGTGGAATCATGTGAAAATTGGTGTAGAAATACCTGGCATAAAGCCCAACTAATCTCCCAAGTTTGTATTTTAATGGTTGTTGTACTAGACCGGATCAAAGTCGCTGCTTGAAGTCCTGTATTCTTGGACAAATTTCATGATTCGTGAACACCTACCAGTAATCATA
The DNA here is from genome assembly GCF_963678975.1 of Dysidea avara. Classification (NCBI taxonomy): domain Eukaryota; kingdom Metazoa; phylum Porifera; class Demospongiae; order Dictyoceratida; family Dysideidae; genus Dysidea; species Dysidea avara. The sequence continues at coordinate 32,440,267 of NC_089277.1, forward strand.
CTGATGACTTACTACCAACACCATCACTTAGAGCTAAAAGCCATAGTTTATTTCCTTCTATCTCATCTGCAGGTGGCTGTGATAGGGTATGTCAGCACTGCTAAAAGAATGATAATTTCGATGTGTAAATAATTGGCCAGCAGTGCTTTGCCTATTTTGCAAGCTTTCATTACTCAGAACTTTTTATATCATTATGCTATGGCAATGCAATTTTTAGGTCTTCGTAAGAATTTAATTGGCTTTATGATGCAAGTTACAGAATGCAAATATTCTTCCCCAGTACTGAGATATGACCTGATATGTGACAGGATATAGTTTGTGCCCACATGCCCTGTTTTTGCAGGTCCGGTCACATATGGTAAGGACATCAATTACAGTTCTTTGAGACAACACACCATCACACACAACAAGCTGCAATGCATGTGCAAAATATCCCAAATTGGGTAGGTTGGCATCTTTCCATGTTTGAGCAATTATTTCCCAGAATAACATGTACAGTACACCATCTTATTTACCTGCTCATTGACAGCTCAAAAAGCTTTGTTTTAAATTGTTTTGTATATAGCAGTAATGATATACATTTCACATGCATTTGGATAAACATAAACAGATTGTCACGTATTTCTTCAAAGAAAAGCCCTCATAATGTATATGCACCAGTGACTACGTAGAGGCTAAAACTAAGCTTTTTTTGTCTGCCAATCCATCCCAATGCTGTAGACTAGAAGTTACAGCTATGAATGTAACTGCCAGTAGGTTATTTTAAGTATAGCCACAGTACAAATTGATTTTGTTGTTCTTCCTACTGTCTAGCACTATAATTCAAAACCACTAACAGTGTATCACAACAAGTTGAAACTTTAGTGATCTATTCTTTGGACACAATAGATAAAATATGTAAAGAAATTCAGAAGTGGTGTAAACTTTTGCCAAGATAGACACATAATATATGAACATGGTTTAAACAAATACATAATTATTACAACATCAAGTGTCAGACACACAGCACAAGGATCACATGTATATAGTGGAACCTCTCTCATTGTTGTAGTCTACACCTCAAAAATGTCCATAACTAAGACATACATGCTAAATACTGTACACTATAGTCAGTATGGGTTCACCTGTCACCTGTGCCCGCCAAATATAGTAATATCAAAGAGGTGAACATGTGTTCACTCCCAATAGTTTTGTACTGGAACAAGCATGTTTCCATGTTGTAAACATGTTTGTGTGCCTGAATCGTCCATACTAAATTATGGGATATTTTTAAAGCCTCATAACTCACTTGTTCTCAAACCACATTTTTGATTAACAGTTCCAGTAGCTTCACAACACTACTAAAGGTTTAGGCAGCTGGCTAATGTAATAAGAGTTATTAACAAGAAACAAGGGCTCAAGTGAACGTGAACAGACTATAAGTATATATCTCTCAGTTAGTGCTATGCACTTTACTAGGCAGTGTGAAAGTTACTACAAAATATTTGTTGTCGCACTCCTTTGAGCTGTAAAGTGTACTGTGTCATCACCCAGCAATCAAATGTTAGTTATTAAATAAACAAGCCACCTAACAGGTAAACAGCATCCTTTAGGCTTCCTCCTTGTGCTTTGATCTCATTCAAACTTTATTACTGTCAGGGTCAGCCAATTATTAATTTGAGCTGACTGGACAACAGAGGTGTCCAAATGAAAAGATCAGAGGTTCAGTTGTATACAATATATGATTATGCTGTACAAACCTTTTGTGGATATGACTCCAACAACTGTACCACCTCATGATGTCCCATAGTTTTAGCAATGTCAAGTGGTGTTTTGTTTCTCTACATTATGAAATAGAGATGGACATTTATTACACATCAACAGATACATATACACACTATTTCTGGTTCAGAATCATGGCTACATATTGAGACATTCCTAAATAAATACATTATGATACATTCATCTTCATATTTACACACTTAGTACAGTGACACATTCACTGTCATTCAATGATGTTCTCCAGAAGCCCAATTGAAACTGATGTAGTTACACATAAGTTATGACTAGGTGATATGCATGCTCATGGTATACCTCACGTGTATTACAAATATGCATAGATTGTTTTGAAAATAATATTTAGATATAGAGAAGGTGTTTATTTTTCAGGTAAATTGGCTGTGGTGAAGGGAGATATATCTAGTAGGGCTGCACTGATTCCACTTTTTACCGATACTTCAAATACCAAGTACTCAGCTGGGAAGTATCTGCAAGTACAAGTACCGATACCAAGTACCTTAAAGTAGTTACTTTATAGTGCACATATTTATTATATATTCAGGGCCACCCACAGGGGGGCAACTGGGGCATTTTGCCCTGGGCCCCAGCCTGAAAGGGGCCCCAGGAGGCTCCATGAAAGCCCCCTTGAATACCTGTTTAAAAGATCGAAATACTCTAATAGAGCAGTCACAGTATTCTTCAAAGGAGCAGTGTAGCAAGTTTATAGATAAGGAGATATGGTTGGTGATGGGTAGTTATTGGCATTGTCAGCAGTTTGTGACCTTTTTTTTTTTCCTTGGTCTTCAACTTACAGCTTGGGTCAAGTTGTGATTCAGAATGGAAACCTCCTTGCCTCTGGGGCCCCACTTTAACTCTTTGCCCTGGGCCCCTTAATTTCTCTGAGCGGCCCTGTATATATTGCATTTCATGGTATTCTTGTACACGTTTTCAGTATGGTTCATGTTTATAATGAAGTAGCCAATCAGATTCACAAAGAAGGAAGTCACTGAAATGCAAACCAGTGGATATTCCAGTATTCTTTGGGAGAAGTGTAGATAATAATATCATAATGGCGCTTACAAAAAAATACTGAAAGTCACTTTTACCTGATTGCTCTATTAGAGTTATTCACTGTTCTATTAGAGTATATCGATCTTTTTCTCAGTAAAGCATTTTCACACGTAGGTTTCAGCACAGATCAGTGATTTTGCCAGTAGTTAGCTATTAGGAGTCCACTGTGCTAGTAAAATAAGCAAGTACAAACAAACGTTATTTTATTCTCGCACGTGATAAGAATCGGTATTTGCAACAATATAATGGCCGATTCCGATACTTCATGAAAACAGCAGTATCGGCCCAAAACCGATACCAATACTAGAATTGGTGCAGCCCTAATATCTAGATCATGATGTGTAGGCCATTGCAACTGGATATCGCCCATGACAACAGATTTGCTTTTTTTCACCAAGAGAACACAAAGTCACATGATTAAATTATGAAATTTCATTATTAAAATCAGCTAAACATGAATGGTCTGTTTTTTCCAAGCATAGTAGTAATCCATACATGTGGTCTGGGGCCATAATGGAGCTCTCGTCAGTGGCTGTATGTGACCACACAGCTCAATGGTGTTGTCGTGTTGAATAAAGACCTGTGCTGTGGATTTCCTTTTATTTTAGCTAGTCTTGAGGCCTGAATAGAACTTGGGCCTAACTCATCCTTTTACCTTACTCATTAATTTTTTAAAGTTCACATTGTATTGTGTACTCAGATGCTTCACTATTCTTATCACAATTGTAACTGATCAGATTTTTTTAGTTTGAACCATACACCGGGTAATGCATGAACACAAAAGAAGGTTACAATGTCATAACACAATGTAGACATTGTTTCTACTCAAGTATGTACATACAGCAGTAAAACAAATGCTTTAAGCTATTAATAAAGCTTCATGCATCCCTCACGTCAAATATAATACTGGCAAAACATGGTTATAAATATGTTTTGCACTTTCATAACTGACAAGCACATGTAGGCTAGTGCTAAAGTTTGCTTGTATGGCCACCACAAACCATCCTTGATTAAAATTGTAATACTAAATTCCACTGTTTTTGTAAGGCTACCAAACAACAATAATGTTCACCAGATCAAACAACCCCTTACATGTAGTGGATTGCACAACAGCTACATAGCTTTTGCCACATTACACCATCCAACTAATTGCACAACACCTTGTATCATGTATTTCCATTACAAACAAATACAGAAAAATAAGGAGATAAATAAATAAAATACGGAAGTTCAGTACTACAGCAGCTACTAGACTACATATCTCATGCTAAGGCTCTCAACAATAACAAACCGACAAGACTTCCAAGTTAACAAATTTACTAGAAACATGTTTATTACCTCTTCATTGGCTTCAAACATGGTATATCTCCTTTTATGATTAGTGAGATACATGCTAAACATACAACCCTAAATTATTTTAATATTGTTTTGTTAAATAATGACACTGTTATCAGTATTGAGTGCAGATAAGCACATTATTTAAAAATTAATTTCAACACATTAATTAATTGGAAGAAACTGATGATGTCATAAATAAGGTCACACAGAGATATATGTAACAAACCAACACATTAATTACTTTGTTCTTCATTTCCACACTGGCACCATGTTGTAGCAGTATTAAACACACATCATATTTATTCCAGCTGGCAGCCAAGTGTAGTGGAGTATACCCATACTATAACAATAAACAATTATCACATGTACCACTAACTACCACACTTGATACTGTATACTGTATATAGAGTACATAATCATAACCACCCAATGTTGTACACTGATATGTAACTATACCAGATACCTTATGACATGTGGTGAAATATTTCAATTAATGCTTAACTACAACAGTACACAAAATAGTTGTTACACTACTAGGACTGTGTATTGTACAGTTATTGAGCAGGTGAAACATATTATCAGAGAGATATATAACAATAATATGAACAGTTATTACAGTCATTTAGGGGTGTCAGAGTAAAAGTGATAGTAGTAAATAAGGCTTAGTGTAGGAGGATCTGAGGGTATGCATCAAGGAAATTTTGAGAATTACTTTGAGATACTAATTTTGGGCTGTGCAAAGTACTAGCTACTGTTAGCTAGCTAGCTAGCTAGGTGCTTAATAATAAAACTGTACACTGATTAAAAAAGTGGTGAAGTGCTGGCCTCATTGGTCATGCCTACTCTGATGTCCTTGCATTCATTAGAGTACTACATTTACTGTCAGTCATCAATGTTACTGGATCTGGGAAAACCGGTCAGCAGATTCAATCACTCATGTCAGCAGATTCAATTTTCACCAAGAACACAAAGTTACATGAATAAACTAACTAATTTCACAATCAAAATCAGCTAGACTTGAGTGGTCTGGTTTTGCTGGTTGCTTTTCCCAAGCCAGTGGTTATCTGTACGTGGAGTGTCGGGCCTTAGCCTGAGGATGGTTGTATTCATTTCACTTGTAATCCTCAGTTTTTCATCCTTTGTCTTCAGTATCGCCTGCACAATTGAATGCTTTTGCTAATTCTCTAGATGTCTACTTGGGGTGATATTTTAGTACGTAGTCTAAGTACATCCATGTCCTTCAATGACAAAGTGTTTCTACTCTTAGCTGTAAAGTAGATGAGTCTACCATCTCGTTATTAGCAGCTGTATTTCTCGTGACTGGACAATATAGATTGTCAGTACAAGCAAATCATTCATTTCTGTTCAGTTTTTGTGGTTACCATGCAAATCAACATCTATGGATACCTAGCATTGGTGAAGTGTTGGTTGTTAAACAGGAGCAGAATAATTGTCATGACAAACATGTAGTTGATATCATCAAGATGGCTACACTGCTGGTCATGTACCAAACAATATCTTCAAGAATGGATTTTAATGTCTTGAACCAAGATGAAGATGTAACATATTGTGAAATATTATAACAGAAGAACATTACAATAATGGTGCAGGAATTGTACTAGAAATTCCTTAAAGATTTGGACATCGAATGCATGTTTTAAAACTAAAAAGAGCTCTTCTCTGCAGATACTGTAGCTAGTTATGTATATTCTGACCACTGTATGAGACTCAATTCTAATGCATTGATGTTCCTGTTGTACCAGTCAGTGTTGAAACAGGGTCGGGTCATTCGGGTCACATTTTCTCAGGGTCATCTGGGCCTGACCCGGATTGGATAACGTGAGAAACGAAATTATTCATTTCACGATGTGGAAATGTGTCCGTTGCTGTCTGCAAGCTTACGTGGAGCCACGCCCACTAATCGATTGTTGTATGAGTTGCATATAGCCTAGTCTTACAGCAGGATAAGTACTTTTTCGAGCCACACCCATTTTAATATATTGGGAAATTGTAATACTAGGTATGCATGAAGCCACCCCCAATTACTGTCTGTAAACTCACAGTAGCTACGTGGAACCAAACCCACTGACTGATTTTAAATTATATTAAAACTTATACTGGTTTAGTTATCACATAACTGTTCGTTTACTCAACAGGAACATAGATCTTATCACACGCCTCAGCTATAATTATCATCTGGGTCAGTGGGTCATCCGGGTCAGCAGTAGTGACCCAGTTTCAACACTGGTACTAGTTGTTGCTGGCCATTACACATGTTAGACTTAAAACACATGCATACATTTGTGTATGGCTAAATATTTGAGACCTTGTAACCATGGCTGACTGCTTAATTCAGGTGACCGTTAATACAGGTTCTACTGTAGTTTCTTTTCCTGAGTAGCACATTCAAGTAATTGACCCTGGCTATGGTTTAATATGTAACCATGAGCTATAAGACTGAAACATAATGATGGGCATGCAGAGAATTACTAATTCCCTGGTCAGTTTGTATAATATACTTTCCTTAGTGTGCACCATGAGCACAAACTCCCAATGCACCTCACAATGTGAAGTAATGTGAAGCAATTTATACTACTGAGAGTCACACGCATTACAGCAATCGAATAACCAGTATTGCATCATGTGATTAATTGTGCACATGATGCATGGTGGAAATGGTGAAGGACTGTATAGGTTGAGGTTTATTACAAGGAAGCAGCTGCGATATCCTTGAGTGGTTGTGTTATACATGTGTTGGGTTAGCACACACTGTGAATAGTTGATGCTTGAGTTGATGAATATTTATCTGATGAATGTTTAGTTTATTTGTCACATGTTGTGGGCACATGATGTCTACAATATACATATAGCCAAGTACTGACCATCAATAGGAGGACCGGTCAAGAATAATAATAATTTGGAAGAAAGTTTTGTAAACTAAAGTACTCAAGTGTGGAGACCTCCTACGTGCTAGGAAGTTGGCTGTCAATATGTTGTCTGGAACTAAAGATTACGTACAAATGTATATAAGCTTTACAGTTTCTATAAGCTGCATAAACAGCAGTGTGAAGTAGTTGGATGCACAAACAACAGCTTTTAATGTTACTGCCTAAGGGCACATTTAGTGTATGCATCATTTCTATTTAAACATGGTGTATGGGAAGCACCCAGACCTTCCACCAAATATATTCCACTTCAAATCCAAACCTTCTTCCAGAAAATTCTGACTATGCCCCTGGATATATCATATATAGAAAATCACAAACACATGCAATTCAAATTTTCAGAATGCTGATGTCATAAAAAACTACAGTACGTAAATGGTGTATTCACGAATTGTAACATTCCTTCATGACACTACGATGGTTTAAACAGGTCCAACACAACTATTATTTTTCACATGTTTTGTTTTCTGTACTTTTTCTTATCACATCTGATAAATTGATCTAACTATTTTTACACACTCAGTATTGCATTTAAGATAAATATAATGTGCAGCCATCCAAGGAGTTTTGATGGTTAGCTGTAGATCATTCATTCATTCTTGTGAGTAAAACAGGTGTCGTACCCTTTAATTAGCAAGTTTTTTTGATCACTTGAACTCTTGAAAGATGATGATGCGCTTGACAGTACCATACATAGGGCAATGTACAAAGGCTTTGCCAGCCTATAATGAACAGCTCTACTATAAGCTTTGTAAGTTGTCTGAGTAATATTGTTCTTGTCCCTATAGATGAATCAACCATACAATCTTCTGACCGGTGTAGGGCTAGCTCAGGCTCACCATAATATCTCAAGCACAATTGTTACAATTTGTAAACACAAATTAATGCCATTCTCTATTTCAACCAATGTTCTTCCTGGTGGCTTATGAAGCCAACAATATCATTTGCCATGATAAGGTATTCGCTAGCTAGCTCACTTAGTTAATAACATCTTTTCATCATACAGAATTTGGCCCTAAAAGAACTACACAGTGAACATCAAGTCAAGATCAGGCATGGGGTGAAGTACATATAAAAGTACTTAAGTAAAGTACAAGTACTTTGACACTTGTTGAAGTACAAGTACTTTTGAATGTATTTAAGTATAAGTACAAGTACACATTTACAAAGTCCATGTTTAGTGTTACAATTGCGTTATCATGCCATTATGTAGTTCTGGTTGCACCTAATAAACATAAGCTGTGAAAATCTACCATCAGTAAGGCGACATCTTTCTGGAGTAAATACCTTTCCTGCAACACTAAAAAGTCTCTCAACAGGTGCTGAGGAAGATGGTACCCCTAGAACATCTTTTGCTAACCTTGACAGTACAGGATATTTCTTTTGGTTGTCTTGCCAATACTTTGTTGGATTTTGGGTCATTGGTAGCGTGTCAGTTTCAATGTATTCATCCACCTGCTTAGTGACTGTACTTAGCTGTTGACTTTCTATTGATGGGGAATGAGAGTTATCATACATGAAGTTGAAAAGTGATTTCCTCTTCTTCTTAGGTGGCGGCTCAGAATTTTCATCAGCTTGCAGGACAGCTACAGTTGACACAGCAGGAGATAATCTTTCTAACACTGCTTTAAGCAAATCCAAAGATCTATCTCTTTCAGCATCATCAGAACACCACCTAAGCTTGAAACGGGGGTCTAGGATACAAGCTACAATGTATGTTTCATTTTCCTCGTAATATGGCATACACCTATGTAATGATTGTTTAAGTCCACGAACTAATCCAGAGTGGTATTTGGACACCATGTTTTCAATGTGATGATATAATCCTCGAATACAGGGTAAAACATAACCTGCAGATGGAACACAACCAACCTGAACAAATTCTGTTGCCTCTTCAAAAGGAGTTAGAATTTCCACTATATCTTGAAGCAGGTTTTTTTCATGAGTAGTTAACTTGGGAGCATTTTCAAGTTGTGACAACACCGAATCTGAAACAGCAAGCACTGATCGTATCATTTTAAGCTGAGAATTCCATCTAGTTGTATTATCAGCTTGTAGCCTAGTTTCATCCTTAAGGACATCAGCTGCTACTGTTGACCTGCGCACAAATGATACCAAACTAGAGCACCTTTTGATGACTGTGTTGATCTGACCTGCCTTTGCCATACCATCTTTTACCACTAGCTGCAACACATGTGCAAAACAGGCATGATGTTCAAATAAGACTTGGCTCTCATCAAGGGAAACATCATCACACCTCTCAAACTCTGACTCGCCTTCAGCCTCACTATCATCACTGGCTGTATGATCTTCAACATCTTCATAACCTGGAAGAGTCAAAAACGCCTTCTTTACATTGGATGCACTGTCGGTGATTATGTGCTTCACTTTTTCCCTCACACCAAAATCAGAAATGATTTCATCATACCACATCATAATGTTATCACCAATATGTCTTCCACTGACTTGATTGCATGCAAGCATAACTGACTCAAGGTTCCAGTCATCTGAAATATAGTGCCCAGTAATGCCCAAATAAGATCGCATTTGTCGATTTGACCAGAGATCAATTGTTAGGTTGATGGTATCAGTCTTCTTCAGCTTGTCTAGTACACTACTTTTTAACTTATCATATTTCTTCTTCAACAAAACTGTGGACAATTGTTTACGGCTTGGCACCTGGTACTGAGAATCTAAGATCCTTAACAGTGATTTGAATCGCTTGCTCTCTACTACAGACAGAGGAATGAGGTCATCTGCAACGAAATCGACTACTGCATCAGTTACTAAAATCTGCTTTGGGTGTTGTGAGCTGTATTTTCTTTGGGGCTGCAGTAAATGTGTCAATGTTTGCTGTGAATTTGACTGTGATTCATCTTCATCCTGTTGTTCTTTCAAGAGAGTTGCGTGTACTCGTCTCTATTAAAAGATTTTAAAATGGACAAGTACAATAAACAGTGTTCTTACCATATGCTTCCACCAATTTGTAGTAGTCCTAACAGATCCAGTGATTTCCTTGGTGTAATACTTGCACTTAGCCTTAAAATTCTCTGCTGGCAAGACTTTAGGTACTTCATAGTGCTTGAGCAAAGCTGGAACCTTCTTCTTAGCTGACATAGCTGCCATAGCTGCCTGCTTCTTAATAAAATTAACTGACAGTCCAACAGCAGTCCCACTATTTCCAAGATCATCAGAGAAATGATGGGGGAAGGCTGGATGGAAAACCTTTTAAATACTGCTTCAAAGCAAACTCAACAAGTGGCAGGTAACTTCAAGCAAAAGCTGACCATGTTAAAATCCCATATCCAGGAACATAATTATTATCTTTGAGCCAATATACAACTTATTCACTTGCATGGTTTTTATACATGTAAATGTACTTCATTGTACTTCAAGTACTTATAAGTACTTCTAAGTACATTAAGTACTTTAAGTACATTGCTTGGAACTTAAGTATAAATACAAGTACATTACATTTGTACAAAAAGTATTTAAGTATAAGTACAAGTACTCTAAAAGGTGTGCTTAAGTACACTTAAGTACAAGTACCAAAGTACTTCGCCCCATGCCTGGTCAAGATCTCATTAATTGAGACCAAACCATAATATTATGTTAGTCTCATAGACATCTCAGATAACCAGAGGTGAGCACTAGTACCTATTCTACAAGATTTACCCAATTTCAGCTTTTCAAGTTCAATTTTCACTCTATCCAACTTGGGTGATAAGAATATAGTGTCCTCTGGTAATGTAGTGACAGTTAGCAACAAAATATGAAGTAGTGATCATGTGAGAAGTACATAATAATACTGGTGGTAACTGTACTACTTACATCATTAGTAGCTAATATGTTAGCTCCACTACTTAGTAGAGTGTTGACCACCTCCAGGTGTCCACGATTACTGGCCCAATGTAGTGCAGTCCATCCAGTCTAGAAACAAAATGATAACAATTACGTAGTACAATCACAACATGTTATAACATACTCTATACTAGTATAACATCACAGTAAGGTTGAACAATCTTTAAAGTTCGATATTATAGTACTCTATAATAGGGCTGGGACGAAGCTTCGAATGCTTCGTGGGTTCGAAGGTTAAGTAAACTTCGAATTATAAAAGTATCCTTCGAAGCTTCGTAATGCACTCATAGTCTACGAAAGAATTACAAATATACATCGTCTTCTTTATTGCAGCTGCTTAATCCTCTTGCGTGATCAATGTTCGTCTTTTCGCAATCGATCTTCATGTGCCACGCCCACTTTTAAAACCATCGCAGTTCAGCTTGCTACCATATTTGCAGCCTTAAAACACCTTATAAAGTGATAGATAATGCACGGAAAGCGTACTTTTAGCCATTACTAGGTGTTTACCTATGCACGATTGCAGTGTAGCGGACACGCCCATTTGCAATCGATCGATCGCGTCATTCAGTACTGCTGCTCAATGATTATGATTATGATAATTGGAAGGCAGCAAAATGCTGATTACATCCAATAAAAGAAAAGAGATATAAAAATGGTTTGGGGATATTTACAGATAACTAGCTAGAGTGTGTGCATTTATTACAAAGTCTTTGTCATAGCATAAGGAGGGTAGATTGTTCCATTCTTTAATAGTTCTGTAAAAATAATTCATTTGGTATTTGTTGGTGTTGGCTGCTGGCAGTGTGAGTCTGAGTGGGTGGTATTGTCTTGTGCTGGTGGATTGTGGCAGAAAGTAATTGGGTATTTGTAATGCTGGCTCCTGCTGGTGAGTAATTCTGTGAAATAAAGATAATCTAGATGCTTCACGTCTCTGTTCCAGTGTGGTCCAATTAAGATTATCTAACATTGTTGTTACACTACTCTTAAAACTGTAATCTGACTGCACCCACCTCGCTGCTCTCCCCTGAACCATTTCAAGTTTGTAAATTAAGTTCTGTTGATGTGGATCCCAGACTTGAGTGGCATATTCAAGAATTGGTCGCACAAGTGTTGTGTAAGCGTCTGATTTAACCTTACCGTTACATTTACTTAGATTTCTTTTTATAAAATTCAGCATCCTGGTGGCTTTGTTTGTAATGTTATTAATGTGAGGTGCCCATGAGAGTGAATTGTCTAGAAGTATCCCTAAATAATTATATGTGCTGCTGGATTTGATGGTCTGGTTGTTTAAAGTATAGTTATTTTATGAGAGGTAGATGACGTCTCATAAATCTCAGTAAGACACATTTGTTGATATTAAACTCCATCTGCCACCTCTGTGCCAATCTAGAAATTTCATCAATATCTTTCTGCAACAGAACCACGTCATCTTCATTACTAATCGTTTATATATAGTAAGAACATAAGAGGCCCTAATACAGTACCTTGCGGGACACCAGAAATAACTGAAACAAAATCAGATTCGTTACCATTCACCAGTACTCTTTGTGTTTGTTTTGTCAGCTATTCAGGAATCCAGCAATGTATCCTGTCGTTAATTCCATAATATTGCAATTTCTTAAGCAGGCGTTGGTGGGGTACAGTGTCGAAAGTCTTAGCAAAATCTAAGAAAAGTACATCAACTTGTTCGTGGCTATCTATAGCTAATTCTTCAATAATGGTAAGCAGCTGGGTGGTGCATGAGTGTCCTGATCTGAATCCATGTTGGAAAGAGTTAAGTATGTTATTCTTCTCTAGGTGTGACATTATAGAATTGAAAATTATGTGTTCCATCACCTTACAGCATACAGATGTCAGTGAGATGGGTCTATAATTTACTGGCATGGATCAATCCCCTTTCTTATAAACAGGTACGATATTAGCTTAGAGCCAGTTACTAGGAAGGATCCCTTCGTTAAATGATTGGGTGATAGTATGTTAAGAGATCTGCACTTATTAGACTTTGTAATTTTAATACATGAGTGGTTATGATCATTAGTGGAAATTACTTGGAGGCATAAATCAAGAATTTCTAAGTTATGATTAGCTATATTATTACTGTTGCTATCTAGTCAATTGGAAGACTGGGAAGCACCATTCTTTGTTACTATTCTTCCCCTCTTGATTATTAGGTTCTTTTCGCCATTGTCCTTGTGTCGTTTTAGTTCTTCTCTAAGTGCCTTATTGGTTTCCCGCTCCTTAATTGTTAAATCTGGTGTTACATAGATGTTATTCCATCTTTCAGTTGCTCGGAGTTTAGAAGCCTGTTTCATAACTAAGCGCTTGTGGTGCTCATCACTTAGTGTTACTAAAAGTAATCTTACTTTACTACCACCTGGCTTTCCAAGCCGCAGCACATTAGTTACACTTGACTTTGGTACATTGAACTCTGTTTCAAATAGCGAATGAACCTTTTCGTGATCCTTAGTGGAAGACTCTTCACCCATATTATGAACAATAACATTACATTTTCTATGTTCTCGATCTATATATTCATCAATGATTTGTGCAGGAGCGTCTTTCATTACTGAAGGTCTGGAATCACCAGATGTTGTATTCATCTCCATTGGTGCGTCAGCTTGTGCAGGTCTTGAAGGCCCTCTTAATAGTTCAAGACTCTCAATAATTGGCTTTACTAAGTTTTCCATCATGTTCTTAAGTGGTTCTGTTATTCCATTAATTATGGTATTAGCAACCTCACATTCCTTAGTAATATCTTGAGGGCCAGGTGATTTACTTTTGGAATTTGAGAGCTTAATGAGCATTGTAGATTCACATACTGAACAAAACCAATGAAGAGATTACAAACTTATTAAATAGGTAAAACTTAAGAAGGATGTGCATAAATGCAAGAAAACCTGTAACTTGAAAGCCAGCACCGAAGCTTCAAATATTCGAACATTTTATTAGCGAATATTCGAAGGTAAATTTCAATATTCGTCCCAGCCCTACTCTATAATATTAACAGTTCAGAACTCACAAACTCTAGCTATAATTGTTATTTTGCTGTAACACTTTATACATAGTACTAAACATTGTACTAGCTACATGTCTGACCCTAGAAAAACATTCATTTTGTCGAGAGTAACATTATTCCTAATACTGTAGTGCATTGTTACTACTCATCAGGAATCACTTCACTGTCCAAAACAGGTTAGCAGGAGTTATATACATAATGTCACAGAAATTTTCCCAATTATGCTCCATTATGCTAGGTGATTAATTTATGCTTTTCATCACATATTATGCCCAAAATGATGCCGACATAATCAATACAAGCCTACTTTATTCTTATTCCAATTAATTGGTTAGCTATATATGTACAAGAAAACTAATGACACATGTAAACACAAGAAAAATACATACAGTACTGTATGTACAATACTGTGTGTTTTATAACTTGTCTTGGAGAAGTGTAAACATTGGAAATTTAAAACTGAAATTGGTCCAAACATTATCTAATCAGTACCTCCTTACATATTAAGCACTAAGTATCATTAAGTGTTACCTTAATTTACTTTTTTTCCATTGTAAAATAATTTTTGGAAGCAAAATTTGTCTGAAAATCTCTTGCACCAAAATTTTTACACAAGATCAAACAACTCTAATAGAGCAGTTGGTATTATACAAAAATATATACTTTTGCACAAAAATAAAGCAAATTGCAGTAGTTTATTTCACATGTTTAATAATGTACTGCACATAAAATGTTTTATCTACAGTATTTTGGTGCTATCAGACACGTATACATGAATAGACAGGTACTTATCAATTGATGTATGTGTGGGACATTGAAAGGACTATTTGAAGCACTAGAAATTGAAAAATGAAATTGCGGGGTCAAAGCATATAAATTACTAATAATGAGTACCTCTTTACAAGGACCACCTTTATATTAAGACCACTTCTAAGAATCATGACCACATATAAAACAATCTCAATGATTAGTCTGGATAGATAATTTAAAAAATACTTCATGGGGCTGATGTTCTTTAATTTCATGAATTGATGTGTAGTACATACATTGCAGAAACACCAATGAAAACAGCACATGGTCACAATTTACAAGACCATAAAGTGTGTTTTGGGACCATCATACTGACTCATGAGGATATCTAGTTAATTACATTAATGTACATAGCCTCACATGGCTATCTTGTTGGTTAAAGGGTCTGGTGGATTAGCTTCGTGCTAGTCATTTCTTTGCTATGATAAGATAGCTAGCTAGCTATAGTACATACGATTTGAGATGAATCCTGGGTTGTTGATTAAGAAGCCATACAAGATCATAGGCTTTAAACATGATGTTCATGATGTATTTATTTGTAAGCTCATGTTACAGGTGCACACTTAATTGTTGAGAATATGTCATCCAGTGCAGCATCAGCGAGTGCGAATTAAACCCCCTTGGAAAGAGGTTAAACAGCCAAACGAAGCATCTACTTATGAAACTATGGGAGTACCTTAAACAAGGAGCAAAGAAGTGTAATTTTTCTGCCAACATCAAGGAGAGAATCTCAGAGGTCACCAATAATACCTTCTTTGCTGGGTTTTGGCATACATTATGCCACAAAGGGATTTCAAAGATATCCATTGTAAGAGTTAGAATGGAGTACCACAAGAAAGGCGGCTTATCTATGCCAAGTAAAGGTACAAAAAGCACTTTGCACAAGCCTGCTCAATTGAATCGATAGGTACAAATGTTCACAAGTCTGTGTTGATGCAGACAGTTTCAACCGAGATGCCATCAGATGGAAGATCCATTCATTTTAGGAAGGAAAGAAAATCTATCACTCTGAAAGATTTTGGTAAGTTAAATTTTGAACCCTGGAACTTTGTCACATACTCCGTCTTAAGCCAAACTTAAGAACGATGGTGTTTTCTCTGGGGGTAGAACATAGCTTAAAAGAGTGTTGAGTGATATGGGATTTAAGTACAAGACAATTAATGACAAGAGGTTATCATTGCAACAGTTTGTGCTTTATGTCACTACACATATACACAGGGTATACTATGAGCAGCCCTGCATAGTCCATCAGCGTCATAAATATTTAACATGAATGAAGTGCAACAGAACTGAAGGAAGACCAGTTGTGTACTTGGATGAGACTTGGGTAATGAAGAACGTCTAGAGCAATTCCTCATCCAAATCAACAGTGATAGCGATGACTCTTCTACTACCAGCAGCAGTGGGTCCAAGTCTTCTGACCTTACTTCATATGATGTAAGATTGTTTGATATTTGCAGCAATGGTGTTGCAACTTGATGATGCCTCAGGTAACTGGGATAAAACTCTGTGAAGTACATGAAAATACAGATGAAGTGTAAGTGTGTGCACTTTGATAAAAAAAATATTATTGCTTTACTATGCTAGCAGAAGTTGAACATGCCATCCCTTGTATATTTGATCAGTGCAGGAGTGTTTGGAAGTCACTATTGGTACTATCAGCCCAAATTCATACAAACAGTGTTATTTCGTTTGTTGGAAACTTTTAGAGTTTTGTGGGAATGTGACTTCAAAAACAAAATGCTGGCTGGAAAAGTTGTGTACATCTGTGACGAAGTGATGAGAAAAGGATTAAAACGACAATTCACTACATGGGAGTAGAAGATGATGGGCAGCTTTGTTGTAAATGTGAAGTAAAATACATGTTGTTCGGCTCACTTGCAGGTACACCAATGCTGCATAACAGATTTTGAGCTGTTATAATTTGGAGTTTTCTTCTTGAAAGGCTGAAGAAGTTTTTTCCCTGAACATAAGTAGGCCATTTATCTTCTAAATACAATGCAACAGTGGCCCCAGCTCTTCTACTCATGCAACTCTGTTTTACACACACAAAAACTGGTTTATTTTCTTGCAAAAGTGTATTACAGCCTCTTACATAACAGATAGTGAAATCATGTGTGTTGAGTGTGGGAGTGTGACATCTGGCTTCACCACAAACATGTGTCAACATGAACACCAAAGGGCTGCACTTTAGAGGCTTCCCCATAATTTTACAGTGTCATAACTGGAGTTTCTTACAATCAAATGAAGCACCTTTAATACATTCTTAGCTGATTGAGAGGTGCTACCTAACAAGCAATACAGGAAACACATGCAATGTAACAATCGTGAGTTATTAATCAGTTTTGAGGATTCAGCTCAACACGTACATGTGTACATACTATAATTTTGTTAATAACATCACTTCATTATACAGAATTTGGCCATAAAAAGATCTAAACAGTGTACATCAAGTAAAGATCTCATTAACTGAGACCAAATCATAATTATGTTAGTCTCATAGACATCTTAATTAACCAGAGGTGAACACTAGTACCTATTCTACAAGATTTACCCGATTTCAGCTTTTCAATTTCAGTTTTTCAACTTTCGTTTTGGGTGATAAGAATGTAGGGTCTTGTGGTAATTAAGTGACAGTTGTTGACCAAACATCAAGCAGTGATTATAGTGATTACTGTACTACCTACAGGAGTAGCAGCTGATAATGTGACTGGATCTGCAAGAATCCCATATGTTCGCACAAGCATAATTTTATAGTAGAATGCAAAAAAAAATGTAGTATTTATGAAATCATAAAATAATATTTCCGTAAATTTTAAGCACTTTTTCACACTGAAGGAAAGTGATAAATGCTTAAACCTTGATAGCATAAAGCAAGAGAAGTTCCAAAATCTTTGTTTTGTGTCAGTCTGCCTTGTGTTGGATGAATGGTTCACAATCATTTCTTCTCACGTTTTTGCTTTGCCCTGGTCATGGGAAAGGCAGCAATGGATTCACCTGTTCATGGAGAACGCAATGATGAAAGTTACATTTTGGTAGAGACTGTAATTGTAAGTTATAATTGTTTACTTAAGCACCTGTAGTTTATTTTCCATATTGGCATTGTATAAATCGATTTCTGTTGTTGCCACTTTGTAGCACTGTAACTTTGAAGGTTCTTGCCTTCTAGAGCTGAAACTTTGGTTGACCATCCCTTTGGCTATCTAGATAAAGAAAATGTAATAAAACGGAATTCGAAAAATGCACTAACATGGGGTTCTTGCAGATCCGGTCACGTATGTTAGCTCCACTACTTAGTAGAGTGTTGACTACCTCCAACTGACTGCCTCACTGCATAACCACATTCACAAAACTACAGACCATATGAAGCAGCTCACACCCACCACCACTTTAAGTCACAACAAAAAACTCATGGGTGGGATGCACCTTTTGTGGTGGTAACAGTGAATATCTAACTTTTGTGTACTTTGCTATTCTCAATTACGTTAATTGTCATCTACTTCTTCATGCCAGGAAACCATACAAAGGCAGTAATTTCCGTATCAACACTTTACTTGAAGGAGTGTATATAGACACAAAGTACCATAGTAGCTGATATACTGTAATAATAGCATTAGACCATGCCCCCTGAAATGATCAGAACACTTCATGACACCACTTGTTGAGGTTACACCCCTCAATGATCTAGTTCCATAGAAAAGATACCACCAAACATAGTAAACAACTTCACACACCCTTTATTATCTGTGGTACCATGCCCCAAACTTAATCTACTGTACAACTGAGTAATGACATCAAGATGCTCTAATATAGCAGTCATGGCAACAGTGTATTTTATAGCTATGCTCTAACAAAAAGGTCATAAGTGGTGGATTTGAGGGGGCCAAGGAGAGCTTTGCTCCTCTGGTCCTTCTCTTTCCCTCCTTGTACTTACAAGACTATATTGGCACTAGAAACAGGAATCATGTATTCACACCATATTCAGAAGTACAGAAAGCCAACAAGCAAATAGAAGAAAACAGTTATATAAAGCAACTTAATAGTTATAAACTGTACACTGTGAAGAAAATAAGATAAATAAATTTGATGTTTTTTTGTGCTAAAGATTGAGATACTCTAATAATAGAGCAGTCACCAATTTAATAGAACAAACACAATTCTATTGCTATTAACTGACAATTTTTGTAACAGTAGCTACTACCTTATTTTGTTTAGTACACTCTACCACCAAACAGGTTGATATAATCAATTTTGTATGCCTTGTAAAGCATGCATTTTGTTAGCTAAATAGCTATCAAAAATGCTCCTGAATTCAAGCATAGGAGGGCTAATTTTAAAAGTTTTCTCAGAAGATATCCAACTGGAGTCTTAGAAAGTGTATTCCTTTCATTCATCCAGCTAGCTATACCAGACAAAGTTATGCAAATGAATATACCATAGAGTTGGATTGTTAAGCACATGTGTCTATTAAGCACATATTATTTGTTAAGCTCATACATATTTCTTGTGAATAACCATGACTGATAAGCGCACATGGCCCAATGCAAGGCTTACATGAGACAAAGCTATGCACAGGAAGAATGCTGGAAAAGTAATCTCTCCTTGAGTGCTTATGTCTCTGGCTTTGTATACAGCAAATCAGTCCTCTGAATTGTGATAATTCTTGTCATCATGAAGGATTTCACCTAGAAATGGAGTCAAATATTCTTATACACTAGCACAGTTACCATGAACTACAGTGTACTCTATTACATCGTAGTGATTCAGTGTTAAAAACACCATAATTATTGATTAGGTGTACATGCCTTAGGCCCCTATTTGGTGATTATTAGTTTCTCATCCACCGCCCGCATCCTTCTTAAGCTACCGCATGGTAAGCCATTATTTACTCTGCGCATGCTCAGAAGAACACGTGATACCAAACTGTTACAATTTTTGTTGATGAACGCTACAATGCGCTATATATCACCAGGAGAACTGTTGTTTTCCTTAGCAAATTGCTGCAGTGCCAGTTGCAATCGTGCTCTATCGACTTCATCAAAGCAGGCTTTCAGTTGACTGTCGAAAAACAGTTGGCGATCACAAAAATTAGAATCAACTGGTGAAGGAAATGTTTGTAGTAAGAAAGAAAGACAATTTGGACAAGGTCTGTACATCAGTGTGTTAATAATTATTATAAAATAATGGCATAATGGTAATACCCTCCCGCCCGCATCATAATAATTAGAAAGGCTGGATGAGAAACTAATAATCACCGAATAGGGGCCTTACAAGATAGTATTATTTTTATAAAAGTTCACTACGAAATTATAAGTGCTTGAGCTTAACAACCCGACTCTATGGTAACTTGTGCACTAGAGTTCCATTATTCTCATAATGGAATAAACACTGTTCTATCTTTTGCCCCCTCATCCCTTTAGCAGTATCTCCTAGATCCGTCTATGAAAAAAGTTTATAAACTAGTATAACAAAAAAATTCTTAAATTAAAAATGAAGTAGGGTTTCAGTGATAAACAGTATTGAAACAAGAGATGTCGGTAGCTATGAGTGAAAACCTCTACATGGTGTTGTAGCAATGTGGGGCTACAATACCAAGTAGGGATTTTCCCTCATAGTTATCATTCTCTTGTTACACTACTACTTTAATAACTGGAACCCTACTTCATTATTAAATCAATAATTATATTAAATTTTGTTGTACTAAATTGTTAACTATATTTGTTAGATCATAGCTATAAAATACACTGTTGTTGTGACTGCTGTATTAGAGTATCTCAATCTCACTACTCAGTTATGCAGTGGATTAAGCTGGAGGTGTGGTACCAGAGATAATAGAGGGCTCGTAAAGTTGTTTCTAGTTTCTGATTTCATCTTTTTGTGTATGTAGTCTACAATGTATCACACTGATAGTAATACTACATACACACTGTACAGATATCATGTGATCTGCACTAACAGGTTTAATACCAAATACAACAATCTCAACATAATGTGATACATACACTGGTAAAAGCATTAAGTATAGTACTAGCATCATATAGACACACTTTTTGTAGATTTGTACATTTTAAGATCATACTCTATTAGAATAGTCATGAAGTTAGTTGTTGTAACTTTGAAGTACTCTAATAGAACAATCAAAATGAGATGAATATGAAACACCTTAATAGAACAAGCTCTCATACTTGGCAATATGGACACTAACAGAGAAAACAAGTAAAGATACAGTTGTTTTGTGAAGAATCATAAAACACTGAAACATTCTTAACAGCACATAATAGTGCCATACCTAATTAACCTCAACACATTTACCCACTCAAATTATATAGTGTGACAAATCACATTTAATTGTGGGTTTGGGTTTACAATATTTGGTAATAATATGCATACTAGTTGTGTTCCTGTAAGTGGTACTGCTAACACACTGTACAATACAAAATTTTATTAATTTGTTAATGAGATATTTACATACATAAAAAATCTTTTAAAAATCTTACCTTATTAGTAAGACCACATTTGTGACTGGATTTTGGAAAAACGATTCAAATCGCACATTAGAAATTCGAGATAAATAGTTTTAAAGAATTCAAGTCAGCATAACTTGCCAAGGATAGCAAGCACACTTATGAAATTTTCATAAAAGGTACATCAATCTATTACCTTTCAGAACACTTCCAGTACTTGTAGCTGCTTGCAGAGTTTCCTGCCAAATAAGATAGAAAATCTGAGCAGTTGGACAACTGAAGTAGTATTACGAGTGCTCACAAAGGAGTGGAGGGAGGAGATGGCAGGGAGGGCTAGAGATAGACTTCAAAATGGAGGCAGAACATGATTAGAGTCAAGACATGAGATTACAGGGCTGCGCTGGCTCCTTAATGGCTGATATGTAGCAAAATCAACAGAAAAAACGTCTGGCCAACATTATCAGGCCATTTACCAGTATACCACTGATTCTTGCCAAGCCAGACCCTTCACAAGGCCAGATACTGCCATTCGAGATCTCTATACCACCCAGAAAAGTCGTCTGTTAAAACCAGTCTCATGCAAATAGTTTGAGTAGTACTGAGGGTCAAAACTAGCAGTACAATAGTGTGGCTATTTACTGGTGGTGTTAGTTTGATTTTACCTGATGTGAGATTTGGATCGGTTTTGTAAAATCTAGTCACATTTTAATAATATAGGAGACAAACATGTGCTCAATAATTAGGTCTTCAACATAACTTGACTCATATTTGTAGCACTACCACCAATTAGCACCATTACAGCAATAAACTCATCAGAGGTGGATGTGCCTTTTAACAAATATCTGCCTTCTGTGTTTCCCCATTCCTTTTATCTTCAATTAGTCATCTTATCCTTCATACCAGCTACAAAGGCATTGTTTTTCCATATCAATGCTTTCCTTAAATGAGAGAGAGCATTTATTTAGATTATACAAAAATATATTTGACACGCTTAACGGACTGTAGTATCCTTGTGATAGCATTGGGTAGCAATTATGCAGGGCTTGTAAAGTGACTGTAATGGGCCACACCCAAATCATCTACTAAAAAAAATGTTTAGATGATGCTGCCTACCAAAGTATCCTAGCCTCCGAGAAAAGATTTTGGCTAGTTGCAAATCTCTGACTGATTTATGTACAACCTTACCATACCTACACCCTTACCATACCTACACCCTTACTATACCACAATTTTATAGTTTTATGAACAAGTGTCATGATAGGAGAGAAAATACATACAAAGTCAGCCATGTGACGGTTAATAAATACAGGAAACCAATGTTATTATTAACACCCTGTACACTGTACTTCACTTATAATCAGGTTTTGTAAATCTGTAACTCCTTGGTGGCTCATTTCTTCTTAGTGGGAATAAACACTACTTATTTTCACAGGTTTTTCACAAAAAGGAGACCAAACTACTTTATTGTAAGTTCATTCACTTATTTATAACCAATCATGAAGTAGATTTTTGCCATAAACAAAGAAATGTTCACTACATGTATACACACATAGAAGTATGGATGTCTTCATCAGTACAAGTACACAAAATAATTTGGAATTTTCAACTAGAGTAGGGACCATAGCACATTGATAAAAAGTACTGAAACAAGTTGGAGTAGTCTACGACATTAAATCATAGCAAAACAAAAAGGAGTGTTTTTCCCAAATGTGCTCAAGATACCATAATGGAAATGCATAACACTTCTTATTGTTTTACTGTGATTTAATATCGTGCACTGCTCCAGCTTGTTTCAGTACTTTTTACCGATGTGATATGGTCCCTACTCCTATGATCAACCTGTCACATAGCATTTCAAATCAAGAAAAGCACCTCTGCAATCCATGCATACCGAAAGAAAGAAATAGCGCCCTGCACCCCAGTTATATCAATTATCACCTGAAAAGTGAAGTATCCATTATGCTTCATTGTCAGCTATGTATTTTCAACCCGTTACACAGCAGTACAAATCAAGAACTGTTTGAAAAGCACCTCCGTAATTAAAATAGCCGCTATAGAAAATACAGACGATTTCTATTACAAAGGGAATCCATCACGTGCTAGCTACCACCAAATTAACACTCAATGCTGTCACTAAGATGAATGGGACACAAAGGAGGGCACTGGTAAGTCCATGAAGAATACATTGTACATACTGCGGTATGCCAAAAGGCACCTCTCATGCCGAAGCAATGTCAAACTGTGAAAAAAATCAAGTCTGTATCCTTAGCCATTGTCAAGTTACGCTTTTCTGAAGGAATCAGTCAACTACTTGGTCTGTCAGTTACTCCTGTTAAATAATTACTATTTTAAATTTCTTAGCAACTTGTTGAAAGCATTTCTGGTCAATCTGAAGGCTTGTTTGGCTTAGTTTTGGCTACCTTATCGGCGTCAAGGAAAATTGAGGCTGGTTTTTGGGTAATGTTGTAGGCCATGCCTACTCCTTTGTGATCCTATTATACAATACGTTATATGATAGGCTTGTAAATCATTGTTATTGTGAATTTGCTGACCTCTCTTATTATTAACTCTTGCCACAATGTTATGTGATTGGATTTTGGAAAACAATCCAAATCGCACATTAGAAGTTTTGAGATAAATGGTCCGGTTTTAAAGAATTCAAGTCAGTATAACTTGCCAAGGATAGCAAGCATCCCTATGAAATTTAAACAAAGATACATCAGTCTATTACCTTTCAGACCACTTCCAGTACTTGGAATAAACATGTCTCCCATGATTCATTGAAAGGGCTTCTCAAACTTTAAAATTTGTTGCATCATAACATGTACACATGTAATTCTTCAGCCAAGAGGAATGCATTCAGAGCACTTGTCCTACCAGTTTTAGATTATGCAAGTACCGTGTGGAATCCTCACACTCAGAAAAACATTTCTGAAAATCCAAAATTGTGGGGCTCGTTGGGTGTGTGGCAGCAGGTACAACTGTCATAGTCACACATGGTCAAAGTCATCTAGTGAATGTTGTCATGAGCTTCACTGGCCATCTCTTTCTACTCGTTGGAAGTATCTTACAATAGTTACCATTTATGATGTTTATCACTGCCACATTTCCTTACCTTTTTCAAGCTCCTTTTCATTTACCAATTCTTGTACAAGATCTCACTCCCTTTCGTTACAGTGTAAGCAGTCATCAATAAACTCTTATAGGTTTTCTTTTTTGGTAATGGTATCTTTTATGGAATTCTGTCCCACATGATATTCTCTCTCTTCTCACTTTAGACGAGAGTTGTATAAATTTTTGTAACACTATTTTTTTCTCTTGCTACAGTATTTAGTTATTTGTTCTGCATTGTACTAATGTCCTTGTAATGTTTGTTGTTCTCGGTTTTTGTATCTTGTGTTTTTGTAGGTGTTCCTCCTATAGGCATTTACCTTTTGTAATTACCTTACCCTTATGGTTAAACAAATAAAATAAATAAATAAATAAATACTTGCAGCTGCTTGTAGAGTTTCTCACCAAATAAGCTAGAAAATCTGAGCAGTTGGACAATCAAATTAAGCAGTATCATGAGTGCTGACGAAGGAGTGGGGGGTGGAGGGTGGTAGAGTGGGTAAGGGATAGACTTCAAAGTGGAGGAAGACCTCGATTGGAGTCCAGACTCCAAACACGAAATTACAGGGCTGTGCTGGCTCTTTAGTGGCTGATATATAGCAAAATCAACAGAAAAAATGTCTGGCCAACATTTCTAGTCCATCTACCAGCTAACCACTGATTCTTGTCAAGCTAGACCCTTCACAAGGCCAGACACCGCCATTCGAGATCTCTACACCACCCAGAAAACACGTCTGTTAAAATCAGCCTTGAGTCGTTTGAGTAGTACTGAGTGTCAAAACTAGCAGTATGATAGTGTGGCTATCCACTGGTGGTGTTAGTTTGATTTTGCCTGATGTGCGATCTGGACCGATTTTGTAAAATCTGGTCACATATAAGACTTTGTACAAATCCATATAACTTTCACATGGTCATTATTCATTACACAAACAAGACAAGTATTAACAAGCTTGACAGCTGACAATGTCACATTAGACTTATTGCAAACATATGACAGTCACTCTGTATGGCAGCTAATACTTGTTTGGTTGAGGGTGAGCACTAGTTGCATAGGACAATGTACAAAGAGTTTGCCAGCCTACAATGAACTGTATTACAAGCTTCATAAGTTGTTTGTGTAATATTGTTATTGTACGTGAATGGATTGACGTTACCATCTTTTGACTAGTGTGGGGCTCTCTCAGCTTCACCTCAATAAACATCTCAAGGATATTGCTAATTCATAAACACACATTCATGACATTCCCTAATGTTCTTTCTGATGGTTTATGAAGCCAACAATGTCATTTGCAGTGAATGCTGTTATACTTTCAGTACAATACCATTATAGAGAGTTATAGAAATGTTACAGAGTCTTTTCAATGTCAATACAGCCAACATTTTTCACATGTTCACTGAAGCATACATAAAATGTTTTATCCATGTTGGTACTAACAGTCAAGTACATTAATAGTATTATAAGTATGTACGTGTTGAGCTGAATCCTCAAAAACATTTAGTAACTCATGGATGCAATTGCACATGATCTTGAAATAAATTTGGCTCATTTGTAGTGCTACTTGACCCACTAAAAATATTTCAAAATCTATTGTTTAAATTTCTGACATGATATTACAGCCAATCAGAATTTTAGCCATGATACATTTCCTATAGGGAAGCCATAAAATGCTTACAGCCCTTTTCCGAACTTGTAATGGAGCCAATTTGCATGTGTCTGTTATTGACACCTTGGCTGTCACCATTAATCATATAGTTGACTGAAATGTTTACTCTCTTGAGAAAAAAATCCACTTTTTAATTTTTAGCTATATTTCAGAATCCAGCTCAACTTGTACATACTATAGGTACTCATCAATGTGATGTAATGTGTACACAATTGTATTACCAACAACCAGCCTGTGGTCACTAACAAGGTGTACACCTGGTTTAAATAGTACATGTAAATAGTAACATGGTACTTGGGAATTTGAAAAAAAAAGTTATGTAGTTTGTGACAATTAGCTAATTCTTTCTTCAAAATTCCAAACCTTAATTGAGAAATCATTATTTCAAATACACACAACACCAGTATACAGTGACAACTGTCAACAATGTCACTGTTGTTACTGTATTACACTATTTGTACAACCAAGAGGGGGTACAACATTACTTATACAATATTAACTCATCAACACACTACCTGGATCTCATGTTGAATGGCACATTATAGTTAATTTGTGAATACTACACTAAATATATAATACTAACCATTTAAATGATAGCCAATTAATATGTGCTAAACATGACCATATATGGTAATACTTATGGGAACACTTTGTATACAAGTCAACACACTACACATTGTATCAACTTACGAAGTACTCATTCACATCCACACCATTCTGTAGGTGTTGTTGTACATCACTGAGTCTGCCATTAATAGCAGCAACACATAATCCCCAAATGGTATACTATATAGTGTAGATGTAACAAAATTAATAACATGTCATGTACTATACAGCTACACTACTGGACACAATACACAACATGGTGGGGTGAGTTAGAGGTGTAATTTTTATCCCTATAACAAGTGGATGACTACCCCACACATAATGGGAGATGATAAAATAACATAACATATTGAATACACATGACTAAGGTATCCAAATAGAAAAGTATTAACACACAACACATCCAGACTGTGGGGGAAACTTTTGTGTATTTTGTGATTTTGCTTACAACCATGAATGTTTTTATTGTGAACCTTCATAACATGTATCGACCACAAAAAGTTTTCCACCTCAAATGATTACATTGTATGGTATCAATTGTAGTATGAGTGACATTTCCAGAGGTCACTATTTGACCTCTGTCCTTACTTGAAAACATTATCTTATATTTAAAGCACCACTGTATGTGTACAATACAGCAGGAAGGAGTATATCAAGAGACTAATACAGTATGTAGAGGCTGAGGAAGGTAGAAAATAGAAAATTTGGGGGGCTCAAAAATTTTTTGAACTGACACTTGTATGATAGCTGGAGGCTTGTTCATGGTTGCAGGGATTACAACATTGTGCAAAGCACACTCAGCATGCAAAACACACTCCAGGATCTGGGGACATGCTCCCCAGAACATTTTTTGAAAAATAGGTACTACGAGATTGAATCTGGTGGCAATTTTTATACAAAGTATTGTCAATTAAAATCTTTCAGGTACAACATAATTATGTACAATGAATCCTTCTACAATAGAGGTTTTGAAACCACGCCGATATTTCATCACATGATACCGTAACACTCATAATGTTACACAAGGTAATTATTAGAGGAGCTCTGCCCCTCTCATCTGAAAGTTGTGGAGGGTTCCAGCCTCTCTAGCCCCCACCTTCCACCACCACTGGTATATATGAGGTGAATCCAAGTGCTGTGTTTGCCTCAAGACACTCACTGAGTGTTGTACTTTTCCTATACACAAGCCTTAATGTGTTGTATAACACTTTCATGGGCAAATATTTAATGGATACAAAATGAACACTCCAAATTAAGATGACCAGAAAGCACTTTAAAGCACCGCCACACTTGCGTTATGTATCAGTGTGGGATCAGAGTGAAGTAGCCTAGAAGTATTAGACACATGTGCACCAGTCTAGTAGTGTGGATACTGCTTAGTGACAGTTCAAGTGATATGAAGTAGGTACTGGTTGTTCAGTTAGCAATTATTTTCTTTCTTGTTTGTTTGTAGGTGAAAAACTTTAGTGGCCAGTGCAGTCATCATGTGATAGAACACTATAGTTAAGTGCCTTGTGCTTTAATTCAAGATTCTTCCTTGTTGGATATTAAGACACATGCAGCATTCACATAAAGTAAGTTATATTAGTCAGCAGTGTAGGCAAAGTACGTAGTGATGTAAAAATGTCAATACATGTGTGTGTGTGTTGCATGACTGTCCACTCTGGCATATGGCAAAAGTCTAGCTACGTCACTAGGTAGTGAGTATGTATAGAGAAGGTAAAATTAGTCCAAAATTTACTGTCCTGTGTTTTTTGGTTGAGCCAGAAACTCCACCATTCCATAGAATGATGCAATTTAATTATTTTAATTCAGATTCTTATCAGATTCATGGTGATGGTTATCTTGAATATTTAACTTTATCATTAACCTGAGGTGGATTGCATGCCCTCCTTGAAGTTAATAGACATTTAATTGACATTTAATTTAACTTCACATAGCCAATAACAACACATGTGACATAGGCAAGTGATCTGCAACTACAGTCAAGGTCTTGACTGGACAAAAATTCACCTTGACTTCGTGTGTCTTAAAATGTTTCGGTGTTTGACTTCTTTATTTCTTATTTCCCAATGTGTACTGCCACTTGTACCATAATAAGTGTGGGCTTGCAAAAATAAGACATAAAATTTGCCTACATTTCAAACTTCCATTACTCAAAACTTTTTTTTATTGTATCATGCTATGGTCATGCACTCTTCTGCCGGCCCTTATTAAACGTTTAAATGGCTATTTGATACAAGTTACAGAATGCAAATATTCTATATACTAAGATATGACTGATTGTGTGGCAGGATGTAGTTTGTGCCCACCCTATAGTATTTTCACAGGTCCGGTCACATACCAACTACTTTCTTGGTATGTGTTGCCAACAGCTACGAAGAAACATAATTACAATCATAGCAACTTGTTATCTGCTGGAACTTTGAAAGATCTTGTTGGAGATTCTTACTTCTTGTGAGTTGCATTATACTTCCTGTAAACTCACACTGACATAGTTTCTGATTGTGGGTTTTGAATACATCCGGCCCACAAGTAATGCATGTAGAATGATTTTGTTGCCTTGCATGACCATTGACCTACCTAAGTACAGTCAAAAGCTAGTGACAACTCCTTACATTTGACATATGTGGTAACGTATGATCAATAGAACGATTCTGGAGTGAATTAATATACTGTACTTGTTGAGCTACACATATTTTTGCACGCATGCAGGCTACCCTTTGTACAAATACTATTAGAGTTACGTAAAAGTCTAACCTCTCTTTTCGCCATGTTGTATGAAGCATAAGCAGCGGAAGGAGAGTTGCTTTTATATACGTGCCACGCCCAGCGATGAATTTCACATTTTCACGTGATTTACTGAAAAGGATGTCAGTCGAAACGCAAGTGCCATAAAACTTCGCGAAGGTTCGAGTGAAGGTTACAATTAAAATGGCGTAACATGGACTCAGTGTAATGTATCTCGTAGTGTGAACATTTCTTACTATTTTTTGAAGTCTAAGCCGGAAAATGCAAGAAAAGAAGTTTGTTTTCTAACTTGATTCGTTTTCTACTGAGCCGGAAGAAATCGTCTCGCACTAGAGTAGAAAGTTGAATTGCGTAATGTCGTTGTCATGCTGAAAATCCAGCGAATAAAGAAGACGGACTTCGCAGAAACGTTGTGCTGGGTATCAGTAATACGTGTAAGTAAAATTAGCCAATCACACACTGCAAAACAAATTTATTCCATTGTTTACAAGTTATGTGTATATGTAGTGTACCTATATTATGTCATAACATGTATCTAGAAAGTCCTCAGTTATAATCTCTTCTTCTACATTGTACTCTTCTACTAGTCTCGCGTGGCCAGACCGCTTTTTCTCCCACGGCGCTTATCGATTAGAAATTATAAGCGCCTGCTCGGAAAAGGGTCTGGTCTGGTTAGAATTGCTGAGTCGTTCTTGACACCTCCAGGGTGGCGGAGGTGTTGAATGGCCACGTCATCTCTAAGCGCCTCTACATCGTTTTTTCACTGGGAATGGCCAGCAACCTATGGTGTGCATTCTGCTTGCAGCCTCCAAATTGCCCATCGAACGCGGACAAGTTTAAAAAGTTATTTGGAGGCAACTCTGAGAAAGAACAGAGGGTGTTAAACTGGTTGCTTTTGAGCAGAGGTAAGACATGTTTCTTCAGGCTGTTCGTGTCATTATCAGAGTAATGACACACAGGAATTCCATCTTCTATTTTCAAAAGTGATGCACGCCTTTGCATATTTTGCCAAAGGCTTTTGAAGTCAATAGACAGGCTTCAGCAAGAATTGACTACTGTTATGTTTAAAGCAGAATCCACTCTTCAAAAGGTCTGCCTAGCATGTGAGTTGCACAGATGTCTATAATTGATATTTAGTATAACGATGAACTGTTTTAGCATTTGGCATCAATCAATCACAACCAATTGATGGTGCTCAGTCAACTGTTAATTTGACTCAACTTCATGTTGCATCTCAGCCGTCCAATAGTTTCAACAATGTTCCACTACCATCTTCAGAAGGAACAGTGGAAGCAGCAACAGATGGTTCTTTGGTAGCTGCAGATAAGGATGCAAATGGTAAACTTGGTACACCGTCTGCTAAGGTATGGGGAAATCTCAAGAATACATACATGTGTGCATGCACACATGTGTATCTGTTATATGATTTGTGGTGCCAATTATAAAGTAATAGGCATGTTCTTAGTAACTATGTTTATCCTTTATTAATATTATCACAGTGGCCCTTTCCTCATACATGTGTTGTCCTAATGTGTTTTGTTACAGTTGGTAGTGGATTATCCATGTGGAGAGGAAAAAACGTTTGAACTGACACCAAACAGGAAGAGGCCCATGATGTCATTGGGAAGACGAAACTACACAGCAGCTGCCAATGGATTTACCCAAGCAGAATGCTTATCTGAGCATATACTTGATTCTGTTACACTTCAAGTCCGACATGAAATGGAATATATATGCTCGGAAGGATACAACTCTATCTTGCGTAATCCATCACCTAAGAAGATTCAGGAATTTAACTGGAGTGACATTTGTACTGAATTGCAAGCAGCTGTGCCAACACTTTTTAAGCTGCTTAGTGGCTTTCTTCCAAAGGCTGACCAGAGGTTTCTTGCATTGGTTATATGCATGTTACTGAAGAAACGCTGCAAATTCATGTCCCTAGTGCAGACTGTGATGTCCACACTCTTATATGGACAATCTGCTAAGAAGCAGGTAAATCATGAATTGAATTATTTCAGTGCTTGTTAAATTTATTCTTTTAGATCTACAACTACTTACAGCCATTTATGCTGTGCATGTCAGCATCAATGCTGCAGCCAATAATTGATGGTGTGGTTAAGAATTACAATGCAGATGTATTTCTTTGGGCAGATAATTTGAAGGAGCATTTTGAGGTTCATTTAAAGTGTTATAAGGATACGTATAAATGAATTTTATTTGATAGCTAAGATTTGACATTGGTTTAATGCCTACCCTCCCTCTGGAGAATGATGATGATGATGATGTCGCAGGTGAAGACAATCATGAAGACGATGATTATTCAGATGTGGAGAGTTGCTACAGTGATACATCACTGGACTCACCCAATTGGGAGCCCATGGAAACTGATGAAAGTGATGTCATAACATCTGAAGGTATACCAATTTTCATTGACTATACTCAAGGTAGTTTGTTTTGTAGTGAGAACTTCTGAACCACCCATCAACAGTGAACCTTCTGTGGCACCTGAAGCTTCAGGAACCAATGTTATTGTTCAAGGTTTAGTGAGAGCTGATACTACAACAGCCACTGTAACAGCAGGTTTGATTTTTTCTTACAAATTTATAGCTTTAGTATTTTTTCTTGCTGTGCATAGATGCAAATCGAACCATCAGTACAACACAGAAAGGTCAAGAGTTAGCAGCATTGAATTGTCGAGGATTTGTCCTAGTTGGGGATAATCTTGACAAAAACTTTCGTCCAAGCCATCAAAGGGAAGATAGACAGACCAAATCTCTTCACATTTTTCATTCATATGCTGTGAAAAATCGTGTGGACGTATCCTCCCTATCTGATAAACCAGCTTCAGTAGTGATTTCACCTGAGCTGTTTTTATTGACCAGAAGTGATATTTCAAAAATTTTAGAGGAGTTTAAAGTATTAATATCAAGGTAAATATATACTTATATTTTGATGTATTCTTGCTATGATTTTTTGCAGGGTTTTAGTGCAGAATGTGAAGAGATTTAGTAACCAGGTGAAGAAAGTTACTTGGCATATTCCTTCAAAACATGAAAAAGAAATGGCTGCAAAGTCTGTAGTGGTAAGTATTGCTATTAATGTTATTGCTAATTATGAGCATGTATTTATAGGTCCCATTAGGTGTGGAGTTCAAGAATGAAGCATACATTGTTGACATGTCTCAAATTATGAAAAGTTATAACAAGTACGTACCAGTGGAGGAATCTGTTACTACCATTAATGTGAATGGACGTGAACATACCTATGACAGCTCTCGTTTGTACCAATTGCTATTTTTTGGTGACCAGCTTACAGTTGCTAGAGCTCGGGGAGCGGCAGTGCTAAGAGAGCCAGAGAAGAAGCGATTAGAAAGACTCGCAGGATTTGTACCTACCATAGCCGATTGGCATGCTAGGATGTGCCTGGTGCAGGTATGTCTGTACTACCAGTCAAAATAATTTTTTATACTTTTACCATTTAGGTGATTTGGGGGAGGTTTTTTAGTAATAAATCACATGAGCGAGGTACACTAAACCAGCTCAAGCACTTGGTTAACCGAACTGCTGTTGGGGCTAATCCGAAGAACAACATGAAACCTACTGAAGATTTTCTTACTGTTGTCATGTGCGCCCATGTAGCAGCAGCAGCCAAGCAGCTAGAGACAGCTGGAAATACAATTGAAGACTGCAATGCAGTTGCTGGGAATATTGTAAGCTATTTTGTCAATATCATGCCATCTGATGGAACACAGCCTTCACCTGTAAATGACAGCAGGTTTAACTATGCTACTGATCTGCTTACAATGTGCCTTGTATGGCATGGCTTTCATGATGCAGTGAGAGAGGGGGATGGTGACAGGATTGTTCTGTACTGGAAGCTGCTGCTACCTGTGTTTCAACAACAAGGTCGCTATAACTATGCTAAAGAAGCATTCTTGCTTTTGGCACAGACTTTGTACCTGTCTGAACGTAAGGCCACTGAGTTAAAGTGGAATCGCACTGTAAACACCAGTGGAAGGACTGGATGTAATATTCCGTGTGACCTCCATATGGAACACTTGAATGGGACTCTGAAGTCCATGTTGCGTAATATGGGATCCAATACAAAAGACTCTTCTGTAGACAGGGCAGCCAAGTCATTAGGGGTGGTATCACAAATTTGTAAAACATTTGAAGCTGAAAATGGTATAGCAGTTGCAAAACCCTTCTCATCTTACCCTTCCTTTACAAAAGATTTGGAAAAGATGACTGCTGTTCTCATTGATGAAAAGGTGTTCAGCAAACAAGTGGGACGTAGAATAAAGATGTATAATAAACAACCATTTCTCGCATCCCTAAAGTGGGAGAAAATCAATGAGTGGGTTAAAAGTAAAATATTGAAACTTGAAATTTTGTAATTTAATGCCATGTAAGTTATTATGTTTCACAAATTATTACACTGTTGACATCCACATAAAGAACTACAAAGGTCACAACATCGACAGCCAGTTATACACTGCTTGTCTTTGCTAAACAAAAAAAATTTAAATAATAAATACCTACGACAATAACCAGTGTTTGCTGCATAATCCTTAATTGGTTTGGTGGAATTATATGAACTGTTGCTGTAAAGTATAGCATCAGCTGGAATTCCATTTCTTCCGGCTCTCCCTGTTTGTTGCACCAGATCCTCCAGTGTCGGTGGTAGTCCCCAATTAATTACTCGGGAAATGTCTGGAATGTTAACTCCCATCCCAAACGCACTGCTGGCAATTACCACCCTGAGAATGGAATCCATCTTACTGAATTCATCGATAATCGATTCCCTATGTTCATTACTTGATACTGCTGTAAATGATGTCAAAAGTCTCAGTTCAACAATATGTTCAAATCCTGGAGGTTCAGATATCTCATGGCCAAGTTTGACTTTTACCATAGAAAATACTTCAGCACATTCTATGAGCGATTGGCAAAAAATCACAGTCTTTGGTGTGTTTACACGACTAGAGATAAGTTCACTGGCAATGGTAGTTGTGAACTCTTCTAGAGTTATAGACGGCTTTACAATGTATTTAATGTTTGATCTATCCAAATTCAAGCCAACCATAATGGGATCATCCATGGCCAGCTGCCTCTTCACTGTGGCAACAGTCTGCTCAGTGGCTGTAGCAGTAAGTGCCATTACATTGACAGATTTAGGCACCAAGCTTCTTAGAGATCCTATTTTGAAGAAAGCTTTCCGAAATTTTTCACCCCTGCACATAAAAAAATTGATATTAAGAGTCAATCACACCTTGTTCTTACCACATCTGAACACAATGAGCTTCATCCACTACAACTGCCACTAGTCTCTGCTGGTAGTTGCTTTTCTGCAACATATCACGAAACCTTCGATTGTTTAAAATATTCTCTGGGCTTATATACACTAATTGTACTTCCCCTTTAAGTACTCTCTTTACGGCAGTGTTATCATCTTGTGCTTTCCCAACAAATTCTACTGAGACTCCAGTAGGTGCAAAGTTCTTCTTTTGGTCCACCATCAAAGCAATTAATGGTGTAATGACAACAACAATGCTACCAGCACAACCTTCGTTAACATTAAACAACATATTTAGACATATTGCACAAAAATTTCAAGAAACTTACCTAACATAAAATCAAACAGTAATGGTAGAATAGCATAAATCACTGATTTGCCATACCCAGTTGGCAAAATACCAAACACATCTTTGCCTTTAACAAATGCTCGAACAGCTTCCTCCTTTACATTAACAGAAAACATTGAACAATGCGAGGAACAAAGAACGACACTCTTATACCTGTTTCGGCTTTAACGGAGCAAGGCCCATAGTCGTCAATGTACATGACAACGCGTCCTGAAAACTCAGACGAGTTCGAGGATGAGTTTCATGTTGCTGTGGTGAAGGTTCAGGTGAAGCATCCATACCGAGCCATACCGAGATCCATACTCTCCATAGTGAAAAAACGATGTAGAGGCGCTTAGAGATGACGTGGCCATTCAACACCTCCGCCACCCTGGAGGTGTCAAGAACGACTCAGCAATTCTAACCAGACCAGACCCTTTTCCGAGCAGGCGCTTATAATTTCTAATCGATAAGCGCCGTGGGAGAAAAAGCGGTCTGGCCACGCGAGACTACTCTTCTACATCTAAATCACTGTTTTCAGTTTCATGTTCTTCATTGTCACTCTTTGTGTCTTCATCAACTATGTTGGTAATAGGAGTCTCAGTTTGTAGGTTAGAACATTCTTGACACAAACGAGCTGGTCCGCAATGCCTCGCTTTCTTCCTGCAACCACAATTAGCTGTTCTACACCCCTTTTTTGCAGCTACACCCCTTCATCAAAAAGTCTATTGACTTTTGAACTCTACTCTGTATTTCAGGAGCTTCCCAGTCAAATGTGTACCCATCATGTGATTCATTCCAGCCACTTTCTTCAGGTATTGGCAATGATGTGTATACATCTTCTGATGAATTATGCCACAACTGACTAGTCCAGCATGAACGGAGCCAATGTCTCCACAGCGCCGTGATAGATGGAACTCTGTCTTCTTCATTCAGTATTCTTCCACCTACCACTTTATGGATTTCTGTTAGCCAAAGTTCGTGTTTATTTCTACTAGGTAAGGTGGAGTCTATGGAATTGTAAAGGTGAAATGGAGCCTGGTGGCTGTCATTATTAGCTTTAAATGCAGATAGATTTTTTTTGAAGTAGCATGTGCCCACAAGTCGTACAAAGGATAAAAATCCACTGTCCTTCGTAGTCCTACTGGTGTCAAATAACTTACCTGGCATGTCTCTTCCACTTATAAACTTTGCGTGTTAAAAAAATGTGTTAAGGATAGTAGCTTTACCTAATGTCTTAAAATATAATATATAGTCACATCCTGTACTAATAAAAAGTGTTTGCATAATGGCTCCAAGATTTTCTTTGGGCACAATACTTAGATCAGGGTCATGCATAAATGCAGTTTTCAGGTTACTCATAGAAAGATACTTCGTGTCTGATGAGTGTGGTACATTTAGTTGAATGATATAGTTCTTTGATGGTTGACTTACAAGGTGTAGACCAATGTTATAAACATCTGTGTCTGGTGAGTATATTAAAATATTTGTTGGCACTAGACTGTGTGGCGTGCCTCCAGATCCTGTGGTCTGCTTCTTCTACATTTGAGTAATACTGTGATAGGCTATCTGCTATAATTTCATCTGCACATATGATCCAAGCTAAATCTTCATTATTTCCTGTGAAGCAGCCAGCAACCACTAAACGTTGGTGGTTCTTTAACAAGAATCTGCCTTGTTGCATTATTGACAGACCAATTGCCTCAACAATTGATCATTTGCACTGTCTGCATTCCAAAAAATTTTGCCACCCACTAGGTGTAGTTGATTGGGGCATGAATGAGATGTGTTGATGCTCGCTGATTGTTTTATGCTGTAAGGACCTCTTGTGTTGCTCAAACTGTTTAGGATTAAAGTTTTGTCGTCCAGGCTGATCAAATATCAAGTGCACTTCATCAACATAAGCCTTATAGTAGGACAAAACAGATTGATTACAAAGCAGTTTGGTATAATGTAAAATAGTCTTTGTTTGACGTAGTGGCCGGGTGTTAATTATAAACATGGCATCAATTATAACAACCTGTGGTGATAAGGATAGGTAAGATGTAAAAACTGGAGGATCAGCTGATATATACCTACTAGTTAATTTATCAGTCCATTTACTCTTACTGGCCTTATGAGGGTATCCATCTTCATCTGCAATAGCCCGAGGTAACACTGAAAACTGAGCATTCAATGTATCATATTGTAAATTTGAGTGTTTACACCATGTTAACTGACAATGCAGGCACTTTATTAAATGCTTCTGTTCTTGCTCTTTTGGATTTCTTCTCTTGGCTTTACATTTTGCAGGTTTCATCGTCAACAGTCTATGTCGTCTCAGTGGTGCTTTTACTGAACTTGGTTGGTGTAATGTGATGTTCTATATGGTCAAGATAAGCTTGTGTGCCAATTTGATGAAAGTTCAGCATGTCCGTTTCTTGTTCAAGGGTAGCTTTTTCTCCACTAAAAACATTTAAAATTCCTCTATTGTGTGATGGTGTTATAGTCAATAAATTATTAGTTCTAATAAGGGAACACATTTGCTTGACATTTCCCTTACTTTGGTAGATTTGTGGGGTACTGTCTAAGATGGCGTTTGAAGGTGGTTGATTACTCTTTCTTTCTGGAAATAACTCATGGATGATATTCTTATAAGCCTTAATGAGGTAGTTAAAAAATAATGTTTTGTTTCTGAAGGTTTGACTTTGTGGGATGTGTAACAGCAGCTTTCAGGTCCTTGTTTATACACATTTCATGTGCTTCGTCTAGTGCAATAGTACACCGCCTGCGTCCAGACATACTGACAGTAAAACCACCATTTCTAAGGCACTGCAAAACTTCTGATGGAAAGCTCTCAATGTCAGCTATATGGTAAGGTATAATTCTTTCATAAAAGTCCCTGTTAAATGCTGAAAATAATGGACTCATTATTTTAAGGCTGGATAAACGTAAATTCCAATTGCTGCTTCTGATTGCCAGGTATAAGGACAAGTAGCTAAAACAATCTATGAATACAAACTGGTACCAAAATTTTATTGTGTTGTCATTGAAGGCCAATTGTTCAATCTATGATTTGTTATTGTCTCAGGATAATGGTCACATATACACTTTTGAACAATATATGATTGAAGTTTGGTTTTTAACGCATCTTGCTCATTCTTTTCTTCAGAATTTTCTTTATTTAAAGTTTTCAATTGTGAGAGTACTACAGACAGTACTGCTAATGGAGTAGAAACCGCTTCATGTAAAGACTTACATAGATTCTTAACGGGAATTGTTCTTGGACGTTTTGGTCCCACTTTTCCTAGCTTGTGAGGAGAGTTAGATGGCGATAGTCTGTCTAGATGCTGTTGCTTTCTAGTAGTGCACTGATCTGGATCTTCTTGTAACGGAATTTGTAGGTTTGTGTTTGTAATTGTAATGTTACTTACTGATGTAGAATTGTTAATGTTTACCATCTGTGATTCACTGTTTTCACCACTCACTGTAGAATCTTCAACTGGTTTATTGATGGACATGCTGTTACCTTGACTACTGAATATGCCATTTGGATCAGGTTGGACCAGTTGCAACTGTTGTTCCATGAAAGCTACGTTGCTGATCCCCACAGTAAATAACTTTGAAGCATGTCAAAATTGTCCACTGATGCTACTGTGAATACGTTTGGAGAGATTTCATTTCATATGCTAGTCTGACACTTCAGCTGGGCATGTTCAGTGACAAACCTGTCATGAGTGTCTGGTAAGCTGACACAACCAAGAATTCTCATCAACTGGTGTGAACCACTGCATACTTCAACTACATCAGAAAGCAGATGGTGAAAGAAGGTTGGTTGTTTCCTGTTGGTGCTAAATTGTAAAAGGCATATTATAAAAAAGGTATGTGCTAATTTTGTCTGTTCATTTATATGGCAGTGTTGACGTTCACGTGCCGTACTGGTGGCTGTCAAAAGAAACTTGACTAATAGTGGATCTACATTCTGGAGACATTCAGATATGCTAAATTGTGATGGATCGATAATTGAGCTGGCAGATGACTGTTTCTTGTTCTCCTCATGTACCATGTCATTGACAATGCACCCTGCGTAAGTTAGTACTTGCTCCTTGCTTAGCAGTGATTTATCATACTTAGCAGGTTCATTGTAGCAGCTATTGCTTGCCTGCAATGTACTTAAGGCCCATGAAAGACTGATGATGGGATCTACCCCACTACGGTAAAGTATGGTGCCAATTTGTTTGTGTACACATTTGTAAAGTAAATATGATTCCAGATAAACTATTAGCTGATGTAACAGCCACCTAGATGAAAACTGTACACTGGTTTCACCTAACTCCAGGGACAGTTCTAGTGAATTAACATTGCCACTGTCAGTCCACCCATAAGACTCCAAAAATATCGTACAAACCCAAGGTAACAACACAGCCTTTCCTACTAACAGATGCTTAGCAACATACAGAACAGCAGCAACTGTTGGCTTAGTTACAGTATCTGCTGTGTTCTCACACGTGTGCTTCCAAATTGCTATTGAATCATCATCCGACCCATTTTGTTCCCTTTCCAGTGATTTAATTACACTGCAGTGCATTAAGTTTTGCTTGAAGTGGCTCATTACACTTTGGATTACTGCACTTTCTAACAGGTCTTGGTGATTTGTATTTCCACTTTGGCATAAAGTAAGGGTCATTGTGGTGTCGTTCAGCCTCTATGAAGTGAGACTTACATATGGAACTGCTGTCAGTAGGAGGTGAGTCTAAATGGAGCAAGAGAAATTTTTGCTCCTTTGATCCCCAGTTACCATATATTGTGTCATTCGCTTATCCGTACTTCCACACAGAATACACTGCTTGGGAGTACTACCATCAGAAGTGCTGGCACTGTTATGGACTTCATCAGTGGCATTAGATGATCTATGTAGCAGCTGCAAATACATAATAATATTGTTTAAATCAAATATTTAGTTGTCAGTGTATAATTCTTTACGCGACAGCTAGACACTTAATTCTAATGGCTTGTTATGTTGATCTAAGACTGTTTAATAAGTGGTAAGCTTTATAGAGCGATTGATGTGCAGAAACGATTTTGTACCACTACTGAAAATGAAGTGCAAGATTTTTACCTTTACTTGCTCGCAACCCCACGTGTTTGGTGTTGATTTAAAGCCCTTTCATTGCTTTTCGTGTCTTCCAAGTTATGAAGCCATACCATAAAGGAAACGGAACTTATAGCTAATTAAAGTGAGAGCATGCTCACAGTAGCGGCAACCGCAAGCCAGCTTGCTTGGGATACCGCACATCGGTGTTAGACGCAATATGTGAAACTGCGCATTTTGTGAATTCCTAAATTGCGCAGGTGTCGTGCTCAGGGCCGCCCACAGGGAGGGCAACTGGGCCATTTTGCCCCCGGCCTGAAAGGGGCCCCATGAAGAGCCTCTTGCATACCTGTTTAAAAGATCGATATACTCTAATAGAGCAGTCACAGTATTCTTCAGAGGAACAGTGTAGCAAGCTTATAGATAAGGAGATATGGTTGGTGAGTGGTAGTTATTGTGATTGTCAGCAGGTTGTGACCTTTTTTTTTTTTTTGTTGGTCTTCAACTTATAGCTTGGGTGAAGTTGTCATTCAGAATGGAAACCTCCTTGCCTCTGGGGCCCCACTTTAACTCTTTGCCCTGGGCCCTTTAATTTCTCTGGGCGGCTCTGGTCGTGCTGCCATGTGGCAAGGCGAGATGCGACACGTACAGCCTGTTGTATCGGTTTCCGACCTACTGTCGTTCCAAGTGTTGGATCACGAGATTTCCTCGTGGCAGTGTATGCGAGGTGTGAATTTCAGGTGGGGTCTATTCTACGGAACGGAACGATGGACTAAACCACGGAACGGACCGCTTTCTCAAATTGAAGCTTGCAACTTACCATTGCTGAAACTACCCTTACAAGTTATCAGTGGCACCTCCAGTGGGTCATTAAACATAAGATAAAAATAATTAAAGGATCGATTGTGGTTTCCTGTTAGTTGTCATTAGTAACGAAGTATTAATTGTGGGATGAGCTGTATCAGTGATGGTTCATCTACGGATATATCAAGAAGGGCACTTTATGTGTGGCCACTTTCCACTCCTTTCCATCAATTTTTTAACAACAATATTAGCATAAAAACTGTTAATGTAATCCAGCATGAAATTTTATTACGGGTCAATTATGCAACTAGGGGACCAGCAAGAAGGCTACAGAGTAATGTTGTTTTAATTAAGAACCAATTGAATCAAGAGGTCTTAGGCTGTGTGGCTCCTCAGGGAAC
The DNA here is from genome assembly GCF_963678975.1 of Dysidea avara. Lineage (NCBI taxonomy): Eukaryota > Metazoa > Porifera > Demospongiae > Dictyoceratida > Dysideidae > Dysidea > Dysidea avara. Next base: position 32,481,564 of record NC_089277.1, read on the forward strand.
TTACAAACTGTGTGGATCAAATCACCAGCTGGTCTGGGATTGTCACATAAAACTGTTGACTACATCACAGACCAGCTGGTGAGACCAGTTGGTAGTTGGAAAAGGCAGTCTATACACTGGGAATTAAATGAAATTGTTCGATATTCTTTCCACTACCTGAACTAACTAACATGTTGGTATAATGTGGTCAGTCTAAACAGGACCTACCAGTGTTTATACACTTCACAGCCTCTGATACTTGTGATATCTATTGTAGAGTAATAATTGGCTATAAATTCACCACTTAGCAGGGAGTAGTGATGATGTCACTAATACCTGCTACAACTTGTTTGACCATTAAATTAACCACAATCAAATATGACAAAACCACATCCTTCACGCACCACTACAAAGAAATTCCTGTACAAAAAAATCTTACATGTTGCTTCGTTTAAACTAACAATTCAGTATATCACAGTAGAATCTCTCAAATCCGACATCTGCATAACCCAGAATCCTATTTAGTCTGTTATGTTATTTACTAATGCACCTATCAATGTTATCCCCACCTCCCCCCTCCCGGGTGTAGTGGGGGAAATGGTGGGGATTTGACTTTTTGAAAAATCAAATTCTCCACCCACTGGGGAACAGCTAGTGGTCAAATCTCCATGTAGTATCGCTGGAATAAACTTTAGGAAACAGATTAATTTTCATAGCTCGCAAGCTAAAGCAAACGCCTAAAATTTCGAACGGTCAAATGCCCCACTAGTGGGACAAAATTTCTGATCAAATCGGCAAAAATCCCCCACTAATCCCTTAGTAAGCCCGGGAGGGGGGTAGTGGGGCTTAACATTGATAGGTGCATAACACCTTTGTATAGAAAACAGTCTCTAAAAGCTGTAATGCTTACAAAATCTAAAATAAAGAAATTGTGTGTTTTACCTGTAATTTACTACATAATCTGACATAATTCTAGACACTGTACAATGTCAGATTACAGAGGCGACTTCAAAATCTAACAACCTCTCCCATTGAGTATAAGATTATGAGAGTTTGACTGTATATCAGTTATACAAGCACTATTATTTTATACCTGAATGCCAAACTATACAGTGACTATTCTATTAGAATAGTCTCCAACTACCAAAAAAAATCTACGCATAATTGCATATAACATACAATATCAATGGTAATATCACCAACCTGTAACAGCCAAAATATACATGAACATATTATGCGAACAGTAGATGATCAGCTGCATGTAGTCCATAGCTACACACCACAATTCATTCGTACATGATAACACAAGATCTGTAAGGACCAACACTAACTTGTACTTGTTATTCACAACAAGTACTGCTACAAACTCTACAAGTAGTATTCTGTATACAGGATGATTTTAAAATGTAATAAATTACTTCTACTAACTGTGAAAACTGTTAAGTCATAACCATTCTCCATTATGAGTGATGCACGTAATGAAATGTATGCTAGTAGAATCTTCTGACCATGAGCAAGGAACAAATCATGTTAATATGAAAAGACACAACATAATACTGGGAATGATTAGACAACTTCAACATTATCACACTATACTGACATAATTCCACACATCTTACAGATGATCAGATACAAAACATTTCATACATGTTGTACATGGAAGAGTTGATGGTCTAGTCCCAGCTGAGGTCATCTCGTTGTAATGTGTTCTGTAGAGATTTCATGTTGTACAAAAGTTTACGATTTTTCTTAGGAGTAGTAGGGCAGGATGACTGTTTTGGTTTAACTGTTGTTATAATTTCTACCTCTCCATCAGCAGGAATGGTGACTGAAGAGCTTCTACAATGAGTGGCAGGACGTTTGTGCTTATGACGTTTAGACTGAGCTTTGATGATCTTGATGTGTTCACCCTTACTAGTCAGTCTGGCTTCAATCTTATACAATTCATCTTGCAGTTGTGATAGTTCCTCAGCACTGTCGACCCCACTTCGCTCTTGCAAGACCCTTGCCAACTCTTGTTGTTCACTACAACAAAAAACAATAACAAGAGTGTCTTTGTACATGTACAAAATTTCCCGTGACCCAGATATACACAGTTGCTCTTACATATCAAATAGTACAGTAGTACTGTTTAAGTGGGGGTTTCCCCAAAAATGATACGCGCCGCCTAAAATTCCACCTTTAAAAATCATCCTAGAGACATCTTACACCACGGAAATCACCTTTATGGAATACTATTAGCCCATGCATCTAACATGAAATACAGCATTAAAAACAAGAAAACACTTACCGGTGACTGGATAGAGTTTTTAAAAAATCTCCATAACTTGAAATTTCGTCTTACTCACTCACTCACCCACCCACCCACTGACCACAGTAGCAAGCCTAGAGCCCAAACAAAGCAGCGCATGGTCACCGTTTTACTCTACAACAATGGAATGTGCCCTTTTGGGGGTGTATGCACTGTGCACCTTGTCTTTCCTTTATCTTCAATCAGGTTGGTTGTCTTCTTTAAACATCGAAACCATACGGAGACATTAATTTTCCGTATCAACACTTTTCTGTAGTGTAGACACCACAAAATTATTTCAGAAAACACTTATGCTGCTGAAAGAGCAGGGCGCTTGTTGCACATGAAACATTAAGGCTGCTGAGTTGTCACTTTGACTTTTGCCATCGCCTGGACTGCAATCGACAAAGAGATCTGTTACTTAATAGACGAACAGATACTCGACAGCTTGCTCCTCTGAACACACTGACTCAGCCACTCAGTGCTGGACAACAAGATCAGCGAGTGATTGGATAGTATTTGAGTGGAAATTGTATTACTTCATCCTGTTAGTCGAGACTAAGCTCCAGAAAACTGAAAGAGTTTGTTCATTTAAACAACTTCTGGCCCAGGAGAATAGAACGCGGACCATTATACTGAGACAGGTCATAGATCTGAGCGCCGCTGCTACTACGATCAAAGTAAGCTATACATGCTACTACGGGCCTATGTGCTTCCAATTTTGGCACAGTACAGCCTGTATGTACTTTAATACGCTGTACAAGAACTTAATAGCTAGCTCACAAGTTACACTGTAACTAGCTGTGCTACAACAAAACAAACTAGTTTTTTTTTTTAAATGTTAGTTTAGAAATGAAGTTGGGATCTATACAATGAAACAAGAGATGAATGATGGTATTACAGCGTAGCTCAATGGGAAAGTCCCTACTTTGGCACAGTAGCTATAATTTTGCTCAATGCCAAAGTAGAGACTTTCCCATCGAGCTATGCTGTAATACCATCATTCATCTCTTGTTTCACTACTTTTTATTGCATAGATCCCTACTTCATTTTTAAATTAACATTTTTTAAAAGTACTACTGTATTTATTGGGGCCGTTTATCTACTGTACTACACCGCTACACATACCATTGTAGTATGGTGTACTCCTCTTCAAGTTCCCTCAACATACAGGACAAATCTTGCTGAGATATTCCTCCAGTGAAGGAGCTCCTACACACTAGAGGTACTCTACCACACAGTGCTGGACTATGGGTCTTCATCAGTGACAGGATCCTCTGATAGTTGGCAGTGACCGAATGAGACTGACCTGTAGACTATAATGTATAAGAGTAACAAGTTATTCCATATTACAACTTAGAGATAATTTAGGAACAATGAAAAGAAAGAAGTCATTTTTATCTACGTAGCCATTTCAAACCTACATTGTAAGCATACCCACCTCTCTGTTTGGTGGTGGGTCTCTTGATACTGTTTGTGAAAAGATACTTATTTCCAAAAACAGTTATGTAGTTAAGTGGTACATATAACTAGTTATAAAACATATGCAATGTGATATCTCAACAGTTGTAAAACAAAACATCAACACAATCACATAGCAGCAGCACAAAGCAGGAAGGTAGAGAACACGTTGGTGTGCATATGTTAATCACATGAAGGGTACATGTACAAATACTAACCGTTCCTACTACAAATGGCACATCTTGGTAGTTGGCTCTGTAGTGTATAGTGGAACAAGTAGTAGAATGTGGTCTGTGTGTGACCTTCTGTGAAGTGTTATAACAATGTGAATGTAAAAACATCATGTGTGAATGTACCTTTTGTCTATGTCTCTTCTTAACAGGTATTGACAATCTTGGCTTTGATGGAATTAAGTGAGTTTTAGTGTGTTCTACATCATGTGATGACCTCTTGTTAGTGTTGTACTATGAACAATGAATACCAAACATACCATATGTACATACCTAATGTAGGGCATGCATCTGTGTGTATGTGTGCGCCCCCATATGCACCATAAGCACACTCACGCACACACGTGTACACACATAAGCACACACTAACACTTACTACAAATAGAATAACTACAAACATACTGTACCTGCTCATTACAGTCTTGTAATAGCTTTCTCTGATGTTTCTCCTCTAGTAACTTGTTCTCCATCATCTTCAGCCTCTTCTGCACAATAATTTAGTTGACAAAATAATAATACAGCTTCTCCTTATAGGCTTGGCACAGTATCAGTAGCTCATAAGAACCTTCAGCAGTGCTTATAAGCTCCAGCATGAGCTCCATAGAAATGTTTATGTCATACGTATATCGCAGGCATTAATGTCACTATATATCATATGTCACTATATAACTTGTTCTAAAAATGATCTAGCAAAACATGTTTCCCTTGGTGAATTTCTGCAAAACTTCCATACTTTCAAGAGTATAGTCCACATAGTTTTTTGGTCCCAATATTCAAACTTATGAATTAAAGTAGCCAAATTTGTGTGCTATTTCTTTGTTACGACATAAATGGGCCACGACATACTATGTCATGGGATTTAATGTCATATGTGACCGGCTGAGTAAAAACCGGCTGTTTTCGCACATTCCATGAATTCCATTTTTTTTGCATCTCTGTAGTCTATAGTAACAAGAGTGGACAGCCAAAGTTTCAGCCTTTTATGATGAATGACCTTACCTGACAGTTAGAGCAGTGATAACTCAGCAACGATACGGGGAAATAAATTACAGGTGCTTAGATAATGGATCATAACTCACGACTGAAACAAGCTACAAAGATGGGACTTGGCTCAATCCATGCACCATGAACTGGCAAATTTGATCAAGGTATAGTTTTTCTCTGTACTCCTCCATGTTGACAAGAAGAAGGCCATTCCAACTAAGAAATGGTGAGGGTGAACATTGTTTTTACCACATTGTAAATAAACACCCTAACTTGCTTATCCTTAACTGCTTATCCTTTGCTGTGCGAACACAAAACAAAAATTTTCTTACTCTCCATAAACAGGCAAACCCATTGGTATATGGTTTTCATTGGTCTGAGCTTAATTCAGTGCGTACAAATGCGATTAAAGCATGCGTAAAAATTTCATGTAGCATGTGTATTTTTACCCAGTGTATTTCAATACAGATTTATGACAATTATAGAAATTTGCGAAAATGGCCAGTTTTTGCTCAGCGGGTCACATATATCACATGTCACAACTACATCCCTACATGGATGGTACTGTACTGCTAGGTATTGTTAAGTGGGAGGGGAGGCTATTGCCCTAAGTACTTCTCGCAGGATCCATCATTGTTTACTAAGGAATTTGTACACATGTACACAGTGTCATGCAAGTATAACTTGAAGACAAAATGAAACATCGATAAGTACATCCTTTCCACAGGCTTCTCTGGCTTAACCATGGCAATTGTATGTAACTACAAAAGAAAAGGTGATGGAGATACTCTAATAGAGTATTCAATAGCTCCAAACAGTGCAGTCTTTGCAACACCGTGAGTTCAAACCTTAATTGATTACATAATTACGCAAAAATAGGATCTTTAAAATGAATGCCCAGTTTAATACCTGCACACTCCAGAAAACTGGATCTAAAATGCATCCTTTGCACAGAACTCTGTAATTTTTGAAGTTGAGTAATTGAATTCCTATAGCCTAAAACTATACAATAGTCGAAAGTCTGTTCACTGTGCTACTTGGAGAAGTTCAAATGAACACTGTAGTTAGCAGCTTACTAGTTATGAAGTGACGAACAACAGTGACTTGCATTTCCATGTTTCAAAGTGCTAAATTTCGATTATGGATTTAATCACGTGAACCATATATGGCCTGATAGAAAATTTAATGGAGATGGAACAGAACTTGTCACGAGGTGACAAGAGCAACCATCATCGAGTTATGGATCATTACATATGTAAAGGGTCTACATGCTTCCTTACCAAAGAGTTACTTGCATGGATAGTTTTAGCCTCACCGTTTAGCATTAAGGTAAAATCCTAGGAATCATTTTAATAGAATGACATCAGTTGTAGCCACAGGACACATACCTAATGTCACTATGTATGTCCGTATTCTGTAAACACACCCCCAAAAAAGCTCTACGCAGGTTTAAGCATTAAACAATGGATAGATTGAATATCTCATCATAAAATTGAGTGCACTAAATCAAGTTTACATGTAGCTACAGAATTACGCATGTCTCCTGGAAGTGCCAAAAACATTTGTAGAAATACTTCCATACTTTTCAAAAGCTCAACAAAAACCAAGAAAGAGTCATTCAAGATGTTAATTGTCTCCACTGAAAGCAAGTGGCAAATTTTTTTGTGATATTTTGTAGTGCCATTATCTCACATAATTTGCCTATCTTAGGTTATCACACACAATAATACCTGCTACATACATGTAGTTACCTCAGTGTGAGACTGTGAACTCAACAGTCTCTGATGTTCTTGTTCTAGTCTTTAACTTTATGATCAGATCATCTCTAGCATTAACACCATTGCTATGGTTACTGACACCTCTACCATGTCTTGATGATAATGTTGATCCCTCACTGATCTTTGATGATGTTGATATGGCTGAATCAACACTGACCTATGACATGTACATAAACAGCTAAACAGAAAACACATATACCTGTAGATATGCATGTATGTAATACATACAAATAATTTTATACTACTGTTTTTAATGTACTCTAATGTAAAATTAGGCTTGCACGAACATGTGGGATTTTGCAGATCCAGTATTATGTTTAAAAGAAGACTTGTAATACTGTTACTGGTGTATTAATTAACAAGCCTTAATATGGCAATTGCAAACAATTTCTTTACCCAAGCTACGTACAAAGGTAGCATTCACATTGTTTCTCAAGTCCCACGAACAAATGAACTTTGGCATGCATACATCCTTACATACGTACAAAAGAATATATAATCACTAAAGTAAAAGTCTTGTTTTTAGTATGGTAAACATCCATACTATAAGTGTATGCCGAAACCTACTGTTTAAGGTGAAGTAAAGTGTTGCTGAGAGAAAACAAAGAAAATTGGGGCTTGCATGGCATTCTGCTTTCCACCACTGTATCATCTGTGTTAGCTTCCCTTGCTGCTAAAATGAAACATGGAGAAAGCTAGAGGTGAGCTGGCCACTCAGTTCAGCCCTTGCTAGCAAGCCTACAGGCTGATTAGGTCATCAATTTAACAAGTACACATTTTTTTTGGAATTTTCAACTAGAGTAGGGTCCCATAGTACACCAATAAAAAGTACCGAAACAAGCTGGAGCAGTCCATGATATTAAATCACAGTAAAACAATAAGAAGTGTTATATCCCTACTGTGCTCAAGTTACCATAATGGAAATGCACAGTAGGGATATAACACTTCTTATTGTTTTACTGTGATTTAACATAGTGCGCTACTCCAGCTTGTTTCAGTACTTTTTATCAATGTGCTATGGTCCTTACTCTAGTTGAAAATTCCAAAATTTTTCGTGTACTTGTTTGTAAACTTTTTTTTGTAAATAATTATTATGACTGGTGAACCCACGCATACAGCATCTGAAATGGCATCGCGCACCCCAGCTACGTATATCAATTATCATCTGAAAAGCTATTACGCTTCATTGTAAACTATATTCAACCCGTTACACAGCAGTACGAATCAAGAACTGTTTGAAAAGCACCTCTGCAATCAAACTAGTCACTATGAAATATAGGACAATTTCCGTTATGAAGGGAAGCCATCATGTGCTACCGCCAAATCAACACTTTTCGCTGTCAGCAGAGATGAATGGAAGACAAAAGAGGACACTGGTAAGTCCATGAAGAATGCACTGTATGTACTGTGGTATGTCAAAAGGCACCTTTCGGGCCAAAGCAACGTCGAACAGTGAAAAAATCAAGCCCATATATCTTAGCCGTTGTCAAGTTACGCTTGTCTGAAGGCATCAGTAAGTCAGTCAGTTACCCAGTCAGTCAGTAGAAAATACCAATAATTATATTAATTTTTAATTCTGTAAAAACTTGTTGAAAGCAATTCAGGTCGATCTGAAGGCTTGTTTGGGTTTAGTTTTGCCTAACCAATACTGCCCCATCATAGTCTGGGAAAAGCAAGGGCAGTTTTGGGTAATGCTTTTTCATGGGCCATGCCTTCTCCTTTGTGGTCCCTACTATATGGTACGGTATGATAATCGTTTCTTAAACACGGAGTCTTTCTTATGCACCCCCTTCACTAAACTCACATTAGCACACATAGCTTTTGGTTCGGCAAACAAATTTCTCCAGAGTATGTGGAAATGACAACATGCTATTTGTAAAATCATGCGATCACATTTTAATCACAGTGCCAAACATTAAACCCATTAATGGGTATTATACAAATTTGGTCATTATAATACCTTATGTTGATGGTGATGTTCCTGTGACTTCTTTAACAGTTCTCTTTCATGTTGTTGTTTAGTTATCTCCATCTGATGTTTTAATAGTTTGTGTTGTTCAACAAGTTGGGCCTGTTCCCTCTTAACATCTTCACGTTGTCTCTCCAGTTCTCTTTGTTGTTGCCCCCTAAATCTTTCTTCTTCCAACTGTCTAAGTTTATCTTCATGACCTTTACGTCTCTGTTGGCTGGTTAATTCTTCTTCCAATAACTTGGCTTTGTTTACTGCCAGTTGTCGGTCAGACTCAGCTTGTCTGATCTTACTACGTAATTGTTCCAACTCTTGACGTTGTCCCTGGAACTGATCATTAAATGATTGTAGCTTCTTCTTGAGCTCCGTGTCTAAAAATATTCATGTACGAATCACATTTGCACAATTCAAATAGATTACGTGTGTGTGTGTGTGTGTGTGTGTGTGTGTGTGTGTGTATGCACACCTGCATGTGTAGGGAAAACAACACACCAACCCACTCAATACAATGTACTTAGTAATGCAGTCAGTAACTTTTCAAATAGGTACAAGTACAAAGAAAAATTTGGAATTTTCAACTAGAGTAGGGACCATAGCACATCCATAAAAAGTACTGAAACAAGCTGGAGTAGGGCACGATATTAAATCGCAGTAAAACAATAAGAAGTGTTATATCCCTACTGTGCATTTCCATTATATAGCTATGGTATTAAGAGCACAGTAGGGATATAACACTTCTTATTGTTTTACTGTGATTTAATGACACAGAATATGGTTATTAGGATTGTCTAAGGGCGTGCCAGCAGATGCGGTTAATATGGTCCCTACTCTAGTTGAAAATTCCAAATTTTTCTTTGTACTTGTTTGTTAACTGTTTTTGTAAATAATTATTATGACTGGTGAACCCACGCATATATACCGCATCTGAAATGGTGCCGCGTGCCCCAATTATCGTCTGAAGAGTGAAGTATCCATTACGCTTCGTTTTCAGCTATATTCAACCCGTTACGCAGCATTTTCGAATCAAGACCTGTTTGAAAAGCACCTTTGCGCACCGAGACGCATTCCGAAAGAAATGATGCCACGTGCCTCAGTTATATTAATAATCGTATGAAAAGTGAAGTATTCATTACGCTTCGTTGTTGGCTGTGTCCAACCCATTACACAACAGTACGAATCAAGAACTGTTTGACAAGCACCTCTGCTATCAAAATAGCCGCTATGAAAAAATGGACGATTTCCATTATGTGAAGGGAAGCCATCACGTGCTATCACGAAATTGACACTTTTCGCTGTCAGCAAAGATGAATGGGACACAAAGGAGGACACTGGTAAGTCCATGAAGAATGCATTGTACGTACTGTGGTATATGCCAAAAGGCACCTGTTGGGACGAAGCGACGTCAAACAGTGAAAAAATCAAGCCCGTAGCCTTAGCCGTTATCGAGTTACGCTTGTCTGAAGGCATCAGTCAGTTACTCAGTCAGTAAAAAATTCCATTAAATAAATTACTTTTAAAATTCCGTAGCAACTTGTTGAAAGCATTTCGGGTCGATCTGAAAGCTTGTTTGGGCTTAGTTTCACCTAACCAATACTGCCTGATCATCGCTAGGGGAAATTGAGGCTGTTTTTTGGGTGATATTATTTCGTGGACCGCGCCTACTCCTTTGTGGTCCCTACTATAGTACGTTCGCGTTGAGCTGAATCCTGAGTTGTTGATTAAGAAGCCATACAAGATCAAAGGCTTTAAACATAATGTTTATGACGCATTTATTCGTAAGCCCATGTTACGGGCGCGCACTTAATTGTTGAGAATATGGCGTCCAGTGTACCGTCAGCGAGTGCGGAGCGAAACCCTTTTGGGAAGACGTTAAACAGCCAAACGAAGTATCTACTTATGAAACTATGGGAGTACTTTAAGCAAGAAGCGAAGAAATGTAGAATTTCTATCAACATCACGGAGAGAATCTCGAAGGCCACCGGTATTGTATCATGCCTTCTTTGCTGGGTTTTGGCATACATTACGCCACGCAGGGATTTCAAGAACATCCATTAGAATGGAGCAACGCAAGAAAGGCGATTTATTTACGCCAAGAAAAAGGTACAAAATGCACTTTGCACAAGCCCGCTCAATTCTGTAATCGTCAGGTACAAATATTCACGAGTCCTTGTTGATACAGACAGTTTTAATCCAGATACTATCAGACAAGATCCATTCACTGTACGCAAGGGAGGAAATCTATCGCTCTCAAAGATTTTGGTAAGTTAAATTTTGAAACCTGGAACTTTGTCACTTACTCCATCTTAGGCCAAACTTAAGAATGATGGTGTTTTCTCTGGGGGTAGAACATTGCTTTAAAGAGTGTTGAGTGGTATGGGATTTAAGTACAAGACGATTAATGACAAGAGGTTAGCATTGAAACTGTTTGTACTTTAATTTCACTACACGTATGTGCAGGGTATGCTATGAGCAGCCCTGCACAGTCCATCAGTATCATAAATATTAAAGACGAACGAGGTGCAACAGAACTGAAGGAAGACCAGTTGTGTATTTGGATGAGACTTGGGTAATGAAGAACTTCTAGAGCAATTCCTCATCCAAATCGGCAGTGATAGTGAAGATGGTGGTATTAATGAATTGTCCACTAGCAGCAGCGGGTCCAAGTCTTCTTCTGGGCTTACTTCATCTGATGTAAGATTGTTTGATATTTGCAGCATTGGTGTTATAACTTGATTTTGTTCCCCAGGAGTCATCAGGTAGCTGGGATTAAACTCTGTGAAGTACATATAAATACAGATGAAGTACGTGTAAGTGTGTGCACTTTAATAAAAAATATCATTGCTTTATTGTGCTATCCGAAGTTGAACATACCATCCCTTGTATATTTAATCAGTGCAGGAGTGTTTGGAAGTCACTGCAGGTACTATCAGCATTCATACAAACAGTATTATTTCATTTGTTGAAACTTTTAGAGTTTTTTGGGAATGTAACTTCAAAAACAAAATGCTGGCTGGAAAAACTGTGTACATGTGTGGCGAAGTGATGAGAAAAGTATTAAAATGACAAATTGACTACATGGGAACAGAAGACGATAGTCAGCTGTGGTGAATGTGAAGTAAAATACATGTTGTTTGGCTCACTTGCAGGAACACCAATGCTACATAACGGATTTTGAGCTGTTATAATTTGGTTTTTTTCTCTTTTGAGGCTGAAGAAGTTTTTACCTGAATATAAGCAGGCCACTTATCTTCTAAATACAGTGCAACAGTGGCCCCAGCTCTTCTACTTATGCAACTCTGTTTTACACACACAAAATCTGTTTTATTTTTCTTGTAAAAGTGTATTACAGCCACTTACATAAGGGATGGTGAAATCATGCGTGTTGAGGGCGGGTATGTGACGTCTGGCTTCGCCACAAACATGTGTCAACATGACCATCAAAGGGCCGCGCTTTAGAGGCTTCCCCATTGAAAATGTATGGCGAAACTTTACAGTGCCATAACGGGAGTGTCTTACATTCGAATGAAGCGCTTTTAATATATTTTTAGCGGATCGAGAAGCGCTACGTATCGAGCTATACAGGAGCCCCATGCGATGTAGCAATCGTAAGTTATTAATCGTTTTTGAGGGTTCAGCTCAACGCGAACGTACTATATACACTACTATCGTAGTGTATGATGGGTTGATTGGTGTTAACTAAAATCCTAATATCATAGTCAGCGATATTGCATGCTACACTACATACATGTATACATTAGTACTACAACTTAACGTACCCTCAGTGGACACCTCAGAGGCAACACTGTACTGAGATGACTTGTTTAGTTTTTGCTTGACAGATTGTGTTTGTTGTTGTTTATGTTGTTCAGCTTGTTGACCTAGATGACGGAACTTTTCTGCAGCAGCTGTCCTCTCCAGCTCAAGTGATCGTATCTTGTCTTGTAATGCCTTCAATGCCTTGATCATTGCTATTAGCATCCATTAGTTATAAATAGACATATATTGTACACATGTGTTTACTAGAGTAAATAAATGTGTCATGTGTTTTTGTTTGTATGATAAATGTGTAAACAAATGCTGTATATAAAACTGAACTACATATGTACACATTTCTAGTGATGCACGAAGCACCTGTGTAGTTACAATGCAATATACTATATTTTTTTGTCACACAATGCGATGAGTGTACACTATATCTTTCGTTATAAAAACCTGCAAGTTTAATAAGTATGTGTTTGCTAGCTGGCTTTTTCTCCATGTTATACATAAGTTTCTTAGGGTACCCTCTGCTGTAGGTAACTGTCCATAATTTATTTACCCACCTATAGCCATTTGTCCCCATATAAAACTGAGGTGCGCACACACAACACACACGCGAAACACAGTTATTACTACCCAGTGAACCAACACTGGAATGTCTGTGCATCACTCCGACACGTGAGTCCTGTGCAAATCTTCTCGGGACAGGACTAGTAACCTGCAGGAGGTCTAACAGAAAGAGGCCATAAAACTCAAAGTTGCACAACGACCCCAACAGTACTAAGCAAGACAAAGCACCCCAGTTTATAAAAAAGAGGTACATATGTACTCTCGTATGTCACAGCTATATGGACACAAGACCACCAGGTCCCCAAATATATAGCTGGCTAGACTGGAGCAATGTGAGTAATTTATTTTTGCTCAAGGAAACAACATAACTTGGCATGCCTACCCAGGTATTGAATCTGTGCAGGTAAATCATACTGGGGCAGGGCTAGTAATCCACAGGAGGACTGTACAGGTCTTACACATGTACATACACAGTCATATCACATGCACCTTGACTATTAGTAGAGGTCCCAGAAGCCTCTCTGTCCATAACATCTTGATGTGACTCCAGTACATCAGCTAGTGGCCTAGCCTGCTGCACAAATCGGTCTGGCTTCTCATGAAAGTATAGTGATGACCTCATAGTACTAGTAGATAACATGGACAAGTTGGATACTGCATCCTCATTGGTTGTGTTGTACACATCTTGTGACATCATCATTAACAACCCCTACAATGACACATACAAATACAGGATGAAATTTACAGAGATATTAGTTTTGCTTTAAAAGGTTGTGAAGGAAAACATCAATCTTTGTGAAAGAAACATACATAAAACTCCTAGCTAGTGATTAAACGATCCCAGGCATACTGTATAGAGGGTTATTTTTGAAGCAGAAAATTTCACGCAAGAAGCAAAATCTGAATTTCGAAGGATTTCAATTTCAAACAGTGCATATTTTAAAGGATTTCAAATAAACAGAAATTCGAGTCACAAATTATGAAGATACGTGAATGCTTGCCAAAAACTGACTTACTGATGGAATAATCTCCACCCCTGTGCACTAGAGAGAAGACTGGGGGAGTCTCAAGTGGAGTAAATTCACTGGTTCGATCGCGCTCAATTGTAGCTAGCTATCTACCATCATGAGATTCTAGAGCAGACTGCATTAGTTCCCACTCTGGATTATCTGTTTTCTGGCTATTGGTACAGTAATGATACAGTTTACCCATTATCATCAGTAATACTGAGCTGAAGTTCGAGGAAAACACAAGCAAATCACCAAAAGTTGGACCGTTACTTTCACTTGTGGGAATTTATTTTCGAAGAACAACCGGATGTGGAAATTTACTTTCAAATAGAAGGGCCTCTTTAAAATATCCAAAAATAAAAACCCTTAGAAAATTACCAGCTATATGATAGCATGTGCCAATTTTGTTTGGTCACCATTATACATTACTATTGGTCTGAATCCCAACAGAAAATTGCTAGAATTTCATAGCCTTTTTGGATCCCTAGTGGATGTTAATAATCAGGGTAGCTAATTGGTGATATTGTTAACCCATTACTCAAACATTCAGAAAATAAACAAACCTTCAAAATGTTCTACTGTCAGAAGCCCATTAACACCACAAGGTACGTTTAACTAGTAAAACACTCATTTGTTGATTTTTTGGTAGCATAACCTTATTCAACAAACCACTAATTGGATCTAATTTGTGGTGCATTTTATTGGCTTCAATGACCAAGGTACGTTATGGCTTTTGATAAAATTGTGAGCGAATCTTCATGACTGAGCATGATTTTGTCACACAATTAAGCATGATTTAGTCGAAACAAATCCACTAGCAATGACGGTGTGGATACAGCAATGAAGAATGCTACATCTTGACGTGTTCTGACATAGATCTATGGTTCTGAAAACACTATGGAGTTGTGCTTACAGATGATACAAAGGCATTATAACCAATGAAACCATGTTAATGCTGTTTTTACCATTTAAATGTTGCACCTTCAATAGTAGCCGCACTCAAGTGGTACAATGATTGATATTGAAAATAAGGGCTGCAACATCGTTTTCAAGCATCGAGTGGTGGCAAAATTCAAACAGTCGCCGCATCAATATTTAGACCTAAGGTATAAACACTGTGGCATTAACCAAGTAAGTATGGTAAGTGTAGAAGTTTTTTTTTGTTTTGTTTTGTCCAAGGGATTTTTTCCTTCGATTTTTGCAGATTGGCTGCTATCTAAAATCCCCACTCAGAATTTGTAGCTTGATCAGGTGTAACAAATGAATAACAAATCCTGCATACCCCTTTAAATTTTTTGGTGTTGGCGAATCACAATTTTTTAAAACCCAAAATAACCTATTAAGCAGTATCAGGGGTACATCAAATCCTACAGACAAGGGAGCATAAACAGCAAAATTCAATCGTGGCTCCATATAAGTTACTTTTTAAAAACAAATCCTAATAAGGATATTATGTGGAGGCGCATGCTTGAGTACGTCACGTTTCTGCTGCAACAAAGTGAAGCTATGGAAACAAACTTCAATGGCACAACGGAGGAACAGACTTAGCAGAACAGTCTTTCTACAGCTAGTCGATAATCACGCAAAATTACTTCATTTGACCATTCTATTCCAAGCTTTACCTTCAACTTGACGATATTCCTATCAAAGCAGCTTTTACTACCTTCACACAAGATCAGATGATGGAGTAGCAGCTCATCCAGTGTATTCCCATTGCACATAAGAATAGTCCAATTATATACATAGTAACACTGGATATCATGTTTGAATTTCACCCGTAGTATTGGTAGTGTACTGAGATACACACTCCTTGTCCATAGGATTCGATGAGATACTGGTGGTATATAACTATGACCATAAAAAATCATGGATTATTTCAAGGCTACACTGAAATAAGGCTGAAATGTCCACTAGTTGATCTCAAATATATGTGGCCTCTCTTGTTTTCATGTTTTATTTCTATGATCCCTAATACAACAAGGAAGGATGGCCACATGTCATCATGTTCAAGCCAGAGGGTCATGCGGGTCAGCAGTAGTGACCCAGTTTCAGTGCTCACAACAGCCTTATCAGTACAACGCACTGGCAAGTCTTGGCACCTGGAATCAAACATCATCAGGCTATGTCCTCTGGTTTCTCATCATTTTGCAAGCCCTCAAGCACACATAATCCTAAACAAAACTGTGTACCACTCCACAGCAAATCAAATATTACAATGTGTCAACTATAATACACTCTAACTCAGAGTCTTTTCCTTGACTGATAAAATACAGGGTGTGATTTAATTAGAAACAACAGCCAGTTTTGCAATACATAAAATGACAAATTACATGGCATCATGGAATGATATTATACAGTAGGACAATGTAAAAAGTCTGATCCTCTAACAATGTATTGTTTGAGCGTTCGTAAGGAGCGAACGTTCTTTCCTACTAGCAGCTTTGCCAACAATACACTACACAATGTTCGCACAATTATCACTAACCTTGACACACAACTCTCCTGACCTCTTTAAGATAACGTACGGTTGATATTATGAGGGTAACTTAAATCATAAACTTTTTAAAATTAATCTCGCCCGTTTCCATAATAACACGAATACAGGATTATACGGATCAATTATCTCTCCGTACACTCGATTATGGTTGATCCCCGTCTGAAATTTTACAGTAGTGTGGTGAGAAAAGTGACAGTGTGTAAATTGATAGTGATGGAGTCGACTGCCTTGTGCTAACAGCCACAGGTTTCAGGTAAGAAATATTAGAGGCACTTTGTAATAGAACCACCCTCGGATTGTGCTTGTTGTCTTTCCAAAGGCGGGGCTAATTAACACGTGAGGCGTAAACAATGGGGACAGAATCACCAGCGACGTCTCCAGTCTCTTGGGAGAGCGATTTGATCGGTGCGGCCACTGCTGGCAATTATCTTCCTATCAAGAGATGGGTGGACAACACGCTGCGTATTCCTTGCGAAGAAGTCAAACGTTGCTCACCAATGAACGCCAGCCTAGCTGGTAAGATGTTGAGAATTGCCGCACTCAATGGGAAAGTAGCCATCGTTGACCTACTACGCTCATATGGTGAGTTTGTGTACGTGTGTTAATTGGTGTACGTGTAGTGTGAATTGCCGCTGAAGTACTTGATAGGGCTATAACAAACCATACAAATAGTTCGTTGTTCGTTCTAAATCAAGTCAAGTATTCGATGCTGTGGTAGCAGATTTCATATTCTAACTGACATGATACTGTACAATGTTAAATAATAGACTTTAAAACTTAATGAAATATTTTGTTGTTTTCTCACAAAACTGGAGTGTGGTATTAACAGATCAGCACAAATGTTGTAGCTTTATTTCTTACAAAAACATAACTTTAACTGTGTGAATCATTTAGAATATTCTGTCTTTTTAAAACTATTCATTTCATTTTAGAATATTTGTTTTAGCGCACTGCTTTGACACTCCAAAATTGATTCTGATTTTTGCTTCTGACCTCTCTTATACGTGCACCTGTATTGACTATATAATAGAGGACTTGCAGCGTGACGTAAATCATCGTAATTGCTAAGCAACCGTAGCTGTCGGCCATGTTTCAGGACAGTGTTTTGGCTGAAAAGCGCTTTCTCAGGATTTGGTACAGGCTGTAATGAAGTGAATCAGTGTTGAGTTGTGTTGTAAATACCACACAGCTCGTTAAAAAAGGCGACGAAGTTAGAATTGGTGAGTAATGTATCGAAATTTAATTAGCCACCTATTTCACGAAGCCAATGATAAGATCTTCTATTTCGAAACCAGCCCCGCTTCCCAGTGCCACTATACCCAGCGATTAGTGAATAAATCTCGTTACCTTCATTCTGACCCAATATGCGCCATAGAAAGTTGTCCCGAAGCATGCCTGCCTAGCAACAGTTGCTTCACGCGTGCAAGTCCTCTATAGTTACGCAGGCACAATGTGGAGTCCATAAAATTTATAAACCTGAATGCCTGAGTCTGTAGTGCATGAGTGAAGCAAGGGTGCTATAAGGGCTTGAGGAATTGCGTAATAGTTTTAACATGGGCTTGAGGGCTTTGCCTGATATGTAACGAGGGCAGTTGGGCATACATATCAGGCAAAGCCCGAATGCCCGTGTTACAGCTAATATGTAACACTTATTACGCTGATAGCCTGTACAAGGAGATCAATCACCCAAGCCAATACGAGTGCAGCCACTGGATGTATTATACATGTATACCTAAAATTTGTGATTATGGGTCAGCAGCTAGTACGTTCTGGTTATGTTTGGTTATGATAAATGGACATATCCTAGAGATATCACGGAGAATTTCAGTTATGCAAGTTTAATGTTTTATTCAGTGCTATTGAATTGTTTATGGAAAAACTACGCAGTTCACTAAAGGCCTAGACAGGTAAGCTTCTTTGTAGAGTAGTTACTCCGTGCAGAGTAGTAGCTTCGTGATGTGTGCGTGTCCGTATTCGAAAATGTGTGGAAACGATCGGTGAATAAGCTATAGCGCTAGTACTCACCTTAGCACGGTGTTTTTCAACTCGTAGAATGGCGAGGATAACAAAATGCTCTCCACCTGAGTGGTTTTCATGGTGAAATCCAAGTCATGTATCCTTATCACGTGAGTACTAATCGATCCCACAATCGATTTCAGCATCAACATCTATATAATCACTACCCAGTTGTAGCCCGGGTGGCTCCTTTGATCTGAGGTGTGAAAGTGTTGCATAAATTTCATAAACTTCATGTTGTGCCCATATAACTGCTTTAGACTCTATTTTATATTACACTCAGATTACTTACCTCGTCCATGGCTGTTTCTGCTGTAGGCTTGGCAAAAGCAGCTCTGGTTTTCTTGCGATAATCCTAGCACCATGGAAACTATGCGTGCTCACATGACAAAATTAGTGCCCTCATTACATGACTGCACATGAAAAATGCATACTGATTGGATAAACCTAGAGTTTGAGCATATGTTATATTGTGCCTGAAGGCATGGAGTATATTATGTAGATTGAGTATACCGTATAGCTCCAAATTTTCGTGGTCTTAAATTTTCGTGAGCGATGGAATAATTTGACAAATATAAAATTTCGTGATAAAATTTTCGTGAATGCAGCAACATTTCGTGAACGAATAATTCTTGTGGGTGCTACTCAAAGGTTGCTGGTAAGATTCTGTGAGGGAGTTATCAGCAATTGCGCTGCTATGAATATGATTTAAGTAACCATTATACAGACAGCTGGCTGCTATGCCATAGCTACATGCGTGTAGGTCACGAACCACCACGGGACGATCGCGACACCAGAATCCATTTCAGTGCCATTTTCAATAAGTGTGTGAGATACTGAACATATCAATCAGTGCTATAGCTATACGAGGATGGATGATGCTAGCCTTGCAGTGGTAACATACGAGTATAATTCGAAAATTCGAGGTTACCATGTATATCAAGAAGTATGGACACCTTTTCTTGGTGAAACTCTGCCATGCTCGCCAGAAGATGGAAACTCACACGACCCATTCTGTGTGAAAGTAACCAAAAGAGATGTTGGAACTGTTGGACATCTGCCAATAACAATAAGCTCTTCATGCTCAGTGTTTTTGCAGATGGGAGGAGCAATCTCTTGTAGAGTTACTGGAAGCAGATGCTATTCTCGAGATTTAAACCAAGGTGGGTTGGAGATACCGTGTGTATTGGTGTTTCAGGGTAGCAACTGTCTTGTCTCTAAAGCAAAGAAAATGTTGCAGCTATGTGAGCAAAAACCAAATAATATAAAAGCTACTACTGCACAAGACACACCAAAGGAAGCCTTAAAAGATGGGGAAGATCTCCCAGGAAATCCAGCCAAAAAAATTAAAGTTGAAGAGGAGGAAAGTACATTGAGATGTGACCATAATAATGAAGATGTTTGGCTGCATCACAAAATCCGACTGTCTTTAGAAGATAGAAATGCCGTGTCCAATGGACGACAGTTAAACGACAAGCACATAAATTTTGCTCAGATTATTTTGAAGGAGAAATTTCCAGACATCACAGGCTTACAGTTAACATTGCTACAAACTAAATTCAAACTTGACATTCGTACGCCATTGGTTCAAATTCTGCATGTCCATGGTAATCACTGGATAACATTTTCTAATCTACAGTGTGAGGCTGGGAAGATTTTAATTTATGATTCCATATTCAACACAGTTGATTCTCAAGTAAGGCAGCTGGTTGAAAATATTTGTGGTTCAGATATCAATACCAGCATCCATGGTAAAATGCCAAAGCAAGCTGGGACCACAGATTGTGGTGTCTTTGCTATTGCTACTGCTACCTCACTTCTACATGGAATAAATCCTAGTGAATACACACAATCACTGATACGATCTCATTTAATCCAGTGTTTTGAAAATCTTTATTTAACACCATTTCCTTAAGTTAAATATAGCTACATGTACTACAAATAATATTAATTATTGTACTATTACTGTTGTAACCATACATTTATGTGATGTTTTAATAAATACAAAGCTACTTGTTAAGAATGTCTAAAATTCCAACATGCCTAAAGCCATTGACAACAATCTCAGGTCTAGACTTGAGGTAATCGTACAACTCAATCATCCATCTTGCTCCTACAGGTTTCACAATGCTTAACCTGAGATCCACAGGTTGTAGTCGTCTGCTCAAAGGGCCACTTCCGAGCTGCTCAGTTATTTTGGTAGCATACCATTCATTAAACTTTGCACGAAGGAAGTCCTTAGCTGGTTTATTAACGCTGACATCTAGAGGCTGCAACGTATCCGTACAGTTGGGTGGCACAATTACATAAAAGATGTTATTGGCTTTTAGTAATGACAGCACCCTATCGGTAACTTGACCACTGAATTCATCGAAGATAACCAATGAAGGGTAGGTTGGTGGGAGTTTCAAAGTTGTCTTCTTTTCTTGTAAATAAGGAAAAATAATTTTGCTGATATATTCCACCATTGTATCCTCGTTGCACCAGTGGTTGTGTGTTGCTGTGATGTGCCATTTCGGTGGAAATGAGACAGAAGGAAGGCATTTCGTTGTTGTTCCTTTGTAAACAAGTTGAACAGGAAGAAAATCTCCTGTTAAACTCCCAGCAAAAACTGCAGTTATCTGCCTCTTATCGTTAATGCCAGCAATCTCTACCCTTTTTGATCCCTCCTTCTCCATCGTCCATTCTGACACTGGGATGTATTTAATCCCTGTCTGGTCCCAGTTTATTATTAGATCATAAGGTATCTCTGCCATTTCCACAACTGCCTTGATGTCAAGCAGGAACTGGTATCTTACTTCTTCAAAATTCTTCACAATCAACTTGGACTTTGTTGTTGCCTTCCGCTTAACAAAGTTCATTTTCCCCAAGAAATACTTTGCCCAACTTTTCTTCAAGGCGATGTGACCACCATTGCATTCTAATGACATCGGCTCTCGATGCTGCACTATTCCAGTTCCTGCAGCTATTACAATGGAGGTGTTGACAACCCCTCCAGCTTCTCTTATGATCCGGATATATAAACGTAAATCCTTGCTTAGCTTGTCACTTAACATTGCTGGCCTACCCCTCTTCTTTTTTTCAAGTTCGTCAATGGAAATTATCTCGTTAGTTTCTTTTCTGTGCGATTCAGTAGTTCTGATGATCTCCTTTTTCCAGTCATTTACTGTACTCCACTTTAACTCTGGATGCTTTGTGGCAAAATGCTTGATAGCTGTCGCTGTGCCGTGTTGGACGGCATGATTACCAATGGCAGCTCTCTCTTTGTCAGTATAAAAGGTATAACTCCCTCGCTTTCCATTGCCTGATGGATGGCAGCGAGAATCATCACTAACAAACTTTTGCACCGCGTTATTTGCTGCCTGAATTGTAGACGATGGCACAAGCTTCGACAGTGGTCCATCCAGACTGGGCAGGACTGCGGCCACAGCGTTGGAAGACGAGGTGGCAGATGAATTTGAAGACTTTGGCTTAAAATACTTGTAAAGAGACATCACTTCCGTTTGAACACTGACTTTCTAATAGCTATTGTAAAAATTAAAATTTCGTGAATAATATTTTCGTGATCACATGCAAATTCACGAAAATCACGAAAATTTGAGACCACGAAAATTTGGAGCTATACGGTATGTCACAGCTGCTTGTGACATGAGAACTTTTTCTCAGTAGTACCAGCACTTATATCCACTCATGCATTGCAATGCTATACACATGCGCACCAGAGAGAGAAATCTATTGAGATGAAAACAAGGGATCAGCAGGATCCAGTTTAGATCCAATGATTTTATCTTACTAAATTAGAATTGCTGCTTATACACTTCACATTATATGTTGTGAGCTGAATCCCTTAACGCCCCTCCTCCCTTAGCATAGTTTGGAGATGCCCCCCAATTCCTATATATACTACACTATGAAATCTTGCCCTAACATTATATCTATTATGGGCTGAATAGGTTTACCATTGTGTGATGAGTTTCATGTGTGTACCTGTTACAAGCAATACAGGTGCCATGCTGTTTAATTGGCGAGTTTTAATCACTTGCACACTCGCAAGACAACATTGCGTTTGAGCAGTACCATATGTATGTTGATGAATGTAGATATAAAATTTTGTATGGTTTCCCTTGTCTGCTTTTAAAAGTTCATGCATGAGATTGTGTCGGTTTAGTAAAGGATATAGTTTAGTGCTCCATGTAGTTTCAGTTTTAGTGTGTTGTGTAAATTAATAATGGGTAATCCCTCTCTGTAACTTAGTGACCTCCAGGGTATGCAAAATGATTGATCAATTGTATTATGTACAATAGTGAATACTACTTTGTTCAAGGTCAATGTACTATTGTGTTGATAGTTAAATGTACTTTATACGTGTACATACACATACACACACACACACACACACACACACACACACACACACACACACACACACACACACACACACACACACACACACACACACACATACAAATCACGATGTACATATTGAAGGTAACTGAGTTACTAGGTCAAATATGTTACTGTGAAGCTATCAACCTTGCACACAATAATGTCAGATGTTGTGTTTACCTTGTAGCCAACATCTATGTCTAGTAGTTATATAGCATGGATATGCATATGCATAATGTTTACAATAAGACCACCTTTATAATAAAACTACCATAAAGCAAAACATACAAGTGTTTCTCATGTACCTAATATGTTATCACTGTTATGTATTTATGGGTGGATTATTTATCTATTGATGTTACCTACTACAGTACCGCTCAAACGTAAGGTCGCAAGTGATTAAAAAACTCACAAATTAAAGGGCGTGGCACCCATTTCCTTTGCGAGTATTTATCCTGTTTCATATGAGATGAATACTTGAGAAGGAAATGGGTGCTATGCCCTTTAATTAGCGAGATTTTTAATCACTCACTGTGAGCAAGTGTGACGTTACATTTGAGCAGTACCGTACCTAAGTAGATATGTACAATATGTCTAAATACATAAGTTTTACTCCAGTACTCCAGTAATCTCTGTAGTATTATGTAGCTGTATTAGAGTGGGAGAGGTGTATGTAACTTTGTGTATGTACATAGTTGTGGGTGCATGTACTTAGACTCTATTTAGGCTGTTTTGGGTGGGTAATAAATCTCATATACTCCACCTTGTTTTCTAATATACTCCACGCCTTTAAGCACAATATGACATATGCTCAAAATCGGATTTGTCCAATCGCTATGCGTTGTTCACGTGCAGTGATTTAACGAGCGCGATTATTTAGTCACATGAGGACGCATAGTTGCCATGGCGCTAGTATTATCGTAAGAAAACCAGCCGCTTTTGCCGAGCCTACAGCAGAAACAGCCATGGATGAGGTAAGTGATCTGAGTGTAATGTGAAATAGAGTCTAAAGCAGTTATACGGGCACAATGTGGAGTCTATGAAATTTATAAACCCTCAGGACCTTAGTAGCGCCCTCGCTTCGCTCGTGCGCTACAGCCCGGGCCTTCGGGTTTATAAATTTCATAGACTCCACATTGTGCCCGTATAACTATTATATATGCACAGTAGGCTGCCAGCACCATTTTTTGCTCCAAGACAGATTAAAACATATATAAAGTGGAATTCCATCTAGTAGTGATATCAAATTTGAGCTTATGTTGAGGTATACTTCAACTTTCCTATATTCTTTTTAGATTGTGGTTGGCAACTGAAGAGCGATGAAAGTGTCCCACTATGTTTCAGCATATTGCAAGTATATCATTTATGGTCCTTTGTACAAACAGCCCATCTTTTATTACAAGTTGCAGAGAATGTGCAAAGCACCCAAAATGAGCAAAAGAGGCATCATTCATGGCTTTAACCATATTGCTTGCATTGTCACTTATAACTATATGCACTTTATCACGAGGTATCTCCCAGTTTTGAAGCATCCACTCCATTTGTGCTGCAATGTGCTCACCAGTATGAGATTCTTCCACTGCCTGTGCATGCAGGACTGCAGAAACCTTAACAAATGTATCATCAACCCAGTGTGCAGTTAAACTTAGTAAAGAAATTATACTAACGCTACTGCTCCATACATCTGTGGTGAAACTTATGTACTTGGCTGTACCAATCAGCTTACACACTTCTTTCATGCCAGTAAAAATCTTAGGTACAATTGTATCTGTAAAATACTTACGGTTTGGACATTTGTAGTGAGGTTCCAAAGTTTGTAGGACTCTTTTGAAACCAACATCTTCAACCATCAATAACGGCTGGCAATCTACTGCTAACATCTCACCAATTCTCTTGTGCACACGCTGAGATCTGGTGTCATTTATGTCCCAAGGCTTCGATAGTTCTTGCACTTCCTGTAGGGAGAGTTGGTGCTCGATTTTTCTTTTACTTGTTTCTTTCCAAGGTGGAGTTTCTTTGGCAGCTTTACGTTCACTATTTTGTGTATTACGTCCAGGTGTTTAGTGAGATGGCTCACTAAGTTTGTAGTTGTATACGACTTTGTACTGCTCCCTCCCTTTGAAACCTTCGCCTGGAAAGTATTATAAACTGCATATTTTGTGTCTTCATCCACCACAAAAAACTCCCAAATGACGGAGCGTTTCTTCGCCATTTTCTTTTTTTTGTTTCAAGAACAATCGAAATAATATGCATGCACAAATATCATGTGATTATATCATATCGGCCAACTTTAAAACTTCGATCCGATTCTGATATACAAAAAATCTTACTGATATATGGTTAAACCGATACTCGACCAGATTATCGATACAACACTAAAACACACAGAGAGCACATGTGAAGGCTTTGGTTGCTGTATACACACCCACAGAAACGCTGAGACACTTGTGCACTACTGAGGTGATAAGAGTCAGTACAGGTAACTCCTTCAGGGTAGAGACCATTATCCCACATATTCTACACTATATACAACCAGCCACATGACATGTGGACATCACTAACTACACTTCATCACATAGCAGGTCATATTTCAGTACCCAATGGAATATCTGTAACTTGTAATGCATAGCCAATTGGTAGGCTAATTGGGGCGAGCCTGAGCGAGCCCCACACTAGGGAGTCAGCGGTGTAATAGGACACGAATACAATAAATTACGATATAAAGCGGATACCTTACACATGCTTCCAGATCATTCTCCTTATACGGTGTGCGTAGTCCATACAAGTGCGTATAGTCGTCCATTCCACGGAGGACTTAACGCGTAGATTACTGCTTAGCCATATATGGTATGTGTAATGGTTCATTTCACGGAGGAGTTAACGGCGTAGATTACTGTTTAGCCATATTTGGTATGTGTAATGGTTCATTTCACGGAAGTTAACGGCGTAGATTACTGCTTAGCTATATTTGGTATGTGTAATGGTTCATATCATGAGAGTTATTGGTGTAGATTACTGTTATGCCATGTAAGTGAGCACGTGTAACTATTGAATGGATACGGAGGAATGTCTTTGACGTAGGAGGGAGCAGTACAGGCTCAGAAGGGATGCAGAAACTCCTGAAGAGACAGAAAGGAGAAGGCATAGAAACCATGAATTTATGCGGCATCGAAGAGCTGCAATGACGTGAAAAAAGGTAGTTAAGTAGTATACTCTCAGATCAAAGACTTGACCTTTATATCAACAACTATCATACCATCAATGAAAGCTTTGCAGATGTGTCATAGTGATTTTGCACAGGCTATATTGATTCTTAGACACTCTCCTCCATAAAATATTATGAACTCTGCAATTCCAGAATTCCTTACATTGTTTCTGCCATCAATGCTTCAAATATATACTAAGGCTCAAACGAATAACCGATTATTCGTATTAATATTCGTTGGCATAGTATTCGAATAATAAAATTAACCCCCGAATATTCGCACAAGATCGTTATACAATGGCACGTGATTAGCTGTAAGCAATTAAGGAAGCGGAGACGATGCCATTGAATGGAAAGAATGGTGTTGAAGAAGCGAACAGTAGAAATAGCATTAGGCAGCCACTAATTGGTGAAGATGTACTAATGCTGTGGCAGATCGCCATAAGCACAAGACTTCATATGGATTCATGGTTTACTCCAGATACTTCTACTTTGTTATAAACACTTTCCATCACAATATCGCTGCGGTAATCCTTTCAGAAAGGGCACTATGCTACCCTTTTCTTCTCAGTAAGTTATTCATACGAAGCCACAAACTTGTTTGTGGTTCTTTATAGGTTTCTTGGTAGTGGCCACCTTAATTACTGGATTGCATTCATAGCAATGAAACCTTACATCGAATATTCGAGTATTCGGACAATAGTTGAGTAAATATTCGAATACAGAAAGCTACTATTCGTTTGAGCCTTAATATATACACTTGGGCTCGCCCCACGATGCTGTTAGCATTTGTCTAGTAAGAGCATAGCAACGTATAGTGTAATGGTATGAGAACAAATGGTCTTAGCTCAGAGGAGATGGTACTAATGAACAGGGTCTCTTATGAGACTAACATGTACGCAAGTGATCTGATTGGCTAATTTCTGTACATGACTGGAATAACACTACCAAATATGGCAACAATGAAGCCATAATACCATCAATAACCACATCCTGTGTCATTCCTTATAAGGTAATGTCCTATACAAAACAGTAAAATTTAGGTTTGCATTTTCTGCCAAAAGTACGTGCCACCAAAGACTAACTATCCTTCACACTACACATAGACATACACAAACATGTACGCATGCACAATGCAAATACACAACACACACAGCGTACACATGTATGCAATACAAACACAACACAAACAGACATTTAGATACTCACCAAATAGTGATATCCTTATTTCTTCTCTATTGTTGTGCTTCTGGTACATCACACCATCCTAAAGAATGACATGTTGTCATGACAACACTGACATCATAGAGTCCTAACTATTATGTATGAATGCTAACAAGTCTAACATCTGGGCCAAGCACCAACTCGTGATTGTGTGCACCAAATAACAGTGAAAAGTAACAAGTGATGTGTACCGCTCGTTTGTTAAGCAGTTCAACATATTTGATGATAAAGTTGAAGCTACTGACAGCAAAGAACTAGCCTTCTAATTTTAAGTATATTATATTTACACAACAACAAAACTAACCTTGTACAAATCCATCCGTAACTTTCGCCTTGTAGCTCATATTGAGCAACAATAAACTTCACGGTGCTCTTCATTTAGAGATGCATCTAATGATATACAAGATCAGGTGATGGTGCTCTTTAAAAGGAGTAAAGCAATTGCTTGCAACAGATCACATCGTGAAGAAGACAGATCGTCACCGGTGTTAAGAAATCGCTTTGCTAGTTGAAAATGGTAAGTTCTACATACTAATAACTTAGATATTTCTGCTTATTATTGATAGGTGAATCTGTACTACAATTTGTATTAGCCCTTACTACTTCCTGCGGTTTTGGTGACGTTACAAACTTGCTAAGTAAAAGAATACGCAAATTTCATAAAACTTGCGGGTTTTCAGGGTAGGCACTGCATAAATTACTGTAGTCCTTAAAGGGTTTTAAACAAACACTATTGCTAACTATAGGGCGAAGATAGTGACTGCAATGTGTAGCTTTGATTGCTCTATTAGAGTAGTTACATGACTGCTCTATTAGAGTATCTCGATCATTTTAATGCAGCGAGAGATGAAAAGTGAAGTGTTGCTGAGGGTTTAATAGCTATAAATGGTGTCAGTTAAGTGCAACTACATGTATGCTACTGAAATACAGTGGTATATAGTTGTTTGATATGACAAATTGTCAGTGCAACAATGTTTATGTGCCACTGAGCTAAATTTAAAAGGGGGGTTCTGTCAAAACCCCAGAAACCCCTCTAGATCCGCCACTGCAGCATGTTACATAATTCAATCTAATTCCAATAATAATTAAGATTTATTCTAAACAATGCTCTATTGTTACAGTGCAGTTCACTGCAGTATTGTCAGCTAAATAGAACTCAACATATCTGACAATACAACATGGTTTACTAGAACCAAACACTGTGGCAAAATGTATAATATGCACACGTCACACAATTACCATAATGTCATGTCCTACTGTACTCCCCCTTGGTACACCAGTATTATCCACATCACTGTGATATATTTGACCTTGATCACACATCACTGTGATATATTTGACCTTGATCACACATCACTGTGATATATTTGACCTTGATCACTCATCACTGTGATATATTTGACCTTGATCACACATCACTGTGATACATTTGACCTTGATCACACATCACTGTGATATATTTGACCTTGATCACACATCACTGATATATTTGACCTTGATCACACATCACACAAATCATAGTCTGATGATATAGCGCAACCAAACATGGCACTTGAAATTGGCATTATTATTAAAAGTATACACATGTAATGTAGAATTTAGCTAGGAAATCCACACAAAGTGTTGGGGGCTGAAAAGGGCTCTGGGAACACTGCCGTCAATGAAAATTTAGGTATTACTTTCAAAGCTATAATAGGGACTATGTATGGGTAGTGAAACAGGTACAGCATAATTATAGGTTTATAACCAAACCAAAATGTGTCTTCAGAGCATCTGAAACAGCTTTGCATTTTACTTGCTGAATTTTTAACTGAAACTAAATACTAGATGCCTGAACACTCGTAGCCCAATATTGAGGATATAGAATGTGTACCATGCCTCATAGGTGAACGCACACACACACACACACAAACGCACACGAGGCAAAGCAAATCCTTTGACTACTGTGTCTACCCAGTGAACCAGCAGTGGGACACAAGTGAGCACAGGAAAATTCCCCTGGGGCTCAACCATCAGGAGGCTATACCATGTCTCAGATGAAGAGAGGTCCCACCTGAACCTTCACCCACTGAGTGAGATG
Organism: Dysidea avara; assembly: GCF_963678975.1. Classification (NCBI taxonomy): domain Eukaryota; kingdom Metazoa; phylum Porifera; class Demospongiae; order Dictyoceratida; family Dysideidae; genus Dysidea; species Dysidea avara. Next base: position 32,511,002 of record NC_089277.1, read on the forward strand.
TGAACAGATGGCATTTGTATCCCTGGAAACCCAGTGATGTTACAGCTGCACATGTACACTAGTGCACACACACACACACGAGGCAAAGCAAATCCTTTGACTACTGTGTCTACCCAGTGAACCAGCAGTGGGACACAAGTGAGCACAGGAAAATTCCCTGGGGCTCAACCATCAGGAGACTATACCATGTCTCAGGTGAAGAGAGGTCCCACCTGAACTTTCACCCACTGAGTGAAATGTGAACAGATGGCATTTGTATCCCTGGAAACCCAGTGATGTTACAGCTGCACATGTACACTAGTGCACACACACACACACACCTTGACTATTAGTAGAAGCTTCTCCAGCCATAACATCTTGCAAGTACATCAGCTACTGGCCTAGCTAATGTCTGCTACATTATTGGTCTGGCTTCTCATGAAAATATCTATAAAATATTAAACATACATACTAAGCAGACATTTAATTCACAAGATACAGACACGCGTAGGCACACATGTACAGTTACACACAGATTGTACATAACAACTTGTGAACATAAGAGCCAAATAAATTTGACAGCATTAAACAAATAAGCAACTACTTGATCCTCCAGCAACATTGCTAGAAACTATGGATAGAAAAACAACTTCTTATGTTACTGAGACTTACTATGTCAATGAGAGTAATCCACTAGTTGACGAACGGCTTTACACTCATGCATCGTGGTAGGCACTATATGGAATATATCAAGGAAATGTCACAACACTGCTAACAATGAAAACTCGTGAGTTATCACTAGCTCGTACGAGTTATAAACATTAACTCGAACATTACCAGACCCTTAAAAACATCGCGAAGTTAGATCAGCACCAATACGCAAAACAAACATCAGCAATATAGCGACATATAAACACAAGCGATCTTACCTGATACGAAGCACATATTCCAAAAGAAAATGCAACGCGACAGGCCACAGTTCGTCAATCCTTTGGATCCGAGTTTGAATCAATCAGAAGATTGATGCGCACGTGCCAGCACGTGACACCATTGGAGCTGACTTGAACCATATGCTTGAACCAATGAACAACCTTTGGTTGCTAGCTTTATGAAAATGCAGTGATTAATTATTAGGATAAAAATCATGAAACTCATGCAATGAAAATAGCTATGGCAAGGCTATTTTGAAAATTATAGCCGGCTAGTCTATCAAAAAATAAATAAATATCATTACTTTTTCATTGGTTTTGATTGATAACTAATTTTCAAACGAATTTTAATTTATCATAATGAATACCCTGTGAAAATATGATTTCACTGCATTTTCATAGCTATGTATATACTATATACCATACTAGCTATGAATTATAGCTACCAGACCAGCTGATCGAGTGACTCAAAACTCCACTTTTCAGTAATAGCTATCATGAATGCAAAGTCTTTCAACGAAGTTTTTCTTTAGTTTAGTTCCACTATATGTGACTTGTCAATACGACTAAACTCCTGTGATTCTTCCAGTGCTTGAGATGGTGTTGAAGTACATTTTGTATATTGCACATCAAGAGTAAAATTGTGTCATAGCTAATGATTCAGAGTCAATGAAGAGGTTGCTATAGCTACCCTTGTATAGCTACAATTATTAGCTATAATGGTAACTCCAACATGCATGAGGTATTCGGGATATTACCCTTCCTGAATTGATCATTTTATGTTACCAGCTTTCTTAACCGAACATCTGTGCATGTGACATTTGTAAAACATCCATGTATGTAGGATTTAAAGCTGTCAATACTAGCTGTCAATTCATTTTAGCTATATACATGCAGGGCATATAGCCATAGTAGCAAATTCACATGTAACTAAATACTCATTATGTAGGTATTATGAACAATCAAGATTCTCTAAATAATATTATAGCCAACTATAACTATATGATAGTTACGCCGGTAGTACCAAGATAATCTAAAGTCAACATTTAATTTTCATGTTGCATGTGATGGTGCTGTATATGTATTACACCTCAGGTGTATATAGCTATGGATCAGTGCTAAAGTTCATTTTAAAGATCTTTATTTAGATCACTTTGACGTGATAATGAAGTTCAGTGTATTATCACTATACAGTGACAACTGTCCTTTTGTCCCTTCCTCTAATTGCCAGCTATTAGATCTGCCCCTGTGTATGCTGTACTTGCATGTATGTGGTGATCACTGCATAGATTCATGTTTCAACAGAAGCTGCAAGCTTGTTGTATACTTTCCATGTTTAATCCTTGATCATGATAGGGCTAGAACACACAACTGGTAGATATAGGTAATATTATACACTGTTCATCTGTCTACTAAGTATAAATATGTACAGTATCATATTATAATACAGATGTTAGCTAGTGTAGCTCTGTATCAGAATCACATCATGTATAATGTACACGTATGTGATGTCATAACAAAGAGAGTAGCTATATGTTCCTAAAAATTAGTGCTAGGCCTGAGTCAAATATAAAATTATTTCAGGAATTTCCCAAAAATTCCACCTATTGTGCTGTTCACTATATTAATCAGTCAATGCTCTATTAGAGTATTTCACTACAAAATGACTGTTCTATAATTATTATAGAGAGTATTGATCTAAGGAGCTATGTACAATGCATTTGAGTGCTCTATTGCAGTTTGCAGTTTCCACTGACTGCTCTATTATAGAGAGTGTCAATCTATTTTCACGTAATTAAACTCCACAGTTTGATATCCACCTATTATGCTAGCATAGCACGCTGGACTATTGTGCTTTTTAGTATACTGAAATATTTGATGCAGGCCTAATTTGTGGCTGATATCAGTATATGTGAGCCCTTCTGTGGCACACTGATATAGCTTAGAGGCATTTAGCTACATGTTGCTATATTATTGAGCATAATATTGCTGGAAAATTTAAATGAGACTCTGCATTTTTAAATGAATCTCAGCTACTAAAGCTCAATTTATTTTGTGATAACTATTTTATGATTTTAGCCAATTATATAATATCATTTAGTTTGTTTCCAAATTCAATGTCATGATGACTAAATGATTTTCTGTGAGTGGCATGATCCCAGATCTATAGATCTAGCTGGAGTATGCTACTCATGTTGAGTAGTGTGTTTATACAGCAGTTAGAGTTCCCTTAAATGAGACTGCACCTTCAACACAAAATAAGCAGTGTAGTTACTATGATGTAATCAATATTGCCACAAGTCACAGTAAGTTTTGCAGATGCTTTAATAAAGCAGTCAACTAAACTAAACTACTCTAATAGAACATACAGTTACTATGTGTAGAATTATTTTATTATAAATGCAAGTAGCTATAGTGTATCAGTGTATTGTAACTGGCACAGTTTTCCTTACCAGCTACAACAAACACATGTGTACTATAGCTATACACATATAAAGCATGTATCCCATAAAGCAAATCTTTTTATTTTGTGCCATTTCTTTTAAAAATAAATTCCTAAGAACATGAATTCCCATAATCAAAAATAATTTTCCTTTACATGATCCAATGATAATTGTTTTCTCACATATTCTTTGAGTTTTGCTGCAGTGATATTAGTGATATTAGTTATATTTGTGACTGGGCCTACAAAATTTGCCTCCATCAAATTTTCACTACTGGTAACTTTTTATTCCATGAAACTATGAACATACAATTTCAGCCCTGCTCACAAGTTACAGAATACACATTATATCTTATTCCAGTAGTGCAATATGATCCACTGTGCGATGGGGTGTATTTTGTGTCCACATGCCTTGTTTTCATAGGCCCAGTCACATATAATGGTTAACAGGATAGCCAATTACAGTAAACTTCTAATCCAGAATGGCTGTTCAGTATCTATCTAAGTTCTTGACTTCAAATAGCTACTGAAATTCATTCCTCCTATTATTCGTAGATCCTATGCTTGTAAATGACTGTGAAACTCCCTTCTGTTAAACTTTTAGCTTTGACATCAACCTGCTATACCATAGCACATATTCTTGACAAATGCAGTACATTTTGAGGTATACAGCATAGATATAATACACCCGGTAAATAAATTTTTAGCATTTAGCCAGCCAGAATAACGTTACACTGTGAATCCTTGCATGTTAAAATGAAACTCTAATAGAGCAGTCAGTAACTCAGAAGAATGGCTATTTTATTACAGAATGTCACTTCCAAAAAAGAAAGATATTGTCTATATACATTTTATTACAAACAGTTGCTAACTTATTATCTTGTAAAACACAAATAGTAAAGAGCTTGAAGCAGTTTAATTATGTGCACAATAGAGACCATAGAGCATACTGCACAGCATAATTGGCTGGTGCCTAGCTTACATACTTTATAGTAGTATCCAACACAAACCTTCAAGCTAGCTAAGAAAGAATTTTACGATCTGAGTGTATACACCCAATTAAATTTATAGCGTCAGCACATGTAATTGTTCACATAGTAAACTTTCCTCTATGACCACCTGTCACAGGAATTTTGGCTTGAGTTTATGGGTATTTCCCTTGTCAGTTCCTGAATCCACCAATTTAGAGTGGTGGCTTTGCACTGAAGACTACCAGACCTGCAAATTTTGTGTTACTTCCCATATTCCTATAGCATGATGGTTAGGACATGATATGAAAGGTAGCTAAAATTATAAAGATCATCCCATGCATGGTATTCAATCTGGTCAGTGTAGGATTGCCACACTACATCAAGCATTACAATAACAGTATATTTAATTAAGGGAAATAACCAAAATAATAATTAATTATTGAAATTGAGAAGTGTATAAACCATCATAAATCTGATCCTTGTGTGATGAGCATATTCTAACACAGAGTATGTGCCTAAACATCTGTGACAGACAATAATATTGTGAACTCTTCTGTGACATATTCTTGTAAAGTATTAAACATGTACTTGTAGTAGCTATTTTAAGCAGCTGTTGATGATGCTGTCATAATTTTTAGCATGATAACAAGAAAATTATGTGAATTCTTGCATGTACGTACATTTGGGACATGATCACAAGTATACAATGTCATACACCTTATAAGTTGGATATTAACATAGTGGTAATTGGATGTAATGTACAAACAGGTCAGTAGCTATAGTTATGGTACAGCATCTCTTGCAAGTTAGAACATGGCAAAAATAACTTTTAAAATCATTTATTTCACCAACTTGTTTCATGTTCATGCATTGCTAGCTCCATTGTAGCTACAGAAAATATTTCATGAATCTAGTTGCAAGAATGCCAAAACACAGAGTATTAATGCTATGCCTATAATAGTTCAATCCAGCAATTCAACTCAGTTTAGCCTGTAGTATAGAGTACTTATGTTCCACCATGGAATACAAATGGAATGTGGCAGACAATTATTTTAAAACAAGTAATGATGTATTATATAAGATACATCAAAACTGTATATTATATAGTTATACAACGGCCACGAGTGCTCTGCCTGATATAAACGCACGAGCCTGAGGGCCGTTAGGCCCGAAGGCAAGTGCGTTTATACAGGCAGAGCACGAGTGCACGTTGTATAACTGTTATGTACCAGTCTCACAAGACAGCTGTAACACTTATAAAGGCCAGGATTCTAACATCGATTGTGGGTAACCAAGCTGGACGTTGCGATGACGTTCCCCCTGCAGTACTGCAGCCACCTGAGATATTGAAAGCTAGTACGCTATGGGTTATATCACTAACCTGCATTCGCTGTTCGACTCTCATCATGTAGTGCTCAGCATGCCAGCGTGATCACTCAATCGCCATATAGACTAAGCGTCAGACTAATCGCCATAGTGATTCTCTCGAGCAAAAAAAAGTAGCTAAATAGACGTTTTAAGTATACAAAACCTAACTACTAAACGATGCTAGTCTAATTCTTACTATTCACACTGGCTAAACTCGAATCAGGTGGCATGACAAAACTGGTTACCACAATCGAACGTAAAGGTTAGTATTATTTAGAACTATGATATATTTGTTTTATTGATTCATTGTCGAAGTGGGCTACAGTTTAATCTGGGCTAAGATGGCACCAGACTAGTAAGGCGTATAAGTATGTTTATATATATATGTAGACTAGAGTTGTGGCCACCCGTGTTGGATTTTTCGATCGCCATTGGCTGCTTGTAAAAATTATACGTATTGGTGACGTTATGGCCCACAATCGACCTTTACATGTCAGGCTATAAAAGAATTCGAGTGATCTGTGAAGTGTCTTTCCACCTATTAGGTGAGGTGTCGTAGTGGTCTTCGCCACCGGCACTTGTGCTATGCTGCACAAAACCGCAGCCAGTGCAATATCTGTATATTGCACTGCGGTCGGTGCATTATAACTTATAATGCACTCGTTGTGGTCTAAAAAACCGCAACCAGTGCGTAATAAGTTATAATGCACTCGCTGTGGTCTGCAGCAGTGCAATATACAAATTATGGCACTGGCGGTGCCTTTGAACTGCCCACGCAGAGTGGTACATTAAATTATAAGGAATACTATGAATATTGTGATTTTAAACATGTTGTAACTGATTATGCTGCAAACTATGTCAAGTGAGAAATCCTTACAAACAAATGTATATGGTCTAATAAAGTAGTCAAGCAAACTATTAATTCATAAAACTGTTTTTCTTTACTAACAGTTACCAGCTACAGCCCACACATACATATAATAGCTATACATATGTACATGCACATAATAATGTAGAGAAAGTGATTAGCAATTTTAGTATGCCTTTTCTCTATAAAACTTTCCTTTATATGATCTATATAACTTTTAAATTAACCATTTGTTAGTACTTTGCTTCTAGGATTTTCCAAGAGGGGTGCTAAGCAGGGGCAACTATAGTGGGGCTAAAATGTGGCAACTGGTTAATACAACCAGTAGCTAGTACAGTGTAAGAAGTGCACTCAACATAAGGATTCTGGGAGCATGCTCTCAGATGAAAATTTTGCATATTAATAACTTTTGAGGTTGAATTTGGGACTGAACCTTATCAAATAAGCATTGTGAGCCATTTGAATTTCTAGCTGTGGTAACTAACTTCATAAAAAAGGCACAGCGTATTAAGTGCTGCATGCAGTATGGTTTGAGGTCAAAGTTAAAGTTCAATATAGGTCTATGATTAATTGTAGTGATGGATGTTCTATTAGAATAGCTGACTGTTTTATTAGAACATTTCAATTTTTATGTAGCAGTCTTACCCTTTTGATACCTCTTGTTGATTCCTATATGGAAGAGAATTGTTCTTCTCTTCTCACTCTTTCCATGTTTTCATTTCCCATGTATGCTTTAGATGTAACTGCAGCTGTATACTGTAGCTTCTACTATCTTTCTAGCTAGCATACAATAAAAGTTTGGAGTGGGGGTTCTTCACCCCCACATGCACCCTCTAAATCTTCCCTAGTATATATATATATATATACTAGCATTGGTACCTGCCCTATGTGCAGGACAAAACATTTTAATGCCATAAACAGACACCAAGCATTAAACACCATGTAGCTAAAGCTAGGTAGCATGCATTTTTTTTTTACTTTTAAAATATGAAGTTTATTTTGTCTGTGGTTTTGACAGGAATGTAGCTCGATTATTTAATGAGATGTCCCTACCAGTGCCTTTAACATGTTGTAAAGGACAAACAAAAGCATTGGTACCTGCTTTACATGCAGGACAATTAATAATACATTGGGAATTGGGCCTAGCATAAATGTTATAGTGTGTGTATAGCATGCCTGTTAGTGCATGATCCTTATGCCTTCTTTTAACTATGTATAGTGAAATAATGAACATGCAGTGTTAGTTATACTACATGAAAGCTAAGGCAATACCTACATGACAGGAGGTGTACACATAGCACATTTTCAGTATGCTATGCAGTAATGTTGTAGTGACACATGTTGCCATACAAACCCCACGCAGGTGTTTAAACATTATCATTAATTGTCCTATCATTAAGGTAATGTATGATCCTTTAAGCAGACCTAGATCTAAAGTGAAAGGATGTAAACAGGATTAGTGAAATAGTTGTGTGAGGTCAAGCAATTGCACACACAGTTCCTCAGTGTAAACTATGGTATCTGCATGATGCCAGTAGTAATATCACTCTTCAGATGTACAGTAGTACCTGCCCATGCAATCATGCAATTACGTTGTTTCTTTTCTACAGCAGTATAATGTCATACAGCTGCAGATTGAGTATGAAAGAAGCTTTTACCTAGAGACAGGACAAACACATGCACTATGTTAGCAATTCACCTGCACTACTACAAAAGTGCTATAAGAGTCCCTATGATGAATATGTGTGCCAGTGCTGAAAAACTGTGAGCATAAGAATATATGGATAAAAAAATTGTATGGAACAGACTGGTAGAACAAAAAGCTGCATCAAAAATTCCCAAAACTGAATAAAGGCCTATAAAAGTGTGTATTGATTTGCTACAACAAAACTCACTTTGCCAGATGACCTGTGGATCACACCATAATAACAACCAAGCATTAAATATCAGTGCCATTCATGCCCTGCAACATGATATGAATGGTGATATCGGCATTTTTAATACCACTATCTTGCAAAGTATACCAAAATTACTCCAGAAGTAGCTAAACTACTGTAGTAATACAACGCATAGGTGTGAACAATGTGGATGGTTCTAGTAGTACCTGTTGTATTATGTAGGCTATACATGGAGCATCATTTGACATAATGTCTTGACCACAAAAAAAACATTACTTTATTGGTACCTGCCCTACAATGTAGAAGTTGCCATATTGTAACAATACTACACTCCCTAATGTTCCCTTTACGACACTACAACCTGTACCTATTGTCATCACCTCTATAACCTCCCTACATTTACAGCACTACTATACTGCATGTATGATATTTTGAGCAAGCTAGCTACTACTGACTGTTATTACGACCTGTACAGCTACTACTATCTGTTATCAACCAATGCAGTGGAGGACACCTACATAATCTGGACACTTGGTAATGGTCCTAAAGTATCCCTTAATATGTAAACTGACCTGGAAAATCAGGACACCTTGATAATCAGGACACATTTGGTCAGCTCCAAGGTGTCCTTACTACACAGGTTTCACTGTAGATCTAGAGTGAGAGAAAAATAGCATGAAAAGAATTTAACAGAAAACCTGTTACCAAAAAGGCTGCCAAAACGAAAAAAAAAGTAGTAGCAAAAAGGTTGAAAAAAAAAAAGCTGCAACCAAAAGGTTTGGAAAAGGAAAAAAAAAATTAACAACTGGGACTTGAACTAACGTCTACCACTTGCACAAATTTCGCTTGTGGTTACAGAGGTGTTAAATGTTGTTTATAAAGGCATGCTTAAGTTGAATGGCAATAGGTGTTTACTTGCGTTTTGCATGTGGTTTACAGAAAGAATTCAGGCGAATTTTTGCTCTACACCCTTGCACTAAATGCGCTGTAAACCACGAACGACGGCAGAGAGAGCCTTCATTTAAACGCTAGGTTATTCCTGGATGATGAGCGCTTTGTTTGGTGCCAAAACCGCTTCGACACGTGCAGCAACTGGCGAGAAGAATGCGTGAACTCAAATGGAATGCAGACAGACAGACGGCTTTTTAGCTTTATATATATATCTAATCCAAAACAGCCAGCTGTAAAAAAAGTGTACGGCCCTCAAAAAGGCTATGGTGAAAAAAGATGTGAAATCCAAGGTGGCGGCCAAGAAATGGCTGTGATGGTAGGTTAATGGTAAAAATTTTAATAACAACAATTCAGGTGAATTTTTGTGCCGCTTGGTCTTGGCAAAAAATTCATCTAAATTGCCGTTATTAAAATTTTTACCATTAACCTACCATCACAGCCATTTCTTGGCCGCCACCTTGGATTTCACATCTTTTTTCACTATAGCCTTTTTGAGGGCCGCACACTTTTTTTACAGCTGGCTGTTTTGGATTAGATTTCACTTCTTTTTGTATTTGTATACCCCAAAGCCGGCCTATCCGGCCATAGGCCGGCTTTGGGACTTTTTTAACCTGTCTTTTTTTTCTTTTCCACAGGAGGAAGAAAAGATGAAGCAGATGTACTTTAAATATTTCTGATTTTATCAGTAAATGTACAAATTATATATATAATACATATATTTATTGCAGAACTCTCCATGGTTGTTTCTTTGTAACTGAACACGCTACAAAGTGACTTCTTCTTGCTGCTCTCTCTATAGGGTGAATTGTTTGTAGCTGAACAATATACAAGTAAATTCTTCTAGCTGATCTCTCTACAGGGCGGTTTGTTTGTAGCTGAATTCTGTGCAGATGATTTGTTTGCAGCTGAGCTCTTTACAGAATGGTTTCTTTGTAGCTGAACTCTCTACAAGGTAACTTCTTCTAAATGACCTTTCTACAGGGCAATTTGTTTGTGGCTGAATTTTCTACAGGGTGATTTCTTTGCAGCTGAACTCTCTACATGGTGGTTTCTTTGTAACTGAACTCTCTACAAGGTAACATCTTCTAGTTGATCTTTCTACAGGGTGATTTGTTTGTAGCTGAACAAAACTTCTTCTAGCTGATCTCTCTACAGGGAGATTTGTTTGTAGCTGAACTCTATACAGGTGATTTGTTTGCAGCTGAACTCTTTACATGATGGTTTCTTTGTAGCTGAACTCTCTACAAGGTAACTTCTTCTAGCTGATCTCTCTACAGAGAGATTTGTTTGTAGCTGAACTCTCTACAAGGAAACTTCTTCTAGCTGATCTCTCTACAGGGAGATTTGTTTGTAGCTGAACTCTATACAGGTGATTTGTTTGCAGCTAAACTCTCTACATGATGGTTCTTTGTAGCTGAACTCTCTACAAGGTGACTTCTTCTGGCTGACCTTTCTACAGGGAGATTTGTTTGTAGCTGAACTCTCTGCAGGTGATTTGTTTGCACCTTAACTCGCTACATGATGGTTTCTTTGTAGCTGAACTCTCCACAAGGTAACTTCTTCTAGCTGATCTCTCTACAGGGAGATTTGTTTGTAGCTGAACTCTATACAGGTGATTTGTTTGCAGCAGAACTCTTTACATGATGGTTTCTTTGTAGCTGAACTCTCTACAAGGTAACTTCTTCTAGCTGATCTCTCTACAGGGAGATTTGTTTGTAGCTGAACTCTATACAGGTGATTTGTTTGCAGCTGAACTCTCTACATGATGGTTCTTTGTAGCTGAACTCTCTACAAGGTGACTTCTTCTAGCTGACCTTTCTACAGGGAGATTTGTTTGTAGCTGAACTCTCTAAAGGTGATTTGTTTGCAGCTGAACTCTCTACATGATGGTTTCTTTGTAGCTGAACTCTCTACAAGGTAACTGATGTCTCTACAAGTTCACTAGTTTGTAGCTGAACTCTCTACATGGTGGTTTCTTTGTAAATGAACTCTCTACAGGGTAACTTCTTTTAGCTGATCTTTCTAGAGGGTGATTTGTTTGTAGCTGAACTCTCTACAGGTGATTTGTTTGCAGCTGAACACTCTACATGATGGTTTCTTTGTAGCTGAACTCTCTACAAGGTAACTTCTTCTAGCTGATCTCTCTACAGGGAGATTTGTTTGTAGCTGAACTCTATACAGGTGATTTGTTTGCAGCTAAACTCTCTACATGATGGTTCTTTGTAGCTGAACTCTCTACAAGGTGACTTCTTCTGGCTGACCTTTCTACAGGGAGATTTGTTTGTAGCTGAACTCTCTGCAGGTGATTTGTTTGCACCTTAACTCGCTACATGATGGTTTCTTTGTAGCTGAACTCTCCACAAGGTAACTTCTTCTAGCTGATCTCTCTACAGGGAGATTTGTTTGTAGCTGAACTCTATACAGGTGATTTGTTTGCAGCTGAACTCTTTACATGATGGTTTCTTTGTAGCTGAACTCTCTACAAGGTAACTTCTTCTAGCTGATCTCTCTACAGGGAGATTTGTTTGTAGCTGAACTCTATACAGGTGATTTGTTTGCAGCTAAACTCTCTACATGATGGTTCTTTGTAGCTGAACTCTCTACAAGGTGACTTCTTCTGGCTGACCTTTCTACAGGGAGATTTGTTTGTAGCTGAACTCTCTGCAGGTGATTTGTTTGCACCTTAACTCGCTACATGATGGTTTCTTTGTAGCTGAACTCTCCACAAGGTAACTTCTTCTAGCTGATCTCTCTACAGGGAGATTTGTTTGTAGCTGAACTCTATACAGGTGATTTGTTTGCAGCTGAACTCTTTACATGATGGTTTCTTTGTAGCTGAACTCTCTACAAGGTAACTTCTTCTAGCTGATCTCTCTACAGGGAGATTTGTTTGTAGCTGAACTCTATACAGGTGATTTGTTTGCAGCTGAACTCTTTACATGATGGTTTCTTTGTAGCTGAACTCTCTACAAGGTAACTTCTTCTAGCTGATCTCTCTACAGGGAGATTTGTTTGTAGCTGAACTCTATACAGGTGATTTGTTTGCAGCTGAACTCTCTACATGATGGTTCTTTGTAGCTGAACTCTCTACAAGGTAACTGATGTCTCTACAAGTTCACTAGTTTGTAGCTGAACTCTCTACATGGTGGTTTCTTTGTAAATGAACTCTCTACAGGGTAACTTCTTTTAGCTGATCTTTCTAGAGGGTGATTTGTTTGTAGCTGAACTCTCTACAGGTGATTTGTTTGCAGCTGAACACTCTACATGATGGTTTCTTTGTAGCTGAACTCTCTACAAGGTAACTTCTTTTAGCTGATCTCTATACAGGGAGATTTGTTTGTAGCTGACCTCTCTACAGGGTGATTTTTTTTTTTTAGCTGAACTTTCTACATACAAAGTGACTTGTTCTAGCTGGTCTCTCTATAGGATGACTTGTTTCTAGCTGATCTCTCTGCAGGGTGACTTGTTTCTAGCTGAACTCTACCGGGTGATCTGTTCGTAGCTGAACTCTCTACAGGATGATTTGTTTACAGCTGAGCTATCTACATGATGGTTTGTTCATAACTGAACACTCTACAAGGTAACCTCTTCTCGCTTATCTCTTTACAGGATAACTTGTTTCTAGCTGAACTCTCTACATGGCGATTTGTTGGTAGCTAAACTCTCTACAATTCGATTTGTTTGCAGCTGAACTCTCTACATGGTGGTTTCTTTGCAGCTGAATTCTCTACAAGGTGACTTCTTCTAGCTGAACTCTCTATAGGGTGATCTTCTCGTAGCTGAACTCTCTTCAGGGTGATTCATTTGCAGCTGAACTTTCTACATGATGGTTTGTTCATAACTGAACACTCTACAAGGTAACCTCTTCTCGCTTATCTCTTTACAGGATAACTTGTTTCTAGCTGAACTCTCTACATGGTTATTTGTTGGTAGCTAAACTCTCTACAATTCGATTTGTTTGCAGCTGAACTCTCTACATGGTGGTTTCTTTGTAGCTGAACTCTCTACAAGGTAGCTTCTTCTAGCTGATCTCTCTACAGGATGACTTGTTTCTAGCTGAACTCTCTACAGGGTGATTTGTTTGCAGCTGAAGTCTCTACATGATGGTTTGTTTGCAGCTGAACTCTCTACAAGGTAACTTCTTCTAGTTGATTTCTCTACAGGGTGACTTGTTTCTAGCTGATCTCTCTACAGGGTGATTTGTTTGTAGCTGAACTCTGTACAGTTTGATCTGTTTGCAGTTGAACTTTCTACATGGTTGTTTCTTTGTAGCTGAACTCTCTACAAGGTAACTTCTTCTAGCTGATCTCTCTACAGGATGACTTGTTTCTAGCTGAACTCTCAACAGGATGATCTGTTCATAGCTGAATTCTCTACATGGTAGTTTCTTTGTAGCTAAACTCTTTACAAGGTGACTTCTTCTAGCTGATCTCTCTATAGGGTGATTTGTTTGTAGCTGAACTATCTGCAGGGTGATTTGAACTCTCTACAAGGTGATGTTTTCTAGTTGATCTCTCTACTCAGTCTGGATGACTTGTTTCTAGCTGAACTCTCTACAGTGTGATCTGTTACGTTTCTACCTGATCTCTCTATAGAGTTATATCTTGTTTGTATAGCTGAACTCTTTACATGGTGGTTTTTTGATTGGTTGCTGAACTCTCTCTCCACGGTGACTTGTTTATACTACAGAGTGACTTGTTTGTAGCTGAACTCTCTACAGAGTGACTTACTTGTAGCTGAACATTGCATAAAGTAACTTGTTTGTAGCTGATCTAGATGAACTCTCTACTAGGTAGCTTTTTTTGTAGCTGAACCCTTTACGCAGTGACTTGTTTGTAGCTGAATTCTCTACAGAGTGACTTGTTGTAGCTGAACTCTCTACAAGGTGACTTGTTTATAGTTGAATTCTCTTCAGTGTGACTTATAATGTTCTGAATCTCTACAGCAACATATTTGTAGCTGAACTCTCTACAGGATGACTTGCTTGTAGCTGAATTGTCTATAAGATTAAATGTTTGTAGCTGAACTCCCTACAGAATAACTTGCAATGCCAAAGAAGTTCTATAATGGAGTAAGTTATAAACGTAGCTGAATGCTTTATTAGGGTGACTGTTCTATTAGAGTATCTCGATCTCGCATATGCTACACGTAGTTGGCTTTGGAATCATAACTCAGTGGTTTGTAATCCGATTCTTCTGTACTACTGCAAGGACTTTCTATGATAATTATTCCAGCTACACACCGATTTTCAGCTCACTGTTCTAAGCGGTTTGGCTGGTAGGCATGAAAACTAATAGTTTTTTTATTCATAAAAGTCGATCGCGTAATTGTGACATAGGTTGGGTTTTGTGTCATATCTCGATGGCCTTTAACTGGATTCCTTTCCAATCACAAAAAGGCACTCCTACGATAGTTACTCCATCTACATAGCAATTTTCAGCTCATTCCTTCAAGTGGTTTACCTTGTGGGCGTGACAGACCTTCGACCTTATTTTACGCAGATAATCGGTCATAACTCCGTGAATGTTCATCGGATTCCTACCAAACTTGGTAATGAGATTCGCCTTAATGAGCCCTTTAAGTGTGCCAAATTTCAGCCTGATCCAAGCACGCATTCGTGTTGTATTGCGGATTTTGCAAAGTGTGCGAAAAGAAGAAGAAGAAGTAGAAGAAGAAGAAAAAAAACGAAGAAAAAAAACCCAAACTTTGGCCGCTCGTATCTCGGAAATGGCTGAAGCGATTTTCTTCACATTTGGTATGTGGACTCCCCTACCTCGCCGGCATTTCTGTAGCAACTTTGGTTTTAATATGGTAAGGAATCACGGAGCTACAAAGGTGTGAAAATCGCGTTTACTTTCTTCCTGTAAACATACTCACGGTGTGGCGCGCTGGCTACTTGGGCCGCACGACACACTACCGTGTGTCTTGATATGTATGTATGTATGTAACAGGGGCGAATCTAGGATTTCAGAAGGGGGGGTGCTAACATGGACATTTATATTATGTGCCATGAAAGTTGATACAACTAGTGTGCTTTGGAGCATGCTCTATCTAGGGGGGTCTGGGGGCATGCCCCCACAGGAAAATTTAGCAAATTTGGCCTACTGAGTTTGAATTTGGAGTGATTTTGAGTGAAAATGATGTCACTTTGTTTATGTGATACCATTATTCCCCTACAGTTTGTCAATATACGTAGCTAAAAAGCACAGCCAGTAGCTAATCTTAGACTAACATCTTAAAGAACTAGTAGTGGAAACATATGGGTATCAGCTACACATGATCAATTTTAGTGTTTTGAAATATAGCATAATTTACAGTCTCAAGGCTCAAACTACACTAGCTGTCCAAACCAACGTTGAAAACCGGGTCACTACTGCTGACCCGGATGACCCACTGACCGGATGTGACCCGGATTAATTAAAGCCGAGACGTGTTTCGGCTAGTCTCGAGCGAGCGAACGAGTCTACATTTTGAGCGTTCGATTGAATCGATTCGTGTTGAGTAAATATTGCAACTTCAGCCTAGCTGTAGGTTGAAGACCAAAAAAAAAAAAAAAAAAAGAAGAAAAAAAAAACATCTTCACCTACTGACAATAGCTACCCTCGCGTATGTTGGTAATGGGCGTGGCTCACGAAAGAGCTACGCGATAGCGTTTATAAGTTTCCACTTCGTAAAACGAACAATTTCGTTTCTCACTTGATCCAATCCGGGTCAGACCCGGATGACCCGGAGAAAATGTGACCCGGATGACCCGACCTGGTTTCAACGGGTTTTACTCTTTTCACCACCTTTCATAACCCTTACGTAATATTAAGCTCAAAAGCATCCAGACTTCCTACTGTAGTTGTTGCTCTCTCTCTTCGACTTTAGGGCACGCATCTAGTAGTTGCCGCGAGTAGTCGACTTTAGGGGATGCGCCCAGTAGTTTCCGCGAGTAGTAGACTTTAGGGGAAGCGTCCAGTAGTTGCCACGAGTAGTAGACTTTAGGGGAAGCGTCTAGTAGTGTTAGCGTTAGGGTTAGGGTTAGGGTTAGAGTTCAGCTTTGGTTTCTTCTTCACCTTTAGGGTTAGGTTCTTCTTACTATATACAGCTTATTTCGTTAGTCACATTTATAAGATACAAAAGAAGGGAATCAAGGGAGCTAGCAACGGTAGCATAATCGGTAGCACACTGGACCATCACACTGGGATCCTGGGTTCGATCCCTCTTCAATACTGCACTTTTTTTTTCGCCTTTTTGGTTCACCGTTATTTTTCTAAGTTCTGTAGGGTTATGAAATAGGGTGAAAAGAGTGATACCCGGTTTCAACGCTGCGGGTCCAAACAGTACAGAGGGTAAATGTGAGTGGAGAGGGCAAATAGACTCACCAGTGTGTGGAGTGCATGTGCACTCAGCATGTATAGAACTCTCCAGCTAGAGGGCTCTGGTGGCATACTCCCCTGGAAATTTTTGGAAAATGGCTATCACGATATTGAATCTAGAAGCTATTTTTAACCAAATGTGGGTACAAGATGAATGAGTTCAGTTGGAAGTAATTTTAATTAAAAAACAGAACTATAGACTGTTCCTTGTTATTGGAATTTAAGAAAATGTATAATAGTGGCTTGTCAAAGAGAATAAAGAGTGTATACTTAATTAAATGTGAGAATATTTAAAACACAGGATTGGATCTACTTCATATTTAGCCACTGTTCTATGGTGTAAGTTGCTATTTCAATCTAACTTTTAAAATGATGGATCCATTCATGCATAATTGTTTTACAACCCTACAAATACAACTAATTTTTGACCACAGCAAACCCTTCATAATGATCATGGCAACATAAATGCTGCAGTGTCATTTAAGCTTAAAGCTTCAAGGGATTTGATAGTGCAAACTCCAGAAGCTGCTAGATTTAGGTAAATGTAGCATGGGATTTGAAGCTGCTAGATTTAGGTAAATGTAGTGTGGGATTTGATCAAGTATGGAAAACGAAAACAAAGAGCTCTCAGATGTTGCAGCCTTGTGAACTTTATAAATGCTATGAAATTCACTATTATATAAGACTATTGTTTTACTTGTAAGAAAAGCATTTCAACCCAAGAATCAGGTTTGTAGTAGAACCTAAACTATTTGACAGAAAAAGTTGTTTTCAGAATAGATTTTCAATAATATTATATGAATGATGTTTAATACATTAAAGGTGTAAATCTTTTACCTAAAGTGACTAGTATATGGCAGGATGTTTGGTACAGTGGTGAGGGTAGCGGTGCACAGGTCTGGAAGAATAGGTTTAATTTCAGCTTACACTCTGGTAACTTCTTGAAAATAATGATGGATGTTCTATTAGAGTAGTTGACATTGAGAATTATGCTTTTTAGCAGTGCTAAAAAATATCACCTATTATGCTTTTGAGAATTGCCCATTATTCCCAAAATTATGCCACCATAATTGATTAATAATACCACTTTATTGCTGTATCACACCTTTTCATTGCTGTTTAAGTTTCAAATAGTCTTGAAATCTTTAGCTGGTTGCTGTATTAGAGTATTTCATTTTGATGTGACTGCTTTATTAGAGTAAATGATATTCAGTGACTGTTCTATTAGAGTTTGTGACTGCTTTATTAAAGTAAATGATATTCAGTGACCATTTTATTAGAGTTTTTGACTGCTCTATTAGAGTATCTCGATCTTCTTTAACGGAATTGTGCTATCTGCGGATTATCCTACCGTTAAAGCTTTATAAGCACCTCAAAATGCTAGCATAATTCCTGATTCCCACACATACCTATTATGCCCGAAATTATGCCGTCATAATCGCCGCATCCCTACTCTTCAGGGGTGTTAAATCGTCCCTACACTGGGAATTCTTTGAGAGTTGTGGTTACTCTTCATTTTAACTGTGTAGATAATAATTGTTTTCAGAGCAAAATCTCAATACATGTAATAAGTGTCAGATTCTCCAACAGATTTATTCCACTAGCATAATGTCATTTCCCTCAACAAAAGACTTATTTCATGTGATTGCATAATTCAATGAAAGATCCAATGACAATTATTTAACTTTAAATCTTCTGGCCATTGTCTACGATTATTGTTTTAGTTGTATTCTGAGTTGATTTTGCATCTGGATTTTGGCTATATTTGTTGTATGTAAGCTTACACAAGGGCGGATTTAGGGGGTGCTTGGGGGGGCTGAAGCACCCCCCTCCAAAATGTTACAATGAGCAAGCTAGGAAGCTTCTAGAAGCTGTAGTACAGATACAGTTGCATTTTAAGGACATGTATGGGCAATAAAAAGATGGAAAGAGGAAGGGGAATAGCTAATCTTATCCACAAATTACTAAGAAGGGTTCAAAATGATACTTTTGGAGTAAGTTTTACTTTAAAAGCTGCTAGAATCAAAATACTTTGGAGCATAATAGCATCATGCCTACCGGAGAGTAACCATTACTCTAAAGGAGTAACTGGGGAGTAACACATGCTCTGAAGATGGTGTCACTTACTCTTCATAGTAATGGTTATTCTCTTCAGAGTGTTGGTTACTCTCCATGGGGTGTTAAATCCTCCCTACACTGAGAACTCTTCAGAGTGGTGGTTACTCTTTATTTTTGACAGTGTAGTCAGATGCACATGTATGAAGAACAATAATACGGTACTTAACATGCGATGATAGAACAGGTAAACAATTCAGTTTTTGTGATAAAAATAATCAAATCTTTATAAATCAGTGTTTTGTGCACAAACTTAATCAACTAATAATATTTATATAATTAGATACTTGCATTGTTGTTTGACCTGAGATGGAGACTTAACAATTATTAAGCACCTATAGCGCTGTGATATTTAATTATGATATACATAATTATACTATGCATGTATAATATAAATACAAGGATGGCTTTACGGAGTATATGCTATAATGGTAACTCCAATAACTCCTTAGATTTCTCAAGACCGATGTATACATTGCTAGCTTAAGAAGTCTTAGAACAACCATACTCAACTGTTATACGATTTGAGAACGTGTGCTACTACTATAGACAGGTATTTTATTAATATCGTGCTATATGATTAATGATTAATATCCTCACAAGCAGCTAAAGTGAATGAAATATACTAAATATCACTGACATAACCATATTGTCATATTGCAGCATAATACACTCTTACAGTCATATGATGAATGTACACTATAATATAGTGCCTGTTGCTATTAGCTTCAACAAAATCACTTGTCTATTTAAACAACAATCATGTGATCATGATGTACGGTTTGTTAGAGATTTTTGTAGCTGGTGTATGTCAATCTCATGTAAATCATATACATGATAGGGTATAGAATTTTATTTGGGAATCATCTAGTGACAAATCCAGGAGGGTACAGGGGCTTCTGCTCCCTCTCCCAATCTCAAACATTATAACAAGATTGAGATAGCAGTCAGTCAAATACTCTTATAGAACAGTCACCACACAAATCACTATTCAGAATCCTCCATATATAGTAGCTGAATATGAAAACTAGCATCTGAAACACTATCCCATGCATGGGAACATTTAGCCTGCTAAAATTTTGTAAATGAAATGTACGTGGCCTTGTCTATGCCATTCTTTAGGCTAATAATTATACAGTTAGGTATAGCTGAACTACTCATGACTGTGACATACTTGGTAGCTATGGAGGATTCTGAATTGTGTTTTGTGTGGTGACTGCTCTATTAGAGTATTTTACTGACTGCTCTATTAGAGTATCTCAATCTTGTTATAATGTTTGAGATGGGGGGAGGGAGCATGAGCCCCCTGGATTTGTCACTGATCCACAACTCTTAGTCCACTAGCTTAGAATGCAGTGTGATTAAGATATTTTTGTAAATAAGCCATTCTATACATTTTATTTTCAGTCTTGAAACATATGACATAACCGACTTTAGCTTCTGGAGGGGGCTGTCCCCCAGACTCCCCTGCTCCATGATCTATATATCTACTACCTTGGTGTACCCTCCTCCTTTCCAAATCCTGGACCTGCCCCTGATCTATTTGTTCTATTAGAGTAGCTAATTATGTACACTCAACCCATTGACACATTAATCGTGACCCAGTTGGGTCTTATAGCCTTTCCAAATTATCAAGGTTGACTAATCATAACTCCTCATTTTTTCAACCTAGCACCTTCATATTACACCAATCCATAGTACTATGTCACGGGTATGAGGTGACAAAATTTCAGGGTGATAGCACATTCACAAGTCAAGTTACACGCTAGGTTTCCAAGTGTATGTAATTGAAAAGGCCATTAGACCCCCAGGCCACAATTAAGACCTAATAGAGCTATCTATGATATGAACATATTATGCTTCAATATTGTAGCTATAGTAATTAGTGTAGGACCTAGCTACTAATTAAGGCCTTTAATTAAAAATTGATGACATCAATTTTCTATTGACTAGGTACCCACCTATTATGATATCTAAATGTTGAGGTTAGTAGGTGCCTATTAACAATACAGAGTTGCTCACCAGCTATATTGACTTTGCCTACTTTTTTGACTTTCATCATTCATACCTTTTTGTACCATTATGCTATGGCAATGAAATTTTCAGCATTTAGTAAGCATTTATTTGGGTTTATGATAAAAGTTACAGAATGCAAATATTCTGTTCCACTACTGAGATATGACCTGTAGAGTGACAGGATGTAGTTTGTGTCCACATGCCCTGTTTTCGCAGGCCAGGTCACATTTAACAAAATAACATCTTGAGGCAAACTGCAGAGTCCATGTTGTTACCAAAATAATTATATTCTTTAGTTATTTCAGAGTATTCACACTTCACAAAAAAGCATCATGGAGTTTATATTGATTATGGTAATAATTATATGATGTGGTTATTATTAATTTGTGAAAAATTCACTGGGGAGAGTAGGAGGCTAGAAAGCCTATAGGAACACCCCAATTATATAGGCATAATAATTATACATAAAATTAAGCTTTTGAGCACTACTCTCAAAACCATCTATTGTGCTTTTGAGAAATGCCTATTATTTTTTTATGTGACATAATTTTGGGAAATAATGTCAATTTATCAGACCATTTACATTGATGTTTTAGCTTCATGCAATATTCTATTAAACTTAGTTGGTTGCTATATTACAGTATTTCATAATTATTTTATTCTATGTGGATGCTTTATTGGGATAGTATTATAATACACAAAACAATAATCACGTGGTTTGCTGCATGTAGGTAGTACCAAGAGTACTTGGTAGTACTAGTGTATTAACATAAAGCCATGACCTAAATAATCACTGGATAAGAAGAGAATGTATGATGAGCGAATAAGTGAGGTGGACAGGGGAACTTCGCTCAATTGGTGTTTTCCTGCTTCGATGGGATTGTGTCAGATGTTGCTGTTGTGACAAAAGGCTCACAACACTTCTTTCTGAGAATTGTGGTTATCATTATAGTCAGACACAGTTTTGGATCAGATATAAACTTCTTATTCGTTATACTTCATTCTGCAGTGATGTGTATAAGAGGGTCCAGATCAAGCCATCACGGGTGTGATTTACAAGATCGGTATATTGATTTGGTATTAATCGAATGGCTGCAGGTTCAAGCCTTCCCAATTCCAGTCATGGATCTGGAGTTTTTCTCCTTTCTATACCTTTCCAGACACACTTTATGCAATAACTTTAACAGACTGTAGGACCAGGTGTTCTACAGACCTTGAGCACTTGTGCTGTGAAGCCTTAATAAATAAAGTACAAAAAATAACTAAACCATTAATTGTGACCGGGCCTGCGAAAACAGGGCATGTGGGCACAAACTACACCCCATCAATCTATAGGTCATATCTCAGTACTGGAATAGTATATTTGCATTCTGTAACTCGCATCATGATGCCACGTAAATGCTTACAAAGAGCTGAAAATTTCAATACCATAGATGAAAATGTGAAAATGTGAAAAAGTAGGCAAAAATCATGTGCCCACATGCCCTATTATCGCAGGCCCGGTCACAATTTATATGCATCTAGTAATACACTACAGAAGTTAGATATACTCTCAATAACTACACATTTATTATAATATAAAATTTAGAATAAACGTGTACAAGTGTATACGTAAATGTATACAATGTAATCAAAAAATAATAGGGTATCAAACTATGCTAATTAAATAATATGCTTTCTAAATAATAATTAATTTAACAATTCATAATGCCTAATTGACAGCAACTCAAAAATACACTTTTTTTGCAAAAACAATTACCAAACTTAGCCTAAAAGTTATAACACAAAAATAATAGTATCAATGTAATGATAATTTCAAAAAAATGTTGCAAGTTACTGGCTTAAATAGCCTTACAGCTATAACTCCTTACATATTACTGTTCAGTTGTGCAATCACTCTATCCATATTAGGACGTCTCTGGATCATTTGATCAACACAAGCAGCAATGAGGGGTATCATATTACTCTCTGGTACTCTCCAGTTAACTCGTTGCAACATTGAAACACTAAACACACCTGATGGTAGTCTCCGGGAACACATCTCATACAGCAACACTCCAAGGCTGAAAGTGTCCATAGCTGGGGTATGGGGACCTTTGCTTGGATCAAGAGCTTCTGGGGCAGCATACACTGGATTTCCTGCATTCACTGTTTGACTTTCCCTCATAAAATTAAAAGAGCCAAAGTCAGACAACTTTGGAAGCCACTGATTATCTGGTAGTGGGTTGAGAAGAACATTAGCACTGCTAACATCTCGATGGAGTATGGGGGATGGGGTGGTCTTATGAAGGTAGTTTAGTCCAAATGCTATTCCAGCAGCAATAGGAATAATCTGGTCACTGGAGAGTTGACCACGTTCCAATACCTTTCTGAGACTGGTGTGCATCATTTCTGTAACAATAAGGGGAACTCCCTCATTTGTGGCTCCTATGAACTGCAAAAGGTTAGGATGACGACATCGTGCTGCCATTGTCATCTCTCTGTCAAACACATGTAAATTGTAGTCAGAGATCAACTCATTATGAAGACATTTCACAGCCACTTTACAGCCATGGAAAGTTGCTTCTTTCACCCAACCATATGCTCCTCTCCCTAGCTCTTTCTCCTTTAGGTTTATTTCATTTCTGTTTACAAGCCATGTCTGTTGTTGTTGCAATGTATTTGAAAGCTGTTGTTGTTGTTGTAAATGTTGAATCTCTTGCCTCTGCTGCTGCAGCAGTCTTTGATTTTCTTGCTTTTCTTGTCTAAGATTCTGTAATTCTGCTTCTTGTCCATGTATTCGTTGCTGGAGATTCTGGTTATCTTCTAATAGCTGTTGTTTTTGTGTAACAATGAGATTTTTTTCTTCCCTCAAACTTTGTAATTGTCTCTCTAATTCCTGCACACGTTGATCTTGCTGCTGCACTGAAGTTTTCTACACAAAAAATATACAAGAAGCAAAATTTTTCATTTTAGTTTATACATCATTTTTAGTTCTACGCTTATTCTTATACATTTATAAATTTAACTTTTCCTTTTATTGCATGATCTTTATCACTGGTTAGGGGGTTTCCCTCTATAATAAACAGTGCTGCCAAAATGCTGCTATTATAAAAGCCGTCAAATATCATACAATATGGAAAACACATCATGGAAGAGTGTAAAACAAGAAAACATGATCAAAGCATATAGTGACCATGCTTTAAGCGAACAGAGCATAGTGACCATAACCCTTATAGTAATCTAACTGCAATGAGCTGAATTTGACGTTCTGCTGCAGAAAACAAGGCATGGTAACACACATGATATCAGCAGCATTTAGCAAGATTGAAATACTCAAATAAAGCAGTCTCATCTATGAGCAATCACATGTGTAAATGATAGCTAATCTTGTTCTACTATATTCTATCACTTGAGCCCTATTCATTTTTAAGATCACAAATTTTAATTCCAAAATTTTTTTTTTACCTTATAGTATCAACATACGTAGTTATAGCTACATTAGCTTGTTTCAATACATTTTATCACCAGAATCCTACTTCATTCTTACATTACTAATTTTTAATGGCACTATTGGATATATTACACTTGCAATTAAAGTATTGTTATTACATATACACTCTGTATTGCTGAAGTTAGTTGCAAACAATAAACTTGAGTTATCAAACAATCACTCTAATATAACTGGCAACAAAATTTGTTGCTATAGAGTTGGAATAGTACCTACACACTCAGCGGCGGAGGAAGTAGTTGATATGAGGGGGGGCTCCGCTAAGCTGACCCAGACTTATTTCTATAGTTTGGTAAGGTGAGACCAAAAAAACAAAAAAAAAAAAACAAAAAAAAGGTCACAACCAACTGACAAGAGCTTTCCACCTCACCAGCTACTCTCTAGCTGATAAACTACATAAAAATCCTTACATATAGCTCGCTACACACTGACTACTTAATTTGAGGGGGGGGCTAAGCCCCCCCTCAGCAGACCGAGGGGGGGCTTTAGCCCCCTAGCCCCCCCTTTCCGCCGCCTATGTACACACTACAATAAATTTTAAGAAAAGCACTTTCAAAAATATTAGAAGCATGCCCTAATAGAAAAAGACACACAATTAATCATAGCTAAAAATTAAAACTAATTGCAAGCTACAGCTAAGCACAATTAAGCAAAGCAGAGCTAATCACTGCAGCATTAAATGAAGGGAATCATCAACTGAAGTACAAACTTCATTATTATTGTAGGCCATATATATATAGCAATCCTCAGAAATTTCCAAAACTAAGAAATACAAGCTACATATTGTATGTTAAAGTGTATTGCTACCATTTAGTGCTATGTAATTTAGTAACTAGTGTAAACTTTTCTACGAAACATTCATAGCTATGAACCCCTCTGAGTTGTAAAGTGTACTGAACCCCTCTGAGTTGTAAAGTGTACTATCATCACACCTAGCAATGAAATGGTAGTTATTATCAGTAAATTAAATAGGGCAACTAACATAAAACACCATTTAGGCTGTGGGTTGGTATAAACAGTGGACTTGGGACCAAGGATCTGGGAGCCCAGGGATTAACTCCAGGGTGGATGCAGAGTGTGGAAGGGGTACACTTTGCTGAAAGTTAAAGAGCAAAAAAAGGTCACAGCATTAATGGCTATACTTTACCAAATGTATCTATATATAAAGCTGTCTGTCTGTCTGCATTCTTTCCTCGTAACACTGCAAACTTGACAACCAAAGCATGTATCCACACAGCTAGGACTTTAACTTAAGCGCTCATCATTTAGCAACACCAAGTTTGTTGTTACATATCGCTATGTGTTTCCATTTGTTCTCGAAGGCAATGATGTAGAGGAAAACTTGAGTTACATTCCTGTCAAAACCACAAACAAACAGCCAAAGTGCTAGCACGTAGAGCTGTTAACCCAAAGGTCTGGGGTTCTATTCCTGCCCATGATAACTTTTCCTTTCATGACACACTTTTTCATATGTCAGCTACTAACGACAATTACTTGGCAGTCTGTGCATATATCGACACAATTCACACACAAAATGAAATGCTCACCATCTGGCTACATTGCAAAGTTTATTGCAAGCTTCTTTGTGCATCCCTTTGTCTGCTACAGCACGTTGAAGGCCATGATGTAGAGAAAACTTCAGTTGCATTCCATTACTAACCACACAATTAACAGCTCAGCTAGTAAAGCACCTCCCAAAAGTTGTTGTGGTTACTGCTGTGTATAGGGTGTGGGTTTGATTCCCGCCTGTGACAAAACTTTTTTTTCGTTATATATACCTTTTTGGTGCATACTTTTCTACCTCAACCTTCTTTTCTCATAGTAAGTTTATAATCCTGGTATTGCATCACAGTATATGAACTGTCGGAAAAGTATACCGTAGCACATTTGATAGGTATAGGGTAGGCATGGGCAGGCCAATTGGGTGAATGTTTGTCTGTGTGTTTGTCCCATGTGTCCTATTAGAGTAAGTTCCTTCTCTGTGTAACTCCAATTCTTTGTGATGTTAATTACTTGCCTAAATTATAGCCAGGAAGTGTGTACCTGTGTATTAAGTACAAACCTTTGCTTGCAGTATAGCTACAACAAAATTAATAGTACTGCTTTAAATATTCTATGTTGATCATGTTATTACAGTGCCTGCATGAAAGGACAGCACCACATAATTTGCACATGTCTTGATAATTATTGGTTTAGCTTACATGCAATTCTGCTGTTTAGTTAACCTGCATGTTCACATCACTTTAACTATTAGGCTTGCATGATGGTGGAATAAGGTACATGCATGCTACTTTAGGACATGATTTTTAATGTTTCATTCCCAATGCATTGATTCATGTTATTGTAGTTGATATGGTATGTGAAATGATCCTGCACGTAGGGCAGGTACTTTTTTCTCAAAGTACCAAAGTTCGTAGCATCCTGACATTACTTCACAGCATATGGAATATTGGAAAAAGTATACAGTAGCACATTTGATAGGTATAGGGCAGGCCAATTGGGTGAATGTTCGTTTCTCTGTGTGTTTTATTAGAGTAAGTGCCTTGTCTTTGTAATTCCAATTCTTTGTGATGCTATAATAACTACTTGCCTAAATTATAGCCAGTAAATGTGCAACTATTAATTTTGCTCAAACCTTTGCTTGCAGTATAGCTACAAGAAAATTATTAGTACTACTTTAAATACTCAACATGTTATTACAATGCCTGCAGCTGCCTGATAGGACAGCACCACATAATTGGGATAATTATTGGTTTAGCTTACATGCAAATCTGCTGTTCAGTGTTTAAATTGATAAGCTTACATGATGGTGGTTAATGTGAAAGTGTCCTGCACGTAGGGCAGGTAACAATGCTAGTATACTATAAAGTATATAAAGAACCTTATTCAGATCCTTGTTCATAGCTAAGTAAGTTACACTGCCTTGTGAACACTGTGACTGCTTTATTAGAGTGATTGACTGCTCTATTAGAGTATCTCAATCTTGTATGCAATTTTTTTGAAAGGGATTGGGAGGGTGGGGGGGAGCATGTGCCCTCTGGATGCGCCACTGTAACTGGGATCCAACGTCTCATGGAATTATGTACTTTGTGATCTTTGTACATACTATACTTCAACTGGACATCTCTGCATGTTACAGCAACTAGTCCTGCAAAGATTTCTCCATCATGGTATGCCTTACATGATGTTTCTATTAATTAGAATTATAAACTCCTCTATAAAATTGTCTACAACTGACTGCATTACATGCATTAGGCCACTTGTGCTGTACAATGATCACACTAGTCTAATATAAGTGGCCTAGCTACTAAAGTTCAGAGACTTTGTGCAAGCAAGTATTCTAGGGAAATAGTTTTAGTGAAGTAATTTATGCACGTTACACCAGTAGCTTGACAAACAGACTACATGCCTCACTTCATGCATCATGTCAAGCCATGCCCTTGATTAATACCACCAGCTGCAGAATGAGTGACCTATGCTAAGCAGTACATGAAGTTCTTTTTCAGAGTAGTTTCTAATTCAGGCATCATGCAAGGCACCATGATAGAATAAGAGTGATTTGGCTATCTACTGTGAATTATAAAGTACAAGCATAGAAAAATTTATTACATAAATGCAATTAAGGTGGGTTTAGTGTTTGTATGTCTACTAACTTTTACTCCAATATTCATACTCGGTTAAAGCCAAAGTCAAGAAAATAATTTTCAACATGAATGGTACTTTAGAATTATTAGTGTTGCACTGATAATTGGTTCAGTAATCAGTGTATCTGTGTATGTGTGTATCTGTGTATCTGCTGATATTGGCTACTAGCTGATTAATCAGTTTTGATTAAATCAAAGCTAATGTTAATTTCCACTGCACTGTGTAGTATAATGATGTGGGGGAGGCTAGACATAAGTTATTTGACATTTTAATTAAGTTATGTGTTGATGGTTTAGTGGTGACTACAAGCCATGCCCATAATAAACTGTCAGGGTTTAGGCCATGCTCAACAGTAAACTGAGGTTTTAGTACCAGCCACTTGTCTCAGCTGTATAGCAGTAGTAAAATGTATTTATACCCTGTTTACCATGAGTAATGTTTACTTGTGGTATACATCTAACTTTACATTTTAGCCTAGAATGAGCTGTATATCAATACTTATGTCACTAATATGAGTCATTTAATAATGATGAGGATGAGTGTTAGTGTATATTGGATCGGTTATTGGTATCAGCTAATTCTGTTGCTTAATACTGGTTATTGGAATAATCGACTAATTTGGATATCGGTGCAACACAAGAATTATACTCGAGTTTTACTGAACTTTTTTATAGTTTGGTCAATAGACAAGTGCAGTTTCTTGTGGAAGGAAAGAGTCAATGCTTGTTTATAATTAGAGCTACAAAAACAGGATACATGAGTACAAACTACACGTGCACACTGTCACACAACAGGTCATATCACAGTGTTGGATTAGAGTATTTGTATCCTGTAGTTTGTATTGTGAGGCTTATTAAGAGTTAGATAAGGGCTGAAATAAATTACCATAGCAAGATGGCATATGTAGCTATAAAGTTATGAGTCATGAAAGGGAAAAGAAGAAGAATTTTATGTCCTGTTTAATTTCGGGGCTCAGTCAATTTTTTTTTACTTCTCTCTTTAACCATTTTTCCTAGGAAAATGATCACAATACAGAACAGCTATTATTGAAGTGCCGTGGAATAATAATGGCTGAGTGTGGTCAGTAACAAGCTAGTGTACATACAAGAAAACAGCAAAACACAGGTGACAGTATACACGAGATAACATACTTTGCACATGTCATGTCTGAGTACATCATGCATAGCTTAAATTTATTCACTAGTTCACTAGTAAAGTAAACTATCCATTCTTTGACATCATGCATACTCGGACACTCATTCTCATAAACTTCTAAGTGGAATCATGTGAAAATTGGTGTAGAAATACCTGGCATAAAGCCCAACTAATCTCCCAAGTTTGTACCTTAATGGTTGTTGTACTAGACCGGATCAAAGTCGCTGCTTGAAGTCCTGTATTCTTGGACAAATTTCATGATTCGTGAACACCTACCAGTAATCATACTGATGACTTACTACCAACACCATCACTTAGAGCTAAAAGCCATAGTTTATTTCCTTCTATCTCATCTGCAGGTGGCTGTGATAGGGTATGTCAGCACTGCTAAAAGAATGATAATTCGATGTGTAAATAATTGGCCAGCAGTGCTTTGCCTATTTTGCAAGCTTTCATTACTCAGAACTTTTTATATCATTATGCTATGGCAATGCAATTTTTAGGTCTTAGTAAGCATTTAATTGGCTTTATGATGCAAGTTACAGAATGCAAATATTCTTCCCCAGTACTGAGATATGACCTGATATGTGACAGGATATAGTTTGTGCCCACATGCCCTGTTTTTACAGGTCCGGTCACATATGGTAAGGACATCAATTACAGTTCTTTGAGACAACACACCATCACACACAACAAGCTGCAATGCATGTGCAAAATATCCC
Organism: Dysidea avara; assembly: GCF_963678975.1. NCBI lineage: Eukaryota > Metazoa > Porifera > Demospongiae > Dictyoceratida > Dysideidae > Dysidea > Dysidea avara. Next base: position 32,540,913 of record NC_089277.1, read on the forward strand.
AAATTGGGTAGGTTGGCATCTTTCCATGTTTGAGCAATTATTTCCCAGAATAACATGTACAGTACACCATCTTATTTACCTGCTCATTGACAGCTCAAAAAGCTTTGTTTTAAATTGTTTTGTATATAGCAGTAATGATATACATTTCACATGCATTTGGATAAACATAAACAGATTGTCACGTATTTCTTCAAAGAAAAGCCCTCATAATGTATATGCACCAGTGACTACGTAGAGGCTAAAACTAAGCTTTTTTTGTCTGCCAATCCATCCCAATGCTGTAGACTAGAAGTTACAGCTATGAATGTAACTGCCAGTAGGTTATTTTAAGTATAGCCACAGTACAAATTGATTTTGTTGTTCTTCCTACTGTCTAGCACTATAATTCAAAACCACTAACAGTGTATCACAACAAGTTGAAACTTTAGTGATCTATTCTTTGGACACAATAGATAAAATATGTAAAGAAATTCAGAAGTGGTGTAAACTTTTGCCAAGATAGACACATAATATATGAACATGGTTTAAACAAATACATAATTATTACAACATCAAGTGTCAGACACACAGCACAAGGATCACATGTATATAGTGGAACCTCTCTCATTGTTGTAATCTACACCTCAAAAATGTCCATAACTAAGACATACATGCTAAATACTGTACACTATAGTCAGTATGGGTTCACCTGTCACCTGTGCCCGCCAAATATAGTAATATCAAAGAGGTGAACATGTGTTCACTCCCAATAGTTTTGTACTGGAACAAGCATGTTTCCATGTTGTAAACATGTTTGTGTGCCTGAATCGTCCATACTAAATTATGGGATATTTTTAAAGCCTCATAACTCACTTGTTCTCAAACCACATTTTTGATTAACAGTTCCAGTAGCTTCACAACACTACTAAAGGTTTAGGCAGCTGGCTAATGTAATAAGAGTTATTAACAAGAAACAAGGGCTCAAGTGAACGTGAACAGACTATAAGTATATATCTCTCAGTTAGTGCTATGCACTTTACTAGGCAGTGTGAAAGTTACTACAAAATAATTGTTGTCGCACTCCTTTGAGCTGTAAAGTGTACTGTGTCATCACCCAGCAATCAAATGTTAGTTATTAAATAAACAAGCCACCTAACAGGTAAACAGCATCCTTTAGGCTTCCTCCTTGTGCTTTGATCTCATTCAAACTTTATTACTGTCAGGGTCAGCCAATTATTAATTTGAGCTGACTGGACAACAGAGGTGTCCAAATGAAAAGATCAGAGGTTCAGTTGTATACAATATATGATTATGCTGTACAAACCTTTTGTGGATATGACTCCAACAACTGTACCACCTCATGATGTCCCATAGTTTTAGCAATGTCAAGTGGTGTTTTGTTTCTCTACATTATGAAATAGAGATGGACATTTATTACACATCAACAGATACATATACACACTATTTCTGGTTCAGAATCATGGCTACATATTGAGACATTCCTAAATAAATACATTATGATACATTCATCTTCATATTTACACACTTAGTACAGTGACACATTCACTGTCATTCAATGATGTTCTCCAGAAGCCCAATTGAAACTGATGTAGTTACACATAAGTTATGACTAGGTGATATGCATGCTCATGGTATACCTCACGTGTATTACAAATATGCATAGATTGTTTTGAAAATAATATTTAGATATAGAGAAGGTGTTTATTTTTCAGGTAAATTGACTGTGGTGAAGGGGGATATATCTGGTAGGGCTGCACTGATTCCACTTTTTACCGATACTTCAAATACCAAGTACTCAGCTGGGAAGTATCTGCAAGTACAAGTACCGATACCAAGTACCTTAAAGTAGTTACTTCATAGTGCACATATTTATTATATATTCAGGGCCACCCACAGGGGGGCACTGGGGCATTTTACCCTGGGCCCCAGCCTGAAAGGGGCCCCAGGAGGCTCCATGAAAGCCCCCCTAAATACCTGTTTAAAAGATCGAAATACTCTAATAGAGCAGTCAGATCTAAATACTCTAATAGAGCAGTCACAGTATTCTTCAGAGGAGCAGTGTAGCAAGTTTATAGATAAGGAGATATGGTTGGTGATGGGTAGTTATTGGCATTGTCAGCAGGTTGTGACCTTTTCTTTTTTTCCTTGGTCTTCAACTTACAGCTTGGGTGAAGTTGTGATTCAGAATGGAAACCTCCTTGCCTCTGGGGCCCCACTTTAACTCTTTGCCCTGGGCCCCTTAATTTCTCTGGGCGGCCCTGTATATATTGCATTTCATGGTATTCTTGTACACGTTTTCAGTATGGTTCATGTTTATAATGAAGTAGCCAATCAGATTCACAAAGAAGGAAGTCACTGAAATGCAAACCAGTGGATATTCCAGTATTCTTTGGGAGAAGTGTAGATAATAATATCATAATGGTGCTTACAAAAAAAATACTGAAAGTCACTTTTACCTGATTGCTCTATTAGAGTTATTGAATGTTCTATTAGAGTATATCGATCTTTTTCTCAGTAAAGCATTTTCACACGTAGGTTTCAGCACAGATCAGTGATTTTGCCGGTAGTTAGCTATTAGTGTTATACTTGATGCTTTTAGGCGTCCACTGTGCTAGTAAAATAAGCAAGTACAAACAAACGTTATTTTATTCTCGCACGTGATAAGAATCGGTATTTGCAACAATATAATGGCCGATTCCGATACTTCATGAAAACAGCAGTATCAGCCCAATACCGATACCAATACTAGAATTGGTGCAGCCCTAATATCTAGATCATGATGTGTAGGCCATTGCAACTGGATATCGCCCATGACAACAGATTTGCTTTTTTTCACCAAGAGAACACAAAGTCACATGATTAAATTATGAAATTTCATTATTAAAATCAGCTAAACATGAATGGTCTGCTTTTTCCAAGCATAGTAGTAATCCATACATGTGGTCTGGGGCCATAATGGAGCTCTCGTCAGTGGCTGTATGTGACCACACAGCTGAACGGTGTTGTCGTGTTGAATAAAGACCTGTGCTGTGGATTTCCTTTTATTTTAGCTAGTCTTGAGGCCTGAATAGAACTTGGGCCTAACTCATCCTTTTACCTTACTCATTAATCTTTTAAAGTTCACATTGTATTGTGTACTCAGATGCTTCACTATTCTTATCACAATTGTAACTGATCAGATTTTTTTAGTTTGAACCATACACCAGGGTAATGCGTGAACACAAAAGAAGGTTACAATGTCATAACACAATGTAGACATTGTTTCTACTCAAGTATGTACATACAGCAGTAAAACAGATGCTTTAAGCTATTAATAAAACTTCATGCATCCCTCACGTCAAATATAATACTGGCAAAACATGGTAATAAATACATTTTGCACTTTCATAACTGACAAGCACATGTAGGCTAGCACTGAAAGTTTGCTTGTATGGCCACCACAAACCATCCTTGATTAAAATTGTAATACTAAATTCCACTGTTTTTGTAAGGCTACTAAACAACAATAATGTTCACCAGATCAAACAACTCCTCACGTGTAGTGGATTGTACAACAGCTACATAGCTTTTGCTACATTACACCATCCAACTAATTGCACAACACCTTGTATCATGTATTTCCATTACAAACAAATACAGAAAAATAAGGAGATAAATAAATAAAATACGGAAGTTCAGTACTACAGCAGCTACTAGACTACATATCTCATGCTAAGGCTCTCAACAATAACAAACCGACAAGACTTCCAAGTTAACAAATTTACTAGAAACATGTTTATTACCTCTTCATTGGCTTCAAACATGGTATATCTCCTTTTATGATTAGTGAGATACATGCTAAACATACAACCCTAAATTATTTTAATATTATTTTGTTCAATAATGACACTGTTATCAGTACTGAGTGCAGGTAAGCACATTATTTAAAAATTTATTTCAACACATTAATTAATTGGAAGAAACTGATGATGTCATAAATAAGGTCACACAGAGATATATGTAACAAACTAACACATTAATTACTTTGTTCCTCATTTTCACACTGGAACCATGTTGTAGCAGTATTAAACACACATCATACCGATTATAGATGGCAGCCAAGTGTAGTGGAGTATCCCCACCCTATAACAATAAACAATTATCACATGTACCACTAACTACCACACTTGATACTGTATATAGAGTACATAATCATAACCACCTAATGTTGTACACTGATATGTAACTATACCAGATACCTTATGACATGTGGTGAAATATTTCAATTAATGCTTTAACTACAACAGTACACAAAATAGTTGTTACACTACTAGGACTGTGTATTGTACAGTTATTGAGCACGTGAAACATATTATCAGAGAGCTACATAACAATAATATGAACAGTTATTACAGTCATTTAGGGGTGTCAGAGTAAAAGTGAAAGTAGTAAATAAGGCTTAGTGTAGGAGGATCTGAGGGTATGCATCAAGGAAATTTTGAGAATTACTTTTGATATACTAATTTTGGGCTGTGCAAAGTACGAGCTACTGTTAGCTAGTTAGCTAGGTGCTTAATAATAGACATTGGGTGACCTGCAGTTCGAATCCTGGGGCTGGAGGGATTTTTTTCCTTACTTCGTCCCCTTTTCTGTTACACCTTATCAGTCCGTCGGTAAGTCAAGTCATTAGATCTAAGTCCCTGAAATTAGGTTAGGTAATCCTAAGGCTGCAGCACATGTTGCTGTCAGACCTTCAGTGCTGGTCACTGTAAAGTGCTAATAATAAATAAAAATAATAATAAATAAAACTGGACACTGCTCAAAGAAGTGGTGAAGTGCTGGCCTCATTGGTCATGCCTACTCTGATGTCCTTGCATTCATTAGAGTACTACATTTACTGTGAGTCACCAATGTGACTGGATCTGGGAAAACTGGTCTTATCGCTCGTGTCAGCAGATTCAATTTTTCACCAAGAACACAAAGTTACATGAATAAACTAACTAATTTCACAATCAAAATCAGCTAGACTTGAGTGGTATGGTTTTGCTGGCTACTTTTCCCAAGCCAGTGGTGATCTGTATGTGGAGTGTCGGGCCTTAGCCTGAGGATGGTTGTATTCATTTCACTTGTAATCCTCAGTTTTTCATCCTTTGTCTTCAGTATTGCCTGCACAATTGAATGCTTTTGCTAATTCTCTAGATGTCTACTTTATGTGATATTTTAGTATGTAGTCTAAGTACATCCATGTCCTTCAATGACAAACAGTTTCTACTCTTAGCCGTAAAGTAAATGAGTCTACCATCTCGTTATTAGCAGCTGTATTTCTCGTGACTGGACAATATGGATTGTCAGTACAAGCAAATCATTCATTTTAGTTCAGTTTTTTGTGGTTACCATGCAAATCAACATCTATGGATACCTAGCATTGGTGAAGTGTTGGTTGTTAAACAGGAGCAGAATAATTGTCATGACAAACATGTAGTTGATATCATCAAGATGGCTGCACTGCTGGTCATGTACCAAACAATATCTTCAAGAATGGCTTTTAATTTCTTGAACCACGATGAAGATGTAACATATTGTGAAATATTATAACAGAAGAACATTACAATAATGGTGCAGGAATTGTACTAGAAATTCCTTAAAGATTTGGACATCGAATGCATGTTTTAAAACTAAAAAGAGCTCTTCTCTGCAGATACTGTAGCTAGTTATGTATATTCTGACCACTGTATGAGACTCAATTCTAATACATTTGATGCTCCTGTTGTACCAGTTGTTGCTGGCCATTACACATGTTAGACTTAAAACACATGCATACATTTGTGTATGGCTAAATACAGTATTTGAGACCTTGTAACCATGGCTGACTGCTTAATTCAGGTGACCGTTAATACAGGTTCTACTGTAGCTTCTTTTCCTGAGTAGCAAATTCAAGTAATTGACCCTGGCTATGGTTTAATATGTAACCATGAGCTATAAGACTGAAACATAATGATGGGCATGCAGAGAATTGCTAATTCCCTGGTCAGTTTGTATAATATACTTTCCTTAGTGTGCACCATGAACACAAACTCCCAATGCACCTCGCAATGTGAAGTAATGTGAAGAGTCACACGCATTACAGCAATCAAATAACCAGTATTGCATCATGTGATTAATTGTACACATGATGCATGGTGGAAATGGTGAAGGACTGTATAGGTTGAGGTTTATTACAAGGCAGCAGCTGCGATAACCTTGAGTGGTTGTGTTATACATGTGTTGGGTTAGCACACACTGTGAATAGTTGATGCTTGAGTTGATGAATATTTACCTGATGAATGTTTAGTTTATTTGTCACATGTTGTGGCACATGAAGTCTAGAATATACATATAGCCAAGTACTGATCATCAATAGGAGGACCGGTCAAGAATAATAATACTTTGGAAGAAAGTTTTGTAAACTAAAGTACTCAAGTGTGGAGACCTCCTACGTGCTAGGAAGTTGGCTGTCAATATGTTGTCTGGAACTAAAGATTACGTACAAATTTATATAAGCTTTTCAGTTTCTATAAGCTGCATAAACAGCAGTGTGAAGTAGTTGGATGCACAAACAACAGCTTTTAACGTTACTGCCTAAGGGCACATTTAGTGTGTGCATCATTTCTATTTAAACATGGTGCATGGGAAGCACCCAGGCCTTCCACCAAATATATTTCACTTCAAATCCAAACCTTCTTCCAGAAAATTCTGACTATACCCCTGGATATATCATATACAGAAAATCACAAACACATGCAATTCAAATTTTCAGAATGCTGATGTCATAAAAACTACAGTATGTAAATGGTGTATTCACGAATTGTAACATTCCTTCATGACACTACGATGGTTTAAACAGGTCCAACACAACTTTTATTTTTCACATGTTTTGTTTTCTGTACTTTTTCTTATCACATCTGATAAATTGATCTTACTATTTTTACACACTTAGTATTGCATTTAACATAAATATAATGTGCAGCCATCCAGGGAGTTTTGATGGTTAGCTATTAAAGTAGATCATTCATTCATTCTTGTGAGTAAAACAGGTGTCGTACCCTTTAATTAGCAAGTTTTTTTGATCACTTGAACTCTTGAAAGATGATGATGCGCTTGGCGGTACCATACATAGGGCAATGTACAAAGGCTTTGCCAGCCTATAATGAACAGCTCTACTATAAGCTTTGTAAGTTGTCTGAGTAATATTGTTCTTGTCCCTATAAATGAATCAACCATACAATCTTCTGACTGGTGTAGGGCTAGCTCAGGCTCACCATATCTCAAGTACAATTGTTACAATTTGTAAACACAAATTCATGCCACTCTCTATTTCAACCAATGTTCTTCCAGGTGGTTTATAAAGCAAACAATATCATTTGCTCTGATAAGGTATTAGCTAGCTAGCTCATTTTGTTAATAACGTCACTTAATTATACAGAATTTGGCCCTAAAAAGAACTATACAGTGAACATCAAGTCAAGATCTCATTAATTGAGACCAAACCATAATATGTTTGTCTCATAGACATCTCAGATAACCAGAGGTGAGCACTAGTACCTTTTCTACAAGATTTACCCAATTTCAGCTTTCAATTTCAGTTTTTTTGCAATTTTCACTCTATCCAACTTGGGTGATAAGAATGTAGTGTCCTCTGGTAATGTAGTGACAGTTATAGCAACAAAATATGAAGTAGTGATCATGTGAGAAGTACATAATAATACTGGTGGTAACTGTACTACTTACATTATCAGTAGCTAATATGTTAGCTCCACTACTTAGTAGAGTGTTGACAACCTCCAGGTGTCCACGATCACTGGCACAATGTAGTGCAGTCCATCCATACTAGAAAAAATGATAACAATTATGTAGTACAATCACAACATGTCAAATATACTCTATACTAGTGTAACATCATAGTAAGGTTGAAACAATCTTTAAAATTCGATATTATAATACTCTATAATATTAACAGTTCAGAACTCACAAACTCTAGCTATAATTGTTATTTTGCTGTAACACTTTATACATAGTACTAAACATTGTACTAGCTGCATGTCTGACCCTAGAAAAACATTCATTTTGTTGAGAGTAACATTATACCTAATACTGTAGTGCATTGTTACTACTCATCAGGAATCACTTCACTGTCCAAAACAGGTTAGCAGGAGTTATATACATAATGTCACAGAAACTATACAGTACGTAAATGGTGTATTCATGAATTGTAATGTTCCTTCATGACACTACGATGGTTTAAACAGGTTCAATGCAACTTATATTTTTCACATGTTTTGTTTTCTGTACTTCTTCTTATCACATCTGATAAATTGATCTAACTATTTTTGCACACTCAGTATTGCATTTAACATAAATATAAGGTACAGACATGCAAGGAGTTTTGATGGTTAGCTATTAAAGTAGATCATTCATTCTTGTGAGCAAAACAGGTGCTGTACTCTTTAATTAGCAAGTTTTTTTGATCGCTTGAACTCTTGAAAGATGATGATGCGCTTGACGGTACCATACATAGGGCAATGTACAAAGACCTTGCCAGCCTACAATGAACAGCTATACTATAAGCTTTGTAAGTTGTCCGTGTAATATTGTTCTTGACCCTATAAATGAATCAACTGTACAATCTTCTGACTGGTGTAGGGCTAACTCAGGCTCACCATAATATCCCAAGTACAATTGTTACAATCTGTAGACACACATTCATGACATTCTCTATTTCAATTGGTTGAAATAGAGAATGGTAGCTTATGAAGCCAACAATATCATTTGCTCTGATAAGGTATTAGCTAGCTAGCTCATTTTGTTAATAACGTCACTTAATTATACAGAATTTGGCCCTAAAATGATCTATACAGTGAACATTAAGTCAAGATCGCATTAATTGAGACCAAACCATAATTATGTTAGTCTCGTAGACATCTCAGATAACCAGAGGTGAGCACTAGTACCTATTCTACAAGATTTACCCCATTTCAGCTTTTCAATTTCAGTTTTGTCAATTATCACTCTATCCAACTTGGGTGATAAGAACATAGTGTCCTCTGGTAATGTAGTGACAGTTAGCAACAAAATATGAAGTAGTGATCATGTGAGAAGTACATAATTATACTGGTGGTAACTGTACTACTTACATAATTAGTAGCTAATATGTTAGCTCCACTACTTAGTAGAGTGTTGACCACCTCCAGGTGTCCACGATCACTGGCATAATGTAGTGCAGTATCTCCATCCTAGAAAAAATGATAACAATTACATAGTATAATCATATCATAACATACTCTATACTAGTGTAACATCACAGTAAGGTTGAAACAGTCTTTAAAGTTCGATATTATAGTACTCTATAATAGGGCTGGGACGAAGCTTCGAATGCTTCGTGGGTTCGAAGGTTAAGTAAACTTCGAATTATAAAAGTATCCTTCGAAGCTTCGTAATGCACTCATAGTCTACGAAAGAATTACAAATATACGTCGTCTTCTTTATTGCAGCTGCTTAATCCTCTTGCGTGATCAATGTTCGTCTCTTCGCGATCGATCTTCATGTGCTACGCCCACTTTTAAAACCATCGCAGTTCAGCTTGCTACCATATTTGCAGCCTTAAAACACCTTATAAAGTGATAGATAATGCACGGAAAGCGTACTTTTAGCCATTACTCGGTGTTTACCTATGCACGATTGCAGTGTAGCGGACACGCCCATTTACAATCGATCGATCGCGTCATTCAGTACTGCTGCTATGCACTTTCCAAATGCTTATGATTATGATAATTGGAAGGCAGCAAAATGCTGATTACATCCAATAAAAAAAAGAGATATAAAAATGGTTTGGGGATATTTACAGATAACTAGCTAGAGTGTGTGCATTTATTACAAAGTCTTTGTCATAGCATAAGGAGGGTAGATTGTTCCATTCTTTAATAGTTCTGTAAAAATAATTCATTTGGTATTTGTTGGTGTTGGCTGCTGGCAGTATGAGTCTGAGTGGGTGGTATTGTCTTGTGCTGGTGGATTGTAGCAGAAAGTAATTGGGTATTTGTAATGCTGGCTCCTGCTGGTGAGTAATTGTGTGAAATAAAGATAATCTAGATGCTTCACGTCTCTGTTCCAGTGTAGTCCAATTAACATTGTTGTTACACTACTCTTAAAACTGTAATCTGACTGCACCCACCTCGCTGCTCTCCCCTGAACCATTTCAAGTTTGTAAATTAAGTTCTGTTGATGTGGATCCCAGACTTGAGTGGCATATTCAAGAATTGGTCGCACAAGTGTTGTGTAAGCGTCTGATTTAACCTTACTGTTACATTTACTTAGATTTCTTTTTATAAAATTCAGCATCCTGGTGGTTTTGTTTGTAATGTTATTAATGTGAGGTGCCCATGAGAGTGAATTGTCTAGAAGTATCCCTAAATACTTATATGTGATGCTGGATTTGATGGTCTGGTTGTTTAAAGTATAGTTATTTTATGAGAGGTAGATGACGTCTCGTAAATCTCAGTAAGACACATTTGTTGATATTAAACTTCATCTGCCACCTCTGTGCCCATCTAGAAATTTCATCAATATCTTTCTGCAACAGAACCACATCTTCTTCATTACTAATTGTTCGGCAGACAACACAATCATCCGCAAAAGTCGAATAGATGACAAGATGTTACTGTTAATATCGTTTATATATAGTAAGAACAAAAGAGGCTCTAATACAGTACCTTGTGGGACACCAGAAATAACTGAAACAAAATCAGATTCGTTACTATTCACCAGTACTCTTTGTGTTTGTTTTGTCAGCTATTCAGAAATCCAGCAATGTATCCTGTCGTTAATTCCATAATATTGCAATTTCTTAAGTAGGCGTTGGTGGGGTACAGTGTCGAAAGTCTTAGCAAAATCTAAGAAAAGTACATCAACTTGTTCGTGGCTATCTATACTATTAGCTAATTCTTCAATAATGGTAAGCAGCTGGGTGGTGCATGAGTGTCCTGATCTGAATCCATGTTGGAAAGTATGTTATTCTTCTCTAGGTGTGACATTATAGAATGGAAAATTATGTGTTCCATCACCTTACAGCATACAGATGTCAGTGAGATGGGTCTATAATTTACTGGCATGGATCAATCCCCTTTCTTATAAACAGGTACGATATTAGCTTGGAGCCAGTTACTAGGAAGGATCCCTTCGTTAAATGATTGGGTGATAGTATGTTAAGAGATCTGCACTTATTAGACTTTGTAATTTTAATACATGAGTGGTTATGATCATTAGTGGAAATTACTTGGAGGCATAAATCAAGAATTTCTAAGTTATGATTAGCTATATTATTACTGTTGCTATCTAGTCAATTGGAAGACTGGGAAGCACCATTCTTTGTTACTATTCTTCCCCTCTTGATTATTAGGTTTTTTTCGCCGTTGTCCTTGCGTCATTTTAGTTCTTCTCTAAGTGCCTTAGTGGTTTCCCGCTCCTTAATTGTTAAATCTGGTGTTACATAGATGTTATTCCATCTTTCAGTTGCTCGGAGTTTAGAAGCCTGTTTCATAACTAAGTGCTTGTGGTGCTCATCACTTAGTGTTACTAAAAGTAATCTTGCTTTACTACCACCTGGCTTTCCAAGCCGCAGCACATTAGTTACACTTGACTTTGGTACATTGAATTCTGTTTCAAATAGCGAATGAACCTTTTCGTGATCCTTAGCGGAAGACTCTTCACCCATATTATGAACAATAACATTACATTTTCTATGTTCTCGATCCATCAATGATTTGTGCAGGAGTGTCTTTCATTACTGAAGGTCTGGCATCACCAGACGTTGTATTCGTCTCCATTGGTGTGTCAGCTTGTGCAGGTCTTGAAGGCCCTCTTAATAGTTCAAGACTCTCAATAATTGGCTTTATTAAGTTTTCCATCATGTTCTTAAGTGGTTCTGTTATTCCATTAATTATGGTATTAGCAACCTCACATTCATTAATAATACCTTGAGGGCCAGGTGATTTACTTTTGGAATTTGAGAGCTTAGTGAGCATTGTAGATTCACATACTGAACAAAACCAATGAAGAGATTACAAACTTATTAAATAGGTAAAACTTAAGAAGGATGTGCATAAATGCAAGTAAACCTGTAACTTGAAAGCCAGCACCGAAGCTTCGAATGTTCGAACATTTTATTAGCAAATATTCGAAGGTAAATTTCAATATTCGTCCCAGCCCTACTCTATAATATTAACAGTTCAGAACTCACAAACTCTAGCTATAATTGTTATTTTGCCATAACACTTTATACATAGTACTAAACATTGTACTAGCTACATGTCTGACCCTAGAAAAACATTCATTTTGTCGAGAGTAACATTATTCCTAATACTGTAGTGCATTGTTACTACTCATCAGGAATCACTTCACTGTCCAAAACAGGTTAGCAGGAGTTATATACATAATGTCACAGAGATTTTCCCATTATGCTCCATTATGCTAGGTGATTAATTTATACTTTTCATCACCTATTATGCCCAAAATGATGCCGACATAATCAATGCAAGCCTACTTTATTCTTATTCCAATTAATTGATTAGCTATATATGTACAAGAAAACTAATGACACATGTAAACACAAGAAAAGTACATACAGTACTGTATGTACAATACTGTGTGTTTTATAACTTGTCTTGGAGAAGTGTAAACAGTGGAAATTTAAAACTGAAATTGGTCCAAACATTATCTAATCAGTACCTCCTTACATATTAAGCACTAAGTATCATTTGCCTTAATTTACTTTTTTTCCATTGTAAAATAATTTTTGGATGCAAAATTTGTCTGAAAATCTCTTGCACCAAAATTTTTACATAAGATCAAACAACTCTAATAGAGCAGTTGTTATTATACAATAATATATACTTTTGCACAAAAATAAAGCAAATTGCAGTAGTTTATTTCACATGCTTAATGATGTACTGCACATAAAATGTGTTATCTACAGTATTTTGGTGCTATCAGACACGTATACATGAATAGACAGGTACTTATCAATTGATGTATGTGTGGGACATTGAAAGGCCTATTGGAAGCACTAGAAATTGAAAAATGAAATTGTGGGGTCAAAGCATATAAATTACTAATAATGAGTACCTCTTTACAAGGACCACCTTTATATTAAGACCACTTCTAAGAATCATGACCACATATAAAACAGTCTCAATGATTAATCTGGATAGATAATTTAAAAAATATTTCATGGGGCTGATGTTCCTTAATTAATTTTCATGAATCGATGTGTAGTACATACATTGCAGAAACACCAATGAAAACAGCACATGGTCACAATTTACAAGACCATGAAGTGTGTTTTGGGACCATCATACTGACTCATGAGGATATCTAGTTAATTACATTAATGTACATAGCCTCACATGTCTGTCATGTCGATTAAAGGGTCTGGTGGATTAGCTTTGTGCTAGTCATTTCTTTGCTATGACAAGATACAGGGATTTTACGGAATCTTGCAATAAACTTAAAAACGAAAACCAAGTTACCAAGGAAACATTTGAATTGTCACGTGATAATGTCTATTGAAAGAAGCAGGTGCTCTGCTTACTCGGATGATCTACGATGGAGGATCGTGTGGCATAAGTTGGCTTTAGGGATGGATGATAAATCCACCGCTTCCAATCTCTGCGTAGACCCTTCAACTGTGTTTAGAATCATGAAACGGTTCAATGCAAGTGGCGGTAGTGTAAGTAAGAAAGAATATCCAAAGGACTGCCGAGTGTTAAAGCTAACCAAGCCTGTGGAAGCAGTTATATTAAACATGTTGATGCATAAGCCAGGTGCGTATTTGAGGGAAGTACAGGAAGAATTAAGTCGTGTGTATGGTGTCAATGTACACCAGTCTACGTTGTGTCAGTTTTTAAAGAAGAGTGGATTTACCAGACAGAAAATGAAGATTGTATCTGCCAGGCAAGATAAACATTTAAGGGAAACATTTGCAGTAGATGTAAGTTTGTATGATTCAAGTATGTTGGTGTTTGTGGATGAAACTGGTACAGATATGAGGGATAGTTTAAGGAAATATGGATACAGTGTCAGGGGTAAACCGATCACTTCACACAAACTTACATGTCGTGGTCAACGTGTATCAGCCATTGTAGCGATGACGACCACTGGTATTCTGGATTACAAACTTACTAAGGACACAGTAGATTCCGATGAATTCAAGGACTTCATTGAAGGTTTACTTCCGATGCTGATGAATTTCAATGGAACAAATCCAAATAGCATTGTTATTATGGATAATTGTGCAATTCACCATTGTAGTGATGTTACAGGATTGTTGAGAGAAGTTGGGGTTATGGTACACTTTCTGCCACCATATTCTCCTGACTATAACCCCATAGAAGAGGCTTTCTCTAAAGTCAAGACCGTTTTGAAATGTATGGAGAGTACATTGCATAGTGGTGTTGTTGACCTAGAGACATGCATAGCTGCAGCTATTGCTTCTGTCACTCCTGATGATTGTCAACAATATGTACATCATTGCCAGATTTATGGATAACTGATTTTTTAATCATAGTTAGATAAGGCATTGTATTTAGTATCTAGCTAAGTTTTTGAAATAACTTTTGTTGAAAAGTAAGTGAAACACCATTATAACACAAAACTAATAGTAACAAACAGTATACAGCTAACTAATGGTTGCTGTTCATGACAAGTAGAAGTGAATCAAAATTTATAATCTGATCAGTATAATGTAAGTCTACAATAACCTCAATGAGTCCATAATCTTCCCTTTCTGCTCTAGGAATTCTTCCTCACTTAGAATACCATCATCAAACATCTTGTGTAAATACCGTAATTGCTCATAGTGCTTCATTCTGACATCTGCCAATCGAGATGGGGAAATTGCGGCTACAGATGTGGCGGTGGAAGTGGTCACTGTTGGTTGAGTGGCAGCTGTGGTACATGCCGCAGCAGATGAATTATGTACAGCAACATGCTGTGATGTTGAAGGCGATCCTGTGAATGCCTGTGCCATTGCTTTAGCAGCGTCTACTACAACATCATGTAATGACTCTCGCTTTGCACGTTTGGGCACTGTACCTGTGATCATCGGTACATTAGGTGGCTCCTCTGTTGACTCGTGGACACCATTAGCAATCATTCTTGCCCATAACCTCAGTTTTGGCAGTTCCATTTCCTTGTGCTTCATCTTCAAATCTTCAAAAATATCGCTCACTTCCTCTTCATGTCGATCTCTCTTAGATGGTACACGTTTGTTATTATTGTTACCTGTTGACTCCTTAACCACCGACCTTTCACACCACAACTGTATCTCACAATTAGCACCAGTAAACACTTTGTACATCATTTGTACGTCAATATCATCGCATAACCATCGCTTCTGCTTTCCTTCGAAATAGCCAACTGCACTGATTTTGCTGACAGAATGTACATCTGTACAGAATGTCGTAATTATCTTCGTCTTTACCGCAGCTAAATCGACAAATTTCTCTTGAAAATTATGTAGTTGACGAACTATGAATTTTGGAGACTTAGCTGCTGAAGAGGCTGGATTAAAAATCTTCACATTATACTTGTACGTAGCTGTTGCTCTAGGCACAGGACTCTCGGCTTGACGTGAAGCTACTGAACCACCACCATTTAAATTGAAGGTCAGCTGGTTTCCGAGGTTCTGGTTATTTAGGAGTGGCAACAGTTGAAGCGCATTTAAACCCAGAAGATTTGGGAATCCAACTCCCGCACTCCCTGCTTTACCACTGGCTTCTTTCGACATGTTTCGCGCCAATTTCCACGTGATTTTTAAAGGTTACCTTGGCAACTTAGTATTGAGTTTTCGATATCATTGCAAGATTCCGTAAAATCCCTGTAGCTAGCTAGCTATAGTACGTACGATTTGAGATGAATCCTGGGTTGTTGATTAAGAAGCCATACAAGATCAAAGACTTTAAAAATGATGTTCATGATGCATTTATTTGTAAACTCATGTTACAGGTGCACACTTAATTGTTGAGAATATGTCATCCAGTGCAGCATCAGCGAGTGCGAATTAAACTCCCTTCGAAAGAGGTTAAACAGCCAAACGAAGCATCTACTTATGAAACTATGGGAGTACCTTAAATAAGGAGCGAAGAAGTGTAACTTTTCTGCCAACATCAAGGAGAGAATCTCAGAGGTCACCAATAATACCTTCTTTGCTGGGTCTTGGCATACATTATGCCACACAGGGATTTCAAAGATATCCATTGTAAGGGTTAGAATGGAGTACCACAAGAAAGGCGGCTTATCTATGCCAAGTAAAGGTACAAAAAGTACTTTGCACAAGCCTGCTCAATGGAATCGCCAGGTACAAACGTTCACAAGTCTGTGTTGATGCAGACAGTTTCAACCGAGATGCCATCAGATGGAAGATCCATTCATTGTAGGAAGGAAGGAAAATCTATAACTCTAAAAGATTTTGGTAAGTTAAATTTTGAACCCTGGAACTTTGTCACATACTCCATCTTAGGCCAAACTTAAGAATGATGGTGTTTCTCTGGGGTAGAACATAGCTTAAAAGAGTGTTGAGTGATATGGGATTTAAGTACAAGACGATTAATGACAAGAGGTTAGCATTGCAACAGTTTGTGTTTTATGTCACTACACATATACACAGGGTATACTATGAGCAGCCCTGCATAGTCCATCAACGTCATAAATATTTATCATGAATGAAGTGCAACAGAACTGAAGGAAGACCAGTTGTGTACTTGGATGAGACTTGGGTAATGAAGAACTTCTAGAGCAATTCCTCATCCAAATCAACAGTGATAGCGATGCCTCTTCTACTAGCAGCAGCAGCGGGTCCAAGTCTTCTGACCTCACTTCATATGATGTAAGATTGTTTAATATTTGCAGCAATGGTGTTGCAACTTGATGATGCCTCAGGTAAACTCTGTGAAGTACCTGAAAATACAGATGAAGTGTAAGTGTGTGCACTTTAATAAAAAAAAATTATTGCTTTATTATGCTAGCAGAAGTTGAACATACCATCCCTTGTATATTTGATCAGTGCAGGAGTGTTTGGAAGTCACTATTGGTACTATCAGCCCAAATTCATACAAACAGTGTTATTTCGCTTGTTGAAACTTTTAGAGTTTTGTGGGAATGTGACTTCAAAAACAAAATGCTGGCTGGAAAAGTTGTGTACATGTGTGACGAAGTAATGAGAAAAGGATTAAAATGACAAATTCACAATAGAAGATGATGGGCAGCTGTGTGATAAATGTGAAGTAAAATACATGTTGTGCAGCTCACTTGCAGGTACACCAATGCTGTATAACAGATTTTGACTGAAGAAGTTATTTTCCCTGAATGTAAGTAGGCCATTTGTCTTCTGAATACAATGCAACAGTGGCCCCAGCTCTTCTACTCATGCAACTCTGTTTTACACACACAAAAACTGGTTTATTTTCTTGCAAAAGTGTATTACAGCCTCTTACATAACAGATAGTGAAATCATGTGTGTTGAGGGTGGGAGTGTGACATCTGAGTTCACCACAAACATGTGTCAACATGAACACCAATGGGCTGCACTTTAGAGGCTTCCCCATCGAAGTGTATGGCAAAAGTTTACAGTGTCATAACTGGAGTCTCTTACATTCAAATGAAGCACCTTTAATACATTCTTAGCTGATTGAGAGGTGCTACTTATCGAGCAATACAGGAAACACATGCAATGTAACAATCGTGAGTTATTAATTGTTTTTGAGGATTCAGCTCAACACGTACATACTATAATTTTGTTAATAACATCACTTCATTACACAGAATTTGGCCATAAAAAGATCTAAACGGTGTACATCAAGTAAAGATCTCATTAACTGAGACCATGCAAATCATAGTTATGTTAGTCTCGTAGACATCTCAATTAACCAGAGGTGAGTACTAGTACCTGTTCTACAAGATTTACCCAGTTTCAGCTATTCAATTTTAGTTCTTCAACTTTCACTTTGGGTGATAAGAATGTAGTGTCTTGTGGTAATTAAGTGACAGTTGTTGACCAAACATCAAGCAGTGATTATAGTGGTTACTGTATACCTATAGGAGTAGCAGCTGATAATGTGACTGGATCTGCAAGAATCCCATATGTTCGCACAAGCCTAATTTTATAATAGAATGCAAAAAAAATGCGGAGTATTTATGAAATCATAAAATAATATTTCCGTAAATTTTAAGCACTTTTTCACACTGAAGGAAAGTGATAAATGCTTAAACTTTGATAGCATAAAGCAAGAGTAGTTCCAAAATCTTTGTTTTGTGTCAGTCTGCCTTGTATTGGATGAATGGTTCACAATCATTTCTTCTCACGTTTTTGCTTTGCCCTGGTCATAGGAAAGGCAGCAATGGATTCACCTGTTCATGGAGAACCCAATGATGAAAGTTGCATCTTGGTAGAGACTGTAATTGGAAGTTATAATTGTTTACTTAAGCACCTATAGTTATTTTCCATATTGGCACTGTATAAATCAATTTCTGTTGTTGCCACTTTGTAGCACTATAACTTTGAAGTTTCTTGCCTTCTAGAGCTGAAACTTTAGTTGACCATCCCTTTGGCTATCTAGATAAAGAAAATGTAATAAAATGGAATTCAAAAAATGCACTAACATGGGGTTTTTGCAGATCTGGTCACATATGTTAGCTCCACTACTTAGTAGAGTGTTGACCACCTCCACCTGACTGCCTCACTGCATAACCACATTCACAAAACTACAGGCCATATGAAGCAACTCACACCCACCACCACTTTAAGTCACAACAAAAAACTCATGGGTGGGATGCACCTTTTGTACTGGTAACAGTGAATGTCTAACATCTGTGTACTTTGCTATTCTCAATTAAATTGTCATCTACTTCTTCATGCCAGGAAACCATACAAAGGCAGTAATTTCCGTATTAACACTTTACTTGAAGGAGTGTATATAGACAAAAAGTACCATAGTAGCTGATATACTGTAATAATAGCATTAGACCATGCCCCCTGAAATGATCAGAACACTTCATGACACCACTTGTTGAGGTTACGCCCCTAAATGATCTAGCTCCATAGAAAAGATATCACCAAACATAGTAAACAACTTCACACACCCTTTATTATCTGTGGTACCATGCTCCAAACTTAATCTACTGTGCAACTGAGTAATGACATCAAGATATTCTAGTATAGCAGTCATGGAAACAATGTATTTTATAGCTATGCTCTAATAAAAAGGTCATAGGTGGTGGATCTGAGGGGGCCAAGGGGGTTTTGCCCCTCTGGTCCTTCTCTTTCCCTCCTTGGACTTACAAGACTATATTAGCACTAGAAACAGGAATCATCTATTCAAACCATATTCAGAAATACAGAAAGCCAACAAGCAAATAGAAGAAAACAGTTATATAAAGCAACTTAATAGTTATAAACTGTAGCTACACTGTGAATAAAATGAGATAAATAAATTTGATGTTTTTAGTGATAAAGATTGAGATACTCTAATAATAGAGCAGTCACCACTTTAAATAGAACAAACACAATTCTAATGCTATTAACTGACAATTTTTGTAACAGTAGCTACTACCTTATTTTGTTTGGTACACTCTACCATCAAACAGGTTTTATCTAATCAATTTTGTATGCCTTGTAAAGCATGCATTATGTTAGCTAAATAGCTATCAACAATGCTCCCGAATTCAAGCATAAGAGGGCTAATTTTAAATTTTTTTCTCAGAAGATATCCAACTAGAGTCTTAGAAACTGTATTCCTTTCGTTCATCCAGCTAGCTATACCAGACAGAGTTATGCAAATGAATATAACGTAGAGTTGGATTGTTAAGCGTATGTGTCTATTAAGTGCATATTATTTGTTAAGCTCATACATATTTCTTGTGAATAACCATGACTGATAAGCACACATGGCCCAACGCAAGGCTTACATGTGACAAAGCTATGCACAGGAAGAATACTGGAAAAGTAATCTCTCCTTGAGTAGTGCTTATGTCTCTGGCTTTGTATACAGCAAATCAGTCTTCTGAATTGTGATAATTCTTGTCATCATGAAGGATTTCACCTAGAAATGGAGTCAAATATTCTTATACACTAGCACAGTTACCATGCACTACAGTGTACTAGTACTATTACAACGTGGTGATTCAGTGTTAAAAACACCATAATTATTTATTAGGCGTACATGCCTTACAAGATAGTATTATTTTTATAAAAGTTTACTATGGAAATTATAAGTGCTTGAGTTTAACAACGCGACTCTATGGTAACTTGTGCACTAGAGTTCCATTATTCTCATAATGGAATAAACACTGTTCTATCTTTTGCCCCCCTCATCCCTTGTAGTAGTATCTCCTAGATCCGTCCATGAAAAAAGTTTATAAACTAGTATAACAAAAATTCTTAAATTAAAAATGAAGTAGGGTTTCAGTGATAAACAGTATTCAAGCAAGAGATGTCGGTAGCTATGAGTGAAAACCTCTACATGGTGTTGTAGCAATGTGGAACTACAATACCAAGTAGGGATTTTCCCTCATATTTATCATCATCTATTGTTACACTACTACTTTAATCACTGGAACCCTACTTCATTATTAAATCAATAATTATTAAATTTTGTTGTATTAATTTGTTAACTCTTATTGTTAGAGCATAGCTATAAAATACACTGTTGTTGTGACTGCTGTATTAGAGTATCTCAATCTCACTACTCAGTTATGCAGTGGATTAAGCTGGAGGTGTGGTACCAAAGATAATAGAGGGCTCATAAAGCTGTTTCTAGTTTCTGGTTTCATATTATTTGTATGTAGTCTACAATGTATCACACTGATAGTAATAGTACATACACACTGTACAGATATCATGTGATCTGTACTAACAGGTTTGATACCAAATAAAACTATCTCAACATAATGTGATACATACACTGGTAAAAGTATTAAGTATAGTACCAGCATCATATAGACACACTTTTTGTAGATTTGTACATTTTAAGATGATACTCTAATAGAATAGTCATGAAGTTAGTTGTTGTAACTCTGAAGTACTCTAATAGAACAATCAAAACAATATGAATATGAAACACCTTAATAGAACAATCTCTCATACTTGGCAATATAGATACACTAACAGAGAAAACAAGTAAAGATAAAGTTGTTTTGTGAATATAATTGAAGAATCATAAAACATTAAAATATTTCTAAACAACACATAATAGTGCCATACCTAATTAACCTTGACACATTTAACTTCTCAACTTATATAGTGTGACAAATCACATTTAATTGTGGGTTTGGGTTTACAATATTTGGTGCATACAAGTTGTGTTCCTGTAAGTGGTACTGTTAACATACAAAATTTTATTAAATTGTTAATGAGGTATTTACATACATAAAAAATCTTTTAAAAATCTTACCACATTAATAAGACGACATTTGTGACTGGATTTTGGAAAAACAATCCAAATCGCATATTAGAAGTTCAAGATAAATAGTTTTAAAGAATTCAAGCATAACTTGCCAAGGATAGTAAGCACGCATATGAAATTTTCAAAAAAGGTGCATCAATCTATTATCTTTCAGACCACTTCCAGTACTTGTAGCTGCTTGCAGAACTTCCTGCCAAATAAGATAGAAATCTGAGCAGTTGGATGACCGAAGTAGTATTACGAGTGCTCACAAAGGAGTGAAGGGAGGAGGCGGCGGGGAGGGCAAGTTCAAAATGGAGGCAGACCACGATTGGAGTACAGACATGAGATTACAGGGCTGTGCTCTCTCCTTAGTGGCTGATATGTAGCAAAATCAACAGAAAAAATGTCTGGCCAACATTACCAGGCCAACCACTGATTCTTGCTAAGCCAGACCCTTCACAAGGCCAGATACTACTATTTGACATCTCTATACCACCCAGAAAAGACGCCTGTTAAAACCAGTCTCAAGTAGTTTGAGTAGTACTGAGGGTGAAAACTAGTACAATAGTGTGGCTATTTACTGGTGGTGTTAGTTTGATTTTGCATGATGTGCAATTTGGATTGGTTTTGTAAAATCTGGTCACATTTTAATAACATTGCAAATATGTGCTCAATAATTAGGTCTTCAACATAACTTGACTCATATTTGTAGCACTGCCACCAATTAGCACCATTACAGCAATAAACTCATCAGAGGTGGATGTGCCTTTTAACAAATATCTGCCTTCTGTGTTTTCCCATTCCTTTTATCTTCAATTAGTCATCTTATCCTTCATGCCAGCTACAAAGGCATTATTTTTCCATATCAATACTTTCCTTAAATGAGAGAGAGCATTTATTTAGATTATACAAAATTATATTTTAGGTACTTAACGGACTGTAGTATCCTTGTGATAGCATTGGGTAGCAATTACGCAGGGCTTGTAAAGTGATTGCAATGGGCCACATTCAAGTCATCTGTTTAAAAATGTTTAGATGATGCTGCCTACCAAAGTATCATAGCCTCCGAGAAAAGATTTTGACTAGTTGTAAACCTCTATGTAATTGCCAACTTCACTTACTTTTACACCCTTACCATACCCACACCCTTACCATACCCACACCCTTACATAAGGACTGTACCCATTGCTACATGTGTCTGAGGTCTCACATGTGTTATTTAAGTTATAATGTATAAAACTGTCATATTATGTGACTGGATCTACGAAAACCGTTCTTATCGCCCAAGACAGGAAGTTTGATTTTTTTCACACAAACACAAAGCTTAATGAATGCACTATCAAGTTTCACTGCCACAGTTGACCAGAGTAAAGTGGTCTGCTTTTGCTGGCTGCTTTTCTAGAGCACAGTGGCGAGCCGTACAAGTGGTCTGGGATCTTGATGGAGCCCTGGCCGACCAGGAGATGGCTGTGTGTGGCTGTACAGCTCTGTGGTGTTGGACAATGACCTGTGCTGTAAATTTCCTTTCATTTTAGCCAGTTCTGAGCCCTGAATGGCCTATAACTTGGCCTAATTCATCCTAGCACGTCTCTTTTCAATTTTTGAACACCATCTTGCCCGCCTTCCAGGGCCCCCGCCTCCCACCCCTTCTGGAGTTCGCCTGATACAGACAACCTCGGTTTAAAAACTATCTAAAATGGCGGGAAACTTAGCTGTTGACTACTTCTTCAGTGGATGATCAGGAAGGTAAGAAATTGTTGTGAAACGTGTGAAAATTTGGTATGCGTAGCTACCACCATTGGCCAGCTACAACACACAGAATATTTAAAACTGACGTTTCTCGATACTTTTAAATGGGCGATAAGAACGGTTTTCCCAGAGACAGTCACATATGTAAGGATTAATGGCTTTCTCTCCTCACAACCACATGTGTATTTTATCTAACAAAGTTTATGAACTAAGTTAGGTTCCAACGATATAAAGTAGTGAAACAATATGTGATGGAAGTCATGAGGGAAAATCTCTAATTGTGGCAATGTGGGAAAATCTCTAGTTTGGCACTGAATAGATAAACATGCTAACTTGGGCATTTTCCCACATTGTTACAATGCCAATTCGGGATTTTCTCTCATAGCTAATTATTTTTTATACCATTAATTATAGATATAACTTATGAAAATTTTTTGTTGATGCTTCTGAATAATATTACAATGACATTATGGGTGTACAACTGAATCAAACAGTACAATGTAGTACCATTCAAGTAGTGATGTGCGATAAAATCGATTATATCGATATATTTTAAATATCGATATATTTTAAATATTGTGATGACAATTAACCAACAGCTTATATCGTGATATGGTACTGCATGCGCATGCGCCCTAATCACGTTTCATGAACAATGGAAAAATGGCGTCTAACTTAATTCCGCTCCCCAGTGGCAAGAGCAAAGTGTGGCGCTATTTCGGATTTAGAACTGATGGAACTGGAACAATTTTGAACAGAAGAGAAGTGGTATGCAAGGTTTGCTCGCGGACTTTACCGTACTCGGGAAATATGACGAACTTAATTCACCACCTTAAGCATAGTCACGATGAAGAGTACTCGCTTCTTGCTAAGTCAACTCCGTCTCCATCAACGCCAAAGTCGAAGAGTAAAAGAACAAATGATGGATTATTTTGTGAAAGGTCTTTACACTCGAGGAAGCCAGCGTTTTAAGCAATGTGAGGAGTCGGTGATGGAGTATGTGTGCAAAGACATGGAACCACTTACAACAGTTGACAGGCAGGGCCTGAAATTATGTTTTGGAAATGATCTGACAAATCCTGCTATTTGGTCAGTCATACTCAATTGTACTGTACAAAAAAATTCTGAAAGTGTACAGACATTAGCCAAAAATGGTCGGAAAATGGCAGATGTCCAACCATAATTTCAGGCTCTGGACAGCGTTCCGTTTCTTCGACTACTACAGACACTGGATCCGAGATACAAGCCTTCTTCTCGTGCCCACTTTACTCGAGTACTATTACCTGCCAAGTACGAAAGTGTTAAGGCCTCTGTGACAGATACAATAAGTAATACTAGCTGCTGTTCACTGACTACAGATATGTGGACTGGGTGCCATAGCCGCTCCTACATGGCCGTGACTGCTCATATTGTCAGTGATGACTGGGAGATGAAGAGTTTTTGTCTTGCTACTCGTGCGGTTACCAGTGCTCACACTGCCGACAATATAGCTGCTGAGCTGTCGGCTGTTATAGCTGAATGGAAATTGGACACCAAAGTTATTGGAATCACCACTGATAATGTTAGAAATGTTAAGAATGCTGTGGATAGTTTGGAGTTCACTCACTTTGGATGCATTGGGCATACCCTCCAGCTGAAAATTAATAGAGGACTACAGCTTGGGTTTGTCTCACATGTTTTGGGGCGTGTTCGCAAACTTGTGGAACATTTCCACAAGTCAACTAAAGCCATATATGCTTTGCGACAGAAACAGAAGTTGTTAGGAGTAGCTGAGCACACTCTTGTACAGCAATGTGAAACAAGATGGAGTTCAACATTTGCTATGCTGGAAAGGGTAGTAGAGCAGCAACAAGCACTTTGTGCTGTATTGCTGGATAGTCAAGACAGGGTTGTACGTAGTTTACTTCCTGATGGAGCAGAATGGAGTGTGATTGAAGAGTTGATGGTCATATTGAAGCCTTTTGCTCTTGGTACTACGGTGCTAAGTGGGTCATCCTATGGCACTATAAGCATTGTCTCTCCTCTTATTCACAAGTTTTGATAGGAAAGAAGATGACAGCGAGAATTTAAAGCAGATTAAGGTGGAAATTCAGTCAGACCTAAAGGAGTGTTATGTAGGAGACACTGCTAAACTGTTGCAAGAAGCGGCATTTCTTGACCCTAGATTTAAGCAACTTAATTTTCTGTCTGATGTCTGATGATGAAAGAAGAGATACAATTGAAAGAATGAAAGTGAAGATGTTACTTGCAGCATCAGACGAGTCTTTGTCATGTGAGTTCAGTGAAGCGGAGCCTCATCAGTCCTGCAGTGAAGTGGAGCATCATCAGTTCTGCGAATCCACTGGTGCTCAGCCACCTAAGAAGAAGAAAACTGCACTCGACATACTGTTTAACGATGATGACAATGACATACCAACAGGACAATCACTTACTAACAGAGAAAAGGTTGAGACCGAGTTATTGTGGTATAGTCACGAGGAAACCCTAGACCTTGAGTGTGACCCTCTAGAGTGGTGGGAGGTAAAGAGGTGCAACTTACCCTAATCTGTCAGCACAAGTCCAAAGAATGTGGTCTATACCTGCATCCAGCGTGAGATCAGAGGAGATATTTTCAACAGCTGGCAACATCCTTACTCTCAAAAGGAATCGACTCTTACCTGAACATGTAAACGTGTTGGTGTTTTTACATGCTAACGAGTGGCCATGACTGTATCAGACTACACTCTCGGTATGTTGTTTAACTTTCAGAAACAGTTATTTGATTAGTATTTTTTATGATTTAGTGAATACTTTTTCTGTATTGTTCTTACACACAGTTTCTATGCTTTGTAACAGTGTCTGCTGTACAACCATTGGTACAATTGTCGTGATTAATACTTTGTAGCAGCAATGTGGTTTGTTTGTTTACAGTTTTGTACTATGTAATTCAAACTTGTGTGTTCAGTATTAATCAATAGACTTACGTGAATGCAACAATGTTAATTATCGTGATAATTATCGTAATCGTGATAATTTTGCATGCAATAATCGCAATATGCAATATACATAAAAAGCCATATCGCACATCACTACATTCAAGTAGGGATTGCAGTGAAACTTTTGTGTGCTGCCCAAAATTCTGCCTTTAAAAATCACCCTAGAGACATTTTATGAAAACAAAATCACCTTTATGGAATAGTACTAGTCCATATAATAAATAAAACAGCATCAAATACAAGAAACACTTACAGGTGACCAAATATAAAATTTTTTAACAATCGCCAAAACTCGAATTTTAGCCTCACTCCCTCACTGACTGCAATCACAAGACTAGAGGCCAAACAAAGCAGTGCATGGCCTCCATTTTATGACACAATAACAAACTCACCAATGAGATGTGCCCGTTGGGGTTCTGACGAGTATAGGTCCTCTGTGCCTTTTATCTTCAATCAGGCTGCTTGTCTTCTTCTTCATACAACGAAATCATATCGAGGCATTAATTTCTGTATCAACACTTTCTTTAAGCAGCATAATAGACGCCTCAAGATTATTTACGGCACTTAGACTGTGCCACTGTATGGAGGTACTGGTACTAGATAGCTACCTGTATAACATGATAGGTCACAAGATCAAATCAAGACACACGATAGTGTGTCGTGCAGCCCTAGAAGCTGACGTGCACCACGAGTACTCACAAAGGAGTGGAGGGTGGGGAGTGGCAGGATGGGCAAGGGATAGACTTCAAAATGGAAGAAGACCTTGGTTGGAGTCCAGACTCCACACATGAGAATACAGGGCTGTACTGGCTCCTTAGTAGCTGATATGTAACAAAATCAACAGAAAAATGTCTGGCCAACATTTTTAGTCCATCCACCAGTTAACCACTGATTCTTGTCAAGCTAGACTCTTAACAAGGCCAGACACCGCCATTCGAGATCTCTACACCACCCAGAAAATACATCTTTTAAAACCAGCCTCGAGTCGTCTGAGTAGTACTGAGTGTCAAAACTAGCAGTATGATAGTGTGGCTATCCACTGGTGGTGTTAGTTTGATTTTACCTAATGTGCCATTTGGATCAGTTCTGTAAACTCTGGTCACATAATAGACTTTGTACAAATTCATATAACTTTAATATGGTCATTTTTCATTACACAAACATGACAAGTGTTAACAAGCTTGACAGCTGACAATGTCACATTAGACTTATTGCAAACATACGACAGTCACTCTGTAGGGCAGCTAATACTTGTTTGGTTGAGGGTGAGCACTAGTTGTATAGGGCAATGTACAAAGAGTTTGCCAGCCTACAATGAACTGTATTATAAGCTTCATAAGTTGTCTGTGTAATATTATTATTGTACGTGAATGGACTGACGTTACCATCTTTTGACTAGTGTGGGGCTCTCTCAGCCTCACCTCAATAAACATCTCAAGGATATTGCGAAGTCGTAAACACACTTCCTATTTCAACCAATGTTCTTTCTGACGGTTTATGAAGCTAACAATGTCATTTGCAGTGAATGCTGTTATACTTTCAGTACAATACCATTATAGAGAGTTATAGAAATATTACAGAGTCTTTTCAGTGTCAATACAGCCAACATGCATTTTTCACATGTTCACTGTAGCATACATAAAATGTTTTATCCATGTTGGTACTAACAGTCAAGTACATTGATAGTATTATAAGTATGTACGTGTTGAGCTGAGTCCCCAAAAACATTTAGTAACTCATGGATGCAATTACACATGATCTTGAAATTAGGCTCATTTGTAGTGCTACTTGACCCGCTAAAAATATTTCAATATCTTTTGTTCAAATGTTTGACATAATATTTACAACCAATCAAAATTTTCTCCATGCATACATTTCCTATTGGGAAGCCATAAAATGCTTATGTCCCTTTCCAAACTTGTAATGGAGCCAAACGGCATGTGTCTGTTATTGACATCTTGGCTGTCACTATTAATTATCTAGTTGACTGAAATGTTTACTCTCTTGAGAAAAAATCCACTTTTAATTTTTAGTTATTTTTTAGGATCCAGCTTACCTTGTACATACTATAGGTACTCATCAATGTGATGTAATGTGTACACAATTGTATTACCAACAACCAGCCTGTGGTCACTAACAAGGTGTACACCTGGTTTAAATAGTACATGTAAATAGTAACATTGTACTTGGGAAATTTGGAAAAAGTTATGTAAGTTGTGACAATTATAACTAATTCATTCTTCAAAATTCCAAAGTTTAATTGAGAAATCATTATTTCAAATACACACAACACCAGTATACAGTGACAAATTGTCAACAATGTCACTGTTGTTACTGTATTACACTATTGGTACAACATTACTTGTACAATATCAACTCATCAACACACTACCTGGATCTCATGTTGAATGGTACATTGTAGTTAATTTGTGAACACTACACTAAATATATAATACTAACCATTTAAATGATAGCCAATTAGTATGTGCTAAACATGACCATATATGGTTACACTTATGGGAACACTTTGTATACAAGTCAACACACTACACATTGTATCAACTCACCCCATCCCTCCCATTCACATCCACACCATTCTGTAGGTGTTGTTGTACATCACTGAGTCTGCCTTGTATAGCAGCATCACATAATCCCCAAATGGTATACTATAGTGTAGATGTAACAAAATTAATAACATGTCATGTACTATAAAGCTACACTACTGGACACAATACACAACATGGTGGGATGAGTTAGAGGTGTAATTTTTATCCCTATAACAAGTGGATGACTACCCCACACATAATGGGAGATGATAAAATAACATAACATATTGAATACACATGACTAAGGTATCCAAATAGAAAAGTATTAACACACAACACATCCAGACTGTGGGGAAACTTTTGTGTATTTTGTGATTTTGCTTACAACCATGAATGTTTTTACTGTGAACCTTCATAACATGTATCAACCACAAAAAGTTATCCACCTCAAATGATTACATTGTATGGTATCAATTGTAGTATGAGTGACATTTTCAGAGGTCACTATTTGACATTTGTCCTTACTTGAAAACATTGTCTTATATTTAAAGCACCACTGTATGTGTACAATACAGCAGGAAGGAGTATATCAAGAGGCTAATACAGTATGTAGAGGCAGAGGAAGGTAGAAAATTTGGGAAGGGGGGCTCAAAATTTTTTGAACTGACACTTGTATGAAATGAAGGCTTGTTCATGGTTGCAGGGATTACAACATTGTGCAAAGCACACTCAACATGCAAAGCATAGTTCAGGGTCTGGGGACATGCCCCCCCAGAATATTTTTTGAAAAATAGGTACTACGAGATTGAAACTGGTGGTAAAGTATTGTCAATTAAAATCTTTCAGGTACAACAAATGTACAATGAATCCTTCCACTATAGAGCTGCTGGTTTTGAAACCACAACGATATTTAATCATGTGATACATCCGTAATGTTACACAAGGTAATTATTAGAGGAGCTCTGCCCCTCTCATCTGAAAGTTGTGGAGGGTTCCAGCCTCTCTAGCCCCCACCTTCCACCACCACTGGTATATATGAGGTGAAACCAAGTGTTGTGTTTGCCTCAAGACACTCACTGAGTGCTGTACTTTTCCTATACACAAGCCTTAATGTGTTGTATAACACTTTCATGGGCAAATATTTAATGGATACAAAATGAACACTCCAAATTAAGACGACCAGAAAGCACTTTAAAGCACCACCACACTTGTGTTATGTATCAGTGTGGGATCAGAGTGAAGTAGCCTAGAAGTATTAGACACATGTGCACCAGTCTAGTAGTGTGGATACTGCTTAGTGACAGTTCAAACGATATGAAGTAGGTACTGGTTGTTCAGTTAACAATATTATTTTCTTTCTTGTTTGTTTGTAGGTGAAAAACTTTAGTGGCCAGTGCAGTCATCAAATGATAGAACACTATAGTTAAGTGCCTTGTGCTTTAATTCAAGATTCTTCCTAGTTGGATATTAAGACACATGCAGCATTCACATAAAGTAAGTTACATTAGTCAGCAGCGTAGGCAAAGTATGTAGTGATGTAAAAATGTCCATACATGTGTGTGTGTGTTGCATGACTGTCCACTCTGGCATATGGCAAAAGTCTAGCTACATCACTAGGTAGTGAGGATGTATAGAGAAGGTAAAATCAGTCCAAAATTTACTGTCCTATGTTTTTTTGGTTGAACCAGAAACTCCACGATTCCATAGAGTGATGTAATTTAATTATTTTAGTTCAGATTCTTATCAGATTCATGGTGCTGGTTATCTTGAATATTTAACCTGAGGTGGATTGCATGTCCTCCTTGAAGTTAATAGACATTTAATTTAACTTCATAAGCCAATAGCAACACATGTGACATATTCAAGTTCAAATGCAACTACAGTCAAGGTCTTGACTGGGCAAAAATTCACCTTGACTTTGTGTGTCTTAAAATGTTTCAGTGTTTGACTGCTTTATTTCTTATTTTCCAATGTGTACTGGCACTTGTACCATAACAAGTGTGGGCTTGCAAAAATAGGGCATAAAATTTGCCTACATTTTCAAACTTCCATTACTCAAAACTTTTTGATTGTATCATGCTATGGTCATGTACTCTTCTGCCGGCCCTTATTAAATGTTTAAATGGCTATTTGATACAAGTTACAGAATGAAAATATTCTATATACTAAGATATGACCGGTTGCGTGGCAGGATGTAGTTTGTGCCCACCCTATAGTATTTTCACAGGTCCAGTCAAATACCAGCTAATTTCTTGGTGTGTGTTCCCAACAGCTACGAAGAAACATCATTACAATCATAGCAACTTATTATCTGCTGGAATTTTGAAAGATCTTGTTGGAGATTCTTAGGTTGCATTATAATTCCTGTAAACTCACATATAGCTTTTGATTGTGGGTTTTGAATACATCCGGCCCACAACTAATGCATGTAGAATGATTTTGTTGCCTTGTATGACCATTGACCTACCTAAGTACAGTCAAAAGCTAGTGACAATCCCTTACATTTGACATATGTGGTAACGTATCAGGCTTGTCCTTTTGTACAACCCGGTCTTTTGACAAAATTGATAATAATAATAATAATAGTATGATCAAACGTATGATCAATAGAATGATTCTGGAGTGAATTATTATACTTCACCCTGTACTTGTTGAGCTACACATATTTTTGCACGCAGGCTATCCCTTGCACAAATACTGTACAAACATTTACTATTAGAGTTACGTAAAAGTCTAACCTTTCTTTTCGCCATGTTGTATGAAGCATAAGCAGCGGAAGGAGAGTTGCTTTTAGATACGCGCCACGCCCAGCGATGAATTTCACGTGAATGGCAGGCGGATGGATATGGGCGGTAATGTATCTCGTAGTGTGAATATTTCTTACTATTTTTTGAAGCATTTAAGTCGGAAAATGCAAGAAAAGAAGTTTGTTTTCTAACCTGATTCCTTTTCTGCTGAGGAAGAAATCGTCTCGCACTGACTCGAGTAGAAAGTTGAATTGCGTAATGTCGTTGTCATGCTGAAAATCCAGCGAATAAAGAAGATAGGCTAAGTGGTACAGTGAATTGGACTTCGCAGAAACGTTGTGCTGGGTATCAGTAATACATGTAAGTAAAATTAGCCAATCGCACACTGCAAAACAAATTTGTTCCATTGTTTACAAGTTAGGTGTAGATGTACTGTACCTATATTATGTCATAACATGTATCTAGAAAGTCCTCAGTTATAATATCTTCTTCTACACTGTACTCTTCTACATCTAAATCACTGTTTTTGGTTTCATGTTCTTCACTGTCACTGTTTGTGTCTTCATCATCTATGTTGGTAATAGGAGTCTCAGTTTGTAGGTTAGAACCGGCATTCTTGA
Source organism: Dysidea avara (assembly GCF_963678975.1). Lineage (NCBI taxonomy): Eukaryota > Metazoa > Porifera > Demospongiae > Dictyoceratida > Dysideidae > Dysidea > Dysidea avara. The sequence goes on from NC_089277.1 coordinate 32,572,999, forward strand.
CACAAACAAGCTGGTCCACAATGCCTCTCTTCCTGCAACCACAATTAGCTGTTCTACAGTCCTTTTTGCAGCTACACCCCTTCATCAAAAAGTCTACTGACTCTTGAACTCTACTCTGTATTTCAGGAGCTTCCCAGTCAAATGTGTACCCATCATGTGATTTATTCCAGCCACTTTCTTCAGGTATTGGCAATGATGTGTACACATCTTCTGATGAATTATGTCACAACTGACTAGTCCAGCATGAACGGAGCCAATGTCTCCACGGCGCCATGATAGATGGAACTCTGTCTTCTTCATTCAGTATTCTCCACTTACCACTTCACAGATTTCTGTTAGCCAAAGTTCGTGTTTATTTCTACTAGGTAAGGTGGAGTCTATGGAATTGTAAAGGTGAAATGGAACCTGGTGGCTGTCATTAATAGCTTTAAATGCAGATAGATTTTTTTTGAAGTAGTATGTGCCCACAACTGAGTCTTACAAAGGATAAAAATTCACTGTCCTTCGTAGTCCTACTGGTGTCAAATAACTTACCTGGCATGTCTCTTCCACTTATAAACTTTGCATGTTGAAAAAATATGTTAAGGATAGTAGCTTTACCTAATGTCTTAAAATATGATATATAATCACATCCTGTACTAATAAAAAGTGTTTGCATAATGGCTCCGAGATTTTCTTTGGGCACAATACTTAGATCAGGGTCATGCATAAATGCAGTTTCAGGTTACTCATAGAAAGATACTTCGTGTCTGATGAGTGTGGTACATTTAGTTGAATGATATAGTTCTTTGGTGGTTGACTTACAAGGTGTAGACCAATGTTAATAAACATCTGTGTCTGGTGAGTATATTAAAATATTGTTGGCACTAGACTGTGTGGCATGCCTCCAGATCCTGTGGTCTGCTTCTTCTGCATTTGAGTAATACTGTGATAGGCTATCTGCTATAATTTCATCTACACATATGATCCAAGCTAAATCTTCATTATTTCCTGTGAAGCGGCCAGCAACCACTAAACGTTGGTGGTTCTTTAACAAGAATCTGCCTTGTTGCATTATTGACAGACCGATTGCCTCAACAATTGATCGTTTGCACTGTCTGCATTCCAAAAAAATTTGCCACCCACTAGGTGTAGTTGATTGGTGCATGAATGAGATGAGCTGATGCTCGCTGATTGTTTTATGCTGTAAGGACCTCTTGTGTTGCTCAAACTGTTTAGGATTAAATTTTTGTCGTCCAGGCTTATCAAATATCAAGTGCACTTCGTCAGCATAAGCCTTATAGTGGGACAAAACAGATTGATTAAAAAGCAGTTTGGTATAATGTAAAATAGTCTTTGTTTGACGTAGTGGCCGGGTGTTAATTATAAACATGGCATCAATTATAACAACCTGTGGGGATAAGGGTAGGTAGGATGTAAAAACTGGAGGATCAGCTGATATATACCTACTAGTTAATTTACCAGTCCATTTACTCTTACTGGCCTTATGAGGGTATCCATCTTCATCTGCAATAGCCCGAGGTAACACTGAAAACTGAGTATTCAATGTATCATATTGTAAATTTGAGTGTTTACACCATGCTAACTGACAATGCAGGCACTTTATTAAATACTTCTGTTCTTGCTCTTTTGGATTTCTTCTCTTGGCTTTACATTTTGCAGATTTCATCGTCAACAGTCTATGTTGTCTCAGTGGTGCTTTTACTGAAACTTGGTTGGTGTAATGTGATGTTCTATATGGTCAAGATAAGCTTGTGTGCCAATTTGATGAAAGTTCAGCATGTCCGTTTCTTGTTCAAGGGTAGCTTTTTCTCCACTAAAAACATTTAAAATTCCTCTATTGTGTGATGGTGTTATAGTCAATAAATTATTAGTTCTAACAAGGGAACACATTTGCTTGACATTTCCCTTACTTTGGTAGATTTGTGGGGTACTGTCTAAGATGGCGTTTGAAGGTGGTTGATTACTCTTTCTTTCTGGAAATAACTCATGGATGATATTCTTATGAGCCTTAATGTGGTAGTTAAAAATAATATTTTGTTTCTGAAGGTTTGACTTTGTGGGATGTGTAACAGCAGCTTTCAGGTCCTTGTTTATACACATTTCGTGTGCTTCGTCTAGTGCAATAGTACACCGCCTGCGTCCAGACATACTGACAGTAAAACCACCATTTCTAAGGCACTGCAAAACTTCTGACGGAAAGCTCTCAATGTCAGCTATATGGTAAGGTATAATTCTTTCATAAAAGTCCCTGTTAAATGCTGAAAATAATGGACTCATTATTTTAAGGCTGGATAAACGTAAATTCCAATTGCTGCTTCTGATTGCCAGGTATAAGGACAAGTAGCTAAAACAATCTATGAATACAAACTGGTACCAAAATTTTATTGTGTTGTCATTGAAGGCCAATTGTTCAATCTATGATTTGTTATTGTCTCAGGATAATAGTCACATATACACTTTTGAACAATATATGATTGAAGTTTGGTTTTTAATGCATCTTGCTCATTCTTTTCTTCAGAATTTTCTTTATTTAAAGTTTTCAATTGTGAGAGTACTACAGACAGTACTGCTAATGGAGTAGAAACCGCTTCATGTAAAGACTTACATAGATTCTTAATGGGAATTGTTCTTGGACGTTTTGGTCCTACTTTTCCTAGCTTGTGAGGAGAGTTAGATGGCGATAGTCTGTCTAGATGGTGTTGCTTTCTAGTAGTGCACTGATCTGGATCTTCTTGTAACGGAATTTGTAGGTTTGTGTTTGTAATTGTAATGTTACTTACTGATGTAGAATTGTTAATGTTTACCATCTGTGATTCACTGTTTTCACCACTCACTGTAGAATCTTCAACTAGTTTATTGATGGACATGCTGTTACCTTGACTACTGAATATGCCATTTTTGGATCAGGTTGGACCAGTTGCAACTGTTGTTCCATGAAAGCTACGTTGCTGATCCCCACAGTAAATAACTTTGAAGCATGTCAAAATTGTCCACTGATGCTACTGTGAAAATGTTTGGAGAGATTTTGTTTCATATGCTAGTCTGATGCTTCAGCTGGGCATGTCCAGTGACAAACCTGTTGTGAGTGTCTGGTGAGCTGACACAACCAAGTCTGTTTAGAATTCTCATCAACTGGCGTGAACCACTGCATACTTCAACTACATCAGAAAGCAGATGGTGAAAGATGGTTGGTTGTTTCGTGTTGGTGCTAAATTGTAAAAGGCATATTTAAAAAAAAGGTACATGCTAATTTTGTCTGTTCACTTATATGGCAGTGTTGACGTTCACGTGCTGTACTGGTGGCTGTCAAAAGAAACTTGACTAAGAGTGGATTTACATTCTGGAGACATTAAGATATTCTAAATTGTGATTGATTGATAAGTGAGCTGGCAAATGACTGTTTCTTGTTCTCCTCATGTACCATGTCATTGACAATGCACCCTGCGTAAGTTAGTACTTGCTCCTTGCTTAGCAGTGATTTATCATGCTTAGCAGGTTCATTGTAGCAGCTATTGCTTGCCTGCAATGTACTTAAGGCCCATGAAAGACTGATGATGGGATCTACCCCACTATGGTAAAGTACGGTGCCAATTTTTTTGTGTACGCATTTGTAAAGTAAATATGATTCCAGATAAACTATTAGCTGATGTAACAGCCACCTAGATGAAAACTGTACACTGGTTTCACCTAACTCCAGGGACAGTACTAGTGAATTAACATTGCCACTGTCAGTCAACCCATAAGACTCCAAAAATATCCTACAAACCCAAGGTGCCTTTCCTACTAACAGATGCTTAGCAACATACAGAACAGCAGCAACTGTTGGCTTAGTTACAGTATCTGCTGTGTTCTCACACGTGTGCTTCCAAATTGCTATTGAATCATCATCCGACCCATTTTGTTCCCTTTCCAGTGATTTAATTACACTGCAGTGCATTTTGTAACAGGTAGTGTATATGTAGTCATTGTCTTAAAGGTGCATGGCTATTCCAGCTGTATATTGTTATATGTTTGCTTACAGCTGAAGCATTTGGGCTATGTAGACAAAATGTTTTATTCCCTTTTGGTGTAGCCCCACAAGAAGCACAGGGATTAGGTGTATGAAACTGGCGATATAGTGTGTTATAACAGTGCTGACATAATACAATCGGTTTATCTACTGATGGACTTACCCCTAACAGCTTCTCAAGCTCATTGGAAATAACAAATGCAGGTTTGATAAGTTTTGCTTGAAGTGGCTCATTACACTTTGGATTACTGCACTTTCTAACAGGTCTTGGTGATTTGGATTTCCACTTTGGCATAAAGTAAGGGTCATTGTGGTGTCGTTGAGCCTCTATGAAGTGAGACTTACATATGGAACTGCTGTCAGTAGGGGGTGAGTCTAAATGGAGCAAGAGAAATTTTTGCTCCTTTGATCCCCAGTTGCCATACTGTGTCATTCGCTTATCCTTACTTCCACACAGGATACACTGCTTGGGAGTACTACTGTATAGCGGAAAATTTTGGCGGGAGAAAATTTTGGCGAATTGATCATTGGCAGAAATTGGCGAATAATATTTTGGCGAATGCATGGCATTACTTTGCCCACGCAATTTTAATCTGACAGCGTTGGCGACGAAGCTTTGCGATGTCTACAGTTCAATGCCTCTGATTCGAATCGACGCACTGTTATGTAAATAGCTAGCTGAAATAAAAACAACGTGCAAAGTCAGTAATCGAGACTGGAGCGCTGGCATGTGGCAAGCGAGGCAAGGCATTTGCACATGATGGGCACTGAGCTGGTGAATTGCCCATCTGCCTGAGCTATTAGTCTAATACTGGCTGTGGATACTTGCGAAAGATTAACCACTCACCGCTGTAACAGTATTAACAGAATAAATTAATTCACTCACCGATGAACAGCGTCTACTGCACTTTCAGTGTTTATAAAAATGGCGAATAAAATTTTGGCGAATCCATGCATACTCGCTAAATTCGCCAAAATTTTCTCCTGCCAAAATTTTCCGCTATACGGTACCTTCAGAAGTGCTGGCACTGTTATGGACTTCATCAGTGGCATTAGATGATCTATGCAGCAGCAGCTGCAAATACATAATAAGGCCCCTATTTGGTGATTATTAGTTTCTCATCCACCGCCCGCATCCTTCTTAAGCTACCGCATGGTAAGCCATTATTTACTCTGTGCATGCTCAGAAGAACACTTGATACCAAACTGTTATAATTTTTGGTTGATGAACGCTACAATGCGCTATGTATCGCCAGGAGAACTGTTGTTTTCCTTAGCAAATTGCTGCAGTGCCAGTTGCAATCGTGTTCTATCGACTTCATCAAAGCAGGCTTTCAGTTGACTGTCTAAAAACAGTTGGCGATAACGAAAAGTAGAATCAGCTGGTGAAGGAAATGTTTGTAGTAAGAAAGAAAGACAATTTGGACAAGGTCTGTACATCAGTGTGTTAATATTATAAAATAATGGCATAATGGTAATACCCTCCCGCCCGCATCATAATAATTAGAAAGGCTGGATGAGAAACTAATAATCACCGAATAGGGGCCTAATATTGTTTAAATCAAATATTTATGTAATGTTAGTTATCAGTGTATAACTCTTTACGCGACAGCTGGACACTTAATTCTAATGGCTTGTTATGTTGATCTAAGACTGTTTAATAAGTGATAAGCTTTATAGAGCGATTGATGTGCAGAAACGATTTTGTACCACTGCTGAAAATGAAGTGCAAGCCCCCAAGATTCTTACCTTGCTCAATTGTTCTGATTGATGCTCCACTGTTTGCAAGAATTGAAAAGATCGAGATACTCTAATAGAACAGTGAGGATCTGGGTACTCTAATAGAGCAGTCACAGTATTCAGAGAAGCAGTGTAGCAAGTTACTTAGCTACGAATGTGTAATAAGGAGATATAATTGGTGGAGAGCAGCTATTGTCAGCAGGCTGTGACTTTTTTTGGTCTTCAACTTACAGCTGGCCTGGCAGCCTGGCCCCCTCACTCTTTGGCCTGCTCCACCGTCCCTGGGTTCTATGATATCACTTGTGCGCCAGGTTAGTTACGCAAGATACATGTTCACTCGATTTAAATTACAGTTGCACTGGTAAATTTGTGTATAATTTTGCATAGCTAGCTGTTTTCAACTTTTTGTAGTTTGTGCTTATTAATTATATAAATCAATGGCGGATCTAGAAATTTCAAAGGGGGTTCAGGCTTAGGCGACAAGGGTAGATCTCAGCCTGCCAGCCTAGGAGACAGAAAAACCTTTAATTTTAAACTTGGTCTTTACATCCACAGTATCTGCACATTATTATAGGCAGACACAGCACAGCCGCCATGCCCATACAATGGGCAGGTAGGCCACCTTTGCCATGCAATTATACACATGCCCATCTTCATATGGCAAGTGGTAGTCACTTCCATACTGCCAGTTGATACACTTGCAACCGGAATCACTGAGAATTTTGATTGTCGAAACTTTGCCTTGGTCACTTGATTTCACCTATAAAAGAGCCTTGATTCTTGATAGTCTACTGTAAAATACTAGTAAATCCTCGTGTATGCTAAAAGTTAACTTTCAAAGGTGCTTTATCATCCCTTTTGTGGACATCTTGATTGGTTGATTCACTGTACAAAACACCCTTGATTGCTTGATTGAATCTTGACCCCAGTCACAAGTGTTTCAACAGACTGTATTGAAGTGACTACCCCTTGGATTAGCATTTAAAACATGTTGTGTGTCACTAGTCTATGCTTGGAATAGCTAGACCTGCAGTAAATGTGTGCATATGAGTCTTATTTCACTAGCTAAATGTACTTACTCGGAAGCCACTATGTGTTGAAACAGTTACTCTTTTCATAGATAGTAGCTACTACATAGAATATACTATGTGACCGAATTTTGGAAATTCACCCATATGGGTGCGCATGAAATAATTAGAATTTAAGGTATTGAGAATGGCTTAAAACCATCAACGAGTAGATTTGCACTACAAAGCTTGTTATTTGGTCATTAAAAACTTTAAGTGTCAAATGCGCCCATATGGGTGATTTTCCAAAATTCAGTCACACTATATCCATGCTCTTTATTGCTGTGAAATTGTAACATGTGACTGGATATGGAACATTCTCAATATAAGCCACTAAGTGCTTATAATATCATGTGATGACTTAGAGATGTATTAGTTTCATCCTAGAGGCTGAAAGCAAATAAAATGTGACTGGGCCTGTGAAAATAGGGCATGTGCACGTGGGCACATGATTTTTACTTACTTTTTCAAACTTTCATCACTCATAACTTTTTACCAAAATGCCATGGTGGCAATTTTCAGGTCTTAGTAAGCATGTAATCCAGTGGCTTTATGATGCAAGTTACAGAATGCAAATATTCTGTTCCAATACTGAGATATGACCTGTAGCATAACAGGATGTAGTTTGTGTCCACATGCCCTGTTTTCGCAGGTCCGATCACAAATACTAACCAAACACATAGTACGTACCATTTGTATAAACTACAAACCCATGAAAGCAAGTGTTCTTGCCTCTTGTGTAATGTGCAAACCAATTAAGCACTTCAGGGTTGGTATATTCTGATCAGAGTTCTGACTGCTTAAAATCAACTCCAGTTCTTGCTCCAAATACTCTCCAATTAAATAGAAGACCAAAGGTGAGTTCTTGCAACAATTCCCGCCTTTATAATCATGTGATCTTGCCTCTATTATTAGTTGTGTCACAATTCTATACCTGGGGAAATCCTTCAAGAACTGGAACAGGTTGGAAAAGGGCATTTTGCTTGGGGAATCCTGAGAGCTTTGACTCTGGCCTGAGCTTGAAAGAAATCGTGAGTTTTATAGTGATGACCCATGAGAATTGGTAGGCTTAACTAAAAATTTGTGGGTTTAGAGTTACTGCTTGTGGGACCTTGAATTTGGTAGTGAAATTGTGAGTCTCACGGTAAATCCATGAGGGTTGGCAGGCCTGAGATCTAGGATATTCTTATGTGAACAGGTATGTGAAGCCAGACTTTCCAATATCTGAATAGTTTTGTGTGCATGAATCTACCCTTAACTCCCTGTAGTTAGCAAAGTGTATGCAGAGTCCACATTCATGAGGGCTCAAAAACAAGTATTCATCATACACAATTAGTATTGGTTAAAGTGTATTGCCCCTAGCTAAACCTATACACTGCTGTAACTGCAGCTTATTAACTACTGGATGACTTAACATAGCTATACTCATCTGCCATGTATGTCCAGTTTGCATCATGTGATGTAGATATGACTGGACTTTCACCTTTATCAACTCCCCTCACCAGGTAATATTCCTGTTATGCTTTTAACACAAAGTGCTTCAGAGACTGGTCACAGCTCACACCTGCACTTTCCTTTGTTAGAATTCCTCTCAGTATTAATACTCACAAAATCACATCAAACACAGAACAGTAGAATAATCGACCAGAATATCATCATCCTAAACAACTCCCACCACTGGTACTCTGTTTAACATCTTCTCATGTGATTGCAATTTAAACCCACAATCACATGTGACCCAATTTTGGAAAATCATCCTGCAAAATTTGCAGGAAAACTCAATTAAAAATTTCAGCAATATTTTTTTGCACATTTGGATAAAGCAACTATTAAACCTTCTTGCTGTGAAATTTCACAACCAAAGCTTCTTTCTGCTAGGAGATATGGATGATTTTATCAGACCATGTAGTGATTTCAGGGACACTACAAATGGGGTGATTTGTTCTGGTGCTACAGTGGTTACAACTAAGTCTTAGACAATGATACATGGCATTTAATTGAAGAAAAGGACCAGGAACACTTGATTTAACTATCAGAAGTCTCTTTATAATACTTTTAGACAGTAGGAATAGAATTATTTGTAAACAAAGTGATTTGTCACAAGTTGTCACACTTATATATAAACAGTAAATTGACCAATTGCAATGGCACCACTGGCAAGATATGCATGAGATATTATCCCTACCAAGTAGAGAAGTGATTCAGGAAAGTGTAACATTGATACCATTGTTTGTTTCATGGTACTGCTAACCCAGCTTTGTAAACAAACCGAACTAATCTTATTTCAGTGAAGCATAATGAAGCCAGTGAGCTTTGATATTGTGAAGCACTACAAGTTGAGCTACAAGCAACTACACAATTAGTTGTTTTCCAGCAGAACATTCAAGTAATCTTAAGCTTGGAACACTATAAAGTTGAGGGAGTGTATAAACAGTGGAATGGACTACTGGAATGGTGGAATGGAATTTTTTAAAGTTCAATATCAGTTTTTACATCCAAATAAGTACAACTCCTCTCCTTAAGTAAGCAAATAAATAGGATTCCCTTTGAAGTCGGCATACTTTTCCTCACCACAACACTTGTATGACTTATAACTCAATACTTTATAACTGTCTGAAGGTTCAGTTCAGTGTACAACATGGCACTGCCACAATGAACTTTAGCTTAAATTTTGTTTTCTGACATAATTGTGGAAAAGGCTCATTGTAAATGCTTACAAGATAGTCGCATTTCACTTTTCCCAATGATTTTCACTTAGGTTCCTAGGTTAGTGGTAAACACCTCATACAGGCTCTGCCTTCTGTGTTCGCCCTCCTGGTAAAGTTGATAATAAATGAATACTTCATTGTACAGTGAATGTACTTTTACAATGCATTCATGTACTCAGCTAGCTAGCTAACTTTTTATCATTTGGGAACAAGGGTTAAGTCAGGAGTCTTCTTGGTATGCTGTGTATGTTCATAACTGACTTTACACTACAAAATATTGGTAAACTTTGTCTATGGTGAGGTGAATTATGCTAAGAGCTGACTTCAAGGGGAATCCTATTTGTTTGCTTACACAAGGGGAGGAGTTGTACTTATTTGGATGTAAAAGATGATATTGAACTTTAAAAAATTCCATCCACCATTCCAGTATTCCATTCCACAGTTTATACACTCCCTAAAGTTGAAAAGGAGATAAAGCTTGGTATTGCCACCTGCACATTAGATTTTCACTACCTTTCCCATTGTAAAATGTCTAGTAACAGTACTTCTGGTTCTTTGTCTTGTGACATATCTGTGGCTTAATAAAATATGGCTTAATATCTCAGTATAACAATGATACAGCCCATTTATTCAATTAAAAAGTTCCATTTCAGTATTAAGCCAAATTCCAATGCTATACATCAGTGCTCCCAATAAGAATTCTTAAGTGCCAGGACAAATCCAAACTTGGCTGGACACATTACACTTAATTGTGTGGACACAGGTGGCCTATAACACTGCCTGTAGTAGGCATTCTTTGATGTAAGGCACTCTAGCCATAAACATGATGTGTTGAGACACTATTATGATTTTGTGAGGTTTCTGTACAGGGCATTGGTACATTTGTGGTTACTCTCTTAGATGGCTTTAATGTTTAATCTCCTAGCAACCAAGAGACAGCTACTATATAGCAGGAGCTTCAGCCCTTATAAGCTCCTGCTTTAGTAAACAGTAAACCAAATATGCACACTCTGGGATTTTTGGGCTCCTTTGATAGGACATTATGTCCTGCCAAATACAATTATGGTCAGACATTGGCTAATTTGTCCAGAAATTGTCTGTTGCCTGACCATTAGCTGGAGCATTGTACATACAGGGTATAGCAGATGTTGTGGCTGTGAATGTAAGATTATTCCAAATAGCACTAATACTAAAGTGATGTTGGCACAATGTTCTAAAAAAACATTGCTTTACTGGGTATGAAGTGTGTCCTGTTGACCCTTTTTCATGGTGGATCTCTGATTAACATTCCAATTATGTGCAAATTATTTTTTACATAATGAAACCACCTGGGTGTTCCCCTGTGATGATATTGTCTTGTGACATTGCTAAGCAAAATATTGACTAGTTTGCAAATTCTATTTCTGAATAATAATAATAATTATAACATTGAAATAGAAAAAGTTGCGTACAATTATTTTAAAGTGAAAAAAATATTTGTATCATTACAGTTTATATACCAGCAGTAGATTTGCCTCTTTACTACAAACGGCACATCTTGCTCTATAGTGTATAGTGGAACAAGTAGAGTAGAATGTGGTCTGTGTGTGACCTTCTGTAAAGTGTTATAATAGTATGAAGAAAAACATAAAAGTTAATGTACATGTACCTTTCATCTATGTCTCTTCTTCTGAGCAGGTAGTGACAATGTTGGTGCTGATGGAATTGAGTTGATTTTAGTGTCTTCTATTGCTAGTGATGACCATTGTACTGTGGACAACAAGTAATGAACAAATACATCTGACATAATTATATGCAAAACACAAGTGGAAGAAAAATTATTTTGCAGTCTAGTGGGGACTGTTACAATAAAGTGAAGAAACTATAGATACTATGAATAGTGTATAAGCAACCATTTATCGGATGGGCTCAATTATCGGAAATACATGCTTCAATTATCGGACAGGTATTATACTAATAAAAACGGAGGAATTCCATGGTACCAAGAAGAGGCATGGTTGACAAAGAGTGTGTTGTTTGTTAAAGGTTGTAATTCTACTGATAAAGGAATGGACAAAGATTAACTGTTTGTATAACTTCCGTGCTGTAGATTTGGGGCTGTTTTCAGAAGCGAGTTCAGCCTGGCACTTTTTCTTCATCACTTTGAAAGCCCATGGCAGTCTACTGTTAATTTCTACTTCAATGTTAGTCACCAAACAATAAAGGAAAAAGACAAGCCATGATCAAAGCAGCAGTCACTGGAGCTTCCACAGAAAAATATGGTACAGCTAGTGTCGAACTTGCCAGTTGAACTGGCATAATTTATGATGACATGGTGGCTGTAATGAAGGCAGAGATTGGTGAGAATGTAGTCCAAAATAGTGTCTTGCCATCTGGCCAACTGTTGAGAAGTGTAAGAAACTTAATATTCATCTCCACGACTGAAGTTCAAGTACGTATGCCACCATGCTTTCCCCACCAAGAGATCAAGGACAGAACCAACAGAAGGATGTACAGTTGGTTGGGAGCTAGTTGTTCCACTATTAAATACTATAGAGCCCTTAAAGGACCATTGTGTGTTCAATTATCAAGCAATTTATGTGTGCATTTTTTACAACAACAAAATTGTAGCTCATACATCACACGATCTGACGTGCTGAAATTAGTCGGTTAGACCTTCATAAATATACAGGATTTTTTTCAGATTTTTGTGAGGTTCCAGTGCAAGGCCATGACCAGTCATTGCACTATTGTCTGATAAGTGAAACACGCAAGCCTATGGAGTTCCGGAGTGGTTCTGATACATGGTTACTACAACTTTTCACGTTTTCAGCCATTACCGGTCAGGAGAAGCACCTTTTGATACCAAACTTTGTACACAGGAAGATGAAATCAAGTGGAATACCTCCGCTTAAAATTGTGCTCCAGGAATGTTCTTACGAGAAGGGACGTGTGGCGGGGATAAACATTCCGTTAATTGGTTGCTTACACTATCTAAATTTAATCCATAAATGTCAGTATATCAGTGGTATGGGTAATGTAAGGATTAAATTTGCACATCATCAGGTGATGATTTGTTGTAACAATTGATCACTAATTATATAATAGGTTACAAAATTACTCAGTTTTCCCTTCCATGTATTTGTCTGTCTACTGTCTGTACCTTTATACCCAATCATTGTAGTAGTACATAAAATTTAAACATATTGTGTTTTATTTTAAAGTGCAAGTACACAACTTACCACCTCAACCTGACTTCATTGTATTAGTGAAAATAGCTCCACCCTATGCTTAGCTGAATTATGTTTACTTGGTCACCCAGGGTAAAGCCATAGGCACTTTTGAAAAATAAATGCTTCCAGGGATACAAAAAAATATGAGATACGAAAGTAGCAACATTTGCACAAGTGCACTGTATTCCTTCGGAATGCCACTTTTCAATTGCAAGCAACAATCTTCTCTTGGGCACGTCGTAGTTTATACTGTAGTGCTTTCTAGATGCAACAGAGAGTGTCAGTCTAGTAGAAATATCCACAATTTTGCAGATTTTTGCAACTCTCACTGGGAAAAAGCCATTTCATGCATTTATAGACTGGAACAATACAGTGTACATCTGTATATGGTGTTTAGTTTGTTATTTGTTTGTTTGGTGGGAGCAAACCATCACTCTCCCTACTATACAGTACTGATACAAATAGTATATCATGTATGTACATACCAGCGTTGAAACTGGGTCACTACTGCTGATCCGGATGACCCACTGACCCGGATGTGAACCGGAATAAATAAAGCCAAGGCATGCGATAAGAGCTATGTTTTGGGTAGTCTCGAGCGAGTGAGGCTACATTTTGAACGTTCGATTCGTGTTGAGTAAACGAGTAGTAATGTAATATAGAGTAAGCCGGTATTAAAGTTTATAATTTAAAATCAGTCAGTGGGTTTGGTTCCACGTAGCTACTGTGAGTTTACAGACAGCAATTGGGTGTGGCTTCATGCATACCTAGTATTACAATTTCCCAATCTATTAAAGTGGGTGTGGCTCACAAAAGTACTTACCCTGCTGCAAGACTAGCTTATATACAACTCGTACAATAATCAATTAGTGGGCGTGGCTCCACATAAGCTTGCAGACAGCAACAGACACAGTTTTGTGTTACAGACTGCACTTACTAATAAATGGGTGTAGCTGAGCATATGTTTGTAACGTGATAAGTGGGCATGGCTTACGAAAGAGCTACGTGATTAGCGTTTATAAGTTTCCATGTTGTCAAACAAATGATTTCGTCTCGCATGATCCATCAGGGTCAGACCGGGATAATTTGTAAACCGGGTCAGACCCGGATGACCTGGAGAAAATGTGACCTGGTTGACCCGACCTGGTTTCAATGCTGGTACATACACATACAATACACACATGTACACTACACATAATATACAGTACATACCTGTTCATTACAGTGATGTAATAACTATCTGGTGTTTCTTCTCTAGTAACTTGTCCTCCATCATCTTCAACCTCTTCTGTACACTGCAATATAGACTGATCACATTAAAACTATGTTTGTGATTTGTGTCATGCCAATACAAAGCAAGCATAGTGTATTGTATGTAATTGTACATGGGCCACTTAGCCAGGAATTTCAAAGGATGGTTCCACTCTTAGTACGTAGGTGAACTTTCAGCAAGGGTCTGGTGATATAGCCACCTGATGCTGACAACACGTACACTTCAACACTTTTAATTGGCCTCAAATTGAGGTACACACTAATGTCTCCCATGTATATGTGGACTTTATCCACAATGACATCATGAGTACAAAATGGCCAAGTTATTTGTATAGGTAATCACACACATTTGAGTGCAATTAGGGAATAATTGTACGAGTAACAGTCAAAATTGCACGAGGCGAAGCCGAGTGCAATTTTCGCCTCGTGCAATTTTGGCTGTTACGAGTACAATTATTCCATAATTGCACGAAAATGCGTGTGATTGCCTACTAATCACATAGTGACCACCCTGTAGTACACATCTATCCAGTTCTGTGTGGCCATTAACTTCTACCAGGTGATTGCATCATCCTTCTTTGTATTACATCATTTGTTGTTGCACTTAAAAGGCTTCACGTGTCAGCAATTCTGATTGGCTACTCAAAATGTCTACATATGTTGCACTTAAAAGGCTTCTATTGTCAGCTTATTTGATTGGCTATTCATTATATCACTTTCTTGTTGCACTTAAAAGGCTTCTGTTATTCTGCTATTTTATTGGCTACTTTACAGTGCAATTACAGAAACAAGGCCGTGCAATTACAGAAACAAGGCCGTGCGATTTGGGATTAATTGCACTCCTACTATTGGGACTAATGTATGGCAAATTAAACCACTATGTGATTAAGGGGAGTAATGTACAGTTGCCTATGGAGAAATTGAGCTAGTGTTGTACTGATTCCCACTTAATTGATATCCATTATTAGTTTATCCTATAGCCAACTGATACCTGATTGTAGGTGTCTACAAGTTACACTTGTGCATACCCACTAATAGTACAGCTTCCAAAGCAGAGTTTTGCAGGTTTAGTGAGAGGGACCAGAACCTTTGAGCAAAGTATGCCACCACCTTACTAGCTTGTTTAACCCCTTGAGCATTACATAAAAGCTTGAAACACAAACACTTTCACTAGATAACAACTGTACGTAGTTACAAAAACAGAAACAGAACAATATAAGAACACTGAGAAAAGTTGTAACTAAGGAACAGCACTTAGACTAGGGGTGTGACTTACGTACCTAACCAATACTGCCAGGTGCTGCCAGGATGATATCATGAAGCTGGTGTTGGGT
Organism: Dysidea avara; assembly: GCF_963678975.1. Lineage (NCBI taxonomy): Eukaryota > Metazoa > Porifera > Demospongiae > Dictyoceratida > Dysideidae > Dysidea > Dysidea avara. The sequence goes on from NC_089277.1 coordinate 32,588,344, forward strand.
GATTTTTGGAAAACCCAAATCTCCATGATCCCTATTTTACATGATCCCTAATAGACACGTCACATCCTGTACATACACTACACAATATACACACTTACCATCATTAGAACACTAGAAGTGATCCAACACTGAGGTGAATTGTTTAGACAGAGTGTTGCTGTTTACTTTGTTCAGCTTGTTGGAACTATATTTCAACAGCTGTCCTCTCTACTTCAAGTGATTGTACCTTGTCTTGTAATGTCTTCAACACCTTGATCATTGCTACAGTATTAATATCATTGAGTTACATACTTCCAAAACACATGTACAAATATTCACACAGTGGATCCCAGGTAATTGGTATACACAAATACTCCGGCAATATATGAGGAGAATATATCATACCATGGTGTGTGACATCATAACATCTTGTAGGGAGAATATATCATGGAGACATGAATCATGAGTGTACAAGTCACTGTGACAGTATAGTGAAATGTACCCTAGCAATCAAGAGGTATTTAGTATAATTACTACGTAGAATAAACAAGCCACCTAACCAGTAAATAACAACTTTTAGACTCCCCCTTGTGTTTTCATCTCATCCTAACTTCACTAACAAGCCACTTGACTAATTTGAACTGTATGTACATCTCAAGATGAGAGGTATAGGCATCCTAAATTTAATAAGTGATAACAACGCATGCACACACATGTATGCATGTACGTACCACCCACCCACCCACACACAAACAACCTAACACAAACAAACACAGCAATTGGTTGCGACACTTTCAACAAGTTGCTATGGAATTTTAAAAATAATTTATTTAACAGAATTTTCTAGTGACTGATTGAGTAACTGACTGACTGATTCCTTCAGACAAGCGTAACTCGACAACGGCTAAGGCTACGGGCTTGATTTTTTCACTGTTCAACATTGCTTCAGCCCGACAAGTGCCTTTTGGCATACTGCAGTATGTACAATGCATTCTTCATGGACTTACCAGTGTACTCCTTTGTGTCTCATTCATCTTTGCTTACAGCGAAAAGTGTCGATTTGATGATAGCACATGATGGCTTCCCTTCGTAACGGAAATCGTCTGTATTTGTCATAGTGGCTATTTTGATATATAGTAGAGGTGCTTTTCAAACAGTTCTTGATTCATACTGCTGTGTAACGGGTTGAACATAACCGACAACGAAGCGTAATGGATACTTCACTTTTCAGATGATAATTGATATAACCGGGGCACGCGGCACCATTTCTTTCGGTATGCGTGGATTGCAGAGGTGCTTTTTGAACTCGAAATGCTGCGTAACGGGTTCAACAAAGCTGACAACGAAGTGTAATGGATACTTCACTTTTCAGACGATAATTGGGGTGCACGGTGCCATTTTAGATGCGGTATACGTGGGTTCACCAGTCATAATAATTATTTACAAAAAAAAGTTAACATACAAGTACACAGAAAAATTTGGAATTTTCAACTAGAGTAGGGACCATAACACATCGATAAAAAGTACTGAAACAAGCTGGAGTAGTGCATGATATTAGATCACAGTAAAACAATAAGAAGTGTTATATCCCTACTGTGCATTTCCATTATGGTATCATGAGCACAGAGCACAGTAGGGATATAACACTTCTTAACCCTTTATTATCGAATGGCTAATATATTGCCATAACGAGTGCCCTTTATAAACGGAGCCATAACTCCTTTTTCCTAGGGGCTACGAAGCTGAAATTGCTACCAAACTGCTCAGAAGGACCGGGCGTTTTTAATGAAGTTTACCGTTCGGCGATAGGAAGAAGCATGGGCAAGTTATGGCACTTGGCAATATAAAACAGCGTATACAAAACAATAATACCTGTTTAAAACTCCATGTTCGCCTTCTCCCTGCTACTAGGAGGCTTTAGTTGGAGTTACTCCATTCCCCACGTGATAAGGATTCTAAAAATAAATAGTGTGATGTCATCGCGTTGATTAGTAAGATGGCGGCGCCCATCTTTCAATGCCATGGCGATACGGAGAAGATACGCTTTCTTCGCTTCATAGCGCGTGAGTTGTGTGTGTGATCTGTAAGTATTCTAGCTGTGTTGGTAGAAGAGAGAGTTGGCTATCAAACGGTATATAGCTTGATGGGTTAATTAATGGGTGGGGTCCACTCGTATCGCCCACATTTCACACAAGCCATAAAAGTTTTCACACTTGCGGTTTTATAAAAAAAACTTCGGTAATAAAGGGTTAAACCCCAGTGCGTGGGAGTATCAAAGCGCCGCGCCGGGTTATAACTACCATACAGCTAGACAGAGCGGCGCTGCTACTGTGCGATATATTAGTTATCACCCAGTGATAACTAACTTATCACCCTGTTGCGGAGCCACTCAGTCTCTTTCGTGACATCATAATAACCGCGAATGGCATTGTATACCGATGGAACAAAGAGCCAAATAAGGAAATATTGATACAAAACACACCAATACAGCACTTAAAACTAGCTAAATCTTACAAGGAAACTGTTAATCCTTTACACAATAACACTACAAGTTACCAATACGATAGTTTAACAAATGTCAAGAATAGTACGTGACGATTTTCGCTCCAGCAATCACTCCCAACGGTCACTATGGTGAAGAACTAACTTCCTCTAGCTTCATCGTTCTATCTTGGACTATGGTAGCCACTGGTTGGTCTTTATTTTTCTCTTGCACACCACGCGACAACACTATACCAATTTCTGACGAAGGCGAATCGTACCTGGAACCACTACTTCATAACACCGCCCTTCGCTACAGTTTGTAGGCAGTATGTAAGGTCTCTCTTGTGGCTACGAAGTAGAATCTCCACACAATTCGGACGAAATCTTGAGCACAGTGACAGGAACTCAAACCGGAACTTAATTTACTATCCGTAAACTTCTGCGTACTCCCGCGCACTGGGATATAAAACAGTTATATCCCGTATACTCGGATGATATCATTGTTATTACACTCGTACCGGGATATAACTATAACTTATTGTTTTACTGTGATTTAATATTGTGCACTACTCCAGCTTGTTTCAGTACTTTTTATTGATGTGCTATGGTCCCTATTCTAGTTGAAAATTCCAAATTTTTCTGTGTACTTGTATATATTGGAGACATGAACCTCGAGTGTACGAGTCAGAGTGACAGTATAGTACCTATTTGAGCAAACTGGTATATACTACTACTACTACACTGATATTTTCATCAGTGTTCAATTACGTGCATGACTTTGATGTGGTTAGCATTATGCAGTAATGGATCAAAGCTTACGATAACGCTCACTCCTCATGCAATCATTACAGTTGTTTGAACACTGATGAAAACTTCAGTGTATTTCCCAGAAATGTCTACAACTAAGAAATGTAAAGTTGTTATTGCTAGTGGAGGAGAGCATTCATGGTCACTCCCCTGGGCTGTAAAAATGTATTATCACTTAGCAACCAAGTGGTAGTTAGACAGAAGAAACCTTTAGACTTCCTCCTTGTGCTTTCATCTCATCCAAACTTCAATATGTACTATAACCCACTTTTTAGGCTGTATATATGTACATATTGATATGAGAGTTTCCATTGTATAGGCACCCTACATTTAAACTCTATTTAGGCTGTTTTGGGTGGGTAATAAATCTCATATACTCCACCTTGTTTTCTAATATACGCCTTCAGGCACAATAATACATATGCTCAAAATCTAGGCTTATCCAATCGCTACGCACTGTTCACGTGCAGTGATTTAACGAGCGCTATTATTTTGTCACGTGAGGACGCATAATTGCCATGGTGCTAGTATTATCTCAAGAAAACCAGCCGCTTTTGCCGAGCCTACAGCAGAAACAGCCATGGATGAGGTAAGTAATCTGAGTGTAATGTGAAATAGAGTCTAAAGCAGTTATACAGGCACAATGTGGAGTCTATGAAATTTATAAATCCGAAGGCCCGGGCTGTAGCGCACGAGCGAAGCGAGGGCGCTACTAAGGGCCTGAGGGTTTATAGATTTCATAGACTCCACATTGTGCCCGTATAACTATTATTTAATAAGTGACACACAAGCATGCACGCATGCACACACACAGAGACACACACATACACTCATGCATGCACACCCACAGTGAATGTGAAGGCTTTGGTTGCTGTATTCACACCACAGAAACATACATAGGGACATTTGTGCACTACCAAGGTGATAAGTATCAGGTAAATCCTGGGACAGGACTACCCCACATATTCTCCACTATATACAACCAGCCACATGACATGTGGACATCACTAACTACACTACCGATAATCGGTTGAATTATCAATAACAGCTGATATTAGCTAATTTTACAAGTATTGGTATCGGTTATGAAGTAAAAAAATTTGCCGATTAACAGAAACCCACAATCAATCATTAATGACAGCAATGAACAGATGAAAGTAAAGAAAGTAGTGAAAGCAACAGTAAGTGGTACAACATTAATTTGCTGTAACTGTTGTATAACTTTAGGCTTGTTTGTTTGCAAACATATGGCTGCAAGGCTATAGCAGGCTGTGTAAATTTATCGACCACCCATGCAATAAGTTGATCACTCTTCATAAATGGCCTGGAATCCCACTAAAATGTTTGATAAGCTGCTTTATAACTACTTGGCTTCCTATTGCATGAAAGGGGTTAGCGAAAACTTGTATTGTTATTTTTTCATTGTTTTTTTTTTTTTTTGCATTATTTTTGAAAACTTGCCTTTTCACTTGCATTGTTGTTTTTTCATATTCCTCCTCCCCTGTTCTGAAGAATTGAAGAAATATCGGTTAATATCGACATATCGGTTACAGGAATACGCAAATAATCGGTATTGGTAAATGTGAAAAAATGCATATCAGTGCAACACAAAACTACACTTCATCACATAACAGGTCATATCTGAGTACCTAATGGAATATCTCAGTGTAACCTGTAATTGGTAGGCTAATAAGAGCATAGCAACGTATAGTGTAATGGTATGAAAATAAAGTGGTCTTAATTCAGAGGAGATGGTCCTTAATGAACAGGGTCTCTTATGAGACTAACATGTAAACAAGTGATTTCATTGATTATTTGTTCTGGAATATTACTACTAAATATGTGACCGGATCTGCAAACCCCCCAACACAATAGCACAATTTCGAATTACTGTTTAATAAATGTTTGTAATCTAATTAGTCAAGTGTACCTTCTGGCAAAGTTTCAGCCTCACGTGCCAATAACTTTCAGAGTTACAGCCCTACAAAGTAGCAACAACAGAAATATCGATTTGTACAGGAGTATACAGGGAAAATGAATTATGGGCGCTTACTAAAACGGTTTTAACTTACGAATGAATTGTCGTACTGGGGTGAATTTTTCACCATCGTGTTCGCCATGGATAGGAGAATCATTTATATTTGTCCTTCTATCACCTTTCTTCACTGCATACAAAGGTGAAATTTGTGAAGAAAAATCGATTGCGTACTATTGCTTTGACGTGACATAAACAAATGCTCATAACTTGCGTATCCTTGGGTCTACTGCAACGAAACAAAGATTTTCCAACTCCTCATGAGTAGGCGAATAGGATGATATCCAGGTTTTTATTAGTCCCTTCCTTCACTAAGAAAGACGTGTTCAAAAAATTTACAAAAAATTTTCAATAATGCACAAATATTTCACCCATTGTTTTCAATGCTTTATACTGGAAATTTAGGCTTGCGCTATTCTGCCAGGTTTTCACAGATCCGGTTATGTATGGTAAGATTGAAGAACATAGCAACCTATAGTGTAACGGCATGAGAACAAAGTGGTCTTAGGAGATGGTCCTTAATGAACATAGGCTAACATGTAAACAATTGATTTGATTGGTTAATGGTTAGTGTACATGACTGGAATAATACTACTAAATATGGTAAGATTGAAGTCATACTACTACTTAACCTTATCCTCTGTTACTCCTTATAAGGATATTGTCCTACACAAACTAATCATACAGTAACACAATAGTAGTGATGTATTTTCTGCCAAAAGTATCAACTAAAAACTTCATAACAGCTTGACAGTATTGGTTACATGGGCAAACTGATTCCTTCACTGATGCATAAGTTAATGCATTTATTCATTGTAATTAACGTCCCAGCTGCACTATTGTCATGCTCCACCTGCCTATACCAAGTACACCTTATAAAGTGAAAAATGTCCATTTAGATATTAGTTGGTGTTTACCTATGCACAATTGTAGTATAGTGGACATGCCCATTTGCAATCTATCAATTGCGTCATTCAGTACTGCTGCTGTGAACTTTCCAAAACTTATTAAATAGGATTAGAAAGATAAAACTTAAGAAGAATGAGCATAAATACAAGAAAACCTGTAATTTGAAACCTAACACCGACGCTTCAAATGTTCGAACATTTTCTTAGCGAACGTTCAAAGATAAATTTCAATATTTATCCCAGCCCTATGTGAAACAATGTTGCCTTTGTGAAAAAGGCAATAAGTGATACAGTGAACTATCGACCATATTATGCTCTCTCCATATTACAAGGATTTGGAAAACTTCAGAATTACAGTACAAACCACCTTGTCAGTTGTGGCTCAAAGCTACTCAACATATGACTTATGTATATCAATTGTTTGTGACATTCACACATAAAAAATTAATGTCATTTAGGAAGGTTCGTGATAGTGAGGTGTTGGGATTAAACTTTGTGACCAAACCACAAACACTACAACATGTACATACACAAAAATTAATACTCACCAGTAAGAAGTTCCAATGAAGAACTTTTCTCCATAGCAATTGAGACATCTGTGCAGTTTTATTTCAGACAGGTGATATGCTGAAATCAATTGCAAGGAGAATTGTAACATTACAAAGCAGTGAAATGCCTGACTGAAAATGGATACAGTCAAAAATCTAATGCTGTCATAGACTAGCAAACTACTACACCTCTTCACATGACAGAACAGCTTACCAAAGCTACACATCTCCATCAAATGTCAGGTCCCTCTTCGTGTGTCTTTTCTACCCTGTGTGTTAGATAACAGTGTGGCTATTAGTAGTGATAACAACAAGTAACCCACCCAGGATGTGTGGCTATTAGTAGTGATAGCAACAAGTAACCCACCCAGGATAAGGAAAAAATAATAGTCTATAGCTATTGATTAAACCGCCACCAACAGGTGTACGTAGATGACCTATCTTATTTCATTGCTTTTTATTTCTATGATCCCTATTCAAATGTGATATTTTTTTTATACAGTGTATACTTATCTGTTTACTTTTGTACTACTGGTGGACCACAACAGAAGGAAAGAATGACACTAGACACATCATAACAACTAGTTGTTGTGTGACTGAATATGTCTCCTGATAACAATTACTAAACAGCACAAAGTGACTATTTCACTTCATTATCAGTTATCTACCACCTGTTATACACTGTTACTAGTGAAGGACAGTATGACAAGTGTCTCTGTAATCAATCCAGTTACTATGGAAATTACACACTATTCTCATTATAAACAGTACTGAAGCCATGACATGTTACTACACATCAACACTTAAACAGTATAAGAAATGGGTCACAAAGGATGACTAAGGGAAGTCCCTGATGCATGATTACAAGGAGCACATCTCGGGCTGAAGCGACGTCAAACTTAATTCTGTAGCCACAACCAAAGTTGAGCTACATTTGGCAGATAGTATCAGTTACCAAAAACTCAGTCAAATAAAAAATTTCATACAAACTTGTTGGAAGAGCTTTGGATCACTCTGAAGGCATTTTAGGCCTCCACTCATGGTCTATTCAGCTCATGTGAAACACTTTCGGCAGTACTTGCACAACACTATTACAAACATGGGCCTGTCCTACCCTCTGTATCAGCTCTGATTCAGTACTAATCTGATTATCAGTGGAATACTATCACTAACTCTGTGCTGTGAAGTCTAACTAATTTAGACCACTTCATGTATTACCTTACCAGTTGTTTGCAAGGTCATCTCAACTAAATTTTATGTTTCTCAGGCCAGAAACAGCAAGTACAGAGTTGGTATGTAGCTTAGTAAAATAAAATTATCATTTTTCACTGGCTGAACAATAAGCTACATGTCAAACAGCAGCTAAGTTACATCATGATTGTTATGCCACATGTCAACAGCCTGATGTACAGTGAAAATTGTCATTTTGATGTTTTGTATCACCCGAGATTGAATTGTTGTGGTCTAAGTATGCTACCAACACACCTTAGTAACACCCAAAGTATCAACATGATGTTCTCATGTTTACAATCAGCCAAACTGGCAATCTCTATGATCCCTTAGATGACATTGAAATCTTCCACAGCTTCATCTTGATTGCTGACAGTCACCTTGACCACTCAGGGTGTTGAACTACACCGTAAATATCAATAATTACATTAAATTAATGAATTAAATTGTCTATATGGTCTATATTAGGGTTAGAACGAATGTACAAATACATCCTCCAAAGCATCTTTTCAAAATTTTACCGAAGCTTTGTTGCAAATGTCATGTCAACTATTAATGACCACAATTGATGGTTCTTAGGGTGTACACTGTAGCACAAACTCCTACACTTTGTTAAAGCTCCAGTATAACCATTGTTTAACAATTACATCAAAAAATATGCAAATGGCAGCTTCCACAAGGAGTGACAATACTTGTGCAACTGGTTTAACATGTTGATATCCATGGTAACAAAGCTTTGGTGGAGTATAACAGCATCCAAATGTTATGAGACCGAACGAAGCTTCGAACTATTTGTCTCAACCTTAGTCTATATCCACCACTAACCTAGTAGGGACAAAGGCAACAGATACCCTGTAAATACAGGAATTAAGAAAAATATCGGAATAATAATCTAATTAAATCCCACATTAGAAGATATGAGATAAACAGTTTTAAAGAATTCAAGTCAGTATAACTTACCAAGGATAACAATCATTTATATGAAATATACACAAAAGATGCATCAATCTATTTCCTTTCAGACCACTTCCAGTACTTGTGGTTACTTGTAGAGTTTCCTGCCATATAACATAGAAAATCTGAGCAGGTGGACAAGTGAAGTAGTACCGTGAGGAGTGACAGGAGATAGACTACAAAAATGGCAGGTTAAAGTCCAGATATTAATGTAAGAAAGCTGTTTTGACACATGGGGTGACACTGTTAGCATAAAAACTGTTAATGTAATCCAGCATGAAATCTTATATTTTAGTATGGGTCAATTATGCAACTAGGGGACCAGCAAGAAGGCTACAGAGTAATGTTGTTTAATTAAGAACCTAAAACTGTTGACTACATCACAGACCAGCTGGTGATGGGTAGTTAGAAAAGGCAGTCTATATACTGGGAAATTAAATGAAATTGTTTGATATTCTTTCCACTACCTGAACTAACTAACATGTTGGTATAATGTGGTCAGTCTAAACAGGACCTACTAGTGTTTTACACTTTACAGCCTCTGATATTATGGGATATCAATTGTAGAATAAACTTAATTGGTTTATAAATTCACCACCGCAACAGACAAAAGAGTAGTGATGATGTCACTAATACCTGTTACAACATGTTTGACCACTAAATTAACCACAATCAAACATGACAAAACCACATGCTTCACAAACCACTACAAAGAAATTCCTGTACAAAAAAAAATTCTTACATGTTGCTTCGTTTATACTAACAATTCAGTACGTATATCACAGTAGAATCTCTCAAATCAGACATCTGCATAATCCAGAATCCTATTTAGTCTGTAATGTTATTTACCAACACCTTTGTGTAGAAAACAGTTTCTAAAAGCTGTAATACTTGAAAATTCTAAAATTTAAGAAATTGTGTGTTTTACCTGTAATTTACTACATAATCTGACATAATTCTAGACACTGTACAATGTCAGATTACAGAAGCGACTTCAAAATCCAACAACCTCTCCCATTGAGTATAGGATTAGAGAGGTTTGACTGTACATCAGTTATACGAGCACTATTATTTTATACTTGAATGCCAAACTATACAGTGACTGTTCTATTAGAGTAGTCTCCAACTACCAAAAAAAATCTACGTATAATTGCATATAACATACAATATCAATGGTAATATCCCCAACCTGTAACAGCCAAAACGTACATAAACATATTATGCGAACAGAAGAGGATCAGTTGCATGTAGTCTAGTGATGTACAGTAATATTGATAGTGTGATAATCGAATCGCAGTGGTTCATTATCGTGATATGATAATAGCTTGTGATTATCGTGAGCACCAATATTATGCATTCTTACCTTGCCGGGATTACTCAAAAAATTAAAACATTCATTTGTTTATTCAATTATGTATTCTAACTGTTTTCTTAGATTGAACTTTGCTGTATTTTGGCAGGACATATATGCATCCGGGTACACAGGATGTGCCTTTACCGGTATTCATAGAAAATAGGTAAAATTAGTGCTGCATTATGCATCTTATCATTTGGATTTACTATCGTGATAACTATCGTATCGTGATGCAATTATCGTGATCAATCGATATAGTTGCAAACTTATTGTCGCACATCACTAATGTAGTCCATAGCTACACACCTCTTCAACTAACAATTCATTCATACATGATATCACAAGATCTGCTAGCACTAACTTGTACTTGCTATTCACAACAAGTACTGCTATAGACTCTACAAGTAGTATTCTGTATACAGGATTATTTGAAATGTAATGTAATAAACTACTTCTACTAACTGTGAAAATTGTTATGGTCATAACCATTCTCCATTATGAGTAACACATGTAATGAAATGTATGATAGTTGAATCTTCTGACCATGAGCAAGGAACAAATCATGTTAATATGAAAAGACACAACATAATACTGGGAATGACTAGACAACTTCAACATTATCACACTATACTGACATAATTCCACACATCTTACCGATGATCAGATACAAAACATTTCATACATGTTGTACATGGAAGAGTTGATGGTCTAGTTCCAGCTGAGGTCATCTCATTGTAATGTGTTCTGTAGAGATTTCATGTCGTACAAAAGTTTACAATTTTTCTTAAGAGTAGTTGGGCAGGATGACTGTTTTGGTTTAACTGTTGTTATAATTTCTACCCCTCCATCAGCAGAATGGTGACTGAAGAGCTTCTATGATGAGTGGCAGGACGTTTGTGTTGACGACATTTATACTGAGTGTTGATGATCTTGATGTGTTCAGCCTTGCTAGTCAGTCTGGCTTCAATGTAATAATACAATTCATCTTTAGTTGTAATAGTTCTTCAGGACTCCGCTTGTTTCTTGTAACATCCTTACCAACTCTTGTTGTTCACTACAGTAGAACACAGTCATGTAATGTACCATCACAACTTGTATGAATATAATATTGTGGAATTGTTGTCATACCAAAAGTAGTGGGAGCTACACTTGTAGTGATACAACAATTAAACACAAATACCTAGCACACCTGTTGCCTCAACATTCACAGATGATAATCTTATTCACAAATGTGATAAACACTTGTACTATACAGATTTCTAAAATAATTATGTATACAGGCAACCTATACTCTTTTCTAAACGTACGCCAACATTTAACAACACCGACTTAGACAATGATAATTACGGTCTCAAACTCAACTTTTAGTCTTAACAGCCTCCCTCAAATAAGTTTAACCTATCTCTACACCTAGAAATCTACTCTGAGATAATCTACTTTAGCTAACCTTCCTCATATTTGTTAGTTATCCATCGCCAAACAAGTTTAATATAAACTCGAAGGGTTAAGTGTGTTTAGCTCCCATCACCTTATGCAGTATGATTCTAATAAATTCAGGCAGTTACTCGTGTGTGATGGCTGGTATAAGCAAGCATAACAGAAAGAACTTATAGTGTTGTAGCGATTGTTTAGTAAACTGTATTAGAAAGTAGTTTAGCTTAGATAGGTTATTCTAGAGTGGTTAGTTTTGTGCTTGTTCTATTTAAAGATCACCCTGAGGATCGCCTTAGTGTTGTCTGCCAACGTGATCACATTCTCGGTGGAATTGCTATGAGGTAAGTATTGTAGAAATGCTGTAGACAGTATAAATAATATTAAAATGTTAAGAATATAACTTTCGCTGATTCCGTTATTCCATATTCCGGGTTTTACTGCTTCCCAGCACACTTGGGCAAATACGGTACAGTTATGAGGAGAATTTATTTAAGGAATGCTGCAAAAACAACACAATGTAACTTGCTAAAACAACTAAACTAATTCTACAAGTTCGTTCTATGGTTAGGAATACACTTACTGATCGTCTATCACAAAGCTCTTTAAACACAACTCCACTAAGACAGCATGGTTGATCATGTGCGTGACATTGTAAATCACTAAAACTATTCAAACTAATCCAGTTAGTTCATTCTACGACTAGAAATAGATTATATGAACACTTACTGATATTCTCATCACCAAAAATCACAGCAATTTGATGACTAGAGAAAATCGCTCCGAGCCAGACGACCAGGAAGTACAATATAACACTTAAAGCACTGCCTATGCTTGTGTGTACGAAAAATACAGCACTTGGGGGTGCCTCGAGGCAAACATAGCACTTGGCTTCACCTCGTGCTGTATTAGTCTCTCAGCACACTCCCTCATGCTGTATTGTCCGTACACACAAACAGCAGTGCTTTAACTATAACATAAGCTACTTTTTAGGCTGTATGTACACCGTACATCTCAATATGACAGGTTCCACTGTTTAAACATACTACATTTAACAAAATTTAATAAGTAATACACAAGAATGCATGCACGTACACACAGACACACAAACTCATACACTCACGCATGCACACCCACAGCGATTGTGAAGACTTTGGTTGCTGTATTCACACCACAGAAACATAGGGAGATTTGTGCACTACCAAGGTGATAAGGTAAATCCTCCTGGGACAGGACTAATACCCCACATATTATCCACTATGATATAACCAGCCACGTGGACATCACTAAACTACACCTCATCACATAACAAGTTATATCTCAGTACCTAATGGAATATCTGTAGCTTTGTACACAAAAACAATACTCACATGCGCATGTACACACACACACACACACACACACACACACACACACACACACACACACACACACACACACACACACACACACACACACACACACACACACACACACACAATCTGAACAGTTGATGTGACTGTTCTATTAGAGTCTTTGTTACATGTTTACAATGTTAGTGTATGTTCTATTAGAGTAATCTAACTGAGCTCGGGTCTTTATCTATCTGAACAAATTCACTAATTTGTAACTTGGCACACGGGTGTTCAAATGTGTCACTGTTGATGTATGTATAGTCAAGTCATAGTAATCCATATTGTATTACAATGTAACTTCTCTGTAATGGACACAATAATTTTTGGAATACTAGCATGATGTATACTATCAGGGATTTTCTATGGGGGGGCAAGGGGGGCATTTTGCCCCCCCTGAACTCTGCCTCAACCAGCCTGAGTAAACAGGTGATTTAGCCTAATTTAAGTTCTGCCCCCCCCCCCCTCCCTTCAATTTCTGAAAAACTTGGATTGCCTCCCTCAATTTATTTTCTAGAAAAATCTCTGATACTATCCATCAAAACATCCTCAGCTAGCAAAATTATTACCATCTCCTAGTGAAAACTGATTTTAGTACAGCATATACAGTATGATCTTTACTCTACTTACTGACTTTAGTATTGCATCTGATACTGATTGACGCATGCAGTCATTGCACCACTTCCACATCAATCTATAGGAGTGTTACTTTTGTTACAAGAAGTAAGACACAGGAGCTGTTTCCATGCAGCAAACATTATAGTGTCCGTATAACTACTTTAGATTTACTTTTTTTATTACACTCAGATTATTTGTCTTAAGTTGATACAGTGAATAAATGTATATAACTGTGCATTGGTGAAAGCATCAGTTTGTTGGTCAGTTATACATGTTTGGGCTTGATGATGCCTAACCACACTGCCAAGCTGTTGTGAAGGATAGTTGGCCTTTGCTTAATACTTTTTGGTAGAATAAAAATCCTACAGTACTGTTGTGTTACTGTATGATTAGAAATTTTACACATAATTTCCTTTGATGTCTAGAGGCTTAATGAGGGTACTAAATCCAATAGAAACCTGTAGCAGGGTTTCTAAGTAACCTGTGGTCTAGCTCATGGTTGTTTACTACACTGATCAAACGAGCATTGGCAAAGCCAAATACACAATATCATTACTGTTAGCTTACTTTCTGGACAAGGCTCACATCATTTGGGCCAATGCACTAGTGCCACAAGTTGTGGTGCTGATACCATCAACTTGAAGAGTGGATCTTGATGCCAGTTTGCTAGTTTCTTTCACTCTTTCTGTACTTGCTTCACTCAGACAAAGTTTCTAAACTGCCGACACACCGCTTCAGTACAGCTACTATACACCATGCTGCAATGTTAGTGTGCGCTGACACAATTAATAACCTCGAAGGGTATCTCTCTATGCTAGCAGCCATTTTTCCACTTGTTATAGCTTACTCTCTATACTAGACAAGTGTCATTGGTACTCATCCAAGCATAGTAGCTACTATGGTGTGGTGCTGGTACCTCTAAGGATAAATCTCGATGCTAGTATCCACAGTGCCACTTTCTCTCAATCTTTCTTTGCCTGCTTTGCTCAAAGAAATTTCCTAACTACTTAGAATGAGCCAACGTCAGTTTCTACACTATTTAGTGCTCCTTTGATGATGTGGGTAGCGCTTGCCACAATGTCATCGGGTCACTAAATAGCGTAGAAACTTTGTAGGCTCATTCTAAAAGGCATGAATATGGCTTCTATCTTACAATGGTTAGTACAGTAACCCCTCGATTATCCGAACTTATTGGGCCCTGGGTGTGTTCAGATAATCGAAAAGTTCGGATAATCAAAGCCCATTCATTTATATACAGAGCCTTGCTCAATTACTCTAATAGAACGCACACTTTATATAAAATACTCTAATAGAGCAGTCATCGCTACAGTTCGGATAACTGAAAGTTCGGTTAATCAGTGGCCGGATAATCGAGGCACCACTGTAGTACTATTCCAGTCAAAATGTATACCAAACAATTAACCAATCAGATCACTGGTTAACATGTTAACCACACCTCTGTAATTAAAGGACATCTCCTCAGAGCTAAGACCATTTTGTTTTTATACCATTACACTACACGTTGCTATGCTCTTATTAGCCTACCATTTGGCTATACATTACAAGTTACAGATATTGCATTGGGCATTGAGATATGACCTGTTATGTGATGAGGTGTAGTTTAGTGATGTCCACATGTCATATGCGGATGGTCATATAAGCGGGATACCAGTCTTGCTCCTGACGGATTTACCTAGACTGACTTTTGACTCCTCAGTAGTGCACAAGTGTTTCTGTGAATGTGTATACGGCAACCGAAGCTTCACATTTGCTCAGTGTGTGTGTGTGTGCTAGTGTATGTGTGTGTGTGTTAGTGTATGTGTGTGTGTGTGTGTGTGTGTGTGTGTGTGTCATTTGAAAGGATGCCTATATAGAGGAACCTCTCATATTGAGATGCACATTCAACCTAAATTAGTCAAATTGGTTGTATATTGAAGATTAGGTGAGATGAAAGCACAAGGAATTATGAGCACAAGGAAGGAGTCTAAAGGTTATTGTTTACCTTTTAGGTGGCTTCTTTTCCCCTTGGTTGCTAGGTAATTAATACATCTTTACACTTTATTCTCGACATTTCTTATAGCATTTGAGTTGTATAATGGTTGCATGGGGTGTGAGCATGATTGTGGGCTTTAAGTTTACCGGACACTTATTTACTTAAATCAACATAGAGATTAATACCATATAGATACGAGAACACTAGTAATGAGTATTTAAAGTACAGTGCGGTACTATTCGAGGGTCTGGTACAATATAAATTATTTTTAGAAACTAAGATATAACCCTTCAAATAGTACCACACTGCCATGCACGCTGCGGTACTATGTATTCGCGAGAGCATACAAGCTAGTAAATATGGTAAACAAACACAAACACTTACCCATTGGTAACAAGTTGCTCTTTTCTTCTCTATTGCAGCCATTTCAAGTGCCATATTATAGCAAGACATGTTGTATCACATCACTAGGGGCATGATTCATATGTAAAGTACAGTGGAACTTTTCTTATCTGGGTGGTCTGGTATATATCCACTGTCTGTATTCCAGAAATGTCTGTAACTAACAATAACATGCTAATGTGCTAAAGTGACTAACTTAAATGTTATAATTGCTGTCAGTTAATGCTATGCAGTTTAATGGGCATAGGGGAAAGTCACTACAGAGCATTCATGATCACTCCCCTGGGCTGTAAAAATGCATTATCACCTAGCAACCAAGTGGTAGTTATTATTAGTAAATAAACAAGCGACCAAACAGGTAAACAGTAACCTTTAGGCTCCCTCCTTGTGATTTCATCTAAACAAACTTCATTATGGTTAATAAACTACAAGCCATATGACCAATTTGGGCTGTCTGGACTATGGAGGTGCCCCAATAATAGAGGTCCAGATAAGGGAGGTTACACTGTACAAAGGATTTTTAACTACAGTAGTAATGTCATTTAGGAAGGTTTGTGAGACTCATACAACAATTATGACAAGTAATTTACATATTAGAATACTTGATAGTGATACTGAGGTCTATACCAGACCACCTGAGGTGTTGGGGTTGACCTTATTCTGACATGTGACCAAACCACAAACACTACAACATGTATACTGTACAGCGTAATAATTTAACGGGGGAAATTTTGACGAATTTGGCGGGTTGTTGCAATTCGTCAAATTTTTCCTTGTCAAAGCTCACGTGACTGGTTAATTAGAATACTGAAGTTAGCACATTCGTCAAAATTTTCCTTGTAAATATTTGACAATAATGAATTAGTCAAAATTTCCCCCCGTCGAATTATTACGCTGTACGGTATACATATTACAGAAATACTCTAATTAATACTCGCCAGTAACATTTTTTCTCTTCATTACGTGTGAGACATTTGTGCTGTTATATCAGACAGGTGTTATGCTGAAATCAACTACAAGGAGAATTGCAACATTAGAAAGTGGTAAAATTCCAGGCTGAAAATTGACACAGTCAAAAATCTAATGCAGTAATAACTTAATGCTATACAGGGGGTAGACTACCAAACTAAACTTCTTCAAACAAACACAGAACAGCTTACCAAGCTACACATCTCCCATTAAATGTTATGTACATAGCTCCTTATATCACCAGGTCCCTGACTTGAACTCATCCTGTGTGTTAGATGACAGTGTGGCTATTACTATTATTTACTCTTGGTAGTAACGATAACAAGTTACCACTCGGGATATGGAAAAATAGTCTATAACTAAATGTCCACCAGTATACCTGCAGGTATAGTTGACCTCCCTTATTTCATTGTTTTTAAACCAGGCATGTTCCCACAGCTGGCCAAAAGGCTACAGCTGTGGACACATGCTTGGTTTACTGAAATTCTTTTCATACCAACATGTGTGTGCTATCTACCTATCTATGTTTATCCGTACACACCCACGTGAGAAAATTGTTTCAGTGGTAAGAGCAGTCAGCCTATAAAATCAAACACTAAATGAAACCTGTATTAAACTTGGGCAGAAGCAGCATTTGCACCACAGATAATTTACACTAAGGCAATTTGAAATATGGATGTAGCAACTATCTACGAACTTTGTGAACCACCTTCCCATTGGGCTCTTCATGTATTTAACCACCAAAAAACACCATAGCAGGCCTCATAGGCTACTAGGAAATTTGTATCTCTTCGACTCAAAAGGGGTGTGTTCCTACATATGCAAACAAAAATGAAGGGTAGCCTTGAGGTTTTGTAGAGAATTTGCAGGAAAAGACACTATAGACAAACTATAAAACTGTTCAGAAGATACTTCTGTGCATAATAAGTTGTTGAAAGCAGCCTACTTCATTCAATAATTCAGGAATTATCCATCTCTTGTAACACTGGAGACACCACAATCAAACTACAATTGCCGGTACTGCTCTTCCTTACAAGTCATATGGATACGACACTAGCGCATGCACATGTACTCACAGTGATAAAGCGTGATAAAGGATATTGTTGTAGCATAGATGTTTTCCTTTGTTGCTTCAGTACTTAACACTAGCTAGCGTTAGGGCTGTAGTGATGAGCCAGTTTATTCACAAAGCCCCATTACCTTGCCTGGTGGTGCCACCTAGCTACCTGCTAAGAATAATTACTGGTTCATCTCTACAGCTGTAACACTAGATAGTGCTAAAGCAACAAAGGAAGCCTCTATCACGCTATATCACTGCTAGTGTACATGTATTATAAGTGTATTCTAATTAATTAGTACATGTGCTAGTTTCATGATTTGTGAGAAAGAGCAGTACCAGCAGTTGTAGTTTGATGGCAGTGTCTCCATTGTTGCAAGAGATAGATAATACCTGGATTATTGCTTAAAAGCTGTTCCAGATCAGTCCATGAATCCAGTCTGTGGAATAAAGTAGGCTGTTGAAAGCAGTTTGTTCGATGCTCTTCATTTAGCAATGCATATATAGCAATGTAATTAGAGAATCACAAAACAATCCACCAATCTTATATTACACTATCTATGCATAATTGTATTATTACAAAACAGAAGCCTTAGGTAAAATGCATTTCCAGCTATACAACTAACATCTGGCTTTTAGAAGTAGCACAACATCAACTTTTTTTATTATATACTTGTTTGTTTACATTTTGTAACAACATGACTCATTACTGGTAAACAGTACATACCACACCAGAAGACACCAAACACATTATAACAACTAGTTGTTGTGTGACTGAATATGTCTCCTGATAACAATCACTAAACAGCACAAAGTGACTATTTCACTTCATTTTCAGTTATCTACCACCTGTTATACACTGTTACTAGTGAAGGACAGTATGAAAAGTGTCTCTGTAATCAATCCAGTTACTATGGAAATTACACACTATTCTCATTATAAACAGTACTGTAGCCATGACATGTTACTACACAACAACATTTAAACAGCATAAGAAATGGGTCACAAAGGATGACTACGGAAAGTCCCTGATTTACAAGAAGCAGCTGAAACGATGTAAACTTAACTCTGGCCATATAGTCATAACAATGTTTGACTGATAGTTTTTTAATTCATTAAAATAAAAATTAAACTTCATACAAACTTGTTGGAAGGGCTGTGGATCTTTCTGAAGGCATTTTAGGGTGTGACTATGCCTAACCAATGCTGCTATGCTGTCATAAAGGAAAAGTGAGGCTATTCTTTAATAAAAAACCATTAGGTTCACATACACGCCTCCAACTTCCATCAGTGTAATAAACACCACATACACGTGTAATGCTATAATTACAATCAACGCTATTTCCAGCTTGATATAATTCTAGCATAAGATGACAATACTTGGACAAGTGGTCATTAATTGAAGTACTAGAAAACCACAAATATGTTAGCTTCCAGGGGGAGGGTTGGACAAGATCATGTGCAATACACTGACAAGAATACTTTTTATTAAACGTGGTCATATGTAACTACGTACCTGTTAAAAGCAAGGTTGGAATAAAACTTTGAAATCTTTGAAGGTAGTTGCACATACCCCTCCAAAGCTTCGTAACCATGGATACTGGCATGTCTAGTTAGTCAAAAAGCCTTGTGCATCCTGGAATCATGCAACTATCATTGATAAAGTTTTGCTGTACTTGTAGTCTAAACAGAACCTTACTACTGTACAACTG
This sequence comes from Dysidea avara, assembly GCF_963678975.1. Classification (NCBI taxonomy): domain Eukaryota; kingdom Metazoa; phylum Porifera; class Demospongiae; order Dictyoceratida; family Dysideidae; genus Dysidea; species Dysidea avara. Next base: position 32,608,216 of record NC_089277.1, read on the forward strand.
CAACAAAGAATAGGACACACCCATCAGTTGTGATTGGAGTAATTACTAACATGATATAATCAACAAAGCTTCAGTTAGCTTTCTTGCAAGAAGCTTTGGAGGCTAAAATTTGACCTTCATTTCAGGACTAGTTGAAAGCAAAATATGCCACACAATTGTACTGTAATCATTGATGACCACTGTTACTGTTTCTGTGAAAGTCATGATCACCACACATCATCATCGTTGTAAGTATAATTACTCTATAATGGCAATGTTGTTCCAACAAACCACTGCAAACAACAAACTAAATAGAATTATAAGATGTATCAAGCCCCTCCTCTACTTTTTTGTAAATTGGTCTATTCAGCTCATGTGAAATACTTTCAGTACTTGCACAACACTATTACAAACATGAGCCTGTCCTACTCTCTGTGATTCAGTACTAATCTGATTATCAGTGGAACACTATCACTAACTCTGTGCTGTGAAGTCTAACTAATTTAGACCACCTCTTGTACTACCTTACTAACTGCTTGCAAGGCCATCTCAACATGTAAGCTCTAAAGAAGTCATCAACACGTTAATTGCTATCACAACTGGACGCTGTGGTTGAATGTCAAAATGTATTGAAGCCAATGGGAAAACGATGATAACTGATGGTAAAATCTTTGTTACTTACAAAGTATACAGTATGTTCCAATTATCTGTACATGGAAAGAAACTATAGTGATGTCTCTATTGTTTCGTGGTTATCTGCTGTGAATACAACGAAAGAAGCCCGAGTTATAAAGCCATAAAGTTACAAAATTTACCAAACTGTGAGAAGGATTTTCATAGTTGTATTTGTAATTTCAGAGTCTGAAAACCATTCAGGAATGCTACAGTAGCTAATCTCAACAATAGCATTTGTTGTGAATTGATTGAAGAAAAAATGCTACAATCACCATGATGAGCTAACAAGCTAACAGTATGTTCAGCAAGCCCAGATACACTGTACAGGTGATTCTAACACTTGTTCATGTACTGTACGTCATCTAGACTATGGAAACAAGCAGCTACTTTGTCCTTTATCTCTAGAAAACATTTTTATCAGGTGAAGTGGGTCATAACTAGTGCTGAGCGATAGTAAAAATTTTACTATCACGATAGTTACTCATTAAATATCGCGATAGTGAATACTATCCCGATAGTTTATGAAACACTTTGCTCTTAACAAAGTCTTAGTTGTATAACTATGATTTGCAGTCATATAAAAAGTTATTTTGCATGCACAGGACATTTATTAATTAACTGCGTGGGCGGCCGATGAATACGGACTTTTGGTATAGCTTTTACAGGCCACTCCTTTGTAAGAAAGCTGGTAATACTAACTGTAATACAATATAGAAGGGTTGTTGATACCATTTTTATGCAGATCTGAGCTTTATCATAACTATCACGATAGTGATATACCTACTATCGCGATAACGATAGTGACTTACTATCACGATATATCGCACTATCGATACTATTGCTCAGCCCAAGTCATAACTCCTAGTGGTTTAGCATATTTGCAGTGAACAAACACTATAAGGTGGAGAAATCAATGTAGTACCCAGTGCTGCATTCAAAACTCGGATATCTTCTTTAGATTCTCCATGACAATGGATTTTGTGTCCATTTCTCAATGGTTTCTGTACATTTTAATGGCTAACCACAGCACCCTGTGTTTGCACAAATGTAATTAAACAATCCTTTAAAATATTATTATTAAATTTTGTTTCTCAGGCCAAAAACAGCAAGTACAGAGTTAGTATGTAGCTACCTTGGTAAAAGAAATTTATTATTTTTCACTGGCTGAACAATAACCTACATGTCAAACAACAGTTAAACTACATCATGATTGATGCAACATGTCAACAGCCTGATGTATGGTGAAAATTGTCACTTTGATGTTTTGTATCACCAGAGACCAACTTGTTGTGGTCTAATTATAATTTAATACCAACATACCTTAGTAACACTCAAAAGTATCACATGATGTTCTCATGTTTACAATCAGCCAAACTGATAATCTCTATCATCTCTTGAAATCTTCCTCCACTTCATCTTGATTGCTGACAGTCACCTTGACCGCTCAGGGTGTAAATATTATTGAACTACACTGTAAATAACAATAATTACATTAAATTAATGAATTACATTGTAAATATGGTCTATATTCACTACTAACCCAATAGGGACAAAGGCTACAGATAGCCTATAAATACAGGAAGTGAGAAACATAGAAAAATGAAAAGCAAAACATTATGACTATCTGTATTTGTGACTGGATTTTGGAAAAATGATCCAATTAAATCGCACATTAGAAGTTTCGAGATAAACGGTTTTAATGAATTCAAGTCAGTATAACTTCCCAAGGATAACAACCAAGTGGTAGTTAGACAAAAGAAATCTTTAGACTCCCTCCTTGTGCTTTCATCTCACCCAAACTTCGATATACTATAATCCACTTTTTAGGCTGTATATATATCTTAACATTAGAGGTTCCACTGTATATGCATCCTCAACAAAATTTAATAAGTGACACATAACCATGCATGCACACATGCACGCACAGACACACACATACACATACACTCACGCTTGCACAGACACACACATACACTCACGCATGCACACCCACAGTGAATGTGAAGACTTCGGTTGCTGTATTCACACCACAGAAACATAAGGACATTTGTGCACTACAGAGGTGATATTTGTCAGGTAAATCCTACTGAGACAGGACTAGTACCCCACATGTATCATACAACCAACCACATGATATGTGGACATCACTAACTACACTCTAGTGTTACATCGATCATTGGTTGAATTATTGGTAACAGCCAATATTACCTAATTTTACAAGTATCTATATCAGTTACGAAGTAGAAAATTTGCTGACTAACCAAAACTCACAATAAATCATTAATGACGGCAATGAACAGGTGAAGCAGTGAATGCAGCAGTAAGTGGTACAATTTTCATTTGCTGCAAATGTTTTATAACTGTTTAGACTTGTTTGTTTGTGAAAATATGGCTGCAAGGCTATAGCGGGCTATGCATATTTATCAGCCGCCCATGTAGTTAGTCAATCATTCTTCACAAATGGTCTGGAATCCCACTAAAAACACTGTTTGATTAGCTGTTTTATAACATGTACTTCTTCCTATGAAAGGGGTTAGTGGCAAAACTGTAGAAAACGTTATAAAAACTGGCCACCCACGTAATTAATCACATTATTACAAAAGTAACTGAAGTTCATATGATTTTCTGGTCCTCCTTCCTTGTCCTGAAGAAATATCAGTTAATATCGGTATATCGGTTATAAGAATTGGAAAATAATCGATATCGGTAAATGTGAAAACATGCATATCGGTGCAACACTAAACTACACCTCATCACATAACAGGTCATATCTCAGTACCTAATGCCAATTTCTTAATTTATATGTACAAGTGAACACAAGACTACAATCTTATTTGCCAACTATGGTGAACCGTTTAAACTAAATTCCATCTTTTTAGATCAATGCAAACAAAAACCACAGCTGTGCCTGTAGTTTATTTTCAGTAGCCACTGTACAAGTTGACTTCTTTATTCTTCTGCTACAATTTCAAAACTACTCACCATAACCCATTCAATGGACATGGTAGATAATGCTGAGACAATAACAAGTAATTCAGAAATTGTACAAAGTAGGCAGGTCTTGCTGAGACGGCCACACATACCCTCACTACTATAGTCTTACTTTCTGGTACAAAACATACGTCATAATATTGATATGGATAAGAACACTAATGATACTGAAACTATAAACTGATGTTACATGCATATACTGTACCATGTGACTTCTATGCATATTTACTGTAACATGAGTGCTCCATGTGTGTGAGGTGCATGTATCATACAACATGTCATCATGTTACAGTGAGAGGGACATGATGTAGCATGAGTGAAGTGACCATCATACATGTATCATGTATAGTACATGTTGGTGTGGTGTATGTAGAAAGCCTGAAAACCGACACTGGGTTGTATATGATGGTGAGAAACAGTTAGCAAGTCAAAGCTGTATGACTCTTCTACATACTGTAGGTGTTCCCAAGTAGTTAGTAATGCTTCACATAGCAGAGTGGTAGCCATTAGATACAGCAGTAACCATAGTGATGACAAACACCATGCATGTTACATGACATGTTAGTATTCATGTAAAAAGTGTCACAAATCCATGTATATTACATAAAACATGCATCAGCATGTATGTTGTTTAGGTGATCTGTAGCTTTACATGTGCAATAATTCAAGCTGGATATTGTCATGCTACTACTAAGGACCATGACATGATCGTTGGTATTTTAACTAATTAAGCAACCAAGTGAAGTAGTGTCCATTGAGTGTTGTCTGCAGTGACATCACTGTTGTAAATCCCTCTATTATCAATGGCTTTACCATCCTTTTAATACCCATGATTGCATCACAAGGATCTATTGGCATTTTACCTTGTTCTGATCTAACTATATTTATACTTATACTACTGCTACTATATAACATATGTACCTGAGGTAGCTCCCTTAATGTTACCGAGTGATCTCTTCTCGATGGTTGTGATTTGAGTGCTGACAATTGCCCCATCTTCACCACCTTAGTCTGCAGTGTGAACATTGCTGAATTACACTGTAAATACACCTGTACCATGTACAGTAAACATTACACTGTAAAAATAGTGGAGAAGATAAACAAAATCTTTATTTACTAAAAAAAATATGGGAGTTTAGATCAAAGATGTGGTGATATTTCACTCATCAAAGCTTTGAAGTAGTAAGGACTAGTGACCCACATGAGGCTGTGTCGTGTCTCACAGGTAAAGTGTGGGCATCCAAAGGACCTCACCCACTATGTGAAATATGGACAGTTAGCATTTGCTTCTTTTCAATGTTAAGCCGGGTAACGCCAGCCCACCAGGTTGCCATCAGATTCCATTTACGTAAACAGCTGGGTAGACTGGGGCAATGTGAGTTTCTAACAACAATCACCAACAAACACCAACATACACACACACCTCAACTATTGGTAGAGCCTCTCTATCCATAACATCTAAGTGTGATGCGACTCAAGCCTACTGTACTGGCTATAAAGTGATGACATCATAGTAGTAGATACACTATAACAGGTTATACTGTATCCCCAAGCTCTTTGGCTGTATTATACACATCTTGTAACATCATCATAAAGAATCTGTATAATGACATGTGTATAAAGTATTTCCAACAATGAAATTTGTAAAACATATACTAGCTACTAAGTAGTAACACAAGGTAAAGATATACGTAAGCACATATGTACAGGTACACACAGATTATAGCATAATAAGGTTGATAGCATTTCAGTAAATTGAACAAAAAATGCAAGTACTGTGTGGTACGAATAAATTACTGTCACTATATAATTTACATTTATTTTGAGGTAAAAGTATGCATTACAGGATACTTGTAAGCTGTCCATTAACCATTACAAAGATGTGTCTGGTGTACAGAGGATACCAGTGTACTTGTATAATGTAGGCAATGAAACTGTGACAAAGAACCATGTCATAGTGTCCATAATAAGGTGGTGTCAGTTACAAGGAGTGTTAGTTAATGGTTCTACAAGTATAATATGCTCCTGGCTGGTGAAATATTGTACAGGGGCTTAGGAAGATATTTAACTTATGGGTGTCCAGTGGGAAAGCTGAAGACCAAAAAAACAAAAAAACAAAACAAAACAAAAAAAAAGGTCACAAGTGTGACTGCTTTACAGGGGTTTGCAAAGTTCTTGCAAATTCCGTAATTCAAATGTTCGCACATGCGTGTTATTGTTCTTACATTTATCTCGAGAGGAATGTTGTCTACTACAACTGTACATATTGATGGTGTTCGAATATGATACGGTAGCAACAGTAGTTCAAGTAGACATGGCCTTATTCACTTTTGTGCCTAGGAATTTGAACTGCGTTGTATGCGCATGTGCAAAAGTTTGAATTACAAGGTACAAAGCCGTGTCTACGCTCGTGTCACTGTATAGTGTTTGCCGAATCAGTATCTACCAGTAGATACGAGTAGGCAGTTGTAGTAGGTAACACTCCTGTATTAGAGTCATTGACTGCTCTATTAGCGTATCGCAATCTTTTCAGTAATATATAGTACAATGTGCTGACACCCCATTAGTTATGCAACTGGAATTATTTATTGGTGCCCAGCACCCACGGCACCCATGCTTCCTACGCCCCTGTTGTACATGTTATCTCACTAGGGACTAGCACTAAAGCCTGTTAATACAGATAGTCATAATCTTTACACTAAAACTGTTGACTACATCACAGACCAGCTGGTGATCCTCTAACAACATGTAGTTATAGATATGTACCAAAAGAGCCACAACAGTTATGATCTGGAGCTGCCTCCACCTTCAACTTATAACAAACATATCATGTGATGTACACAACTACAATACATTTGAAGGACAGAACAGTGAGTAGGATACAATAACTTGTTGTGTGCAAACAATTACACTGGCTGTACATGGTACCGTTACTAACTTGTCCTTGGTCTCCCAAAAGTTCTGCTTCAGTAGACAATTTATGCACCAGAGAAAATCAGCATCATTGACACTTATAGTTGACATGGCAGTTGAACTGTCGCGGGTTAAAGGAACCACAATACGCCTGCGGCATGGTGAGCACTAAATAGAATATTACAGAAACATTGTTAACAACGAAGTTAACAACATTGGTCTCGTGTGTTATCACTTAGTACGAGTTACCAAACTCCATGAGTTTAATACCGTGACTAACCAAAACAAAACACTGGGGAGGGTATAGCGAGCTAAAGACATACATGACATACAGCACAGGTAATCTCTGTTGATACGGATGGAACGGCAAACAAGAGCAACAAGGGAACGTACCGGAGGCCACCTCCGTCGTGAAGCACTCGGTGAAGCAGCTTCTTCATTGTTGATTGATTCACACGTACCAGCACGTGACTTGTTGTCTCTTGCACATTTATTATTTGCGATTCTCCACGCAGTTGCATGCAGCATCCTTAGCAGCTTTCCGGCTGTTAAGCCGAGCTACATTTGAATACACGTTCATCGAAATGACTGCTCTATTACAGTATTTTGTCTAAGATGTATGTTCTATTAGAGTAGTATTTGACTTGGTATTTGAACAGGGCTCGGTAGCTAGCTATATAGCTAAATGAATGGGCTTTGATTATCCAAAAAAAATTTTAACATGCCTTGGTCCCAAGGGGGATAATTGAGGGATCAAAGTTTAGCAGTTGAATCATTTAACTTAAATGTCAATTATATAATAGCTTCTGAATGAAGCCGCTATAGCTACAGCTTCATAATGTGTTATATTTGAACTTCATTACGTTTTACTAACTTATAAGTTAAATGCTAAAGTTTGATATATACAAGTCTCACTGGGTAAAGGCCATTTCATACATTTATATACTGGAACAATACAGTGTACATCTGTACATGGTGTTTAGTTTGTTATTTGTTTGTTTGGTGGGAACAAACCATCACTCTCCCTACTATACAGTACTGATACAAATAGTAGCATGTCGTGTATGTACATACCAGCGTTGAAACCGGGTCACTACTGCTGACCCGGATGACCCACTGTCCCAGATAGCAATCCAAGTCAGACCCGGATGTGACCCAGATTAATTAAAACCAAGGCATGCGATAAGAGCTATGTTTTGGGTAGTCTCGAGCGAGTGAGACTACATTTTGAGCGTTTGATTCGTGTTGAGTAAACGAGTAGTAATGTAATATAGAGTAAGCCGGTATTAAAGTTTATAATTTAAAATCAGTCAGTGGGTTTGGTTCCACGTAGCTACTGTGAGTTTACAGATAGCAGTTGGGTGTGGCTTCGTGCATACCTAGTATTACAATTTCCCAATCTATTAAAGTGGGTGTGGCTCACAAAAGTACTTACCCTGCTGCAAGACTAGACTATATACAACTTGTACAATAATCAATTAGTGGGCGTGGCTCCACGTAAGCTTGCAGACAGCAACAGACACAGTTTTGTGTTACAGACTGCACTTACTAATAAATGGGTGTAGCTGAGCATATGTTTGTAACGCGATAAGTGGGAGTGGCTCACGAAAGAGCTACGTGATTAATGTTTATAAGTTTCCACATCATCATATGAATGATTTCGCCTCGCATGATCCATCCAGGTCAGACCCGGATAATTTGTAAACCGGGTCGGACCCCGATGACCTGGAGAAAATGTGACCTGGTCGACCCGACCCGGTTTCAACGCTGGTACATACACACACAATACACATGTGTAATACATATGGATAATTAGAACTGTAAATAATAGATATGAACAATTAGAATTGTTATGAGAACTCTTAATTTGTTGTTGTTATGTGTAACCTTGACCTTAGAGATTGGATAAAAAGGCTGGAGCTGGTCACCAGCTCTCTCTTCTTCAGTTGATTGTAAGCTGTTATATTGTTGAAGCTGAATGATATCTATTACATTTGGGGGCTTGTCCAGGAGTCAGTGAGAGAGTCTCCATTTTACTTGCTCTATGGGCGGGATCCCAGATTGCCAAGAGTATTGGATATGGACGGTGGCTCTAAGCAGGAAGTGGATGTGGACACTTACAAGGGAGAAATAACAATTAAGATGGATGAAGCATGGGAATTGGCGAGAAGCAATATTAAGAAAGCCCAGAAAAATCAGAAATTATATCATGATCAGCGATCTAAGCCACCTAATTTTAAAGTTGGTGATAGAGTGATGGTGTACATGCCGGCTGCAAAAGCATGTAAGTCTTACAAGTTTGCTAGGCCATTTCATGGGCCCTATCGAATAATAGCACAGGATGAAACTGGAGTGGTTGTTCGTCCGGTGGATAGGCCACAAGCAAAATCATTTAGAGTAGCTTATGACAGGGTGAGATATTGCTCTGAATTATTACCTGATAAGTTTTGGCCAACAAGAACTACTGGCAGTGGGAATAAATGTGATAAGAGGCCGATTTCACGAAATATTGAAGGTGTTACTAACCTGGCTGAGGGAATCCAAGGCTCAACCCCTGACAGCTCAATTGATGATGATGTTGAAGACCAACAACAGGAGGGAGCATCACCAACTGTGCTACCACATGAGGAAACCAACTCCTGGAAAAGTCGCCTAAGACCAAGACAGAAAGATGGGGACATCTGATCTAAGAGCGGGGAGATGTAATACATATGGATAATTAGAACTGTAAATAATAGATATGAACAATTAGAATTGTTATGAGAACTCTTAATTTGTTGTTGTTATGTGTAACCTTGACCTTAGAGATTGGATAAAAAGGCTGGAGCTGGTCACCAGCTCTCTCTTCTTCAGTTGATTGTAAGCTGTTATATTGTTGAAGCTGAATGATATCTATTACACATGTGTACACTACACACAATATACAGTACATACCTGTTCATTACAGTGATGTAATAACTATCTGGTGTTTCTTCTCTAGTAACTTGTCCTCCATCATCTTCAACCTCTTCTGTACACTATAACAACATAGACTGATCACATTAAAACTGTATGTTTGTGATTTGTGTCATGCCAATACATAACAAGCATAGTGTATTGTACATAATTGTATGTAGACATATTGGGACCACTTAGCCAGGAATTTCAAAGGATGGTTCCACTCTCTCTTAGTACATAGGTGAACTTTCAGCAAGGGTCTGGTAATGTAGTCACCTAATACTGACAACACGTACACATCATCACTTCTAATTAGCCTCAAATTGAAGGTACACACTAATGTCTCCCATGTATATGTGAACTTCATCCACAATGATGTCACAAGCACGAAATAGCCATGTTATTTTGGGGACTAATGTACAGTTGCCTAAGAAAAAAATGAGCTAGTGTTGTACCTATTCCCACTTTTTAGGTTAAACTGATATCCATTATTATTTTACCCTATAGCTAACTGAACCAGATTGTAGGTCTCTAAGTTATATATAGTTGTACGTAACTAGTGCATAAACGAACTTCAATTTTATGTTTCAAAGGTTTGAATGCAACATTCAAAGATTTGATGAATATTTTATGGTGCTATAGCTACATATTATAGTGGCATAATTTTAAGTGTATTGTAGCTTAATGCAGTTTTTGTCTTGGCTCCCTTTGGCAAACAAAATTTTTTCACCATTATTTGTCTGTTTAACAAGATATAGCAGCTGGAGAAAATACAAAACAAGATGTAGCTACTGCTAAAAGACCCTACAGTAGTACACAACTCAATATTCTTCCTCTACAACTTGTCCCAACTGCACTTCGCGATTAGTGGTGGGCATGGCCACTCATGCTGCGAGCTAATTAATTTGTTAGACACCTAGTACAACCACCTTCCATTAATACTTTCTAGTGTCTCAAGCATAACTACCCATGGTGAAAATTATTCATGGTGTGATGAGCAGTTGGATTCTTACGGTCTTCTGCTCGCTAATATGATCAGGTTGCGCATTAACAAAATTCGAACTTCACTTATGTCATTCAAATGATGCACACTTCGAACCATTGAAAGAATGCAGTACATTTGTTTATGCACTAGTTGTAACACACCCATGAGGTTTGTATCTGATTTGTAAACCACTTGCAATCAACTCTCGAGCAAGTGCTATGTTGCATTTGAGCGGTACCGTAAGTGTCAGTAATCTATAGGAGAAGATTACAACAGACCTAGAGCCAGTGCAGCCATGTTTTCTACAGTGCCATAAGGAATGCAGTGAAAAACTTTCTGCGGCCTTCAATCTGCAGAGAATATGTTTACTAAGGAGAAACAAAACAAAAATGATTACCAGGGAATATGTTGAAGTTGTATATTAATACCCACCTCATATGTGACCTAATTTTAGAAAACTATTGATACTGTATACACACATTATTTTATCAAAATCCATTTAATCCGTTCTTTGCTGTCTACAGGGACAGAGGAATGGACTGGCTAAGTTTCAGCTTCACAAGATGAGCAGTGTGGGAAATACAGCAGTAGACAGCTGGACGAGTGAATAAATCAATATGTACAGAAGATGTCCAGAAAATAATCTACAGGCGCTTATAAGCCATCATAACTTACTGATACAATGGCGTATGGAGTTGAATCTGCTCATTGTATTCATCATGAATTTGTGAATCCACTGTTTTTGCCAAAGGTATTTTTCTGTCATCAGGAAGAAAGGTGAATTCATTGAAGAAAGATCATCATAAAGTCTTTCATCACCGCAATGTAAAAAAAATGATAATAACAATAAATTAAAAAAAAAAAAACATCTCAGAAATCCATCTGTGTATGAAGATTAAACAAGGATTTTTGAACTCCCTATAGGGGAACACAATGATGCCCAGGATTTATCCACTGGAGTGTCACTTCACAAATCAGCAAGGTGATAAAGTTATGTAATTTTTTTTCTGAATCTTGAGTTACCCATTGTTTTTAAATGTGTTTTATTACAAAAGTACTATTGTGTGTAATCGATGGTTTTCTAATATTAGGTCACATATACAGTGTATGGAGGTATATAGCTGTTGTGGTTTAATTGGTGGGAAGAAATGACTTGATATCTAAACACTGGGCCAAATATCAAATACCCATTTCATGTTGTATGGCTGGCTGCCTGCCTAGACACTATTACATGTCACATAAATAGCTCATGTAAAACAGTTCTCATGTTTAACATGAACTCACCTCATGATTTAATAGTTTGTGTTGTTCAGTACCTGCTCACTTTTAACATGGTCTCTCCTGTTCTCTTCATTGTTGTTTCTTCATCTAACTGTCTGAGTTTTAAGCTACGTCTTTGTAAGTTAATTATTTATCCAATAACTTGGCCTCAAGTTGTCCCTTAGGACCAGCTTATCAGATCCTTCTATACCTCTTGATGTTGTCTCTGGAAATATACAAATTACACATGTAATGTACACATGTAAATCACACACTTTGGTGCATACTGTAAACATTATTTGGTGTATTGTAATAGTAAACATTATTTGGTGTATTGTAATAGTAAACATTATTTGGTGTATTGTAATAGTAAACACTATTTGGTGTATTGTAATATACAGTGGAATTGGCCACCTGTATCAAAGCCCAACTTGTAAAGAAACAGAGATATAGTAATCACTCTTTGTAATAATTATATAGCAAATATTAACAAACACACACAATCCACTTAGTGCCAACACGACTGTTGCTAATACAACAATGTGGCCACATTGTATCATAAATTATGGTAGCACCATAAATAGAAAGCAGAACTGCTCATGTAATAACATGCACTTAGAAGACTTATACAATCACTGAGCTCAGATAAATGGCGAAAATGCAGCATAGATATATGACTCTCAATAGGGACTGGAAATAGCATCACATGCTAGAAATAGCCGTCTTTTAATTTGTAAGTTTAGTGGCATTGATAGAGTTTTGCAGGTTTAGTGAGAGAGAGACTAGAACCTTTGAGCAAAGTGTGCCACAACCTTACTAGCCTTGAGCATTACATAAAAGCTTGAAACACAAACAGTTTCACTAGACAACAACTGTACGTAGTTACAAAAACAGAAACACAACAGTATAAGAACACTGAGCAAAGTTGTAACTAAGGAACAGCACTTAGACTAGGGGTGTGACTTACGTACCTAACCAATACTGCCTGGTGCTACAAGGATGATATTGTGAAGCTGGTGACTTGTTTTGACTGTTTACGCTGTTCAGCTTGTTGACGAAGACAATAGAACTTAATTTCAGCAGCTGTCCTCTCTACTTTAAGTGAATGTATCTTGTCTTGTTACAGTAATGTCTTCAACACCTTGATCATTGCTACAGTATTAATATCATTAAGTTACATACTTCCAAAACACATGTACAAATTTTCACACAGTTGATCCCAGGTAATTGGTATACACAAATACTCCGGCAATATATGAGGAGAATATAATCATACCATGGCATGATGGCATCATAACATCTTGTAGGGAGAATATATCATGGAGACATGAATCATGAGTGTACGAGTCACTGTGACAGTATAGTGAAACCCCTAGCAACCAAGAGGTATTTAGTATAATTACTCTGTAGAATAAACAAGTCACTTAACCAGTAAACAACAACTTTTAGACTCCCTCTGTGCTTTCATCTCATCTTAACTTCACTAACAAGCCACTCGACTAATTTGGATCTAATGTACATCTCGATATGAGAGGTACCTGTACAGGCATCCTAAATTTAACAAATAAGCTATAGAGCGTGCACACACACATATCAGGTTACACACACGTTATGCATGTACACACGCATGTACATACCCATACAAATGTATACGTAACACACTCACTCTCACACACACACACAACCTCACACAAACAAACACAACAATTGGTTGCAAGGCTGTATATCCCCTTTTCAGAAGCAATTGAGATGAGTTGTTTAGTTTCCCTTTGACGTGTTGTTGTCATTGTTTACTTTGTTCAACAACTTGCTAACCAGGATGACAGAACTTCTCAGCCTTTATAGTGCAAGTGATCATATATGCCTCAAGTGATCTCTGCTATTATCTATTAAGTTATAGACTACCAAAACACTTACAAAAATGCAGACAGTGGAACCTGGGACATTGCTATACACAAATCCTAGAAATCATACGAGTAATGTATGTATATGAAGAATACAATTATACTATGGGATAATGACATTTGCCACCCTGTAGGGATGGAGGAATGAACCTCGAGTGTACAAGTCAGAGTGACAGTACAGTACCTATTTGAGCAAACTGGTGTACACTACTACTACACTGATGCTTTCATCAGTGTTCGAATGAGCATAATGATGTGCATGACTTTTGATGTGGTTAGCATAATGCAGTAATGGAAAACTCAACAATCAAAGCTTACAATAAGCTCACGCCCATGCAATCATTACAGTTGTTTGAACACTGATGAAAATTTCAGTACATTTCTCAGAAACGTCCACAACTAAGAAATGTAAAGTTGTTATTGCTAGTGGAAGAGAGTATACATGGTCCATCCCCTGGGCTCTAAAAATGTATTATCACCTAGCAACCAAGTTGTAGTTAGACAAAAGAAACTCTCCTTGTGCTTTCATCTCACCCAAACTTCAAAATACTATAATCCACTTTTTAGGCTGTATATATATCTTAATATGAGAGGTTCCACTGTATAGGCATCCTGAACAAAATTTATTAAGTGACACACACACACACACACACACACACACACACACACACACACACACACACACACACACACACACACACACACACACACACACACACACACACACACACACACACACACACACACACACACACACACACACACACACACACACACACACACACACACACACACACACACACACACACACACACACACACACACACACACACACAAGCACACACATGTACACTCACACATGCACACCCAGAGTGAATGTGAAGGCTTTGGTTGTTGTATTCACACCACAGAAACATAAGGACATTTGTGCATTACAGAGGTGATATGTCAGGTAAATCCTCCTGGGACCAGACTATAGTATGTTCACGTTGAGCTGAATCCTCAAAAACATTTAATAACTCATGGATGCAATTACACATGATCTTGAAATTTGGCTCATTTGTAGTACTGCTTGATCCGCTAAAAATATTTTGAAATCTTTTTGTTCGAATGTTTGACATAATATTTACGCCAATCAAAGTTTTCACAATACATTTCCTATGGGGAAGCCATATAAGTACAGTGTCCATTACAGCCCTTTCCCGAACTTGTAATGGAGCCAAACTGTACATGTCTGTTGTTGACACCTTTGCTGTTACCAATAATCATCTGGTTGGCTGAAATGTTAACTCTGTTGAGAAAAAATCCACTTTAAATTTTTAGCTGTTTTTCAGGATTCAACTCAACGTGAACATACTATACTACCCCACATATTCTTCACTATATACAACCAGCCACATGACATGTGGACATCACTAGCTACACTAGTTTTGCACTGATAATCGGTTGAATTATTGATAACAGCCGATATCAGATAATTTTACAAGTATCGGTAGTGGTTACAAAGTGGAAAAATTTGCCGATTAACCGAAACACGCAATCAGTCATTAATGACAGCAATCAACATGTAAAAGTAAAGAAAACGGTGAATGCAGCAGTAAGTATTTATTTGCTATAACTGTTGTATAAATTTTTAGGCTTGTTTGTTTGCGCAAAATATGGCTGCAAGGCTATATAGCAGCTGTGCATAATATTTATTAGCCTCCCATGGAAGTAGTTGATCACTCTTTACAAATGGCCTGGAAAACGTTTGATAAGCTGCTATATTTGATAAGCTACAATATCAATGGTAATATCCCCAACCCGTAACAGCCAAAATATACATGAACATATGTGTTGTACATGGAAGAGTTGATGGTCTAGTTCCAGCTGAGGTCATCTCATTGCATTGTTTTCTGTATAGATTTTATATTGTACAAAAGTTTGCGATTCTTCTTAGTAGTAGGGCAGGATGACTGTTTTGGTTTAACTGTTGTTATAATTTCTACCTCTCCATCAGCAGGAATGGTGACTGAAGAGCTTCTACGATGAGTGGCAAGACGTTTGTATTGATGATGTTTAAACTGAGTGTTTATGATTTTGCTGTGTTCAGCCTTACTAGTCAGTCTGACTTCAATCTTATACAATTCATCTTTAGTTGTGATAGTTCCTCAGGACTCCACTTGTCTCTTGTTGTTCACTACAGTAGAACACAGTCATGTAATGTACCATCACAACTTGTATGAATATAATATAGTGGAATTGTTGTCATACCAAAAGTAGTGGGAGCTACACTTGTAGTGATACAACAATTAAACACAAATACCTAGCACATCTGTTGTCAGATGGTAATCTTACTCACAAATGTGATAAACACTTGTACTATACAGAATTCTAAAATAATTATGTATACTGGCAACCTATACCCTTTCTAAAGGCACTCTAACATTTAACAACACTGACTTAGACAATGATAATTACAGTCTCAAACTCAACTTTTAGCCTTCATAACCTCCCTTTCTCCACCCCTCCCTCGAACAGTTTAATGTTTCTAGTGTAGTACCATAAACAATGAAGTGAAAAAAACATCCTATGCATTCTTTAATAATCCAAGAACGTACAGAATTAATACTTTAATATGTCAAGAAACATTATGGAGCAAAGGTATGAAGAGATTCTAAGGAAGCTGCTACTCTCTAAGTATAGGTTAGGAACCTAGACCGAGGCTCTTCGTGGTTTTTAAAACACGAAGAGCCGAGGGCGTGGTTCCTAACCGACTTAGAAAATGCGGGCGTTATATATATCGCTATGTAGGTGGAACCATTGTGGGATTGAGTTATATGTCGTTTCAAAATCGTCACAGTGTTAAAACAAGTCATGCGACCATGGCCAGTGGAAAAGATTGAACGTGTTTTCGAATTAAAACTTGTAACTAGCTACATTATCGCTGCTTCTGTTAGCTGGTGGATCAAACAAAGAGTGATAGCTACTAGCTGTGACAATAAAGTTAAAGCCAGCACTACCAAGGGTTTAAAGTAAGTGGTAACATTGTTGTCAATGGTTAATAATACTTGGTCTGGCGCTAGGCCTTCTGTGACTAAACCAGTATATACACGATTTCACACCTACATAACTTTTTTTTTACAAGAAACAAATAAACATTCTACAAGAAAGCTTACCTATTTAGTTCTTTTAATAGGGAGTCCGCTTAAAGTACAGTAAAAGCATATTAAACAGACTTGAAACATTGACGGGCATTAAATAGAACTCCGTTATATTTCTGGAATTCTCCGCTTATGATAGCAAACATAACTACAATGTTATAGTCTAGCTCCCATAATCGAATTGGCGTAGGTGTGCTTATAAAAGGAATGGAGTAGGTCAAGCTCTGTTGGTCTATGGTCTCTTAGCCTGTATATGCTTTGCAGAGCATGCATAGCAAATCAATGATCAAAAGTGAGATTTGCAATGCTGAGGTCTATCTGCTAGCAGGTTTCTAACCATTTTAGAAACCTACTAGCAGGTTTCCTCATGGTTTTTAAAGACCTCATTATCTGCCAAAGATCAAAGCATACTATGCATAGCATTTTCTAAGATTAGTCATGAACTTTGGTCTCGTAGATTAATGTGTCAACCTTGTACCTGTGTGTGGTAGCTGCTGCTACTGTTTAGTGCCTGGGAAATTGAAATCAAAATCAACAGGTCACATGTGGAAGGAATATGGTACATAGTTTATGTTGTATGCTCACCTTATAGTTAGATGCCCTTATATAGACACATACTACACATGTCACATCTTGTACTACACATGTCACATGCTGTACTACACACACTACACAATATACACACTTACCATCAGCAGACAACTTAGAAGCAATGTTTAGTTTCATGTTGTTTTTGACCAAAATGATGGAACTTCTCTGCCTCTCTAGCTCAAGTGATTGTATCTTGTCTTGAAATTCCTTGATCATTACTGTTAATAACCATTAAGTTACTTGCAGAGTATACAGTGCATGTACCTCCAAAACACAGTACAAATATACATACAGTGAAACCTTTTAACACTATACACAACACAAATGCTAGAAATCACACAGGTAATGTATGAGGAGAATATAACCATATCATGGCATGATGACGCGTAAGGAGAATATATCGTGGAGGCATGAACTATGAGTGTACCGGTCACTGTGACAGTACAGTGAAACTTCTCTCTTATTTGAGCAGTCTGGAGTATACTACAATACTAATGTTTTCATCAGTGTTTCAATGGGCGTAATGACGTGTACGATGGCATAGTGGTTAGAGTAATGCAGTAATGGGCAAACTCAACATTTTGTGGCAATGATCAAAGCCTACCATCATGCTCATGCCCCATACAATCTTTATGCAACTCAAACGCTGATGAAAACCTTAGTGCTTTTCCCAGAAATGTCCACAAATAAGAAACACATACAAATTTGAATACAAGTAATGTTGTTATTGCTAGTGGAGGAGAGTATTCATGGTCACTCACCTGGGCTGTAAAATATCACCTAGCAACCAAGTGGTAGTTAGACAAAAGAAACCTTTAAACTCCCTCCTTGTGCTCCAAACGTCAGTATACCATATTGTAGTTTGCATGGGAGGATCAAAGCAATACTGCGTACCATATTGTCCACACAGTACTAATTAGCTGCATAACTGTACTGCATGAGTCATATAGAACAGTTATGCAGCTAATTGGGTGAATACAGCACACTTGAGGAGCAGTAAAACCCGGAATAACGGAACAGCGGAATAAGCAAAAGTCACATTCTTAACATTTTACTATTATTTATACTGTCTATAGCATTTATACAATACTCACCTCATAGCAATTCCGCCCAGAATGCAATCACAATGGCAGGCAGCACTAAGGCGATCCTCAGGGCGATCTTTAAATACAACAAGCACAAAACTAACCACTCTAGAATAACCTAACTAAGCTACACTACTTTCTATTACACTTTACTACACAATTGCTACAACACTATAAGTTCTTTCTGCTACACTTGCTTATACCAGCCATCAATCACAAGTAACTGCCCGAAATTAGTAGTGATAAAACACTCCATCCCCAAATTTTTTAATGAAGAAGAACTGGCCCTAGTTGGCACTCCCATCTACCACACTCTACTGTATGCTAAGATGTTCTATAAAATAAGTTTAACCTATCCCTACACCTAGAAATCTACTCTGAAATAATCTACTTTAGCTAACCTTCCTCAGATTTGTTAGTTATCCATCGCCAAACAAGTTTAATATAAACTCGAAGAGTTAAGTGCTGTGTTTAGCTCCCATCACCTTATGCTGTACGATTCTAATAAATTCGGGCAGTTTACTCGTGTGTGATGATAGTCTGGCGCCGCCCGCCCCTTCGCATAAAGTAAGGGTCTGGTGAAATACAGATACTAAATCATTTCTAGCGCCCAGATTCGGCGCTAGCCAATTAGTGCATGCCAATGACGTTCACACAGAAATCGCCTTGGCAACACAATGCTTTTGTTCGAATTGAAGTGCAATCATCTGACGTAACAAGCATTACGTGCACTGTCTAATCGAATTCCTTTTGAAATGATTAGGTATTTGTATTTCACCAGACCCTTACTTTTTGCGAAGGGGCGGGCGGCGCCAGACTAGTGTGATGACTGGTATAAGCAAGTGTAACAGAAAGAACTTATAGTGTTTGTAGCGATTGTGTAGTAAAGTGTATTAGAAAGTAGTTTAGCTTAGACAGGTTATTCTAGAGTCGTTAGTTTTGTGCTCGTTCTATTTAAAGATCGCCCTGAGGATCGCCTTAGTGTTGTCTACCAGCGTGATTGTATTCTTGGTGGAATTGCTACGAGGTGAGTATTGTATAAATGCTGTAGACAATATAAATAATATTAAAATGTTAAGAATGTAACTTTCGCTTATTCCGTTTTCCCATATTCTGGGTTTTACTGCTTTCCAGCACACTTGGGCAAATACATTACAGTTATGATGAGAATCTATTTAAGGAATGTTGTAAAAACAATGCAATGCTAAAACCAACCAAACTAATCCTACAAGTTTGTTCTACGGCTAGAAATACACTTACCGATCGTATAATCACAAAGTTCTTTAAACACAACTCCACTAAGACATTGTAAATCAGTAAAACTATTCAAACTAATCCAGTTAGTTCGTTCTACGACTAGAAATAGATTATATGAACACTTACTGATATTCTCATCACCAAAAATCACAGCAATTTGATGACTAGAGAAAATCGCTCCTAGCCAGACGACCAGGAAGTACAATATAACACTTAAAGCACTGCCTATGCTTGTGTGTACGAAAAACACAGTACTCGGGGGTGCCTCGAGGCAAATATAGCACTTGGCTTCGCCTCGTGCTGTATTAGCCCCTCAGCACACTCCCTCGTGCTGTATTGTCCGTACACACAATCAGCAGTGCTTTAACTATAACATAAGCCACTTTTTAGGCTGTATGTACACTGTACATCTCAATATGACAGGTTCCACTGTTTAAACATCCTACATTTAACAAAATTTAATAAGTGATACACAAGAATGCATGCACATACACACAGACACACAAACTCATACACTCACGCATGTACACCCACAGCGATTGTGAAGACTTTGGTTGCTGTATTCACACCACAGAAACATAGGGACATTTGTGCACTACCAAGGTGATATGTGTCAGGTAAATCCTCCTGGGACAGGACTAATACCCCACATATTATCCACTATGCTATAACTAGCCACGTCGACATCACTAAACTACACCTCATCACATAACAAGTCATATCTCAGTACCTAATGGAATATCTGTAGCTTTGTACACAAAAACAATACTCATGTGCGTATGTACACACACACATTATCGGAACAGTTGATGTGACTGTTCTATTAGAGTATTTGTTACATGTTTACAATGTTAGTGTATGTTCTATTAGAGTAATCTAACTGAGCTCTGGTCTTTATCTATCTGAACAAATTCACTAATTTGTAACTTGTAATTTGTAACTTGGCCCACGGGTGTTCAAATGTGTCACTGTTGATGTATGTATAGTCAAGTCATAGTAATCCATATTGTATGACAGTGTAACCTCTCTGTAATGGACACAAGAATATTGGAATACTAGCATGATGTATACTATCCATCAAAACATCCTCAGTTAGCAAAATTATTACCATCTCCTAGTAAAAACTGTTTAGTACAGCGTATACAGTATGATCTTTACTCTACTTACTGACTTTGGTATTGCATCTGATACTGACTGATGCATGCAATGATTGCACCACTTCCACACCAATCTATAGGAGTGTTACTTTTGTTACAAGAAGTAAGACACAGGAGCTGTTTCCATGCAGCAAACATTATAGTGCTCGTATAACTATTTAGATTTACTTTTTTTATTACACTCAGATTATTTGTCTTAAGTTGATACAGTGCATAAATGTATATACCTGTGCATCAGTGAAAGCATCAGTTTGTTGGTCAGTTATACATGTTTGGGCTTGACGATGCCTAACCACACTGCCAAGCTGTTGTGAAGGATAGTTGGCCTTTGGTTAATACTTTTTGGCAGAATAAAAATCCTACAGTACTGTTGTGTTACTGTATGATTAGAAATTTTACACATAATTTCCTTTGATGTCTAGAGGCTTAATGAGGGTACTAAATGCAATAGAAACCTGTAGTAGGGTTTCTAAGTAACCTGTGGTCTAGCTCATGGTTGTTTACTACACTGATCAAACGAGCATTGGCAAAGCCAAATACACAATAGCCTTACTGTTAACTTACTTTCTGGACAAGGAACGCATCATTTGGGCCAATGCACTAGTGCCACAAGTTGTGGTGCTGACACCATCAACTCAAAAAGTGGATCTTGATGCCAGTTTGCTAGTTTCTTTCACTCTTTCTGTACTTGCTTCACTCAGACAAAGTTTCTAAACTACTTAGAACGAGCCGACACATCGCTTCAGTACTGCTACTATACACCATGCTGCAATGTTAGTGTGCGCTGACACAATTAATAACCTCGAAGGGTATCTCTCTATGCTAGCAGCCATTTTTCCACTTGTTATAGCTTACTCTCTATACTAGACAAGTGTCATTGGTGCTCATCCAAGCATAGTAGCTACTATGTTGTGGTGCTGGCACCTCTAAGGATAAATCTCGATGCTAGTATCCACAGTGCCACTTTCTCTCAATCTTTCTTTGCCTGCTTTGCTCAAAGAAATTTCCTAACTACTTAAAATGAGCCAACGTCAGTTTCTACACTATTTAGTGCTCCTTTGATGATGTGGGTAGCGCTTGCCACAATGTCATCGGGTCACTAAATAGCGTAGAAACTTTGTAGGCTCATTCTAAAAGGCATGAATATGGCTTCTATCTTACAATGGTTAGTACAGTAACCCCTCGATTATCCGAACTTATTGGGCCCTGGGTATGTTCAGATAATCGAAAAGTTCAATCAAAGCCCATTCATTTATATACAGAGCCTTGCTCAATTACTCTAATAGAACGCACACTTTATATAAAATACTCTAATAGAGCAGTCATCGCTACAGTTCGGATAACCGAAAGTTCGGTTAATCAGTGGCCGGATAATCGAGGGACCACTGTAGTACTATTCCAGTCAAAATGATACCAAACAATTAACCAATCAGATCACTTGTTAACATGTTAACCACACCTCTGTAATTAAAGGACATCTCCTCAGAGCTAAGACCATTTTGTTTTTATACCATTACACTACACGTTGCTATGCTCTTATTAGCCTACCATTTGGCTATACATTACAAGTTACAGATATTGCATTAGGCATTGAGATATGACCTGTTATGTGATGAGGTGTAGTTTAGTGATGTCCACATGTCATATGCGGATGGTCATATAAGCGGGATACCAGTCTTGCTCCTGACAGATTTACCTAGACTGACTCTTGACTCCTCAGTAGTGCACAAGTGTTTCTGTGAATGTGTATATGGCAACCGAAGCTTCACATTTGCTCAGTGTGTGTGTGTGTGTGTGTGTGTGTGTGTGTGCGTGTGTGTGTGTGTGTGTGTGTGTGTGTGCTAGTGTGTGTGTGTGTGTGTGCTAGTGTGTGTGTGTGTGTGCTAGTGTGTGTGTGTGTGCTAGTGTGTGTGTGTGTGCTAGTGTGTGTGTGTGTGTGTGTGTGTGTGCGTCATTTGAAAGGATGTCTATATAGAGGAACCTCTCATAATGAGATGTACTAAATTAGTCAAGTTGGTTGTATATTGAAGATGGGTGAGATGAAAGCACAAGGAAGTATGAGCACAAGGAGGTAAAGGTTATTGTTTACCTTTTAGGTGGCTTCTTTTCCCCTTGGTTGCTAGGTAATTAATACATCTTTACACTTTATTTTCGACATTTCTTGTAGCATTTGAGTTGTATAATGGTTGCATGGGGTGTGAGCATGATTGTGGGCTTTAAGTTTACCGGACACTTATTTACTTAAATCAACATAGAGATTAATACCATATAGATACGAGAACACTAGTAATGAGTATTTAAAGTACAGTGCGGTACTATTCGAGGGTCTGGTACAATATAAATTATTTTTAGAAACTAAGATATAACCCTTCAAATAGTACCACACTGCCATGCACGCTGCGGTACTATGTATTCGCGAGTGCATACAAGCTAGTAAATATGGTAAACAAACACAAACACTTACCCATTGGTAACAAGTTGCTCTTTTCTTCTCTACTGCAGCAATTTCAAGTGCCATATTGTAGCAAGACATGTTGTATCACATCACCAGGGGCATGATTCATATGTAAAGTACAGTGGAACTTTTCTTATCTGGGTGGTCTGGTATATATCCACTGTCTGTATTCCAGAAATGTCTGTAACTAACAATAACATGCTAATGTGCTAAAGTGACTAACTTAAATGTTATAATTGCTGTCAGTTAATGCTATGCAGTTTAGTGGGCAGAGGGGAAAGTCACTACAGAGCATTCATGATCACTCCCCAGGGCTGTAAAAATACATTATCACCTAACAACCAAGTGGTAGTTATTATTAGTAAAATAAACAAGCCACCAAACAGGTAAACAGTAACCTTTAGGCTCCCTCCTTGTGCTTTCATCTAAACAAACTTCATTATGGTTAATAAACTACAAGCCACATGACCAATTTGGGCTGTCTGGACTATGGAGGTGCCCCAATAATAGAAGTCCAGATAAGGGAGGTTACACTGTACAAAGGATTTCTAACTACAGTGGTAATGTCATTTAGGAAGGTTCATGAGACTCATACAACAATTATGACATGTAATTCACATATTAGAATACTTGATATTGATACTGAGGTCTATACCAGACTACCTGAGGTGTTGGGGTTGACTCATTCTGACATGCGACCAAACCACAAACACTACAACATGTATATACATATTCAGAAATACTCTAATTAATACTCATCAATACTCTAATTAATACTCACCAGTAACAATTTTCTCTTCATTACATGTGAGACATCTGTGCTGTTATATCAGACAGGCGTTGTGCTAAAATTAACTACAAGGAGAATTGTAACATTAGAAAGTGGTAAAATTCCAGACTGAAAATTGACACAGTCAAAAATCTAATGCAATAATAACTTTATACAGGGGGTAGACTACCAAACTAAACTTCTTCAAACAAACACAGAACAGCTTACCAAGCTACACATCTCCCATTAAATGTTATGTACATAGCTCCTTATATCACCAGGTCCCTGACTTGAACTCATCCTGTGTGTTAGATGACAGTGTGGCTATTACTATTATTTACTCTTGGTAGTAACGATAACAAGTTACCACTCGGGATATGGAAAAATAGTCTATAACTAAATGTCCACCAGTATACCTGCAGGTATAGTTGACCTCCCTTATTTCATTGTTTTTAAACCAGGCATGTTCCCACAGCTGGCCAAAAGGCTACGGCTGTTGGCACATGCTTGGTATACTGAAATTCTTTTCATACCAACATGTGTGTGCTATCTACCTATCTATGTTTATCCGTACACACCCACGTGAGAAAATTGTTTTAGTGGTAAGAGCAGTGAGCCTATGAAATCAAACACTAAATGAAACCTGTATTAAACTTGGGCAGAAGCAGCATTTACACCACAGATAATTTACACTAAGGCAGTTTGAAATATGGACGTAGCAACTACCTACGAACTTTGTGAACCACCTTCCCATTGGGCTCTTCATGTATTTAACTACCAAAAAACACCATAGCAGGCCTCATAGGCTACTAGGATATTTGTATCTCTTCAACTCAAAAGGGGTGTGTTCCTACATATGCAAACAAAAATGAAGGGTAGCCTTGAGGTTTTGTAGAGAATTTGCAGGAAAAGACACTATAGACAAACTATAAAACTGTTCAGAAGATACTTCTATGCATAATAAGTTGTTGAAAGCGGCCTACTTCATTCAATAATTCAGGAATTATCCATCTCTTGTAACACTGGAGACACCACTATCAAACTACAATTGCCGGTACTGCTCTTCCTTACAAGTCATATGGATACGGGTTGGAGGGATTTTTTTTCCTTACTTTGGCCCCTTTTCTGTTACACCTTTTCAGCTATAAGTCACTAAGTCTAAGTCCTTGAAATTAGGTTAGGTAATCCTAAGGCTGCAGCACATGTTGCTGTAGACCTTCAGTGCTGGTCACTGTAAAGCATTAATACAATAAATACGTTAGGATTAAGGAAGAAAATCCGTCCCTCCTGGAGGAGACTGAGTGTGGCCCCGACTAGACATTGGGTGACCTGCAGTTCGATTCCTGGGGTTGGAGGGATTTTTTTTCCTTACTTTAGCCACTTTTCTTTTACATCTTTTCAGCTATAAGTCACTAAGTCTAAGTCCTTGAAATTAGGTTAGGTAATCCTAAGGCTGCAGCACATGTTGCTGCAGACCTTCAGTGCTGGTCACTGTAAAGCATTAATACAATACAATACAACACTAGCGCATGCACATGTACTCACAGTGATAAAGCGTGATAAAGGATATTGTTGTAGCATAGATGTTTTCCTTTGTTGCGTCAGTACTTAACACTAGCTAGCGTTAGGGCTATAGTGATGAGCCAGTTTATTCACAAAGCCCCATTACCTTGCCTGGTGGTGCCACCTAGCTACCTGCTAAGAATAATTACTGGTTCATCTCTACAGCTGTAACACTATCACGCTATATCACTGCTAGTGTACATGTATTGTAAGTGTATTCTAATTAATTAGTACATGTGCTAGTTTCATGAATTGTGAGAAAGAGCAGTACCAGCAGTTGTAGTTTGATGGCAGTGTCTCCATTGTTGCAAGAGATGGATAATACCTGGATTATTGCTTAAAAGCTGTTCCAGATCAGTCCATGAATCCAGTCTGTGGAATAAAGTAGGCTGTTGAAAGCAGTTTGTTCGATGCTCTTCATTTAGCAATGCATATATAGCAATGTAATTAGAGAATCACAAAACAATCCACCAATCTTATATTACACTATCTATGCATAATTGTATTATCACAAAACAGAAGCCTTAGGTAAAATGCATTTCCAGCTATACAACTAACACCTGGCTTTTAGAAGTAGCACAACATCAACTTTTTTTTATTATATACTTGTTTGTTTACATTTTGTAACAACATGATTCATTACTGGTAACCAGTACATACCATACCAGAAGACACCAGACACATTATAACAACTAGTTGTTGTGTGACTGAATATGTCTCCTGATAACAATTACTAAACAGCACAAAGTGACTATTTCACTTCATTATCAGTTATCTACCACCTGTTATACACTGTTACTAGTGAAGGACAGTATGACAAGTGTCTCTGTAATCAATCCAGTTACTATGGAAATTACACACTATTCTCATTATAAACAGTACTGTAGCCATGACATGTTACTACACAACAACATTTAAACAGCATAAGAAATGGGTCACAAAGGATGACTACGGAAAGTCCCTGATTTACAAGAAGCAGCTGAAACGATGTAAACTTAACTCTGGCCATATAGACATAACAATGTTTGACTGATAGTTTTTTAATTCATTAAAATTAAATTTAAACTTCATAAAAACTTGTTGGAAGGGTTGTGGATCTTTCTGAAGGCATTTTAGGGTGTGACTATGCCTAACCAATACTGCTATGCTGTCATAAAAGAAAAGTGAGGCTATTCTTTAATAAAAAACCATTAGGTTCACATACACGCCTCCAACTTCCATCAGTGTAATAAACACCACATACACGTGTAATGCTATAATTACAATCAACGCTATTTCCAGCTTGATATAATTCTAGCATAAGATGACAATACTTGGACAAGTGGTCATTAATTGAAGTACTAGAAAACCACAAATATGTTAGCTTCCAGGGGGAGGGTTGGACAAGATCATGTGCAATACAAAGCACTGACAAGAATACTTTTTATTAAACGTGGTCATATGTAACTACGTACCTGTTAAAAGCAAGGTTGGAATAAAGCTTTGAAACCTTTGAAGGTAGTTGCACATACCCCTCCAAAGCTTCGTAACCATGGATACTGGCATGTCTAGTTAGTCAAAAAGCCTTGTGCATCCTGGAATCATGCAACTATCATTGATAAAGTTTTGCTGTACTTGTAGTCTAAACAGAACCTTACTACTGTACAACTGCAACAAAGAATAGGACACACCCATCAGTTGTGATTGGAGTAATTACTAACATGATATAATCAACAAAGCTTCAGTTAGCTTTCTTGCAAGAAGCTTTGGAGGCTAAAATTTGACCTTCATTTCAGGACTAGTTGAAAGCAAAATATGCCACACAATTGTACTGTAATCATTGATGACCACTGTTACTGTTTCTGTGAAAGTCATGATCACCACACATCATCATCGTTGTAAGTATAATTACTCTATAATGGCAATGTTGTTCCAACAAACCACTGCAAACAACAAACTAAATAGAATTATAAGATGTATCAAGCCCCTCCTCTACTTTTTTGTAAATTGGTCTATTCAGCTGTTGCAAAATACTTTCAGTACTTGCACAACACTATTACAAACATGAGCCTATCCTACCCTCTGTATCAGCTCTGATTCAGTACTAATCTGATTATCAGTGGAACACTATCACTAACTCTGTGCTGTGAAGTCTAACTAATTTAGACCACCTCTTGTACTACCTTACTAACTGCTTGCAAGGCCATCTCAACATGCAAGCTCTAAAGAAGTCACAACTGGATGCTGTGGTTGAATGTCAAAATGTATTGAAGCCAATGGGAAAACGATGATAACTGATGGTAAAATCTTTGTTACTTACAAAGTATACAGTATGTTCTAATTATCTGTACATGGAAAGAAACTATAGTGATGTCTCTATTGTTTCATGGTTATCTGCTGTGAATACAACGAAAGATGCCCGAGTTATAGAGCCATAAAGTTAGAAAATTTACCAAAGTGTGACATGGATTTTCATAGTTGTATTTGCAATTTTAGAGTCCGAAAACCATTCAGGAATGCTACAGTAGCTAATCTCAACAATAGCGTTTGTTGTGAATTGATTAAAGAAAAAATGCTACAATCACCATGATGAGCTAACAAGCTAACAGCATGTTCAGCAAGCCCAGATACACTGTACAGGTGATTTTAACACTTGTTCATGTACTGTACATCATCTAGACTATGGAAACAAGCAGCTGCTTTGTCCTTCATCTCTAGAAAACATTTTTATCAGGTGAAGTTGGTCATAACTCCTAGTGGTTTAGCATATTTGCAGTGAACAAACACTATAAGGTGGAGAAATCAATGTAGTACCCAGTGCTGCATTCAAAACTCGGATATCTTCTTTAGATTCTCCATGACAATGGATTTTGTGTCCATTTCTCAATGGTTTCTGTACATTTTAATGGCTAACCACAGCACCCTGTGTTTGCACAAATGTAATTAAACAATCCTTTAAAATATTATTAATAAATTTTGTTTCTCAGGCCAAAAACAGCAAGTACAGAGTTAGCATGTAGCTACCTTGGTTAAAGAAATTTATTATTTTTCACTGGCTGAACAATAACCTACATGTCAAACAACAGTTAAACTACATCATGATTGATGCCACATGTCAACAGCCTGATGTATGGTGAAAATTGTCACTTTGATGTTTAGTATCACCAGAGACCAACTTGTTGTGGTCTAATTATAATTTAATACCAACATACCTTAGTAACACTCAAAAGTATCACATGATGTTCTCATGTTTACAATCAGCCAAACTGATAATCTCTATCATCTCTTGAAATCTTCCTCCACTTCATCTTGATTGCTGACAGTCACCTTGACCGCTCCGGGTGTAAATATTGTTGAACTACACTGTAAATAACAATAATTACAATAAATTAATGAATTACATTGTAAATATGGTCTATATTCACTACTAACCCAATAGGGACAAAGGCTACAGATAGCCTATAAATACAGGAAGTGAGAAACATAGAAAAATGAAAAGCAAAACATTATGACTATCTGTATTTGTGACTGGATTTTGGAAAAATGATCCAATTAAATCGCACATTAGAAGTTTCGAGATAAAGGTTTTAATGAATTCAAGTCAGTATAACTTCCCAAGGATAACAACCAAGTGGTAGTTAGACAAAAGAAATCTTTAGACTCCCTCCTTGTGCTTTCATCTCACCCAAACTTCGATATACTATAATCCACTTTTTAGGCTGTATATATATCTTAACATTAGAGGTTCCACTGTATATGCATCCTCAACAAAATTTAATAAGTGACACATAACCATACATGCACACATGTACGCACAGACACACACATACACTCACACATGCACGCACAGACACACACATACACTCACGCATGCACACCCACAGTGAATGTGAAGACTTTGGTTGCTGTATTCACACCACAGAAACATAAGGACATTTGTGCACTACAGAGGTGATATTTGTCAGGTAAATCCTACTGAGACAGGACTAGTACCCAACATGTATCATACAACCAACCACATGATATGTGGACATCACTAACTACACTCTAGTGTTATATCGATCATTGGTTGAATTATTGGTAACAGCCAATATTACCTAATTTTACAAGTATCTATATCAGTTACAAAGTAGAAAATTTGCTGACTAACCAAAACTCACAATAAATCATTAATGACGGCAATGAACAGGTGAAGCAGTGAATGCAGCAGTAAGTGGTACAATTTTCATTTGCTGCAAATGTTTTATAACTGTTTAGACTTGTTTGTTCGCGAAAATATGGCTGCAAGGCTATAGCGGGCTATGCATATTTATCAGCCGCCCATGTAATTAGTTGATCATTCTTCACAAATGGTCTGGAATCCCACTAAAAACACTGTTTGATTAGCTGTTTTATAACATGTACTTCTTCCTATGAAAGGGGTTAGTGGCAAAACTGTAGAAAACGTTATAAAAACTGGCCACCCACGCAATTAATCACACTATTACAAAAGTAACTGAAGTTCAGATGATTTTCTGGTCCTCCTTCCTTGTCCTGAAGAAATATCAGTTAATATCGGTATATCGGTTATAAGAATTGGAAAATAATCGATATCGGTAAATGCGAAAACATGCATATCGGTGCAACACTAAACTACACCTCATCACATAACAGGTCATATCTCAGTACCTAATGCCAATTTCTTAATTTATATGTACAAGTGAATATAAGACTACAATCTTATTTGCCAACTATGGTGAACAGTTTAAACTAAATCCCATCTTTTTAAATCAATGCTAACAAAAACCACAGCTGTGCCTGTAGTTTATTTTCAGTAGTCACTGTACAAGTTGACTTCTTTACTCTTCTGCTACAATTTCAAAACTACTCACCATAACCCATTCAATGGACATGGTAGATAATGCTGAGACAATAACAAGTAATTCAGAAATTGTACAAACTAGGCAGGTCTTGCTGAGACGGCCACACATACCCTCACTACTATAGTCTTACTTTCTGGTACAAAACATACGTCATAATATTGATATGGATAAGAACACTAATGATACTGAAACTATAAACTGATGTTACATGCATATACTGTACCATGTGACTTCTATGCATATTTACTGTAACATGAGTGCTCCATGTATGTGAGGTGCATGTATCATGCAACATGTCATCATGTTACAGTGAGAGGGACATGATGTAGCATGAGTGAAGTGACCATGTTCCAGTGCCATACATGTATCATGTATAGTACATGTTGGTGTGGTGTATGTAGAAAGCCTGAAAACCGACACTGGGTTGTATATGATGGTGAGAAACAGTTATCAAGTCAAAGCTGTATGACTCTTCTACATACTGTAGGTGTTCCCAAGTAGTTAGTAATGCTTCACATAGCAGAGTGGTAGCCATTAGATACAGCAGTAACCATAGTGATGACAAACACCATGCATGTTACATGACATGTTAGTATTCATGCAAAAAGTGTCACAAATCCATGTATGTTACATAAAACATGCATCAGCATGTATGTTGTTTAGGAGATCTGTAGCTTTACATGTGCAATAATTCAAGCTGGATATTGTCATGCTACTACTAAGGACCATGACATGATTGTTGGTATTTTAACTAATTAAGCAACCAAGTGAAGTAGTGTCCATTGAGTGTTGTCTGCAGTGACATCACTGTTGTAAATCCCTCTATTATCAATGGCTTTACCATCCTTTTAATACCCATGATTGCATCACAAGGATCTATTGGCATTTTACCTTGTTGTGATCTAACTATATTTACACTTATACTACTGCTACTATATAACATATGTACCTGAGGTAGCTCCCTTAATGTTACCGAGTGATCTCTTCTCGATGGTTGTGATTTGAGTGCTGACAATTGCCCCATCTTCACCACCTTAGTCTGCAGTGTGAACATTGTTGAATTACACTGTAAATATACCTGTACCATGTACAGTAAACATTACACTGTAAAAATAGTGGAGAAGATAAACAAAATCTTTATTTAGTAAAAAAAATATGGGAGTTTAGATCAAAGATGCGGTGATATTTCACTCATCAAAGCTTTGAAGTAGTAAGGACTAGTGACCCACATGAGGCTGTGTCGTGTCTCACAGGTAAAGTGTGGGCATCCAAAGGACCTCACCCACTATGTGAAATATGGACAGTTAGCATTTGCTTCTTTTCGATGTTATAGCCGGGTAACACCAGCCCACCAGGTTGCCATCAGATTCCATTTACGTAAACAGCTGGGTAGACTGGGGCAATGTGAGTTTCTAACAACAAACACCAACAAACACCAACATACACACACACCTCAACTATTGGTAGAGCCTCTCTATCCATAACATCTAAGTATGATGCGACTCAAGCCTACTGCACTGGCTATAAAGTGATGACATCATAGTAGTAGATACACTATAACAGGTTATACTGTATCCCCAAGCTCTTTGGCTGTATTATACACATCTTGTAACATCATCATAAAGAATCTGTATAATGACATGTGTGTAAAGCATTTCCAACAATGAAATTTTGTAAAACAAATACTAGCTACTAAGTAGCAACACAAGGTAAAGATATACGTAAGCACACATGTACAGGTACACAGATTATAGCATAATAAGGTTGATAGCATTTCAGTAAATTGAACAAAAAATGCAAGTACTGTGTGGTACGAATAAATTACTGTCACTATATAATTTACATTTATTTTGAGGTAAAAGTATGTATTACAGGATACTTGTAAGCTGTCCATTAACCATTACAAAGATGTGTCTGGAGTACAGAGGATACCAGTGTACTTGTATAATGTAGGCAATAAAACTGTGACAAAGAACCATGTCATAGTGTCCATAATAAGGTGGTGTCAGTTACAAGGAGTGTCAGTTAATGGTTCTACAGTATAATATGCTCCTGGCTGGTGAAATATTGTACAGGGGCTTAGGAAGATATTTAACTTATGGGTGTCCAGTGGTAAAGCTGAAGACCAAAAAAAAAAAAAAAAAAAAAAAAAAAAGGGTCACGGGTGTGACTGCTTTACAGGGGTTTGCAAAGTTCTTGCAAATTCCGTAATTCAAATGTTCGCACATGCGCGTTATTGTTCTTACATTTATCTCGAGAGGAATGTTGTCTACTACAACTGTACATATTGATGGTGTTCGAATATGATACGGTAGCAACAGTAGTTCAAGTAGACATGGCCTTATTCACTTTTGTGCCTAGGAATTTGAACTGCGTTGTATGCGCATGTGCAAAAGTTTGAATTACAAGGTACAAAGCCGTGTCTACGCTCGTGTCACTCTATAGTGTTTGCCGAATCAGTATCTACCAGTAGATACGAGTAGGCAGTTGTAGTAGGTAACACTCCTGTATTAGAGTCATTGACTGCTCTATTAGCGTATCGCAATCTTTTCAGTAATATATAGTACAATGTGCTGACACCCCATTAGTTATGCAACTGGAATTATTTATGGGTGCCCAAGCACCCACGGCACCCATGCTTCCTACGCCCCTGTTGTACATGTTATCTCACTAGGGACTAGCACTAAAGCCTGTTAATACAGATAGTCATAATCTTTACACTAAAACTGTTGACTACATCACAGACCAGCTGGTGATCCTCTAACAACATGTAGTTATAGATATGTACCAAAAGAGCCACAACAGTTATGATCTGGAGCTGCCTCCACCTTCAACTTATAACAAACATATCATGTGATGTACACAACTACAATACATTTGAAGGACAGAACAGTGAGTAGCATACAATAACTTGTTGTGTGCAAACAATTACACTGGCTGTACATGGTACCGTTACTAACTTGTCCTTGGTCTCCCAAAAGTTCTACTTCAGTAGACAATTTATGTACCAGAGAAAATCAGCATCATTGACACTTATAGTTGACATGGCAATTGTCTGTGGTATACTATCTATGGTTGAACTGTCGCGGGTTAAAGGAACCACAATACGCCTGCGGCATGGTGAGCACTAAATAGAATATTACAGAAACATTAACAACGAAGTTAACAACATTGGTCTTGTGTGTTATCACTTAGTGCGAGTTACCAAACTCCATGAGTTTAATACCGTGACTAACCAAAACAAAACACTGGGGAGGGTATAGCGAGCTAAAGACATACATGACATACAGCACAGGTAATCTCTGTTGATACGGATGGAACGGCAAACAAGAGCAACAAGGGAACGTACCGGAGGCCACCTCCTTCGTGAAGCACTCGGTGAAGCAGCTTCTTCATTGTTGATTGATGCACACGTGCCAGCACGTGACTTGTTGTCTCTTGCACATTTATTATTTGCGATTCTCCACGCAGTTGCATGCAGCATCCTTAGCAGCTTTCCGGCTGTTAAGCCGAGCTACATTTGAATGTACGTTCATCG
Organism: Dysidea avara; assembly: GCF_963678975.1. NCBI lineage: Eukaryota > Metazoa > Porifera > Demospongiae > Dictyoceratida > Dysideidae > Dysidea > Dysidea avara. Next base: position 32,642,259 of record NC_089277.1, read on the forward strand.
AAATGACTGCTCTATTACAGTATTTTGTCTAAGATGTATGTTCTATTAGAGTAGTATTTGACTTGGTATTTGAACAGGGCTCGGTAGCTAGCTATATAGCTAAATTAATGGGCTTTGATTATCCAAAAAAATTTTAACATGCCTTGGTCCCAAGGGGGATAATTGAGGGATCAAAGTTTAGCAGTTGAATCATTTAACTTAAATGTCAATTATATAATAGCTTCTGAATGAAGCCGCTATAGCTACAGCTTCATAATGTGTTATATTTGAACTTCATTACGCTTTACTAGCTTATAAGTTAAATGCTAAAGTTTGATATATACATGTTTACACATTCACAATGCATAATAAGCTGCTGCATGCTGTGACAACATTCATGGCTGTATCCTCCACATGGAAATGCATGGTGCATGACCAATCAGAGACATGCATGTAGAGGCCGCAAACTGAGAAAATTAAGAGTGCAATTATAATAGCAGGTGATACTTTTTTGTGTGTTCTATTAGATTAGTCAAGTGTTATATGCATTTAAATGTCAATTATACACTGTAAAAAATAAGTAGTAAATACTAGGTGGCAAATAGTGAGTGTGACTACAAAATCTTAATGACATGCAGTCAGAGAAAGGTACAGTATTAGCTAACATTGTAAAAACTGAAGTGCCCAAAATATCCCAATATGGACACCATTATCACCAGTAGTGTCCATATTAGGTCAACATTTTGGTGTCCATGCAGTGGTCACTTCAGTTATTACAGTGAATTGCCACAGTATTCACTACTTATTTTACAGTGTATAGCTATACCTCGAATATATTCTGAAGCTATATGCTAAAGTTTGGTACACACATGCAAATTCAAAGCACTGAATCATATAATACTGTGTAAGCATTTGTGGCTGTACCCTCCAGACAATGAGGAATAATTATAATCTGCGTGTAGAGTCAAGAAGAAACTATATGTAAACTATTAGCTACATTAGAAATTCTTTTGTGTGTTAGAGTAGTTGCATGAGTGCATGCTCTATAAGAGTATACTTATAGGACCAGTAATTATAAGCATCTTAATAGATTGCAAGTTGAGCACAGCTACACAAGAAGCTGCTTGAGGAAACTATATTACAATAGAGTTATATATCAATGTAACCTGATTTTCAGTGAATATTATAGCTACTTAATTATATAGGTGATTAAATTGAAATGTTGATTAAGTAGCAGCCACATAATTGGTAGGCATAAATAACAGCGAGAGACTCAATTTGATCACAAATCTCCAAAATCCAGTCCAGTGTCCAGTCCAAGTTTAATAGCCTCCCATTCATGATGGGGTTGAGAACATGTACTGTTAAGTGCCTGCATGCATACTATACAGTGGCGGATCTAGGATTTTTAAAAGGGGTTTTCTGAAGATTAGTATAGCTAATAAGGCATCTGATGACAATTCTCAGGAAAATTTTGAGATTTTAAAAGCTCTGAGATCAGATTTTAGGCTATTTTTAGTTAGCAATTACAAATTCAATGCTATAAACTGTATATAGTAACTAAATACTATAGCTACCTATATATATAGGGCAAATATGGTGACTACGAGCTGTAGCTTTGATTGATCTATTAGAGTAGTTACTTGACTTCTCTATTAGAGTATCTCGATCGTTTTTAATGCAGTGGGAGATGAAAAGTGAAATGTTGCTGAGAGTTTAATAGCTATAAATGGTGTCAGTTAAGTGCAACTGTGTGCATGCTATATACTGGTATATAGTTGTTTGCTATGACAAATTGTTAGTACAACAATGTTTATGTATTGAAAATGCCACTAAGCAAAAATTTAAAAGGGGGTTTATGTCGAAACCCCAGAAACCCCTCTGGATCCACCACTGCTATATATAGCTGCTGCCAAGAAAAATTGTGTTAGACAGATAAAGCCATGAACCCATGATTGTTGAGTAAAGGCAGATCCAGTGTAAGGCAATAGTTTCTCTCCCCTTCTATGTTACAGCTCCTTTAATGTAGCTATGTGCTATCCATGAATGAAAGTATACAAAACATGCACAGAGAAGCTGTAATTGAGATACATGTGCACACTACTAGTCATTTTCTCTATGAAAATAGCATGAAAATTCACAGATTCATACCACTGCAAAATTTTAATTTTCATGCAAATTTAATGCAATGTGCTTGTTGTGTATGAAAACATTTTCATGGCATCATTTCATACACTTTTACCATGAAAATTACATGAAATATGACCGACCACATTTCATGTAATTTCATGGTATAAAAGTGTATGAAATGATGCCATGAAAATGTATTTATACACAACAAGCGTTGCATGAAATCTGCACAAAAAATTTTGCGATAGCCGCATGTGATCATGAATCTGTTAAAATTCATACTATGGCGGTATGAATATTCCATGAACATTACACGAATTTTCATACTATTTTCATAGAGAAAATGCCTAGTGATGTGTTTGAATGTTGAAATTGTTGAATTGATACTCAACAGCATTGGCACTGATTCATATACGTAGCTACAAATTGCAAATCAGTGTCGACAATGTTGCTTGATGGTGGATACTAAGGATATTTTTCAGTTATACTTAACTGGTTTAACACATGCACAAGCTATAAGCTTGGTACATACTTCCCTCAGAAAGGGTTATAATTATTGTCAACACCTTATCCCATGTCATAGTGACATTGAGTCAAATGAATATAGAATTGCCATACATGTACTTTATACACATATCATAGCTATATACGTATTTTTGACATAGATAAATATTGAGATAATGGTATATATAATAATTATCATGGTGGCCTGGTATAATATTAAGGAGCTACTCACCTATTATCCCTTAGTTGGAAAGTACAAATTTATGTGGAAATGGATAAAATATTTAAACAATTAAATAAAATAAATAAAATATTTAATAATAAAATATAAATAAAATATTTAAGCCATTTTAGACTATTACCTAGACTGCACATTAGCTTTGTATTATCGAAAGATTCATTGACTAGGCAGGCTCCTGTTAGCATTCAAACATTAATTGTGACTGAAAAAGGTACCTTTTTCACACACAAAATTTGACTCATTTTGTGATCTTTGAAGCTTCAAAACGTTTTAGTCATTGCATAAAATTGCCTGAATTTTTCCATAAGTGTAGCTGATGTATCTGGCTACATTTTGAAACTAAGAGCAAGTTGATCAGTATGCGGAGTCAAACGTTACATTGTTTTGTTTGCTCGCCTGTAAAATGTGTGGAAAAGGTACCTTTTCGCAAATCCAGTCACAATTGGAAGGCTGCAGGTTCGAGGCTGCCCAGATCCAGTCATGGATTTTTTCTCCTTTCCAAACAATTATTGTGTAACAATTAAACATGCTGTAGGATCATGTGTTCTACAGACCTTCAGAACTTGTGCTGTAAAGCCTTAATAAATAGAAAAAAAATTGTATAATAAAGCCTAGGAGGTCTGGAATACACAAGCTGGCCATGGGAATTATTTATTATAGTACACACATGATGTACGCACCATATAGCTTGCACATAAGCTATAGTATATTATATCAGTAGTTATCCAAGTGAACATTATCACTGTAATTATGTGACCTATGTATATATAACATCTCATGAGCTCTATAATACTAATTATAGGTTATCAGTATATTGACTGATTGCTTATCAATTACAGTAGTAGTTTTCCTTACCAACTAGTTAATCATACGTGCATAGCGGCTATAATTTGAAGTGTCATTTTTATTCTAGGAAATAGATTCCCCAGACCTATTGTTCTTCAAACATTATTCCCACATTTAAATAATAATTTGATCAAATGTTCAGTAGAAATTATTTCTTATGTAATATTTTTGAATTTGTAATTAGCTGTTGTGGTTAACTTGTAGTCAATGTTCCAGTAACCAGAGTGGCATCTATACCTTGACTTTGAGTTACGCACTCTTTGAAATTCTCTCCTGTTGTACTAATTTATAAGTATTTTGCTTGTATATATATCTGTCTGTAAAGCTCCTTACTGCAATAACTGTTTAAACCAACCTGCTAGCTACATGCATGGTAATGTATATACTGTAAGCAAACATAACGTGATAAAATATATTGCTGAAAAGACACTAAGATTATAATAATATTATTACAGATGTAAACAAGGAATAATCATAGATAGGTTATATTAGCTATAGTGGCCAGAATGTTTAAAGCAAAATACTACATAAACCATTAACTATCCATCATCCATGGCAAATGATGCATGCACACATGTAGAAGACTCAAAACAATGATTTTGGTGAAGCCTAACAATGTGCATTTGGTACAATCCTGGTACGTAGAGTAAATCTATAAGACATCTGATACATGTTGTAAACACAGATTGTTCCTAAAAGAAATATTTGATAGATACAATAAACTATTTCTGACAGTGTACATGTGATGATGAACAATAATACTTCACAATACAATGATGGTCAACAATTGTGCTTTATGTGATGGTTAGGCCATCATCAAATCTTAAATTCATAAATCAGCAATGATACATGTACACTCCAATTGTGTGTATTACAGTTGATGGTTGTTGTTCTGTATACATTTTATGTAGTAGTCATGATAAAACTAGAGTTAATACAAACATTTGATGACTTCTACTGAGGTCTCCTGATGATTAGACATCTGCCTATTATGCTGGTTAAACTATTTGAGAATACTGTGTATGCCTAAGTGTTCAGCATAATGCTAGCAATTATCCTGTGAGTGTGCATGTCACAGGCTGATGGTAAAAGATTAATCTACTCTAATAGAACAGTCAAAACTCTAATAGAGTATTCAGGTAGTTGGTTGACATGATCATGCTTTATTAGAGAACATTACCTTTCACCTTTTAATATTACATTTTACATTGTATCATTTACCTATATACGTAATTTTATAGCTTTTACAATAATGATTATTACCTTTACACTATCATTGAGAAGTGCAAAATTATTTTTAGTACATAGACTTGTGCCAATTGTGCTGGCATGATTTTGAGCATAATAGGGATCAAGCATTAATATTATGCCAGCATAATTATAAATAGGAATAGATTTTTAATAAAAAATACACAATGCCAAAAAACTAATAAAAATACATACACACTACACATTATTACTTCATTGCATATCAAGAAAATGTGCAATATTACTTTACATTGTTTGAAATTGTTTTTTGGTCAATTATTCAACATAAGATGGAGATACTCTGATAGAGCAGTCAATATACACTAGTTAGGAAAGGCTGATATATACAGCCAGCCATAGAGCATAATCTTGATTTTCAAAGTATAATTTCGGGCTATGCTGGACTACTCAAAAGTATAATAGGTTATTTTCAAAGCATAATTGGCTTAAGCCTATCCATGAGAACAAAGACAGAAATAATGATCATAATTAATATAATACTGCACGGAGATGGATTCATAATTATAGTATGGAAAACAAATAATTACTAGATAAGAAGATAATGTATGTATGTTGAGTCATGAGTAAGTAAGTGAAGTGGAGACTGAGGGGAACTTTGTCTCCATTGATGTATTCCTCCTGTGATGGGATTGGTTCAGCTGCAACTGTTGTCACAAAAGGCTTGCAACACTGATTCCTGAGAAACATCGTCAACTTTATAGTCTTATTCCTTACTTCGGTCTGCAGTGATATGTAAGAGGATCCAGATCAAGCCATCACAGGTGTAATTTACAAGATCCAGCCATTGACTTGGCCTGTTCCAACAGTTTGGAATTGGAGAATTTTATGATTTTTAATGTGCAATGGTTAAAAGAAAATGCCTATATCATTCATAATTAGGTATGTATGCTGTACATAGAAAAAAAACTAGGTGATTGCATTCAAAATAAGCACAAGCCTTCACCTGTGCTCAAATATCCTGTCTATTACACTGTATGCTCATAATTATGCTCAATATTAATTTTATGACTTTTTACTCATGTTTGACTATTAAATCTGCACTTTTTGAATGACAATAATATTGCAACTGTTTAATAGTTACATTGCTACAAATCAACCTAACTAACCTTCAATCAGTTGATAATCAAAAAAATATGCTCTAATAAACCATGATGAATGGTTAGTCACCTAGTGCCTGTTCTGTTCATTATCCCATGCTTTCCCACCAATAGTTTCTGCTATACATTTTTTGACTTAAGAATGAAACCAACTTTATTCATAATATTTTATTGGGTCAGCAATCTTTATACAAATCTATTAGAGCAAGAGCTTTTTATATTTCCCTCATCTACATCATGGTAGTAGTTTTGTTGTATAACCATCATACAACAATCTTTTGTCCATAACTTTTTCTGCCTGTGCCTAAAATTAATGGTGTAGCAATTCTACAAAAATTCTCAATAAAAGTTGTAGAGTGGCATCTATTGTAATAAAAGCATACACGTTAAATTATATATATATACCCAATTTGCAAATTCAATGAAATCTTATTAGATTTAATAATCATCCCACTGATACCACTGGTGCATTATTACAAGGGCAGATTTAGGGGGAGCATGGGTAGGGGTTGAAGCACCCCTCCTAAATTTTACTATGTGCTATATAGTAGAAGCTACAGTATACAGCAGCTAAAATATGCATATATGGACATTGCAAAGATAGAAAGAGTGAAAAGAGAGAAAAACTATGATAGAATCTCTTCTAGAATTCAACAAGAGGGGAACAAATGTGACTGGGCCTTCAAAAATAGGGCATGTGGGCACATGATTTTTTCAAACGTTCATAACTCATAACGTTATGTATCATTATGCTATGGCAATGCAATGTTTAGTTCATAGTAAGTATATTTAATTGATTTTATGATGCAAGTTACAGAATGTAAATATTCTGTTCCAGTACTGAGATAGGACCTGTAGAGTGACAGGGTGTAGTTTGTGCCCACATGCCCTGTTTCACAGACCTGGTCACAAATTATATTTCATGGGTAAAACTGGTGCACTGCTAAACATTGAAATACTGTAATAGAACAGTCAACTGTACTAATAGAACATCCATCATTAATATTCTTTAACCTATAACCAAGAGTAAATAATGGAAGAGAGAGTATCCAACTGCCATATACTGAATCAAAATGAGCACATCAAGTAGAGAAGCCATCCTGTAGTGCTTTCAAAGGCAGTGTTGAATGAAGTAATAAACACCTGCTAGCTCACACTGTGCAAAAAGTGGGATATAGGATGGTATTTCCAGTGGCTTATTGAATACAAATAAGCCTTAATATAAATCCTGTATTATACTATTTTTATACTTTAGTATAATCCATACTATACTATTGCATATATGGTTTCAGTTTACTTATCACATTACCTGAAATAGCTTATATCTAATATAATGTCCACACTATACCATCACATATATGGTTTCAGTATATTTAACACATTAACTGAAGTCTTACAAGAGATTGTTAGTATAATACAGGTTATATCAAGCTTTTTTGTATTCAATAAGCCACTGGAAATACCATCTTATATCCCTTTTTTTCACAGTGTCAGACTGTTTGAAGTGTCCAGGCATGATTTGAAGTCAAACAGTCTGAGCTAGAAGGTGTTTATCACTTCCCTTTGAAAGCACTACAGGGTGGCTTCTCTACTTGACATTCTCATTTTTGATGCAGTATACAGCAGTTGGATACTCTCTCTTCCATTATTTACACTTGCTATAACCAACTCCTAGACCGCTTGAACTTCAACTTTATATCATTGAAGCTGCAGCTGTTAATGAAAGCACACTAACAGCCACCACAATTTAATATGTAGCTAAAACTGAAAGATTTTATAAGTTTCCTTTGGAACGGTATTCCAAAAGCTCTTAATAAAGATTTACAAAGCATAAGAATTAGAATTTCAACATCAAAATAAAACAAGGATGTTTGGTACTATTACTACATATATTGTGCACATACAATGCAAAGGTCAGTTAAGAGAAGTTTAAGGTTCAGAGATCAAAGGTAACAATATTAGATGTTGTATGCATTGTACTATATAATTGCAAGTGCTGATTCAATTTATTATGCTCAAATTATTTGTCTATTGTACTGGCATAATGCTTGATGATTTTCTCTCCCATGCCATGTATGATATATCATATTATATTGCCATAGCAACTAGCCTTTCATTATAACTGCTACAATTAGCTGCTGTAAGTTCCTGAAGAAACTTTGTGAATAATTCCAGAAAATAATTATTAAGCTGAATATATATAGTATATTCTCAATTTCATGCTTTGTCGATTGCATGAAAGCTCTGCAACTGTGCCAATATGGGTGGCTTTCAAAAATTCACATATTGTAGCTTAAAAATTGAGATACTCTAATAGAGCACTCACACTGTATTTGGTTGACTACTTTATTCGCATGCAGCGCTCTGCTGCAGTAAGTATCTCATGATTAATCTTTTTATTTCAGGTATATATATGCTATAATAGCAGTGTTTGAGAAATATTTTCAAGAGATATTATAATGCAAGTAAAATTTATTTTATGAAATTATTTTTGAAAATTGTCCTATTGCTCTGGAATTATTCTTGCCATTTATATTATAATATTTATAAATCATTCCAGCATACTCTGTGGGTCCCACTCCATCATTTCATTGCCATGCTTAAAATGTAATTGCACTTTTAGCGTCCTTGCTAAAGTTTTGGAGGAGGTTTTCTAGACCTCATACATCACCAATATCTACCAGCTCACGTATAATAAAGTTTTTGAAGAGGCTGAGGTATTTAATCACCAAAGCACCCTCCACACTAAATCTTCCCTGCATACGTAGATTTCTTTCATTTTAAGTTTTGATATAGATACACAACTTGTAATAAAGTGCAACTCAATAACATAATTATGTGAAAAACAATAAATAATTACTATAATGGGTTGTAGGTATATGTTACTATAACAACAATATATTTTTGTAGGGAAAAACCTCAGCTGAGGAAAAAACCCTTTATAACTAAACTACTAAATAATGTGTAAACATGTGTAAAATTGTTCAGTTGTGATTATTTGTTGTCCATCTGTGTGGTTAGTAATGCACTCTTATCACCACTACCTGTAACACACAATGATCACATATAGTTGAGAATATCTTCACAAAACCTACTATCATTAGTGCATATGTAATGTTTCAACAAGCACATACTTGTGGGAAACAATATTATAGGCTTCCATGCAATCATTTAATTGCATAATATATAATGTAACATTAAATCTAATCCAAAACAGCCAAGCTGTAAAAAAGTGTGCGGCCCTCAAAAGGGCTATGGTGAAAAAGATGTGAAATCCAAGGTGGCGGCCAAGAAATGGCTGTGATGGTAGGTTAATGTTAAAAATTTTAATAACAACAATTCAGGTGAATTTGGTGCCGCTTGGTCTTGGAACAAAATTCACCTGAATTGTCGTTCTTAAAATTATTACCATTAACCTACCAGCACAGCCATTTCTTGGCCGCCACCTTGGATTTCACATCTTTTTTCTCCATAGCCTTTTTGAGGTCTGCACACTTTTTTTACAGCTTGGCTGTTTTGGATTAGATTTCACTTCTTTTTGTATCTGTATACCCCAAAGCCGGCCATAGGCCGGCTTTGGGCTTTTTTAACCTATCGTTTTTTCTTTACCACAGGAAGAAGTAAAGATGAAGCAGATGTTAAATACTTTAAAAATTTCTGAATTTATCAGTAAATGTACAAGTTATATATATAATACATATATTTATTACAGAACTCTCTGCATGGTGGTTTCTTTGTAACTTAACACTCTACAAGGTGACTTCTTCTAGCTGATCTCTCTACAGGGTGATTTGTTTGTACCTGAACTATGTACAAGGTGACTTCTTCTAGCTGATCTCTCTACAGGGTTAGCTGAAATATCTACTAGGTAACTTCTTCTAGCTGATCTCTCTACTGGGTGGTTTGTTTGTAGCTGAATTCTGTGCAGGTGATTTGTTTGCAGCTGAGCTCTTTACAGAATGGTTTCTTTGTAGCTGAACTCTCTACAAGGTAACTTCTTCTAGCTGATCTTTCTACTGGGTGATTTGTTTGTAGCTGAATTTTCTACAGGGTGACTTGTTTGCAGCTGAACTCTCTACATGGTGGTTTCTTTGTAGTTGAAATCTCTGCAAGGTGAATTAATCTAGCTGATCTTTCTACAGGGTGATTTGTTTGTAGCTGAACTCTCTACAAGGAAACTGCTTCTAACTGATCTCTGTACGGGGTGAATTGTTTGTAGCTGAACTGTCTACAAGGTAACTTCTTCTAGCTGATCTCTCTACAGGGTGATTTGTTTGTAGCTGAATTCTGTGCAGGTGATTTGTTTGCAGCTGAACTCTTTACAAAATGGTTTCTTTGTAGCTGAACTCTCTACAAGGTAACTTCTTCTAGCTGATCTTTCTACTGGGCGATTTGTTTGTAACTGAATTTTCTGCAGGGTGATTTGTTTGCAGCTGAACTCTCTACATGGTGGTTTCTTCATTGCTGAACTCTCTACAAGGTGAATTCTTCTAGCTGATCTCTCTACGGGGTAATTTGTTTGTAACTGAACTCTGTACAAGGTGCTTTTTTGTAGGTGATCTCACTGCAGGTTGATTTGTTTGTAGCTGAACTCACTAAAGGGTGATTTGCTTGTAGCTGAACTCCTTACATTGTATCTGGTTTCTAGCTGATCTCTCTACAGGGTGATTTGTTTGTAGTTGATATCTCTACAAGTTGATTTGTGTGTAGCTGATCTCTCTTCAGGTTGATTTGTTTATAGATGATCTCTCTACAAGTTGATTTGTGTGTAGCTGATCTCTCTGCAGGTTGATTTATTTGTAGCCAATCTCTCTACAGGGTAATTTGTTTGTAGCTGAACTATCTATAAGGTGATTTGTTTGTAGCTGATCTCTCTGCACGTTGATTTGTTTTAGCTGAACTCTCTACAGGGTGATTTATTTGTAGCTGAACTCCTTACATTGTGTCTAGTTTCTAGCTGATCTCTCTACAGGGTGATTTGTTTGTAGCTGATCTCTCTACAAGTTGATTTGTGTGTAGCTGATCTCTCTGCAGGTTGATTTGTTTGTAGCCGATCTCTCTACAGGGTAATTTGTTTGTAGCTGAACTCTCTATAAGGTGATTTGTTTGTAGCTGATCTCTCTGCAGGTTGATTTGTTTTAGCTGAACTCTCTACAGGGTGATTGCTTGTAGCTGAACTCCTTACGTTGTGTCTAGTTTCTAGCTGATGTCTCTACAGGGTGATTTTTTGTAGCTGAACTCTCTACAGGGTGATTTGTTTCTACCTTATCTCTCTACAGGTTGATTTGTGTGTAACTGATCTCTCTACAAGCTGATTTGTTTGTAGCTGATCTCTCTGCAGGTTGATCTGATTTCTCTACAAGCTGATTTGTTTGTTGCTGATCGCTCTAAAGGTTGATTTGTTTGTAGCTGAACTCTCTGCAAAGTGTTTTGTTTGTAGCTGATCTCTCAACAGGGCAATTTGTTTGTAGCTGAACTCTCTCCACAGTGACTTGTGTGTAGCTGAATTCTCTAGAGAGTGACTTAATTGTAGCTGAATTCTCTACAGGGTGCATGACTTGTTTATAGCTGAACTCTCTTCAGTGTGACTTGTAATGTTCTGAATCTCTACAGTGATATATTTGCTTAACTCTCCACATGCAGGGTGAATTGCTTCTTGCTGAACTGTCTATAAGATTAACTGTTTGCAGCCGAACTCCCTACAGAATAACTTGTAATGTAATAGAATTCTATAATGGAGTAAATAAATTAGCCGAATGCTCTATTAGGGTGACTGTTCTATTAGAGTATGTCCATCTCGCATTTGCTACACGGAGTTGGCTTTCGAATCATAACTCAGTGGTTTGTGATCTGATTCTTCTGTAGTACTGCGAGGACTTTCTATGAAGATTATTCCAGTTATACACCGATTTACAGCTCATTGCTCTAAGCGGTTTGCCTAGTAGGGGTGAAAACTAATACTTTTTTATTCATAAAAATCGATCGTGTAATTGTGACACAGGTTGGGTTTTGTGTCATATCTCCATGGTCTTTATCTCAATTCCTTTCTAACTACCAAAAGGCACTCCTACGATGGTTACTCCATCTACATAGCAATTTTCAACTCATTCCATGAAGCGGTTTACCCTGTAGGCATGACAAAAAATTGATCTTAGTTGTTTTACGCGAATAATTGGTCATAACTCCTGAACCATTCATTGGATTTGCACCACATTTGATGCTAAGGTTTGCCTTTGGACTCCCTTTCTGTGTGCCAAATTTTAAGGCGATCGGAGTATGTGTTTGCGTTTTATAGCAATTTTTGCAAGTGTGCGAAAACATGAAAAAAAAACCAAGAAAAAAATCGAAACTTTGGCAGCTCGTATCTCGGAAATGGCTGGAGCGATTTCCTTCAAATTGGAATGTAGACTCCCCTGGCTGGCGGGAAACTCTGTAGCAAATTTGGTTGCAATCGGATAAGGGATCACCGAGATACAAAGGTGTGAAAATGAAGTTTTCTTCCTGTAAATATACTCACGGTGTGGCGCGCCGGCTTCTTTGGCCGCACGACACACTACCGTGTGTCTTGATATCACGAATAATGCTCAGATAATGAAGTGCTATTTGTTCTATCCAGGTGCAATTCTAAGGAGTTTTACTGATTTCCGGAAACTAGTCAGCTATTTCAATGAAAAGATCGATATACTCTAATAGAACAGTCAACACAATTTGAAGCCAAAATTCTTGGCTATGGCAAAGTTAATGACTAAATACAGCAGATTACTTATGGTACAAAGTACCTCATAAATATAACTACAAAACTGCTTTGCTCAGAATGAAGAGGTAGGTAAAGAGCCAAAATCGTCTATGAATTTTTAAAGATAGGTGTCCATTTTCACCCTTCAAGAACATTTCAGTTCATCTTGCTCCATTACTCCAAAATAGATATTTGTTAATTACAAAATCTTAAAGACATTGGGCTCTGCAAGGTGTTGATCCTCTTTCCCTATAGTTGTATTTTCTTAATTGTAGTATAGTTTGTTTTGTGGATTCTAATTGTAGTAATTGCTGTCATGCACTTGTTGTATATACTTAAAAAGTACAAATTCATAATTAAATTTTTGTAGATTTTTGTAAACTCCCGTTACATTCATTCAAACATCCATTCAACAACTTTCATATTTCAAATGTACAAAATTTCAGTCAATATTTCATCTTTCAGAAATAATTTCAGAAGTGACCTATGAATTTCAGGTCATTACCTACCCTTCTCCCAGAACCTTCCAATGTACAAGCACCTCTGAAATGGTAATCGTGTTATTTAATGTATTAATAAAGCTTCCCATAGTTATGACTTGCATGAGTGAAACAGCGACTGTTCTGCTTTGGTAATGGAAACCAGTGAGTGAAGCAAAATCTGTTCCTGACAAAGATCTTTACATGTGAACTTGTAATGATGCATATTAGTGCTGCCATGATATAGAAAAACTCTATATCATATATCACCAAGGTTTATGTCACAATATGAACGTATATCACAATATAGAACTAACTGTAACATTTGCATATACATACTCTTCATTGTAAGTTTAAGTTGGATGTATACCACAAGCAAAAGCTACTCTTGTTTATCAGGTTTTACTGCTTTACAGTTGAGACAAGTGGCTGGCATTACATTGAAACCTAAAAAACCTCCTAGTTTACTTTTGGAGTTAGCTTGTTTACCACACTTCACCATCAACACATAACTTAATTAAATGCCAAATGCCATAGGTCTGGCCTCCCCCACATTATTATACTATGCAGCGCCACTATTGCACAACCATCAATATAAATGACTGGCTATATAATATCATATCACCACCTTGTTATATCGCTACTATCGATGTATCGTATACTGTCACAGTGGCAACACATATTATAAGATACAAAAAGACAGCAGATTTCATTTTAAAACCAATTATACAAAATTTCTGTTACTGACCAAACTATATACACATGACTCTTCATAAATATATGCTAACAATTGACCAAGTATTTGCATTGTACCAGAAGATATTAAAATGGTTCAGTATCAATAATTAATCTTAAGTTTTAAAAGGTAGATGGGTAAGATCCACATGGATTATGCAAAGGTTACACAAACTGTATATTTACTTGCTTGTGAATAAATATATTGGAAAGTAAACAATTATGACAGGGTACTTGATTTGAGGCCACATTACACATACACACCTTTCACTTCAGCTTCTGTTTTCATCTGATTTACTTTCTTTCTGATGGTTGTTGATAGATGTCTAATATCCCCATTTCCATATTGCTCAGTGATGTTAAGAAATATATAAAAATTGTCAGTACAATTTTCAAACCCTGCCCTCAAGGGATTAATCACCCTACTGAGCAATAGAGTAGCTGCTCGTACTGATGATGTAGTAGGCTTTGTGATTTCTTCCTCTTCTTTTGTTGATATGATCTTGTGTGACACAAAGTAATGGCTTAGTGTCTTAGCAGTCAGAGTATCAACCAGTTTACTGTAGTGTTTGATGATCACCAAATACTCTGGAGACTGGAGGTCTATAACAAGTAGAGTTGAGGATACCCAATTATTTCAGTCTTTACAACAGTCCTCACCAAACACCCACTTAAAATACAACAAATGTAATATTTCTTGAGGTACAGTAGTTTAGCAGCACAAGTAATGTAAACAGATACTTTCAAAATAATTCACAGCCTTGCACACATTGATATTATCAACTCAATATACAAGAAATTACTAATCATGTACACATACAGCAAGCAGCCTATTATTTTGGCAGATTTTTGAGAATAATACGTACCTGAAAGCATGAAAAATAATGCTTGCAAAATATTTAGAATATTTCAGGAAACATACTATGATAGTCTGTGTACATGCATCTCTGATTGCAGAATTATCGATTATCTTAAAATAACAACCAACTAATTTGTTTAATTTGAGTGCATAAACCAATTTCTAACCTAAAACATAGCAACTGCAAGGGTGTAGCCAGTGGGGTTTAGATGGTTAGGACAAACCCCCGTTAAGAAGCAGATTTTTAAAAAAAGTAATAATTACAGCAATTTTATACAGCCCTGGAGTCCTGGAGCCCTCCAGTAGCTACTTGCACACTGGCGCAGCTCTTTACTACTTTTGAGGGTCACATTAATCCTGAATCAATCACGAATCAAGTATTGTATCACGTGATCAATTGCACACGCGATGCATGGTGGTAATGGAGAATGACTATTGAGACATATTACAAGGCAACAGCTGCGATGAACTTGAGTGGTCATGTTATGTGATTAAAATCTTATGCAGCCCTGGAGCCCTCCGGTAACTACTTGTACACTGGCATGGCTATTCGCTACTTTTGAGGGCATTAATGCTGAATCAAGTATTGTGATCAATTGCACATGTGATTCACGGTGGAAATGATGAATGACCATTCAGACATATTACAAGGCAGCATGCAGCTGCGATGAACTTGAGTGGTCAGATTATGCGTGTGTTAGGTTAGCACAAATTGTGAATAGTTGGTTTACATGATGAATGTTTTGTTTATTTTATTTGTCACATGTTGCAGGCACGTGATGTCTTTAAAATAAGTATTGGAATACAAGCCAAGTGTGAAGTTGCTGACCATCAACAAGAGGACTGGACTAATATATACCCAGAAGAAAGTATTGCCAACTAAGGGACTGAAATGTAGAGGGCTACCTTGTGCTAAGGAGTTCAGTGAAGCTGGCTGTCAGTATGTTGCCATTTGGAAGAGAAGATTAGTATTACAATAGGTTTATAGTTTCTATAAGCTGCATAAACAACAGTATGTAGGTTTAGCTAGTTATACGACAACAGACGCTTTCTGCCCAAGGGTACAATTTGTGTATGCATCATTTTCATTCAAATGTGGTCCAGGGGAAGCACTCAGGCTTTCCACAAAGGCATCCATGCTCGAACTCCTTCCAGAAACTCCTGGCAACACCTCTGAACTGTAACTGCCTTTTATTGCATATTGCATTAAAGACATTGAACGTTAAACGTAATGTGATACGTATTGAGAGCACAATACTTAGTATAAATTTATGAGCACTACAGCAAACAGGAGAAAATAGGCATAAGAGGCTGGTTCCTAGCTACATAAAGCATCAGTTATGTATAGGCAGTGTCAAATCCAGAAGTCTATAAGTGGTTGTTCACACTATAAGGTACATGGAATGCTGGATCAAGGGAGAACCAAAAACGGGATATACGATAAAATTAATTATGATTTCTGAGAGGTCAATATGTAGTAGAAACACTGCCAATGATGGATTACATGTTTATTAAAAGAACTTCTATTATGACCATTTCCGTTACATAATATTATTTCATATAAATATATATTATTATTAAAAACACTAAACCCATTAATTTTTGTCCATTTTTCTATGGTGTGGGAAACTAAGGGTTAATAGAAACTGTAAAATCAATTACTGCTCATAGAGATTTTTGTGGTTGTTGAAGTGTTGAATTCTCTGACTGTAGTTTTCATATCTGAACAAGAGGAGAAATGGCTATGTGTTACCAACTATTCTGTATTAAGTATATGGACATCACATAGATGGACTGTCATAGTTGTGGATTTAATGAAGGTGGTGTGCACATTCTACCTGTAACCACAGCACCTATAGTGTGTATACACCTTATACACTCATTTATACTTGATTTCATTATTCTGGCCACAAAATATTTCACATACACTGGTATAGTTACACACCAAACTGACCTTCGATGATAAGTTGGCCTGGAACAATATTCAGTGGAGGAGCTGCTTCCAGAGTGGTAGAATGTGGCTCTAACAAGTCTAAAATATTACATACAATAAGTAGTTTCAATAATGCTGATTAGTACAGTGTATAATACCTTGTTGACAACTATTAATTTTCAAAAGTCTTGATTGAATTTCTTGTGATAAAGCACGAGTGGCACCATCACCATGATGTTCCATGATAGAAATCATCCTGTTAAAACAGTCAACACTTTTCTGTTCCTTTAGCATGTATAACACTTTGTTCAGTAGCAGTTGAGCAGCTCTGTGTGATGGAGTTGTTGGTTTAATAATCTCCTCATGATCTGTCAGTGAGATCACATTCTCTGATACAAAGTAATGAGAGAGATCACAGGCAGGTATGGTGTCCACTAGTTTACTATAATAGTCGGTAAACACCTTGTATTCTGGTAATCCATAATCTGTAAAGAAATCACACCAATGTACATATCCATTGCAACATGTAAATGCACAACCATACATGCATAAGTACTGCACACATTCAGGTATACAATGTATCGTACGTACTGTATGTATATGTATATGGAGACTAGTGCTGCATAACTTGCCTGAATACTGGAATCACAATGCAAAATTTACTATACTAACACTATTTTTGTACCAGAATCCTATTGTTACTAAAATTACACAAAATTAATACCTACTGGTTATATGAATACTCATTCTTTATGTCACATTATTACTGTACATCCTTATTTGCATATCATTCTCTATACTGAGCAATGTTATGGCCAAAACGTAATCATAATTATTTCATAATCAAAGTTATAATGGAGGTTGAATCCTATTGATAGTACTCTGAAATTGTGTTATGAAAAAACCTTCAGACAAGCTCCAATAAACACTAGCTCCTTTATCTATCCTACTGTACATGTATTCATATTTTAAAGAGTCAGAGGTATATATGTGAGATGGACATTTTAGAGATAGAATGTGTGTGAGGCTTTTAACAATGCATAGCTACTGTGTACTTGTTAGTATAAATAGCATCCCAATAACTGACCATTTTGATCTTCTGCTGCTCTGTTTGCTGTTTCATCAAACTTCTGCATAAAAAAACAGTTTATAATAATGTGAACACATAATTTGTAACACTTCACCTCTGTGAGCCAAACTATGTGAGAATGCTGCAACTTGGTGGATGTTACTCTACCATGACTGCACTGAGCATAATCAAATGGAGGAGACAAAGTGGTGAGTATTGCTATATGTTTGTCATCTGACTTTCCACAGTGACAATGGAATCCATATTGGAGTCGACCATTGTTAAAATTTAATTGCTCACAAACATTCTCTAATGCACTAGCAAGAATATCCTGTACTGACAAGTGGATAGGACACTTTTTATGATAATCGTTTTCTTCATGTCGTATTTGAACTTCCAAATATGACAATTTGTCCAGCAGTGACAGAAGGTATGCATGTGGCAAACGAAATGTTATCAAATTACTGAAAGAATGGCAAACTTCATTTTGGGTGAATAAATGACTCCAGCCTCTTGGTAAGTGTTGCATTATCTCAACTATTAAACAACAGAAAAATCCTCTTGGAAGAAGGTTAGAAACAAACTGAATCAGTAGTGGTTCACCTTGTAGGCATCCATATTGGGATAGTATGAGATCACCTGTTGGTTGACTGGTGTAGGTTGGTAGAACATACGGAATAAAGTAATCCTCTCCATCACCATCTTCTCTTGGTATTGGAGATATTATTTTCATTACAACAAGAAGAGAAACAAAATAATCTTGTTTCAAGTCATCCTCCCACTGCAAACTTTGTAGAAGTTCTTTTGACAATATTCCACTGTGCTTAAGCTTGTTTGTAGCTGACTGGTTTGAAAGTGATTTCTTAAAGGTAAAACACACTATTTTACTAAGCCTATCAAAAAGCCACTGGTGATCAATTATGATATAATCACACAAACCAGACACCTCAGGGTAGTACAACAAAACTCCTAACAGGTGATGATAGAGTAGAGCACTTCTCACTTGCTCCACATCAGTGATCAGGTTACTTTGTGAAGCAATTGAGACACATTCTTGAAAAGAAATATAAGCTGTTCCTCTTCCAGTGCACACCTGACGTATTTCAAGTTCTAATAACATCCAGGTAATGGGTAATTCATAGACATCTTTTTTCAAAGACAATGTTTCAATTTCATTGCGAATTAATTTTGCCGTTGGGTCTTCTGTATTCTCCCTTCCAGCAGTTGTGTTGTCTACTGGGAATAAGACACCACTATCTTTGTTTCGCCATACAGTAGCTTTACAGTCAAGCTTCTCAACCATGTTTACCAGCCTACTGTTAATCTTATGAACAACATCTGAACAAACTTTGTCAGCATGAGTCCCCACACAACATAGATATGAATTAGTATCATTTCCAGGTACTGTCACCAACCGTGGAACTTGTGATGTAGGTCTTTCCAAAGCATCATTGTTTGATGACATGAGAAATTTGATCATGTCAAAGTTGGAGTATTGGAGATGATAAGGCTCAAAAATGTATTTTCCATGTTCACTGTACTCCACCAACACTTGATCTTCAAGATTTCTGGATAAGTCATGAACAATAAATGTTATCATTGGGTGTATATTTACTGTGGGCAATAAATGTATATACTCAGGCTGCCCACCTGTATCAAGTATTGTGATAATGTTCAGCACTTCTCCAGGGTGATATGTTAGTGGAGTGGAATTGCTTATGTGTGTGCTAATACTAGAAGTAGAATTTTTTGCTAAAGCCTTAAAACTTTCTAATTTTTCACTTTTCACTGAACTTTGAAACAAAGCAGCAAATCGTTGGGTGATTGAAAGCTGTGTGACTTGTTTTATTTCATATTTTTGTTTGATATTAGCATCAATTGCACTTATCTGCCTATTATCAGTTACCTTAGGTTCATTATGCCTTTTCTGTGGTGGTGTGTTCTGTGGGTGAAGTTTCTGGTGTTCAGGAGTGCTTGATGGAAGTAACACTTGTCTCAGGTGAGTAATCTGAGCATTATCATCCATTTCAAGCCAAAGAATCTCTTGACCATGTGTATGTTTTGACTCAACTAATGCAGCTTTTGTGATTGATATGGCATGTTTGCTTTGAACCACTTTAGTACTGTGATGATCTTTATTGATTGGTTTCTTCATTAGTAAATTACTGAAACTTGTTTTACCAGCTGCTCCAGAACCAGTTAGTAAAATCTTAATAAAACGGACGGGTATTTTTCCATGTTGATTCTTAGCATTATTTAAGCTTTTCTGAAGGCTTTTCTGAAGTGATGCAAGCAAATTTCTTCTCTATAGAAACAATGATTACGGAATATTACTTTACTGTATGGTACATACATAGGAATACTAGAATATCAGCAAAGATATGACATAATGTATTGGAACTGACATTGTATACTTAATGTAACAATATTTGCAACTAGATGTACAAAAAGAGGTCTTAGCCTTTCAAAATTTCAAAATCTGACTAATCAAAACTTTTACATTTTAACAAACCATCTTAAAATAATTACATTAGGCAAAATAACATGACCAAATTTCAATCTCAGTGGTACCTCATTCACAAGTCAAGTTATGAGTTGCCAAGCACATGTTATTAGAAATGCTATAAGATTTCTTTTCACAGATCTGGTCATTTTTTTTGCACGCAATTATGGGGTATTATTTTTGTCCTGTGTAGTTGCCATTGAAGCACATAATGAATGAAGTAACTACAACACAAAACTTTTACGAGCACAAAACTATAATGAGCACAAAACTATAATGAACACAAAATTTTAGAGCAGTACTTGTGCCATGCATTAATAAGAAAGCATTTGGACTTTTTGTAGCAGAAAATATATTATGCATATGTATGTACTTGCCACTTGTCAGAGCTCAGCTCATTATAGTAGAATGGCAAAGTGTGTAATATGCGATATAATTTTGAGTCATGCAGTCAGATTCATCAAATAAAAATCCTGCAATAAGTTGTTTACATGTAGCAATGATTTTGCAATCGTCACTCAAGAGGGGCTTTTAATGCCTTAATCCATGGATAAAAAACCTTTCAACTCGATACTACACACAAATAATATGTATATCTATAGTAAGTCACTCATCTAATACCATATAGCAGATTTTTCCTGCAGACAAATTTGCTTACGAAAATAAAATCATGTGACACTTAATCTTGCAAGGTGACAAATTTGTGACATTAAATTCCTCACACAAATTTATTACTCATTATAATAAGTGTTCATGTACAAGATGGAAAGTAGCGAAATTTGTTGTTTCTTTGTATCTGTGCTTGTATTCACAATGAATTGATGCAGATGCCTGAAGTTTTCCAGGAAACAGGTAGGGCAGCCGCATTCAGCGATGTTTGGTGAAGAAACACGTGTTGTGTAGGGGAACAAGCCATTACAAAACAACCAGCAAGCTGTTATGTACATGAACAAGCACCTGTTTTGCTGAACACTATAGTTCTACAGGTGCTAAAAATCTAGTGATAAACAAAACTCCACGTGATAAAATATGTTGCGAATTTTAATGTTGCAAAGTGCTCAAAACGTGGGATTAAAGTCCACACGATAAAAACCCGCTATACGGTGTGAGGCTAATCATTGCTTTGACAATTTTTTTACTTGCCCATGCTAAGCACATTGCCCATTCTAAGCATAACAGCCTTGTCATTATTAATTTTTATTCCTCAAAAGTAAAACATATTTACTGTCGTCAGACTTCACTTTCTATTGCTAGACCCCCTGTATCACCATTATCATATGTGACTGGGTCTAGGAAAACTGATCTTATTGTCCATGACAGCAGATTTGATTAATTGAACACAAAGATACACAATTAAACTATCAAAAAATACAGCTAGACTTGAGTCAATGATTGGTCTGTATTTTATGCTACTTTTCCCAAGCACAGTGGCGATCTGTACATCTGTACATGCAGTCTGGGACTTTAACGGAGCTGTGGTCAGCCTGGGGATGGCTGTGTGTGGCTGTAGAACTCTATGTAATTGAATAAAGAATCTGTGCTGTATAAGTATCCTTTCAAATTAGCCAGTTTGAGACCTGGATGGCCAATAACGTGGCTTAATTCATCCCTATGCTTTTGTCTTTAATCTTTTAAACAGTCTCTTGACCTCCTCCAGCCACTGCCTCCTACCCCTTTTGGAGCTGGCCTGAGTGATCATGTCAATTTAAAAATTATTTAAAATGGCAGGAAACTTAGCTGTTGGCTACTTGTACAGTGGATGCTCTGTAAAGTAGGGAATATGTGTAAAATGTGTGATAATATGGTACACATAGCTTCAACCATTGGCAAGTTACAATACTCTAAACACTTAAAACTGGATACTTTTAAATTGACAATAACACCGGTTTTCCCAGACTAGGTCACATATTGCTACAATAAATGTTATCGTATACTTATACTAACTCTATGTAGGGTACTATAAACTGATTCAGATCAGTGAATTTGTCATCTGTAACTTCAAATTCCTACACATTAATTTTTGACAGGATTAATTTAGTATATAGTCATATAACACACAATCACAAGTTTTGATGTCCAATTCTCTCCATGACAGTAATAATCATAAGACGTTACTGTACTTATAAAGTGAAACTTAAATTTACAGTGTGTTTTGGTCTTCATACTTTTGTAGTGTAAATCCCTAGGCATCATTTAATGATTATTACATGAGTAAAATGACTATGATTGCATAGCCATAGGATAAGCACATCAAAATTTATAGAGCTTTGTTTACAACCATCATCTATGTATAGCGATGATACTTTAGCCTATGTGGCTTTAAAAGTTAAAGATACTACATGTAGTTTTATTCCAGTAGAATTTTTAAATTCACACTTGATGCAAAACAAGCTAGGGTTGTCTCACTTACAATAAGAATGTATTAATGAAATTAGTAACACTGGAAGAATAAAGCTAGTCAGCTTGCTACGTAAATATTGCTGTTTTGAAACTATTATATACTGAAGTGCCAAAAGCTTATGTAGTTCTGGTGTTATTTAGCGATTTTTGGTCTTTGCTACAAAACGATCAACTTTTCAGAAGAAGTATAATTATATTATCCATAGTTATAACACTCCCACGTTAGTTCCAAAACAGACAAAGTTCTTATGAGATATTGCAGACAAGTTGGGAGTAGTATTAACATGTATATGTACATAATTATTAAGTAATTTTTGGAAGAGGCATATGCTTAACTACAGTCATACACAGTATACCGTAGACTTGTATAAGTATGTGGTTCAAAGTAGCACTTATACACATACCAGACATGCATGCAGTACAGATATTACATACATTATGGTACTGCACTAACCTTTTGTTCATGGGACTTCAATAGCTGTATCACGTTATCATGTTTTTCTGTTTTTGCTATATCAAGTGGTGTTTTATTGTCCTTTGTATAATACAGTGAAACATGATGAATGTACTGTACAATGTTATAAATATATTACTACTACAGTTCAGACTAATGGCTATATACTGAGGTATGTCTTATGAGTATATTATGTTGTGGTGAACACAACACATTTATCTCATATTACACACCTTGTACAAGCATAGGAATTTTAAGATCATGGCCATAAAATGCAGTGAAGCAAGGGCAGGTCACCTACACCTGCAGATATACTAGTGGACTGAATTAGGGATTACTTGTCCATGCACTAGTAAATCCTTAGGTGCATAGGCAACCTCCCTTGTTTCACTACTTAATATCCCTAAAATTCCTAAATTTTGCTTACTTATTTGCTTACTTTCTGTTATGACTGGTATATTCCACATAAAAAGAATTATGACATGTTAATGGTTTCACCTGAACATGCACCCATGATATCAATTTATGAAAAAGTAAAGTAGCCATTATGCTATGTTTTTTAGCTTTGCTTGGCCCATTACATATAGCATCAAAAAAGAAGAACGTTATGAGAAGAACCTCTACAATTACCTCAGTGAGTATGCAAAATGTGGACAATTACTGTTACAAACATAGGGAGGTCATCATGTGATAGCTAGCTACTGCAAATCGACATCTTGAGCTCTCAGCAAGAATAATAAAGGAAAACAAAAGTTAAGTCCATGATGCATACATTGGATGTGTGGCAGTATACAAAAAGGTACCCGTCAGATGCATTTAACAGTAAAAACCAACCTTAGTGGTATGCTTAATTGGCATGCATGCATGCAGGCAGGCAGGCAGACAACCTACACTCAACTAGGATACCTACATGCAATTACACACTCAACTTATATAGAGTCACCAATCACATATATTTAAACACAATAATGGATAGATCAATTTAATGTAGTTACACTATGGAGGTCTTAGTGGATGTACAAAATTACTAACAGAAGCACATGTGTATATTGTGTTTTATATCATGATTACATGGTTAAATGGTTGCCTAAGCACCCCATTTTCAATTATACAACCAAGGCAACAAAATCAATAAAGACAAGCACCTCTCCATATGAAACCATTTGCATACAAATTAAACTGGCAGAAAATACTTAGTAGCACAGTACCATGGTCCCTCTTGGTAACATGATACACCAGCTACTACACTGGTACATCACATTGTTTGACTTCTTACATCAGGAGCCTATAACATCCATTTGTACTGTACAGTAAAACAGAGAGCACAACAGGTTTATGTGCATTCCTTTCGTAAATACAGAAATGTCTTGTCCTGGAGGTTGTAAATAGACAGTCTTGTAACAGTTGTATATTGTGTAAATGGGTTGTTCAGCACCCCTGCTAAGGTGGGTTGCTAGCTTTCCATAAGATAAAAGAAAACTGCTCAACAATCATCAGGGGCAGATCCAGAGTTTGGAAAGAGGGGGGGGCACCTTTCTGAAAAACAGTTGAAGACCAAAAAAACTTGCTGAAAACCAGTTGAAGACCAAAAAAAAAAAAAAAAAAAAAAAAAAGGTCACGACAATAATAGCTAGTTATCCTTACCAACTATATCACGTCTGTTATATAAAATCCTATTTATAGCTTCATAGGTAAGCTACACTGCCTCATGAACATTGTGACTGCTTTATTAGAGTAATTGACTGCTCTATTAGAGTATCTCGATCTTGTATGCAATTTCTTGAAGGGGAGGGGGGGAATTTGCCCCAAATGCCCCATCCTGGATCCGCCATTGAGCATGGTAGAAAGTCATAGAAGGAAAAGTGTGCATAGCTTGTCACTGTATAGTATGTGTAAACTGTAACAGGATATTTGTATACTTTTCAAAAGAAATACTTTAAATGTAACTTTCTTATTGCTCCATGAGCACTATCGCCCAATGCACATTATGATGCCTTCAATAAAACAGTCCAAGCAAGATGATCATGAAACACCATTATTGACTATAATAGTTTGGTAACAAAGTACTATATTAAAATTATCGTAATATGAATGCAAAGGTAGCATAAAAATCAAGAATCAATCACAAACCATTGTTGGTTTAGCTATACCTATCCTCCACACATTTACACACTCAACTTATAATTGTGACCGGGCCTGTGAAAATAGGGCATGTGAGCATGAACCACACCCTGTTACTCTACAGGTCATATTGCAGTGCTGCAACAGAATATTTGCATTATGTAACTTGCATCATAAAGCCAATTAAATGCTAACTAAGAGCTGAAAACTGCATTGCCTTATCATAATGGTAAAAAACCTTACATATAATGGAAGTTTGAAAAAGTGGGCAAAAATCATGTGCCCACATGCCCTATTTTTGCAGGCCCAGTTGCAATTATAGTGTGACAAATCACATGTAATTGTGGGTTTAGGTTTATTATTGTCATCCAGTAGGAATTGTGGTCACATTACACTATGGAGCTCTTATTTAAGGGGTAGATGTATTAATCATCATGTTCCTTTGCTCTCACGGCAGATATCGAGAAAACGTTCCTTATGGTTGGCATCAACAACCCAGATCGTGACATTGTTACTTTTGTTGATGCACTAAGAGGCACAAGCATACATTATGTTTTTTTATACGTGTACTTTGTCTATCATATTAAATGTACCAACAAAGGTGGCTAAGATGATTTTTATTTCTTGTTTGACACATCACTTTCAACCTGAATATTTCATTGTCTTTGAAGTGTTACTGAATGGTTATATGTCTGCAACACATAACAAAGCCCATCACAATGTTTCCTGGGATTTGGTACATCAACAAAGCAATTAGTTATCGAACTGTATGTATGTATGTATCAAGACACACGGTAGTGTGTCGTGCGGCCCAAGAAGCCGGCGCGTAACACCCGTGAGTATATTGACAGGAAGAAAGAAAACGCAATTTTCGCACCTCCGTAGCTCTGTGCTTCCTTGATGAAACAAGACGATTTTTGCTGTGGACATTCCCTCCAACTGCAGCACTCCACATTCCAAATTTGAGCGAAATCGCTTCGCGCGTTCCCGAGATATGCGACTTCAAAAATCGGCTCAGTTTCTTCGTTTTTTTCTTTTTCTTGTCGCACACTTACAAAAACTGCTATAAAACTCGAACGCCATATCCGATTGCCTTGAAATTTCGCACACAGAAGGGGGATATAAAGGCGCATCTTGGTACCAACTTTGGCTGAAATACGATAAACAGGCAAAGAGTTATGAGCGATTATTCACGAAAAATAACACCAATATGTTGTCACGCCTACAGGGTAAACCGCGTATGGGAAGAAGCTGAAAATCGGTGGGTGAATAGGTTAACTATTGAACCTCAAACCTTTTGTGGTTTGAAAGAAATCGAGCTAAAAACCAGGAAGATACAACGAAAAAACCAACAGTGTGTAACAATTACGCAATCGAAATCAGCTAATAAAAAAAAAACGACTGCTTGCCACGCCTACCAGATAAACCGCTTAGGGTAATGCTTTGAAAATCGTTATACAGATGGAGTAATCATCTTAGAAAGGCTCATAAATGGTGTAGAAGAATCAGACTTAAAGCTACGGAGTTATAACACGAAATCCAACTTGGTGCGACAAGTGCGAGATCGAGATACTCTAATAGAGCAGTCATCCTAATAGAGCAGTCACCCTGAAGAGAATTCAAGAGATCAGCTAGAAATAAGAAACCTGTATAGAGATCAGCTACACACAAGTCACCCTGTAGAGAGATCAGCTAGAAGAAGTTACCTTGTAGGGAGTTCATGCAACTATGGAAAGAGATAGTTCAGCTAGAAAAAATCACCTTGCAGAGTTCAGCTACAAGGAAACCACCATGTAGAGAGTTCAGCTACAAACAAATCGCCCTGTGGAGAGATCAATAGAAGAAGTTACCTTGCAGAGAGTTCAGCTACAAAGAAACCATCATGTAGAGAGTTCAGCTACAAACAAATCTCCCTGTAGAGAGATTAGCTAGAAGAAGTTACCTTGTAGAGAGTTCAGCTACAAAGAAACCATCATGTAGAGAGTTCAGCTACAAACAAATCTCCCTGTAGAGAGATCAGCTAGAAGAAGTTACCTTGTAGAGAGTTCGGCTTCAAACAAATCACACTGTAGAAAGATCAGCTAGAAGAGGTCACCTTGTAGAGAGTTCAGTTACAAAAAAAACCACCATGTAGAGAGCTCAGCTACAAACTAGTGACCTTGTAGAGACATCAGCTAGAAGAAGGTACCTTGTAGAGAGTTCAGCTACAAAGAAACCATTCTTTAAAGAGCTCAGCTGCAAACAAATCACCTGTAAAGAATTCAGCTACAAATAAATCACCCTGTAGAAAGATGAGCTAGAAAAAGTTACCATGTAGAGAGTTTAGTTACAAAGAAACCACCATGTAGAGAATTCAGCTACAAACTAGTGACCCTATAAAGACATCAGCTAGAAGAAGTTACCTTGAGAGAGTTCAGCTACAAAGAAACCATTATTTAAAGAGCTCAGCTGCAAACAAATCACCTATACAGAATTCAGCTATAAACAAATCACCATGTAGAGGGATCAGCTAGAAGAAGTTAACTTGTAGAGAGTTCAGCTACAAAGAAACCATCATTTAGAGAGTTCAGCTTCAAACAAATCACCTGTAGAGAGTTCAGCTACAAACAAATCACCCTGTAGATAGATCAGCTAGAAGAAGTTACCTTGTAGAGAGTTCAGCTACAAAGAAACCACCATGTAGAGAGTTCAGCTGCAAAGAAATCACCCTGTATAAAATTCTGCCACGAACAAATTGCCCTGTAGAAAGATCAGTTAGAAGAAGTTACCTTGTAGAGAGTTCAGCTACAAAGAAACCATTCTGTAAAGAGCTCAGCTGCAAACAAATAACCTGTACAGAATTCAGCTACAAACAAATCACCGCGTAGAGAGATCAGCTAGAAGAAATTACTTTGTAGAGAGTTCAGCTACAAAGAAACCACCATGTAGAGAGTTCAGCTGCAAACAAATCACCCTGTAGAAAATACAGCCACAAACAAATTGCCCTGTAGAAAGATCAGTTAGAAGAAGTTACCTTTTAGAGAGTTCAGCTACAAAGAAACCACCCTGTAGAGAGATCAGCTAGAAGAAGTTACCTTGTAGATCGTTCAGCTACAAACTAATCACCCTGTAGAGAGATCAGCTAGAAGAAGTTACCTTGTAGAGAGTTCAGCTACAAAGAAACCACCATGTAGAGAGTTCAGCTGCAAAGAAATCACCCTGTAGAAAATTCTGCCACAAACAAATTGCCCTGTAGAAAGGTCAGTTAGAAGAAGTTACCTTGTAGAGAATTCAGCTACAAAGAAACCATTTTGTTAAGAGCTCATCTGCAAACAAATCACCTGTACAGAATTCAGCTACAAACAAATCACCCTGTAGAGAGATCAGCTAGCAAAAGTTACCTTGTAGAGAGTTCAGCTACAAAGAAACCATCATGTGGAGAGTTCAGCTGCAAAGAAATCACCACTGCCCAAATTTCAAGACAATAGCTCTTTCCAATCTGAAGTTATCAATTGTCAAAGTTGGCAAATTGGATGTGTGTGGAAGGCCCCTTTTTGCAAATCCGGTCACATATGTATTTTATATATAATTTGTACATTTACTGATAAAATATTTAAAGTTTATCTACTTCATCTTTACTTCTTCCTGTAGTAAAGAAAAAAAACATGGGTTAAAAAAGTCCCAAAGCTGGCCATAGGCCGGCTTTGGGGTATACAAATACAAAAAGAAATGAAATCTAATCCAAAACAGCCAAGCTGTAAAAAAAGTGTGCGGCCCTCAGAAAGGCTATGGTGAAAAAAGATGTGAAATCCAAGGTGGCGGCCAAGAAATGGCTGTGATGGTAGGTTAATGGTAAAAATTTTAATAACGACAATTCAGGTGAATTTTTGTGCCGCTTCACAAAATTTACCTGAATTGTCATTATTAAAATTTTTACCATTAACCTACTATCACAGCCATTTCTTGGCCGCCACCTTGGATTTCACATCTTTTTTCACCATAGCCTTTCTGAGGGCCGCACACTTTTTTTACAGCTTGGCTGTTTTGGATTAGATGTATTTGACTGTACCATGTGGGGTTTTCACCCCCTGGCAAACCAGCTGAGCTGACTGCTCAGTACCTTATCTTAAATTGTAAGTACAAATAAACTACCTCACCATGATGTTTGATACACCTGTAAGTATTTCAACTGTTATCCAAACTGGCCCAACCCAGAGATCTATTGCTCCACCAGTAGTATACCACTGGGCCAATCAGCTTATGTTTGATATGTGTTAGTCACAAAGCTGAGAAAATTAGAGCAGAAGCCATTGGTCTTTTTATGTTCAAACTGTTGTAAGAGTGGTTAAGCAACAAATTTTGATGAAATTATTTACTTTGTGATAAAAGCACCAAATTTTCTGTGAAAGTTGAGTAAGGTATAACAAATCATTAGAGATATCGTGCCATGTCAAATTCATTGCCTTAGGGCATATTTTGAAAATTTAAACTAGACTATAAGCCCATTTGTAGCTGGTCAGTCAACCATACAGGTGCATATAAAATCTTTGTTTTTGCTTAAATCGCATGAATGCATTTCAAGTTTACAGGTGCAATCAGAAAATCCTACAAAATGTGATAAAATACCCTGTATTTAAATGCTTCTAATAGAGCCAATATTTAAGTGTTAAAAATACAGACATGATCCAATAAAAACAACATAATGCACATCTATGGCTCTGTATATTATACCTTTAATATGGCAAGCTAAAGACCTGGATGGACACCTTCCTTGATCAGTTTTCGGACATAACTATACCTCTCTCGTATTTTCTGATGAAAATTTAAATATTATTTACTATTTATCACTTTTATGATTTTTCCAATACATTTTCTATGATTTGGACTGAATTTTGGAAAAAGGGTTCCAAATAGAACATTAGAAGTTTCGAGATAAACTGTTTTAAAGAATTCAAGTCAGCATAACTTTCCAAGGATAGCAAGCACACATATGAAATTTACAGTTGGATGAGTAAATTAGTACCATGAGTGCTCACAAAGGGGAGGAGGAGAGGTGGGCAAGAAAATGGAGACAGACCACGATTGGAGTCCAGACACAAGATTACAAGGTTTCTTAGTGGCTGATATGTAGCGAAATCAACAGAAAAATCATTTGGCCTACAATATCAGGCCACCCATCAGTAAACTGCTGGTTCCTGCCAAGCCAGACAGTTTACAAGGCCAAAAACCATCATTGGAGCTCTCCACACCACCCGGACAAGACATCTGTTAAAACCAACCTCGAGTAGTTTGAGTAGTACTTAAGGTCAAAACTAGTAGTATGACAGTGTGGCTATCTACTGGTGGTGTTAGCTTGATTTTGCCTGATTTGCAATTTGGATCGGTTTTCTAAAATTTGGTCACATTAATTTTTACTTTGCAGGTTCTTTGAGCATGATATTGGTAATTTTAATGGCAACACATCTGATATGAAATAATATGAATTAAGCAAACATTAATGTTGCACCAAGTTTGGTGCTTTTATCAAAAGTGAACAATTTTATCAAAAAAGTGAACAATTTTTTCAGCTGATCTCTCTACAGGATGACTTGTTCAGTTAGAAACAAGTCATCCTGTAGAGAGATCAGCTAGAAGAAGTCACATTGTAGAGAGTTCAGTTACAAAGAAACAATCATGCAAAGAGTTTAGCTGCAAACAAATCACCCAGTAAAAAGTTCCGCTATGAGCAGATCACACTGTAGAGAGTTCAGTTAGAAACAAGTCATCTTGTAGAGAGATCAACTAGAAGAAGTTACCTTGTAGAGAGTTCAGTTACAAAGAAACAATCATGCAAAGAGTTTAGCTGCAAACAAATCACCCAGTAAAAAGTTCCGCTATGAACAGACCACACTGTAGAGAGTTCAGTTAGAAACAAGTCATCCTGTAGATAGATCAGCTAGAAGAAGTCACTTTGTAGAGAGTTCAGCTACAAACAAATCACCCTGTAGATAGTTCAGCTAGAAACAAGTCACCCTGTAGAGAGATCAGCTAGAAACAAGTCACCGGTAGAGAGTTCAGCTAGAAGGAGTTACATTGTAGAGAGTTCAGCTACAAGAAACTACCATGTAGAGAGTTAAGGAACAAACAAATTGCCCTGTAGAGAATTCAGCTACAGACAAATCACCTTGTAGAAAGATCAGCTAGAAGAAGTTACCTTGTAGAGAGTTCAGCTACAAACAAATCACCCTGTAGAGAGTTTAGCTAGAAACAAGTCACCCTGTAGAGAGATCAGCTAGAAACAAGTCACCCTGTAGAGAGTTCAGCTAGAAGAAGTTACATTGTAGAGAGTTCAGCTACAAACAAATCACCCTGTAGAGAGTTCAGTTAGAAACAAGTCACCCTGTAGAGAGTTCAGCTAGAAGAAATTACGTTGTAGAGAGTTCAGCTACAAAGAAACTACCATGTACAGAGTTCAGCTGCAAACAAATTGACCTGTAGAGACAAACAAATCATCCTGTAGAAAGATCAGCTAGAAGAAGTTACCTTGTAGAGAGTTCAGCTACAAACAAATCACCCGGTAGAGGGTTCAACTACAAACAAGTCACCCTGTAGAGAGTTCAGCTAGAAGAAGTTACATTGTAGAGAGTTCAGCTACAAAGAAACTACCATGTAGAGAGTTCAGCTGCAAACAAATTGCCCTGTAGAGAATTCAGCTACAAACAAACCACCCTGTAGAAAGATCAGCTAGAAGAAGTTGCCTTGTAGAGAATTCAGCTCCAAACAAATCACCCTGTAGAGAGTTCAGCTAGAAACAAGTTACACTGTAGAGAGATCAGCTACAAACAAGTCACCCTGTAGAGAGTTCAGCTAGAAGAAGTCACATTGTAGAGAGTTCAGCTACAAAGAAACTACCATGTACAGAGTTCAGCTGCAAACAAATTGCCTCGTAGAGAATTCAGCTA
This sequence comes from Dysidea avara, assembly GCF_963678975.1. NCBI lineage: Eukaryota > Metazoa > Porifera > Demospongiae > Dictyoceratida > Dysideidae > Dysidea > Dysidea avara. Next base: position 32,674,534 of record NC_089277.1, read on the forward strand.
CAAACAAATCACCCTGTAGAAAGATCAGCTAGAAGAAGTTACCTTGTAGAGAGTTCAGCTACAAACAAATCACCCTGTAGAGAGTTCAGCTAGAAACAAGCCACCCGTAGACAGTTCAGCTAGAAGAAGTTACATTGTAGAGAGTTCAGCAGTTTAGCTGCAAACAAATCGCCCTGTAGAGAATTCAGCTACAAACAAATCACCCTGTAGAAAGATCAGCTGGAAGAAGTTACCTTGTAGAGAGTTCAGCTACAAACAAACCACCTTGTAGAGAGTTCAGCTACAAACAAGTCATCCGGTAGAGAGATCAGCTAGAAGGGTCACCTTGCAGAGGGGTCAGCTACAAAGAAATCACCCTGCTTCATCTTTTCTTCTTCCTGTAGTAAAGAAAAAATGACAGGTTAAAAAGCCGCCGGCTTTTGGGGTATACAAATACAAAAAGAAGTGAAATCTAATCCAAAACAGCCAAGCTGTAAAAAAAGAGTGCGGCCCTGAGAAAGGCTATGGTGAAAAAAGATGTGAAATCCAAGGTGGCGGCCAAGAAATGCACTGCTTGAAGGTTCTTAGTTTACTAATTTGTTAAGATGCCTTACTGTAGTTATAATGATAGTAAAGTGTCAGTAAACATAAGTATATGGAACATAATTATTTTACTAAGTTTTAAACTCTCAGTAAAACATCAGTGAATGCGGGTTTACTGAAAAACTACTAAAATAACAAACAATTAACTGTTCCATATACTGGGGATATACCACTGTAGTAAACTAAGATACTTCAAGCAGTGATGGCTGTGATGGTAGGTTAATGGTAAAAATTTTAATAAAAACAATTCAGGTGAATTTGGTGCCGCTTGGTCTTGGCACAAAATTCACCTGAATTGTCGTTATTAAAATTTTTACCATTAACCTACCATCACAGCCATTTCTTGGCCGCCACCTTGGATTTTACATCTTTTTTCACCATAGCCTTTCTCAGGGCCGCACTCTTTTTTTACAGCTTGGCTGTTTTGGATTAGATAATATTCACCAGATCAAACAACTCCTCACATGTAGTGGATTGTACAACAGTTACATAGCTTTTGCTGTATTACATCATCCAACTAATTGTACAACACCTTGTATCATGCACTTCCATTACAAACAAATACAGAAAAATAAAGAGATAAATAAATAAAATATGGAAGTTCAGTACTACATCAGCTACTAGATTACATATCTCAGGCTAAGGCTCTCAACAATAACAAACCCACAAGACTTCTAAGTTGACAAATTTACTAGAAACATGTTTATTACCTCTTCATTGGCTTCAAACATGTTATATCTCCTTTTATGATTAGTGAGATACATGCTAAACATACAACCCTAAATTATTTTTATATTGTTATGTTCAATAATGACACTATTATCAGTACTGAGTGCAGGTAAGCACATTATTTAAAAATTAATTTCAACTCATTAATTAATTGGAAGAAACTGATGATGTCATAAATAAGATCATACAGTGATATATGTAACAAACTAACACATTGATTACTTTGTTCTTCATTTCCACACTGGCACTATGTTGTAGCAATACTAAACACACATCATACTGATTATCGAAGGCAGCCAAGTGTAGTGGAGTATCCCCATCCTATACGTAACAATAAACAATTATCACATGTACCACTAACTACCACACTTGATACTGTATACTGTATATAGAGTACATAATCATAACCACCTAATGTTGTACACTGATATGTAACTATTTTTTATTTATTTATTTTTTATTTATTACTGTGTAGGACTCCATCAAGGAGATTAACACACAGATACAAAACAATCAAAGTAAATTCAGATGGTTTAACAAAACGTCCTTAAAACAGTTTATAGATGGCTGATTGACCACATCTTCTGGCAGTGTTCCATAATTTAATAGTGGATGGTAAAAAGGAAAATAAGTACGAGTTGATTCTTGCTTGTGGGATAACTATACCAGATACCTTTTCCTGGCTGATAGGCATAAGTAGACTGATACTCACAGTTTGTTTGTATGGCCTTCATAAACTATCAACAAATTTCTTAATAAAATAATAAATACCACCACTACTTTGTAAGGCAGCTATTGTTTTTGAACAACAATGAAGTTGGCCAGATAAAAAGACTCATCACATGTAGTGGATTGTACAACAACCCTTGCTGCATTACATCATCCAACACATTGCACAACACCTTGCATCATGCACTTCCATTGCAGACAAATGCTGTGGCTTTATGTGCAACTAAATAAAAATATACAGAAACTTCAAAACTACACTACTAGATTACTTGCCTCATGCTAAGGCTCTCAACAATAACAAACCCACATGACCTCCAAGCTTTACAATATCACATAAAAATGTTTATTAGCTATTCATTGGCTTCAAACGTGTTAACGTATTTTAATTTATGATTAGTGAGACAAGTAAAAGAAATAAGTTAGGAATTTTAAGCTAGAGTAGTAGTACTGCTGCAATAAAAAATACTGAAACTGAGCCACATCAAAGTAGTACATAATGCACAGATACTGTAAAACAATAAGAAGTGAATATCCCTACTGTGCTACAGAGATTCTACAATCAAAATGCACAGTAGGGATATTCACTTCTTATTGTTTTACAGTATTTGTACATTATGTAGTACTCCGATGTAGCTTGTTTTGGTAATTTTTTATTGCAGTGGTACTACATTGTCCCTACTCCAATTTAAAATTTAACTTTTATTAAACTTGTTTGTGAACTACTTATTAAAAGCTAGCTACAATTCTCATATTCATGAGTGAGATTATGATCTGCAGCAATCACGAATCTAATAATTATATTCCTAAAAGCTTATGGGCTGTCCTTATGTATATTCTAGACATCATATACATAAGGACAGCTACAGTTGACGCAGCAGGAGATAATCTTTCTAACGCTGCTTTAAGCAAATCCAAAGATCTTTCTCTTTCAGCATCATCAGAACACCACCTAAGCTTGAAACGGGGGTCTAGGATACAAGCTACAATGTATGTTTCATTTTCCTCGTAATATGGCATACGCCTATGTAATGATTGTTTAAGTCCATGAACTAATCCAGAGTGGTATTTGGACACCATGTTTTCAATGTGATGAGTAGTTAACTTGGGAGCATTTTTAAGTTGTGACAACACCGAATCTGAAACAGCAAGCACTGATCGTATCATTTTAAGCTGAGAATTCCATCTAGTTGTATTTTCAGCTTGTAGCCTAGTTTCATCCTTAAGGACATCAGCTGCTACTGTTGACCTGCGCACAAATGATACCAAACTAGAGCACCTTTTGATGACTGTGTTGATCTGCAGGACCTGCCTTTGCCATACCATCTTTTACCACTAGCTGCAACACATGTGCAAAACAGGCATGATGTTCAAATAAGACTTGGCTCTCATCAAGGGAAACATTATCACACCTCTCAAACTCTGACTCGCCTTCAGCCTCACTATCATCACTGGCTGTATGATCTTCAACATCTTCATAACCTGGAAGAGTCAAAAACGCCTTCTTTACATTGGATGCACTGTCAGTAATTATGCATGTGCTTCACTTTTTCCCTCACACCAAAATCAGAAATGATTTCATCATACCACATCATAATGTTATCACCAGTATGTCTTCCACTGACTAGATTGCATGCAAGCATAACTGACTCAAGGTTCCAGTCATCTGAAATATAGTGCCCAGTAATGCCCAAATAAGATCACATTTGTTGATTTGACCAGAGATCAATTGTTAGGTTGATGGTATCAGTCTTCTTCAGCTTGTCTAGTACACTACTTTTTAACTTATCATATTTCTTCTTCAACAAAACTGTGGACAATTGTTTACGGCTTGGCACCTGGTACTGAGAATCTAAGATCCTTAACAGTGATTTGAATCGCTTGCTCTCTACTACAGATAGAGGAATGAGGTCATCTGCAACGAAATCGACTACTGCATCAGTTACTAAAATCTGCTTTGGGTGTAGTGAGCTGTATTTTCTTTAGGGATGCAGTAAATGTGTCAATGTTTGCTGTGAATTTGACTGTGATTCATCTTTATCCTGTTGTTCTTTCAAGAGAGTTGCGTGTACTCGTCTCTATTAAAAGATTTTAAAATGGGCAAGTACAATAAACAGCATTCTTACCATATGCTTCCACCAATTTGTAGTAGTCCTAACAGATCCAGTGATTTCCTTGGTGCAATACTTGCACTTAGCCTTAAAATTCTCTGCTGGCAAGACTTTAGGTACTTCATAGTGCTTGAGCACAGCTGGAACCTTCTTCTTAGCTGACATAGCTGCCATAGCTGCCTGCTTCTTAATAAAATTAACTCTGACAGTCCAACAGCAGTCCCACTATTTCCAAGATCATCAGAGAAATGATGGGGGAAGGCTGGATGGAAAACCTTTTAAACACTGTTTCAAAGCAAACTCAGCAAGTGGCAGGTAACTTCAAGCAAAAGCTGACCATGTTAAAAATCCCATATCCAGGAACATAATTATTATCTTTGAGCCAATATACAACTTATTCACTTGCATGGTTTGTATACATGTAAATGTACTTCATTGTACTTCAAAGTACTTATAAGTACTTCTAAGTACATTAAGTACTTTAAGTACATTGCTTGGAACTTAAGTATAAATACAAGTACATTACATTTGTACAAAAAGTATTTAAGTATAAGTACAAGTACTCTAAAAGGTGTGCTTAAGTACACTTAAGTACAAGTACCAAAGTACTTCGCCCCATTCCTGGTCAAGATCTCATTAATTGAGACCAAACCATAATTATGTTAGTCTCATAGACATCTCAGATAACCAGAGGTGAGCACTAGTACCAAATCTACAAGATTTACCCCATTTCAGCTTTTCAAGTTCAATTTTCACTCTATCCAACTTGGGTGATAAGAATGTAGAGTCCTCTGGTAATGTAGTGACAGTTAGCAACAAAATATTAAGTAGTGATCATGTGAGAAGTACATAATAATACTGGTGGTAACTGTACTACTTACATCATTAGTAGCTAATATGTTAGCTCCACTACTTAGTAGAGTGTTGACCACCTCCAGGTGTCCACCAGCACTGGCATGATGTAGTGCAGTCCATCCATACTAGAAAAAATGATAACAATTACGTAGTACAATCACAACATGTCAAACATACTCTATATTAGTGTAACATCACAGTAAGATTGAACAATCTTTAAAGTTCGATATTATAGTACTCTATAATAGGGCTGGGACGAAGCTTCGAATGCTTCGTGGGTTCGAAGGTTAAGTAAACTTCGAATTATAAAAGTATCCTTCGAAGCTTCGTAATGCACTCATAGTCTACGAAAGAATTACAAATATACATCGTCTTCTTTATTGCAGCTGCTTTATCCTCTTGCGTGATCAATGTTCGTCTCTTCGCGATCCATCTTCATGTGCCACGCCCACTTTTAAAACCATCGCAGTTCAGCTTGTTACCATATTTGCAGCCTTAAAACACCTTATAAAGTGATACATAATGCACGGAAAGCGTACTTTTAGCCATTACTTGGTGTTTACCTATGCACGATTGCAGTGTAGCGGACACGCCCATTTGCAATCGATCGATCGCGTCATTCAGTACTGCTGCTATGCACTTTCCAATGATTATGATTATGATAATTGGAAGGCAACAAAATGCTGATTACATCCAATAAAAGAAAAAAGATATAAAAATGGTTCGGGGATATTTACAGATAACTAGCTAGAGTGTGTGCATTTATTACAAAGTCTTTGTCATAGCATAAGGAGGGTAGATTGTTCCATTCTTTAATAGTTCTGTAAAAATAATTCATTTGGTATTTGTTGGTGTTGGCTGCTGGCAGTGTGAGTCTGAGTGGGTGGTCTTGTGCTGGTGGATTGTGGCAGAAGTAATTGGGTATTTGTAATGCTGGCTCCTGCTGGTGAGTAATTCTGTGAAATAAAGATAATCTAGATGTTTCACGTCTCTGTTCCAGTGTGGTCCAATTAAGATTATCTAACATTGTTGTTACACTACTCTTAAAACTGTAATCTGACTGCACCCACCTCACTGCTCTCCCCTGAACCATTTCAAGTTTGTAAATTAAGTTCTGTTGATGTGGATCCCAGACTTGAGTGGCATATTCAAGAATTGGTCGCACAAGTGTTGTGTAAGCGTCTGATTTAACCTTACTGTTACATTTACTTAGATTTCTTTTTATAAAATTCAGCATCCTGGTGGCTTTGTTTGTAATGTTATTAATGTGAGGTGCCCATGAGAGTGAATTGTCTAGAAGTATCCCTAAATACTTATATGTGCTGCTGGATTTGATCGTCTGGTTGTTTAAAGTATAGTTATTTTATGAGAGGTAGATGACGTCTCATAAATCTCAGTAAGACACATTTGTTGATATTAAACTTCATCTGCCACCTCTGTGCCCATCTAGAAATTTCATCAATATCTTTCTGCAACAGAACCACGTCATCTTCATTACTAATCGTTCGGCAGACAACACAATCATCCGCAAAAAGTCGAATAGATGACAAGATGTTACTGTTATAATATCGTTTATATATAGTAAGAACATAAGAGGCCCTAATACAGTACCTTGTGGGACACCAGAAATAACTGAAACAAAATCAGATTCGTTACCATTCACCAGTACTCTTTGTGTTTGTTTTGTCAGCTATTCAGAAATCCAGCAATGTATCCTGTCGTTAATTCCATAATATTGCAATTTCTTAAGCAGGCGTTGGTGGGGTACAGTGTCGAAAGTCTTAGCAAAATCTAAGAAAAGTACATCAACTTGTTCGTGGCTATCTATACTATTAGCTAATTCTTCAATAATGGTAAGCAGCTGGGTGGTGCATGAGTGTCCTGATCTGAATCCATGTTGGAAAGAGTTAAGTAAGTTATTCTTCTCTAAGTGTGACATTATAGAATGGAAAATTATGTGTTCCATCACCTTACAGCATACAGATGTCAGTGAGATGGGTCTATAATTTACTGGCATGGATCAATCCCCTTTCTTATAAACAGGTACGATATTAGCTTGGAGCCAGTTACTAGGAAGGATCCCTTCGTTAAATGATTGGGTGATAGTATGTTAAGTTCTTTTTGCCGTTGTCCTTGCGTCGTTTTAGTTCTTCTCTAAGTGCCTTATTGGTTTCCCGCTCCTTAATTGTTAAATCTGGTGTTACATAGATGTTATTCCATCTTTCAGTTGCTCAGAGTTTAGAAGCCTGTTTCATAACTAAGCGCTTGTGGTGCTCATCACTTAGTGTTACTAAAAGTAATCTTGCTTTACTACCACCTGGCTTTCCAAGCCGCAGCACATTAGTTACACTTGACTTTGGTACATTGAATTCTGTTTCAAATAGCGAATGAACCTTTTCGTGATCCTTAGTGGAAGACTCTTCACCCATATTATGAACAATAACATTACATTTTCTATGTTCTCGATCTATTTATTCATCAATGATTTGTGCAGGAGTGTCTTTCATTACTGAAGGTCTGGAATCACCAGACGTTTTATTCGTCTCCATTGGTGCGTCAGCTTGTGCAGGTCTTGAAGACCCTCTTAATAGTTCAAGACTCTCAATAATTGGCTTTACTAAGTTTTCCATCATGTTCTTAAGTGGTTCTGTTATTCCATTAATTATGGTATTAGCAACCTCACATTCATTAGTAATACCTTGAGGGCCAGGTGATTTACTTTTGGAATTTGAGAGCTTAGTGAGCATTGTAGATTCACATACTGAACAAAACCAATGAAGAGATTACAAACTTATTAAATAGGTAAAACTTAAGAAGGATGTGCATAAATGCACGAAAACCTGTAACTTGAAAGCCAGCACCGAAGCTTCGAATGTTCGAACATTTTATTAGCGAATATTCGAAGGTAAATTTCAATATTCGTCCCAGCCCTACTCTATAATATTAACAGTTCAGAACTCACAAACTCTAGCTATAATTATAACTTTGCTATAACACTTTATACATAGTACTAAACATTGTACTAGCTGCATGTCTGACCCTAGAAAAACATTCATTTTGTCGAGAGTAACATTATTCCTAATACTGTAGTGCATTGTTACTACTCATCAGGAATCACTTCACTGTCCAAAACAGGTTAGCAGGAGTTATATACATGTCACAGAAATTTTTCCATTATGCTCCATTATGCTAGGTGATTAATTTATGCTTTTCATCACCTATTATGCCCAAAATGATGCCGGCATAATCAATACAAGCCTACTTTATTCTTATTCCAATTAATTGATTAGCTATATATGTAAAAGAAAACTAATGACACATGTAAACACAAGAATTGTACATACAGTACTGTATGTACAATACTGTATGTTTATTTATAACTTGTCTTGGAGAAGTGTAAACAGTGGAAATTTAAAACTGAAATTGGTCCAAACATTATCTAATCAGTACCTCCTTACATATTAAGCACTAAGTATCATTAAGTGTTACCTTAATTTACTTTTTTTCCATTGTAAAATAATTTTTGGATGCAAAATTTGTCTGAAAATATCTTGCACCAAAATTTTTACACAAGATCAAACAACTCTAATAGAGCAGTTGTTATTATACAAAAATATATACTTTGCACAAAAATAAAGCAAATTGCAGTAGTTCATTTCACATGTTTAATAATGTACTGCAAATAAAATGTTTTATCTACAGTATTTTGGTGCTATCAGACACGTATACATGAATAGACAGGTACTTATCAATTGATGTATGTGTGGGACATTGAAAGGCCTATTGGAAGCACTAGAAATTGAAAAATGAAATTGTGGGGTCAAAACATATAAATTACTAATAATGAGTACCTCTTTACAAGGACCACCTTTATATTAAGACCACTTCTAAGAATCATGACCACATATAAAACAATCTCAATGATTAGTCTGGATAGATAATTTAAAAAATACTTCATGGGGCTGATGTTCTTTAATTTCATGAATTGATGTGTAGTACATACATTGCAGAAACACCAATGAAAACAGCACATGGTCACAATTTACAAGACCATGAAGTGTGTTTTGGGACCATCATAATGACTCATGAGGATATCTAGTTAATTACATTAATGTACATAGCCTCACATGTCTGTCTTGTCGATTAAAGGGTCTGGTGGATTAGCTTTGTGCTAGTCATTTCTTTGCTATGATAAGATAGCTAGCTAGCTATAGTACGTACGATTTGAGATGAATCCTGGGTTGTTGATTCAGAAGCCATACAAGATCAAAGGCTTTAAACATGATGTTCATGATGCATTTATTTGTAAGCTCATGTTACAGGTGCACACTTAATTGTTGAGAATATGGCATCCAGTGCAGAATCAGCGAGTGCGAATTAAACCCCCTTGGAAAGAGGTTAAACAGCCAAACGAAGCATCTACTTATGAAACTATGGGAGTACCTTAAACAAGGAGCAAAGAAGTGTAAATTTTCTACCAACATCAAGGAGAGAATCTCATAGGTCACCAATAATACCTTCTTTGCTGGGTTTTGGCATACATTATGCCACAAAAGGATTTCAAAGATATCCATTGTAAGGGTTAGAATGGAGTACCACAAGAAAGGCGGCTTATCTATGCCAAGTAAAGGTACAAAAACCACTTTGCACAAGTCTGCTCAATTGAATCGACAGGTACAAATGTTCACAAGTCTGTGTTGATGCAGACAGTTCCAACCGAGATGCCATCAGATGGAAGATCCATTCATTTTAGGAAGGAAGGAAAATCTATCACTCTGACAGATTTAGGTAGGTAAGTTAAATTTTGAACCCTGGAACTTTGTCACATACTCCGTCTTAGGCCAAACTTAAGAATGATGGTGTTTTCTCTGGGGGTAGAACATAGCTTAAAAGAGTGTTGAGTGATATGGGATTTAAGTACAAGACGACTAATGACAAGAGGTTAGCATTGCAACAGTTTGTGCTTTATGTCACTACACATATACACAGGGTATACTATGAGCAGCTCTGCATAGTCCATCAGCGTCATACATATTTATCATGAATGAAGTGCAACAGAACTGAAGGAAGACCAGTTGTGTACTTGGATGAGACTTGGGTAATGAAGAACTTCTAGAGCAATTCCTCATCCAAATCAACAGTGATAGTGATGACTCTTCTACTAGCAGCAGCAGTGGGTCCAAGTCTTCTGACCTCACTTCATATGATGTAAGATTGTTTGATATTTGCAGCAATGGTGTTGCAACTTGATGATGCCTCAGGTAACTGGGATAAAACTCTGTGAAGTACATGAAAATACAGATGAAGTGTAAGTGTGTGCACTTTGATAAAAAAAAAATTATTGCTTTACTATATGCTAGCAGAAGTTGAACATACCATCCCTTGTATATTTGATCAGTGCAGGAGTGTTTGGAAGTCACTATTGGTACTATCAGCCCAAACTCATACAAACAGTGTTATTTCGCTTGTTGAAACTTTTAGAGTTTTGTGGGAATGTGACTTCAAAAACAAAATGCTGGCTGGAAAAGTTGTGTACATCTGTGACGAAGTGATGAGAAAAGGATTAAAACGACAAATTCACTAAATGGGAGTAGAAGATGATGGGTAGCTTTGTTGTAAATGTGAAGTAAAATACATGTTGTTCGGCTCACTTGCAGGTACACCAATGCTGCATAACAGATTTTGAGCTGTTATAATTTGGAGTTTTCCTCTTGAAAGGCTGAAGAAGTTTTTTCCCTGAACATAAGTAGGCCATTTATCTTCTAAATACAATGCAACAGTGGCCCCAGCTCTTCTACTCATGCAACTCTGTTTTACACACACAAAAACTGGTTTATTTTCTTGCAAAAGTTTATTACAGCCTCTTACATAACAGATAGTGAAATCATCTGTGTTGAGTGTGGGAGTGTGACATCTGAGTTCACCACAAACATGTGTCAACATGAACACCAAAGGGCTGCACTTTAGAGGCTTCCCCATCGAAGTGTATGGCAAAAGTTTACAGTGTCATAACTGGAGTCTCTTACATTCAAATGAAGCACCTTTAATACATTCTTAGCTGATTGAGAGGTGCTACTTATCGAGCAATACAGGAAACACATGCAATGTAACAATCGTGAGTTATTAATCGTTTTTGAGGATTCAGCTCAACACGTACATACTATAATTTTGTTAATAACATCCCTTCATTATACAGAATTTGGCCATAAAAAGATCTAAACAGTGTACATCAAGTAAAGATCTCATTAACTGAGACCAAATCATAGTTATGTTAGTCTCATAGACATCTCAATTAACCAGAGGTGAACACTAGTACCTATTCTACAAGATTTACCCGATTTCAGCTTTTCAATTTCAGTTTTTCTACTTTTGCTTTGGGTGATAAGAATGTAGTGTCTTGTGGTAATTAAGTGACAGTTGTTGACCAAACATCAAGCAGTGATTATAGTGGTTACTGTACTACCTACAGGAGTAGCAGCTGATAATGTGACTGGATCTGCAAGAATCCCATATGTTCGCACAAGCATAATTTTATAGTAGAATGCAAAAAAAATGTAGTATTTATGAAATCATAAAATAATATTACCGTAAATTTTAAGCACTTTTTCACACTGAAGGAAAGTGATAAATGCTTAAACTTTGATAGCATAAAGCAAGAGAAGTTCCAAAATCTTTGTTTTATGTCAGTCTGCCTTGTGTTGGATGAGTGGTTCACAATCACTTCTTCTCACGTTTTTGCTTTGCCCTGGTCATGGGAAAGGCAGCAATGGATTCACCTGTTCATGGAGAACCCAATGATGAAAGTTACATTTTGGTAGAGACTGTAATTGTAAGTTATAATTGTTTACTTAAGCACCTGTAGTTTATTTTCCATATTGGCACTGTATAAATCAATTTCTGTTGTTGCCACTTTGTAGCACTGTACCTTTGAAGGTTCTTTCTTTCTAGAGCTGAAACTTTGGTTGACCATCTCTTTGGCTATCTAGATAAAGAAAATGTAATAAAACGGAATTCGAAAAATGCACTAACATGGGGTTTTTGCAGATCCGGTCACGTATGTTAGCTCCACTACTTAGTAGAGTGTTGACTACCTCCAACTGACTGCCTCACTGCATAACCACATTCACAAAACTACAGACCATATAAGCAGCTCACACCCACCACCACTTTAAGTCACAACAAAAAACTCATGGGTGGGATGCACCTTTTGTGGTGGTAACAGTGAATATCTAACTTTTGTGTACTTTGCTATTCTCAATTACGTTAATTGTCATCTACTTCTTCATGCCAGTAAACCATACAAAGGCAGTAATTTCTGTATCAACAATTTACTTGAAGGAGTGTATATAGACACAAAGTACCATAGTAGCTGATATACTGTAATAATCAGAACACTTCATGACACCTCTTGTTGAGGTTACACCCCTAAATGATCTAGTTCCATAGAAAATATACCACCAAACATAGTAAACAACTTCACACACCCTTTATTATCTGTGGTACCATGCCCCAATCTTAATCTACTGTGTAACTGAGTAGTGACATCAAGATGCTCTAATATAGCAGTCATGGCAACAGTGTATTTTACAGCTATGCTCTAAAAAAAGGTCATAAGTGGTGGATTTGAGGGGGCCAAGGAGAGCTTTGCTCCTCTGGTCCTTCTCTTGCCCTCCTTGTACTTACAAGACTATATTGGCACTAGAAACAAGAATCATGTATTCACACCATATTCAGAATGCACAAAGAAACTACCATGTAGAGAGTTCAGCAGCAAACAAATCACCCTGTAGAGAATTCAGCTACAAACAAATCACCTTGTAGAAAAATCAGCTAGAAGACGTTACCTTGTAGAGAGTTCAGCTAGAAACAAATCACCATGTAGAGGGTTCAGCTACAAACAAGTCATCCTGTAGAGAGTTCAGCTAGAAGAAGTTACATTGTAGAGAGTTCAGCTACAAGCAAATCACCCTGTACAAAGATCAGCTAGAAGAAGTTACATTGTAGAGAGTTCAGCTACAAAGAAACTACCATGTAGAGAGTTCAGCTGCAAACAAATTGCCCTGTAGAAACAAACAAATCATCCTGTAGAAAGATCAGCTAGAAGAAGCTACCTTGTAGAGAGTTCAGCTACAAACAAATCACCCTGTAGAGGGTTCAACTACAAACAAGTCACCCTGTAGAGAGTTCAGCTAGAAGAAGTTACATTGTAGAGAGTTCAGCTACAAAGAAACTACCATGTAGAGAGTTCAGCTGCAAACAAATTGCCCTGTAGAGAATTCAAATCACCCTGTAGAAAGATCAGCTAGAAGAAGTTACCTTGTAGAGAATTCAGCTACAAACAAATCACCCTGTAGAGAGTTCAGCTTGAAACAAGTCACCCTGTAGAGAGATCAGCTAGAAACAAGTCACCCTGTAGAGAGTTCAGCTAGAAGAAGTTACATTGTAAAGAGTTCAGCTACAAAGAAACTACCATGTACAGAGTTCAGCTGCAAACAAATTGCCTTGTAGAGAATTCAGCTACAAACAAATTACCCTGTAGAAAGATCGTCTAGAAGAAGTTACCTTGTAGAGAGTTCAGCTACAAACAAATCATCCTGTAGAGAGTTCAGTTAGAAACAAATCACCCTGTAGAGAGTTCAGCTAGAAGAAATTACGTTGTAGAGAGTTCAGCTACAAAGAAACTACCATGTAGAGAGTTTAGCTGCAAACAAATTGCCCTGTAGAGACAAACAAATCATCCTGTAGAAAGATCAGCTAGAAGAAGTTACCTTGTAGAGAGTTCAGCTAGAAACAAATCACCCTGTAGAGGGTTCAACTACAAACAAGTCACCCTGTAGAGAGTTCAGCTAGAAGAAGTTACATTGTAGAGTTCAGCTACAAACAAATCACCCTGTAGATAGTTCAGCTAGAAACAAGTCACCCTGTAGAGAGATCAGCTAGAAACAAGTCACCCGTAGAGAGTTCAGTTAGAAGAAGTTACATTGTAGAGAGTTCAGCTACAAAGAAACTACCATGTAGAGAGTTCAGTTGCAAACAAATCGCCCTGTAGAGAATTCAGCTACAAACAAATCACCCTGTAGAAAGATCAGCTAGAAGAAGTTACCTTGTAGAGAGTTCAGCTAGAAACAAATCATCCTGTAGAGGGTTCAGCTACAAACAAGTCACCCTGTAGAGAGTTCAGCTAGAAGAAGTTACATTGTAGAGAGTTCAGCTACAAGAAACTACAATGTAGAGAGTTCAGCAGCAAACAAATTGCCCTGTAGAGAATTCAGCTACAAACAAATCTCCTTGTAGAAAGATCAGCTAGAAGAAGTTACCTTGTATAGAGCTCAGCTGCAAACAAATTACCCTGTAGAGAGTTCAGCTAGAAACAAGTCACCCTGTAGAGAGATCAGCTAGAAACAAGTCACCCTGTAAAGAGTTCAGCTAGAACAAGTTACATTGTAGAGAGTTCAGTTACAAAGAAACTACCATGTAGAGAGTTCGGCTGCAAACAAATTGCCCTGTAGAGAATTCAGCTACAAACAAATCCCCCTGTAGAAAGATCAACTAGAAGAAGTTACCTTGTAGAGAGTTCAGCTACAAACAAATCACCCTGTAGAGAGTTCAGTTAGAAACAAGTCACCCTGTAGAGAGTTCAGCTATAAGAAATTACGTTGTAGAGAGTTCAGCTACAAAGAAACTACCTTGTAGAGAGTTCAGTTGCAAACAAATTGCCCTGTAGAGACAAACAAATCATCCTGTAGAAAGATCAGCTAGAAGAAGCTACCTTGTAGAGAGTTCAGCTACAAACAAATCACCCTGTAGAGGGTTCAACTACAAACAAGTCACCCTGTAGAGAGTTCAGCTAGAAGAAGTTACATTGTAGAGAGTTCAGCTACAAAGAAACTACCATGTAGAGAGTTCAGCTGCAAACAAATTGGCCTGTAGAGAATTCAGCTACAAACAAATCACCCTGTAGAAAGATCAGCTAGAAGAAGTTACCTTGTAGAGAATTCAGCTACAAACAAATCACCCTGTAGAGAGTTCAGCTAGAAACAAGTTACACTGTAGAGAGATCAGCTAGAAACAAGTCACCCTGTAGAAAGTTCAGCTAGAAGAAGTCACATTGTAGAGAGTTCAGCTACAAAGAAACTACCATGTAGAGAGTTCAGCTGCAAACAAATTGCCTTGTAGAGAATTCAGCTACAAACAAATCACCCTGTAGAAAGATCAGCTAGAAGAAGTTACCTTGTAGAGAGTTCAGCTACAAACAAATCACCCTGTAGAGAGTTCAGCTAGAAACAAATCACCCTGTAGAGAGATCAGCTAGAAACAAGCCACCCGTAGAGAGTTCAGCTAGAAGAAGTTACATTGTAGAGAGTTCAGCAGTTTAGCTGCAACAAATCGCCCTGTAGAGAATTCAGCTACAAACAAATCACCCTGTAGAAAGATCAGCTAGAAGAAGTTACCTTGTAGAGAGTTCAGCTACAAACAAACCACCCTGTAGAGAGTTCAGCTACAAACAAATCATCCGGTAGAGAGATCAGCTAGAAGGGTCACCTTGCAGAGAGGTCAGCTACAAAGAAATCACCCTGCTTCATCTTTTCTTCTTCCTGTAGTAAAGAAAAAATAACAGGTTAAAAAGCCCTAAAGCCGGCCATAGGCCGGCTTTGGGGCATACAAATACAAAAAGAAGTGAAATCTAATCCAAAACAGCCAAGCTGTAAAAAAAGAGTGCGGCCCTGAGAAAGGCTATGGTGAAAAAAGATGTGAAATCCAAGGTGGCGGCCAAGAAATGGCTGTGATGGTAGGTTAATGGTAAAAATTTTAATAACAACAATTCAGGTGAATTTGGTGCCTCTTGGTCTTGGCACAAAATTCACCTGAATTGTCGTTATTAAAATTTTTACCATTAACCTACCATCACAGCCATTTGTTGGCCGCCACCTTGGATTTCACATCTTTTTTCACCATAGCCTTTCTCAGGGCCGCACTCTTTTTTTTACAGCTTGGCTGTTTTGGATTAGATTTTAACCAACTGCAATACTGCCATGTCATCATGAGGGGAAATCAAGGAAGGTTTTTGGGTAATATTTTATTGTGGGCCACACACACACCTTCATTACAGTACTATCTTATTATATGATAAATGCTAAACATCTAACCCTGATTTATTTTTATACTGTTTTGTTCAATAATGACACAATGATCAGTACTGAATGCAGGTAATCACATTATTTAAATAGAATTTTAACACATTAATCCATTGGAAGAATCTGCTAATGTCACTAATAAGCTCACACAGTGATATAATAGCAAACTGACAAAATAATTACTTTGTTCTTTGTATCCACACTGGCACCATGTTGTAACAGTATTAAACATACATCATAACTATGATGGTAGGCAGCCTTGTGTAGTGGAGTTTCCCCATCCTATAACAATAAACAATTATCACATGTACCACTAACTACCACACTTGTATAACAATAAACAATTATAACATGTACCACTAACTACCACACTTGATACTGTATACTGTATATAGAGTACATAATCATAACCACCTATGTTGCACACTGATATGTAACTATTTTTTATTTATTTATTTTTTATTTATTACTGTGTAGGATTCCATCAAGGAGTATATCACACAGATACAAAACAATCAAAGTAAGTTCAGATGGTTTAACAAAACGTCCTTAAAACAGTTTATAGATGGCTGATTGACCACATCTTCTGGCAGTGTTCCATAATTTAATAGTGGATGGTAACAAGGAAAATAAGTACGAGTTGATTCTTGCTGTGGGATAACTATACCAGATACCTTTTCCTGGCTGATAGGCATAAGTAGACTGATACTCACAGTTTGTTTGTATGGCCTTCATAAACCATCAACAAATTTCTTAATAAAATAATAAATACCACCACTACTTTGTAAGGCGGCTATTGTTTTTGAACAACAATGAAGTTGGCCAGATAAAAAGACTCATCACATGTAGTGGATTGTACAACAACCCTTGCTGCATTACATCATCCAACACATTGCACAACACCTTGCATCATGCACTTCACTTGCAGACAAATGTTGTGGCTACATGTGCAACTAAATAAAAATATACAGAAACTTCAAAACTACACTACTAGATTACTTGCCTCATGCTAAGGCTCTCAACAATAACAAACCCACATGACCTCCAAGCTTTAAAATATCACATAAAAATGTTTATTAGCTATTCATTGGCTTCAAATGTGTTTATGTATTTTAATTTATGATTAGTGAGACAAGTAAAGAAATAAGTTAGGAATTTTAAACTAGAGTAGTAGTACTGCTGCAATAAAAAATACTGAAACTGAGCCACATCAAAGTAGTACATAATGCACAGATACTGTAAAACAATAAGAAGTGAATATCCCTACTGTGCTACAGAGATTCTACAATCAAAATGCACAGTAGGGAAATTCACTTCTTATTGTTTTACAGTATTTGTACATTATGTACTACTCCGATGTAGCTTGTTTTGGTAATTTTTTATTGCAGTGGTACTACATTGTCCCTACTCCAATTTAAAATTTAACTTTTATTAAACTTGTTTGTGAACTACTTATTAAAAGCTAGCTACAATTCTCATATTCATGAGTGAGATTATGATCTGCAGCAATCTCGAATCTAATAATTATATTCCTAAAAGCTTATGGGCTGTTCACTTGCATTCCAGCTGCACCTATGTATTACTGATGCACCAAGGTCGACATAGCCACCAGACTAGTTCACCTATATATATATACATGCAGCTATGCCAGACTATGTAACTCACTTACAATAGTCTACTTTCATATATATGTTTGTACATATATACCATTACAAAAGCAGTACATCTCACTGCTATATGGAAGGTTAAAAGTAGAATAATAGTGCAAGTATTGTATGGATATTAATATGCCAAAGGTTTCTTCTTTAGTGAATTCAAACCGCTTCTGTGTAAGTAGGATTGTAACTGTAGCCACTTTTCCGCTGTGCTAACCTGAACGCATCAGGCAGGCAGGCAGTAGAAAACTCTGTTGAATATTTTTTAAACCAGACACAAAAGCCAAAGGCCGGCTACGGGCATGCGCCTAGTTTATTGAAATTGTTTTAGTAAAATGTGTGTGTGTGTACCAATCTATCTATCTATCTATCTACCTATATCTATGTTTGTCCATACACACCCATGTGAGCAAATCCTTATAGTGCAGCAGTCAGCTATGAAAATTAAACACTAAATGAAGCCCGTATTAAACTTGAGCATAGACAACTTTTGCACTGAGGCGGTTTCTTTTTGCTGGTTTGAAATACGGGTGTAGCAACTCTCTACAAACTTCATGAACTACCATCCCATTGGGCTCTTCATGTATTTAACTACCAAAAAACACCATAGCGTGCCTCTTAGGCTACTAGGAAATGCATATCTCTTTGACTAGAAAATGGGTGTGTCCCTATACATATCTGTATGGGAAAAAAAGCGTAGCCTTGAGGTTTTGTAGAGAGAATTTGTGGGAAAACACAATAGTCAAACTATATAACAGTTTAGAAGATACTTCTAAAGTGGTTTGCTTAACAAGTGTTTCCTTAGCAGTGCATAGCAACGTAAGTAAAAGAAATATGAACATTTCATGAATTACAAAATATGAGAATTGCACACTAATAATAAATGTATTATTACACAATCAAAAACCCTATTTGTTACAATAATAATACATAGTTGGTTAATTCCAGATGACTTAGCAAGCTGCAAGGTGCCTGGTTTTTAGAATTCAACTTGTTTATAATTTTGTAGCAACCTGACAAAATACATTTTGAGTTAATCAGAAAGAACTTTTGGGTTAGATTTTAACCAACTGCAATACTGCCATGTCATCATGAGGGGAAATCAAGGAAGATTTTTGGGTAATATTTTATTGTGGGCCACACCCACACCTTCATTACAGTACTATGATCTTATTGTATGATAAATGCTAAACATCTAACCCTGATTTATTTTTATACTGTTTTGTTCAATAATGACACAATGATCAGTACTGAGTGCAGGTAATCACATTATTTAAATAGAATTTTAACACATTAATCCATTGGAAGAATCTGCTAATGTCACTAATAAGCTCACACAGTGATATAATAGCAAACTGACAAAATAATTACTTTGTTCTTTGTATCCACACTGGCACCATGTTGTAACAGTATTAAACATACATCATAACTACCATGGTAGGCAGCCTTGTGTAGTGGAGTTTCTCCATCCTATAACAATAAACAATTATCACATGTACCGCTAATTACCACACTTGATACTGTATACTGTATATAGAGTACATAATCATAACCACCTAATGTTGTACACTAATATGTAACCATACCAGATACCTTATGACATGTGATGAAATATTTCAATTAATGCTACAACTACAACAGTACACAAAATAGTTGTTACACTACTAGGACTGCTTTTCTAAATTCCACTGCTTTTGTAAGGCTACTAGTGTTGTTGAACAACAATAATATTCACCAGATCAAACAACTCCTCACATGTAGTGGATTGTACAACAGTTACATAGCTTTTGCTGTATTACATCATCCAACTAATTGTACAACACCTTGTATCATGCACTTCCATTACAAACAAATACAGAAAAATAAAGAGATAAATAAATAAATATGGAAGTTCAGTACTACATCAGCTACTAGATTACATATCTCAGGCTAAGGCTCTCAACAATAACAAACCCACAAGACTTCCAAGTTGACAAATTTACTAGAAACATGTTTATTACCTCTTCATTGGCTTCAAACATGTTATATCTCCTTTTCTGATTAGTGAGATACATGCTAACAGTGTTGGGCATGTTACTTTGTAAAAGTAACTAGTTACATATTACATATTACTTGCAACAGAACTATTTAGTTACAGTTACATATTACCCATAAAATAAAGTAACTGTAATAATATTACATATTATATTACTTTGTGTCCACAGCCTTAAACTGTCACGTGTGAAACTACCACCTTATCACGTGACATGATTGTGTTGTTGGACAATGTGCTAATCTTGGTTATAAGTAAGAAGCTAGTGAATAAGCTTCATTCAGTAGGCCTCGTTACTTCATTGTGGTCAGGCGTTACTCAGAGGATTACTAACGAGATTAGTAACTTCGTTACTTTTAGTAATAATATTACGTCATATTAGACTCGTTACAGTAATTATATTACTTAGGTAACGCGTTACGTTTGTAAGTAAAGTATCTTGCGTTATATTACCTGTTTTCATAGCGTATTTCGTTATATTACTTTGTTACCACAAAAGTAATAATATTACGTAACGCGTTACTCCCAACACTGCATGCTAAACATACAACCCTAAATTATTTTTATATTGTTTTGTTCAATAATGACACTATTATCAGTACTGAGTGCAGGTAAGCACATTATTTAAAAATTAATTTCAACACATTAATTAATTGGAAGAAACTGATGATGTCATAAATAAGATCATACAGTGATATATGTAACAAACTAACACATTAATTACTTTGTTCTCCATTTCCACACTGGCACCATGTTGTAGCAATACTAAACACATATCATACTTATTATAGAAGGCAGCCAAGTGTAGTGGAGTATCCCCATCCTATAACAATAAACAATTATCACATTACCACTAACTACCACACTTGATACTGTATACTGTATATAGAGTACATAATCATAACCACCTAATGTTGTACACTGATATGGAACTATTGTTTATTTATTTATTTTTTATTTATTACTGTGTAGGACTCCATCAAGTAGTATAACACACAGATACAAAGTAAATTCAGATGGTTTAACAAAACGTCCTTAAAACAGTTTATAGATGGCTGATTGACCACATCTTCTGGCAGTGTTCCATAATTTAATAGTGGATAGTAAAAAGGAAAATAAGTACGAGTTGATTCTTGCTTGTGAGATAACTATACCAGATACCTTATGACATGTGGTGAAATATTTCAATAAATGCTCCAACTACAACAGTACACAAAATAGTTGTTACACTACTAGGACTGTGTATTGTACAGTTATTGAACAGATGAAACATATTATCAGAGAGGTATATAACAATAACATGAACAGTTATTACATTCATTTAGGAGAGTCAGAGTAAAAGTGAAAGTAGTAAATAAGACTCAGTCTAGGAGGATCTGATGGTATGCATCAAGGAAATTTTGAGCATTACTTTTGAGATACTAATTTTGGGCTATGCAAAGTACTAGCTACTGTTAGCTAGCTAGCTAGCTAGGTGCTTAATAATAAAACTGGACACTGATCAAATAAGTGGTGAAGTGCTGGACTCATTGTCCATGCCTATTCTGATGTCCTTGCAATCATTAGAGTACTACATTTACTGTGAGTCACCAATGTGACTGGATCTGGGAAAACTGGTAATATCGCCCATGTCAGCAGATTCAATTTTTCACCAAGAACACAAAGTTACGCGAATAAACTAACTAATTTCACAATCAAAATTAGCTAGACTTGAGTGGTCTGGTTTTGCTGGCTGCTTTTCCCAAGCCAGTGGTGATCTGTACGTGGAGTGTCGGGCCTTAATGGACCCCTGGTCAGCCTGAGGATGGTTGTATGTGGCTGTGCAGCTCCTTGGAGTTGAACAAGCACCTGTGCTGTGAATTTCATTTCATTTAAGTCAGTTTTGAGACCTGAATCTGACCTAGATCATCTCTACACCTTCCTTTTTAATTTTTAACAGCCTCTTGTTCTCCTTCCAAACCCCCACCTCCCTCCCCTTTTGGAGCTCGCCTGATATAGCCAATCTTGGTTTTAGTACTATCTAAAATGGCAGAAAACTTAACTGCTGATTACTTGCACAGTGGATTCTCTGGAAGGTAGGAATTGGTGCAAAACGTGTAAAAACTTGGCACACATAGCTTCAAATATTGGCAAGCTACAACACACTAAATACTTAAAACCGGCATTTGCTGTGCTTTTCAGCAAGGGTTTTCTTAGAAGAGTATCCTGTTCATCAATATTCCAAACATCCTCAGGTTTGAACCTGCATTATATGCTTGATTCTTTCATGCCAACTTTATACAGTATCTTCTGATATGTCTGCTGCTTCACCAGACAGTAAACTGTTTTATGTTGTGTCATCTCTTAAAACTTTCAAGCCATCCATTCGAAGCCTTAACTCACTATACTTAGCAGCAATTAGTTTTGTATCATGGGACCACTCACCACTACCTAGCTAATGTGAACCATTTACTAACGGCATCATTAAGATCACCATTGCCAGATTCTCTGTTCTGCTTTCAATGTAATGCTGCATCATTTCACTTGTAATCCTCAGCTTTTCATCCCTTTTCTTCAGTATCGCCTGTACCATTGAACACTTTTGCTAATTCTCTAGATGTCTACTTAGGGTGATATTTTAGTACGTAGTCTATGTACATCCATGTCCTTCAATGACAAAGTGTTTCTACTCTAAGCTGTAAAGTAGATGAGTCTACCATCTCGTTATTAGTAGCTGTACTTCTCGTAACTGGACAATATGGATAGCCAAATCGTCAGTACGAGCAAATCATTCATTTTAGTTCAGTTTTTTGTGGTTACCATGAATATCAACATCTATGGACAACTAGCATTGGTGAAGTGTTGGTTGTTAAACAGGAGCAGAATAATTGTCATGACAAACATGTAGTTGATATCATCAAGGATGGCTGCACTGTTGGTCATGTACCAAACAATATCTTCAAGAACGGCTTTTAATTTCTTGAACCACGATGAAGATGTACGTAATATATTGTGAAATAACAGAAGAACATTACAATAATGGTGCAGGGGACTTGTACTAGAAATTTTTTAAAGATTTGGACATCGAATGCATGTTTTAAACTAAAAAGAACTCTTCTCTGCAGATACTGTAGCTAGTTATGTATATTCTGACCACTGTATGAGACTCAATTCTAATGCATTTGATGCTCCTGTTGTACCAGTTGTTGCTGGCCATTACACATGTTAGTCTTAAAACACATGCATACATTTGTGTATGGCTAAATATTTGAGACCTTGTAACCATGGCTGACTGCTTAGTTCAGGTGACCGTTAATACAGGTTCTACTGTATTTTCTTTTCCTGAGTAGCACATTCAAGTAATTTTGACTCTGGCTATAGTTTAATATGTAACCAGGAGCTATAAGACTGAAACATAATGACAGGCATGCAGAGAATTACTAATTCTCTGGTCAGTTTGTATAATATACTTTCCTTAGTGTGCACCATGAGCACAAACTCCCAATGCACCTCCACTGCTTGAAGGTTCTTAGTTTACTAATTTGTTAAGCTGCTTTACTGTAGTTGTGCCCAGTTATACTGATAGTAAAATGTCAGTAACTTTAAGTATATGGAACATAATTGTTTTACTAAGTTTTAAACTCTCAGTAAACATCAGTGAATGCAGGTTTACTGAAAAGCTACTAAAATTCCAAACAATTAACTGTTCCATATACTGGGGATATACCACTCTAGTAAACTAAGAAACTTCAAGCAGTGCTCGCAATGTGAAATAATGTGAAGCAATTTATACTACTGAGAGTCACATGCATTACAGCAATCAAATAACCAGTATTGCATCATGTGATTAATTGTACACATAATGCATGGTGGAAATGGTGAAGGACTGTATAGGTTGAGGTTTATTACAAAGTAGCAGTTGCGATAACCTTGAGTGGCTGTGTTATACATGTGTTGGGTTAGCACACACTGTGAATAGTTGATGCTCGAGTTGATGAATATTTACTTGATGAATGTTTAGTTTATTTGTAACATGTTGTGGGCACATGATGTCTAGAATATACAAACAGCCAAGTACTGACCATCAATAGGAGGACCGGTCAAAAATAATAATACTTTGGAAGAAAGTTTTGTAAACTAAAGCACTCGAGTGTGGAGGCCTCTCATGGGCTAGGAAGCTGGCTGTCAATATGTTGTCTGGAACTAAAGATTAGTTAGTATTATGTATAAATTTATATAAGCTTTTCAGTTTCTACAAGCTGCATAAACAGCAGTGTGAAGTAGTTGGATGCACAAACACAGCTTTTAATGCTACTGCCTATGGGCACATTTAGTGTATGCATCATTTCTATTTAGACATGGTGTATGGGAAGCACCCAGACCTTCCACCAAATATATTCCACTTCAAATCCAAACCTTCTTCCAGAAAATTCTGACTATGCCCCTGGATATATCATATAAAGAAAATCACAAACACATGTAATTTAGAATTTCAGAATGCTGATGTCATAAAAAAACTACAGTATGTAAATGGTGTATTCACAAATTGTAATGTTCCTTCACGACAATACGATGGTTTAAACAGGTTTAATGCAACTTTTATTTTTCACATGTTTTGTTTTCTGTACTTTTTCGTATCACATATGTAAAATGTGTAAACAATTATGGCAGAGGCTGATCCATAAACCTAAGTCACCAGTTTGCAGAAGTCTCTATTTAATGCAGTGGGTGGGATCTCAGTATGAGACTACCAGATAGCATGTTTGATGCAGTACAAAACTATTGGAAGTGAACACATTCGCCTCTTTGATATTACTATTTTGGTATGGAGAAGTGAACATCTATGTTGTGCAGCTAAGAAGCCATCACCCAACACCGTATATTGACAGGAAGAAAGAAAACGCATACAGAGAGGTGAACATGAACTAACTATTAGTGACTACCTGGCTAAACAAGGACACTAAGTAAAGCATCTAAAAGGATTAATGACAAATGAGGTTGGTGACTTGTCATCAAAAAAACATTTATACACTGTTATACATTGTAAAATACACTGTTGTTGTGACTGCTGTATTAAAGCATCTTGATCTCACTACTCAGGTATGCAATGGATTAAGCTGGAGGTGTGGTACCAGAGATAATACAGGGCTCGTAAAGTTGTTTCTAATTTCTGGTTTCATCTTTTTTGTATGTAGTCTACAATGTATCACACTGATAGTAATAGTACATACACACTGTACAGATATCATGTGATCTGTACTAACAGGTTTGATACCAAATAAAACAGTCTCAACATAATGTGATACATACACTGGTAAAAGGGTAATGGTAAAACCAGGAACAGAGAAATAGGAAACGGGAAACAAGAAATGGGTGGATAATGGAATTCCTTCGCTGCAGAACACTCTTCATTTGTAATTGAAGGGGTAACAGAGCACAGATCTCTCCCAACTTTGGTGGCCAAAGTAACAGTGACTGCTGCATTAGATCAGAGTGTTTTGCAAACAGAATGGCAATTGTATAATGTCTTAGTACAATATCAAATATATCAATTAGATAAAGTCCAGAAGAGTACAGCCTATTCATTATGAATGACTTTACTTGATTCAGCAGCATGCTGGACCACCTATCCTGGCCAACTTTAGAACAAAAGAAGAAAATGTCTTAAACTACTCATGCTCTTTAAATTGATTCACGGTCTTGCTGAAGTCTCATCAATTACTCTAACTCCCTTAACCTCATGTACTTGTGGTCACTCTCGTCATTATGCTATCAGTCCACCAATTAGAACTGAAACATATTTACATTCTTTCTTGCACGACTTTAGCAGCAAAATTATGGAACGATCTACCTCAATCACTAATGATGTGTGATGATTTTATGCAAGAACTTGAACTCTATATATACCCCTCGCACTCTCTGTATGATTGTCTGAGTTTGTAAATTAGTTGCAAACAGTAAACTTGAGTTATCAAACAATCACTCTAATATAACTGGCAACAAAATTTGTTGCTATAGAGTTGAAATAGTACCTACACACTACAATAAATTTTAAGAAAAGCACTTTCAAAAATATTAGAAGCATGACCTAATAGATAAAGACACACAATTAATCATAGCTAAAAATTAAAACTAATTGCAAGCTACAGCTAAGCACAATTAAGCAAAGCAGAGCTAATCACTGCAGCATTAAATGAGGGGAATCATCAACTGAAGTACAAACTTCATTATTATTGTAGGCCATATATATTTAGCAATCCTCAGAAATTTCCCTAACTAAGAAATACAAGCTACATATTGTATGTTAAAGTGTATTGCTACCATTTGGCGCTATGTAATTTAGTAACTAGTGTAAATTTTTCTACGAAACATTCATAGCTATGAACCCCTCTGAGTTGTAAAGTGTACTATCATCACACCTAGCAACGACATGGTAGTTATTATCAGTAAAATAAATAGGGAAACTAACATAAAACACCATTTAGGCTGTGGGTTGGTATAAACAGTGGACTTGGGTCCAACGATCTGGGAGCCCAGGGATTAACTCAGGGGTGGATGCAGAGTTTGGAAGGGGATACACTTTGCTGAAAGTTAAAGAGCAAAAAAAAGGTCACAGCAATAATGGCTGTCCTTCACCAAATGTATCTATATATAAAGCTGTCTGTCTGTCTGCATTCTTTCCTCTAACTCCGCAAACTTGACAACCAAAGTATGTATCCACACAGGACTTTAACGTAAGTGCTCATTATTTGGCAACACCACGTTTGTTGTTAAATATCGCTATGTGCTTGCATTTGTTCTCTATAAAGGGTTGAAGGCAATGATGTAGAGGAAAACTTGAGTTACATTCCTGTCAAAACCACAAACAAACAGCCAAAGTGTTAGCACGTAGAGCTGTTAATAACCCAAAGGTCCGGGGTTCTATTCCTGCCCATGATAACTTTTTCCTTTTCATGACACACTTTTTCATATGTCAGCTATTGACGACAATTACTTGGCAGTCTGTGCATATATTGACAGAATTCACACGCAAAATGAAATGCCCACCATCTGGCTACATTGCAAAGTTTATTGCAAGCTTCTATGTGCATCCTGTTGTCTGCTACAGCACGTTGAAGGCCATGATGTAGAGAAAACTTTAGTTGTATTCCATTGCTAAACACACAATTAACAGCTCAGCTGGTAAAGCATCTCCCTGAAGTTGTTGTGGTTAAGGGTGTGGGTTTGATTCCCGCCTGTGACAAATTTGGTGCATACTTTTCTTACTCAACCTTCTTTTCTCATAGTAAGTTTATAATCCTGGTATTGCATCACAGTATATGAACTGTCGGAAAAGTATACTGTAGCACATTTGATAGGTATAGGGTAGGCATGGGCAGGCAAATTGGGTGAATGTTTGTCTGTGTGTTTGTCCCATGTGTCCTATTAGAGTAAGTTCCTTCTCTTTGTAACTCCAATTCTTTGTGATTTTAATTACTTTCCTAAATTATAGCCAGGAAGTGTGTACCTGTGTATTAAGTATAAACCTTTGCTTGCAGTATAGCTACAACAAAATTAATAGTACTGCTTTAAATATTCTATGTTGATCATGTTATTACAGTGCCTGTATGAAAGGACAGCACCACATAATTTGCACATGTCTTGATAATTATTGGTTTAGCTTACATGCAATTCTGCTGTTTAGTTAACCTGCATGTTCACATCACTTTAATTATTAGGCTTGCATGATGGTGGAATAAGGTACATGCATGCTACTTTAGGACATGATTTTTAATGTTTCATTCCCAATGCATTGATTCATGTTATTGTAGTTGATATGGTATGTGAAATGATCCTGCACGTAGGGCAGGTACTTTTTTCTCAAAGTACCAAAGTTCGTAGCATCCTGACATTACTTCACAGCATATGGAATATTGGAAAAAGAATACAGTAGCACATTTGATAGGTATAGGGCAGGCCAATTGGGTGAATGTTTGTTTCTCTGTGTGTTTTATTAGAGTAAGTGCCTTGTCTTTGTAACTCCAATTCTTTGTGATGCTATAATAACTACTTGCCTAAATTATAGCCAGTAGATGTGCAACTGTTAATTTTGCTCAAACCTCAGCTTGCAGTATAGCTACAAGAAAATTATTAGTACTACTTTAAATACTCAACATGTTATTACAATGCCTGCCTGATAGGACAGCACCACATAATTGGGATAATTATTGGTTTAGCTTACATGCAAATCTGCTGCTTAGTGTTTAAATTAATAAGCTTACATGATGGTGGTTAATGTGAAAGTGTCCTGCACGTAGGGCAGGTACCAGTGCTAGTATACTATAAAGTATATAAAGAACCTTATTCAGATCCTTGTTCATAGCTAAGTAAGTTACACTGCCTTGTGAACACTGTGACTGCTTTATTAGAGTGATTGACTGCTCTATTAGAGTATCTCGATCTTATATGCAATTTTTTTGAAAGGGATTGGGAGGGTGGGGGGGAGCATGTGCCCTCTGGATGCGCCACTGTAACTGGGATCCAACGTCTCATGGAATTATGTACTTTATGATGTTTGTACATACTATACTTGAACTGGACATCTCTGCATGTTACAGCAACTAGTCCTGCAAAGATTTCTCCATCATGGTGTGCCTTACATGATGTTTCTATTAATTAGAATTATAAACTCCTCTATAAAATTGTCTACAACTAACTGCATTACATGCATTAGGCCACTTGTGCTGTACAATGATCACACTAGTCTAATATAAGTGGCCTAGCTACTAAAGTTCAGAGACTTTGTGCAAGCAAGTATTCTAGGGAAATAGTTTTAGTGAAGTAATTTATGCACGTTACACCAGTAGCTTGACAAACAGACTACATGCCTCACTTCATGCATCATGTCAAGCCATGCCCTTGATTAATACCACCAGCTGCAGAATGTGTGACCTATGCTAAGCAGTACATGAAGTTCTTTTTCAGAGTAGTTTCTAATTCAGGCATCATGCAAGGCACCATGATAGAATAAGAGTGATTTGGCTATCTACTGTGAATTATAAAGTACAAGCATAGAAAAATTTATTACATAAATGCAATTAAGGTGGGTTTAGTGTTTGTATGTCTACTAACTTTTACTCCAATATTCATACTCAGTTAAAGCCAAAAGTCAAGAAAATAATTTTCAACATGAATGGTACTTTAGAATTATTAGTGTTGCACTGATAATTGGTTCAGTACTCGTGTATCTGTGTATCTGCCGATATTGGCTACTAGCTGATTAATCAGTTTTGATTAAATCAAAGCTGATGTTAATTTCCACTGCACTGTGTAGTATAATGATGTGGGGGAGGCTAGACATAAGTTATTTGACATTTTAATTACGTTATGTGTTGATGGTTTAGTGGTGACTACAAGCCATGCCCATAATAAACTGTCAGGGTTTAGGCTATGCTCAACAGTAAACTGAGGTTTTAGTACCAGCCACTTGTCTCAGCTGTATAGCAGTCGTAAAATGTATTTAAACCCTGTTTACCATGAGTAACGTTTACTTGTGGTATACATCTAACTTTACACTTTAGCCTAGAATGAGCTGTATATCAATACTTATGTCACTAATATGAGTCATTTAATAATGATGAGGATGAGTGTTAGTGTATATTGGATCGGTTATTGGTATCAGCTAATTCTGTTGCTTAATACTGGTTATTGGAATAATCGACTAATTTGGATATCGGTGCAACACAAGAATTATACTCGAGTTTTACTGAACTTTTTTATAGTTTAGTCAATAGACAAGTGCAGTTTCTTGTGGAAGGAAAGAGTCAATGCTTGTTTATGATTAGAGCTACAAAAACAGGATACATGAGTACAAACTACACGTGCACACTGTCACACAACAGGTCATATCACAGTGTTGGATTAGAGTATTTGTATCCTGTAGTTTGTATTGTGAGGCTTATTAAGAGTTAGATAAGGGCTGAAATAAATTACCATAGCAAGATGGCATATGTAGCTATAAAGTTATGAGTCATGAAAGTTTGGAAAAGAAGAAGAATTTTATGTCCTGTTTAATTTCGGGGCTCAGTCAATTTTTTTTTACTTCTCTCTTTAACCATTTTTTCCTAGGAAAATGATCACAATACAGAACAGCTATTATTGAAGTGCCGTGGAAAAATAATGGCTGAGTGTGGTCAGTAACAAGCTAGTGTACATACAAGAAAACAGCAAAACACAGGTAGCAGTATACACGAGATAACACACTTTGCACATGTCATATCTGAGTACATCATGCATAGCTTAAATTTATTCACTAGTTCACTAGTAAAGTAAACTATCCATTCTTTGACATCATGCATACTCGGACACTCATTCTCATAATCTTCTAAGTGGAATCATGCGAAAATTGGTGTAGAAATACCTGGCATAAAGCCCAACTAATCTCCCAAGTTTGTGCCTTAATTCTTATTTGGTTGTTGTACTAGACCGGATCAAAGTCGCTGCTTGAAGTCCTGTATTCTTGGACAAATTTCATGATTCGTGGACACCTACCAGTAATTATACTGATGACTTACTACCAACACCATCACTTAGAGCTAAAAGCCATAGTTTATTTCCTTCTATCTCATCTGAAGGTGGCTGTGATAGGGTATGTCAGCACTGCTAAAAGAATGATATTTTCGATGTGTAATTGGCTCAAGCCTAAATTCTTTAATAATTGGCCAGCAGTGCTTCTACATATGTGACTGGGCCTGCAATAATAGGGCATGTGGGAACATGATTTGTGCCTATTTTGCAAGCTTCCATCACTCAGAACTTTTTATATCATTATGCTATGGCAATGCAATTTTTAGGTCTTAGTAAGCATTTAATTGGCTTTATGATGCAAGTTACAGAATACAAATATTCTTCTCCAGAACTGAGATATGACCTGATATGAGACAGGGTATAGTTTGTGCCCACATGCCTTGTTTTCGCAGGCCCGGTCACATATGGTAAGGACATCAATTACAGTTCTTTGAGACAACACACCATCACACACAACAAGCTGCAATGCATGTGCAAAATATCCCAAATTGGGTAGGTTGGTATCTTTCCATGTTTGAGCAATTATTTCCCAGAATAACATGTACAGTACACCATCTTATTTACCTGCTCATTGACAGCTCAAAAAGCTTTGTTTTAAATTGTTTTGTATATAGCAGTATTGATATACATTTCACATGCATTTGGATAAACATAAACAGATTGTCACGTATTTCTTCAAAGAAAAGCCTTCATAATGTATATGCATCAGTGACTACGTAGAGGCTAGAACTAAGCTTTTTTTGTCTGCCAATCCATCCTAATGCTGTAGACTAGAAGTTACAGCTATGAATGTAAGTGCCTGTAGGTTATTTTAAGTATAGTCACAGTACAAATTGATTTTGTTGCTCTTCCTACTGTCTAGCACTATAATTCAAAACCACTAACAGTGTATCACAACAAGTTGAAACTTTAGTGATCTATTCTTTGGACACAATAGATAAAATATGTAAAGAAATTCAGAAGTGGTGTAAACTTTTGCCAAGATAGACACATAATATAATATATGAACATGGTTTAAACAAATACATAATTATTACAACATCAAGTGTCAGACACACAGCACAAGGATCACATGTATATAGTGGAACCTCTCTCATTGTTGTAGTCTACACCTCAAAAATGTCCATAACTAAGACATACATGCTAAATACTGTACACTATAGTCAGTACGCATTCACCTGTCACCTGTGCCCGCCAAATATAGTAATATCAAAGAGGTGAACATGTGTTCACTCCCAATAGTTTTGTACTGGAACAAGCATGTTTCCATGTTGTAAACATGTTTGTGTGCCTGAATCATCCATACTAAATTATGGGATATTTTTAAAGCCTCATAACTCACTTGTTCTCAAACCACTTTTTTGATTAACAGTTCCAGTAGCTTCACAACACTACTAAATGTTTGGGCAGCTGGCTAATGTAATAAGAGTTATTAACAAGAAACAAGGGCTCAGGTGAACGTGAACAGACTATAAGTATATCTGTCTCAGTTAGTGCTATGCACTTTACTAGGCAGTGTGAAAGTTACTACAAAATAGTTGTTGTCGCACTCCTTTGAGCTGTAAAGTGTACTGTGTCATCACCCAGCAATCAAATGTTAGTTATTAAATAAACAAGCCACCTAACAGGTAAACAGCATCCTTTAGGCTTCCTCCTTGTGCTTTGACCTCATTCAAACTTTATTACTGTCAGGGTCAGCCAATTATTAATTTGAGCTGACTGGACAACAGAGGTGTCCAAATGAAAAGATCAGAGGTTCAGTTGTATACAATATATGATTATGCTGTACAAACCTTTTGTGAATATGACTCCAACAACTGTACCACCTTATGATGTCCTTTAGTTTTAGCATAATCAAGTGGTGTTTTGTTGTCCTACATTATGAAATAGAGATGGACATTTATTACACATCAACAGATACATATGCACACTATTTCTGGTTCAGAATCATGGCTACATATCAAGATACTCCTAAATAAATTACATTATGATACATTTGTCTTCATATTTACACACTTAGTACAGTGACACATTGACTGTCATTCAATGATGTTTTCCAGAAGCCCAATTGAAATGATGTAGCTACACATAAGTTATGACTAGGTGATATGCATGCTCATGGTATACCTCACGTGTATTACAAATATGCATAGATTGTTTTGAAAATAATATTTAGATATAGAGAAGGTGTTTATTTTTCAGGTAAATTGACTGTGGTGAAGGGAGATATATCTAGTAGGGCTGCACTGATTCCACTTTTTACCGATACTTCAAATACCAAGTACTCAGCTGGGAAGTATCTGCAAGTACAAGTACCGATACCAAGTACCTTAAAGTAGTTACTTCATAGTGCACATATTTATTATATATTCAGGGCCACCCACAGGGGGGGCAACTGGGGAATTTTTCCCTGGGCCCCAGCCTGAAAGGGGCCCCAGGAGGCCCCATGAAAGGCCCCCTGAATACCTGTTTAAAAGATCGAAATACTCTAATAGAGCAGTCAGATCTAAATACTCTAATAGAGCAGTCACAGTATTCTTCAGAGGAGCAGTGTAGCAAGTTTATAGATAAGGAGATATGGTTGGTGATGGGTAGTTATTGGCATTGTCAGCAGGTTGTGACCTTTTTTTTTTTTTTTTCCTTGGTCTTCAACTTACAGCTTGGGTGAAGTTGTGATTCAGAATGGAAACTTCCTTGCCTCTGGGGCCCCACTTTAACTCTTTGCCCTAGGCCCCTTAATTTCTCTGGGCGGCCCTGTATATATTGCATTTCATGGTATTCTTGTACACGTTTTCAGTATGGTTCATGTTTATAATGAAGTAGCCAATCAGATTCACAAAAAAGGAAGTCACTGAAATGCAAACCAGTGGATATTCCAGTATTCTTTGGGAGAAGTGTAGATAATAATATCATAATGGTGCTTACAAAAGAATACTGAAAGTCACTTTTACCTGATTGCTCTATTAGAGTTATTGACTGTTCTATTAGAATATATTGATCTTTTTCTCAGTAAAGCATTTTCACACGTAGGTTTCAGCACAGATCAGTGATTTTGCCGGTAGTTAGCTATTAGTGTTATACTTGATGCTTTTAGGCGTCCACTGTGCTAGTAAAATAAGCAAGTACAAACAAACGTTATTTTATTCTCGCATGTGATAAGAATCGGTATTTGCAACAATATAATGGCCGATTCCGATACTTCATGAAAACAGCAGTATCGGCCCAATACCGATACCAATACTAGAATTGGTGCAGACCTAATATCTAGATCATGATGTGTAGGCCATTGCAACTGGATATCGCCCATGACAACAGATTTGTTTTTTTTCACCAAGAGAACACAGTCACATGATTAAATTATGAAATTTCATTATTAAAATCAGCTAAACATGAATGGTCTGCTTTTTCCAAGCATGGTAGTAATCCATACATGTGGTCTGGGGCCATAATGGAGCTCTCGTCAGTGGCTGTATGTGACCACACAGCTCAACGGTGTTGTCGTGTTGAATAAAGACCTGTGCTGTGGATTTCCTTTTATTTTAGCTAGTCTTGAGGCCTGAATAGAACTTGGGCCTAACTCATCCTTTTACCTTACTCATTAATTTTTTAAAGTTCACATTGTATTGTGTACTCAGATGCTTCACTATTCTTATCACAATTGTAACTGATCAGATTTTTTTAGTTTGAACCATACACCAGGGTAATGCGTGAACACAAAAGAAGGTTACAATGTCATAACACAATGTAGACATTGTTTCTACTCAAGTATGTACATACAGCAGTAAAACAGATGCTTTAAGCTATTAATAAAGCTTCATGCATCCCTCAAGTCAAATATAATACTGGCAAAACATGGTTATGAATACATTTTGCACTTTCATAACTGACAAGCACATGTAGGCTAGTGCTAAAGTTTGCTTGTATGGCCACCACAAACCATTCTTGATTAAAATTGTAATACTAAATTCCACTGTTTTTGTAAGGCTACTAAACAACAATAATGTTCACCAGATCAAACAACTCCTCACATGTAGTGGATTGTACAACAGCTACATAGCTTTTGCTACATTACACCATCCAACTAATTGCACAACACCTTGTATCATGTATTTCCATTACAAACAAATACAGAAAAATAAGGAGATAAATAAATAAAATACGGAAGTTCAGTACTACAGCAGCTACTAGACTACATATCTCATGCTAAGGCTCTCAACAATAACAAACCGACAAGACTTCCAAGTTAACAAATTTACTAGAAACATGTTTATTACCTCTTCATTGGCTTCAAACATGGTATATCTCCTTTTGTGATTAGTGAGATACATGCTAAACATACAACCCTTTGTTCAATAATGACACTGTTATCAGTACTGAGTGCAGGTAAGCACATTATTTAAAAATTAATTTCAACACATTAATTAACTGATGATGTCATAAATAAGGTCACACAGTGATATATGTAACAAACTAACACATTAATTACTTTGTTCCTCATTTCCATACTGGAACCATGTTGTAGCAGTATTAAACACACATCATACTTATTATTGTAGGCAGCCAAGTGTAGTGGAGTATTCCCATCCTATAACAATAAACAATTATCACATGTACCACTAACTAACCACACTTGATACTGCATACTGTATATAGAGTACATAATCATAACCACCTAATGTTGTACACTGATATGTAACTATACCAGATACCTTATGACATGTGGTGAAATATTTCAATTAATGCTTAACTACAACAGTACACAAAATAGTTGTTACACTACTAGGACTGTGTATTGTACAGTTATTGAGCAGGTGAAACATATTATCATAGAGCTATATAACAATAATATGAACAGTTATTATTGTCATTTAGGGGTGTCAGAGTAAAAGTGAAAGTAGTAAATAAGGCTTAGTGTAGGTGGATCTGAGGGTATGCATCAAGGAAATTTTGAGAATTACTTTGAGATACTAATTTTGGGCTGTGCAAAGTACTAGCTACTGTTAACTAGCTAGCTAGCTAGGTGCGTAATAATAAAACTGGACACTGATCAAAAAAGTGGTGAAGTGCTGGCCTCTTTGGTCATGCCTACTCTGATGTCCTTGCATTCATTAGAGTACTACATTTACTGTCAGTCACCAATGTGACTGGATCTGGGAAAACTGGTCTTATCGCTCATGTCAGCAGATTCAATTTTCACCAAGAACACAAAGTTACATGAATAAACTAACTAATTTCACAATCAAAATCAGCTAGACTTGAGTGGTCTGGTTTTGCTGGCTACTTTTTCCAAGCCAGTGGTGATCTGTACGTGGAGTGTCGGGCCTTAGCCTGAGGATGGTTGTATTTATTTCACTTGTAATCCTCAGTTTTTCATCCTTTGTCTTCAGTATCGCCTGCACAATTGAACGCTTTTGCTAATTCTCTAGATGTCTACTTGGGGTGATATTTTAGTACGTAGTCTAAGTACATCCATGTCCTTCAAAGACAAAGTGTTTCTACTCTTAGCTGTAAAGTAGATGAGTCTACCATCTCGTTATTAGCAGCTGTATTTCTCGTGACTGGACAATATGGATTGTCAGTACAAGCAAATCATTCATTTTAGTTCAGTTTTTTGTGGTTACCATGCAAATCAACATCTATGGATACCTAGCATTGGTGAAGTGTTGGTTGTTAAACAGGAGCAGAATAATTGTCATGACAAACATCTAGTTGATATCATCAAGATGGCTGCACTGCTGGTCATGTACCAAACAATATCTTCAAGAATGGCTTTTAATTTCTTGAACCACGATGAAGATGTAACATATTGTGAAATATTATAACAGAAGAACATTACAATAATGGTGCAGGAATTGTACTAGAAATTCCTTAAAGATTTGGACATCAAATGCATGTTTTAAAACTAAAAAGAGCTCTTCTCTGCAGATACTGTAGCTAGTTATGTATATTCTGACCACTGTATGAGACTCAATTCTAATGCATTGATGCTCCTGTTGTACCAGTCAGTGTTGAAACAAGGTCGGGTCATTCGGGTCACATTTTCTCAGGGTCATCCGGGCCTGACCCGGATTGGATAACATGAGAAACGAAATTATTCATTTCACGATGTGGAAATGTGTCCGTTGCTGTCTGCAAGCTTACGTGGAGCCACGCCCACTAATCGATTGTTGTATGAGTTGCATATAGCCTAGTCTTACAGCAGGATAAGTACTTTTTCGAGCCACACCCATTTTAATATATCAGGAAATTGTAATATTAGGTATGCATGGAGCCACACCCAATTACTGTCTGTAAACTCACAGTAGCTATGTGGAATCAAACCCACTGACTGATTTTAAATTATATTAAAACTTATACTGGTTTAGTTATCACATAACTGTTCGTTTACTCAACAGGAACATAGATCTTATCACACGCCTCAGCTATAATTATCATCCGGGTCAATGGGTCATCCAGGTCAGCAGTAGTGACCCAGTTTCAACACTGGTACTAGTTGTTGCTGGCCATTACACATGTTAGACTTAACACACATGCATACATTTGTGTATGGCTAAATATTTGAGACCTTGTAACCATGGCTGACTGCTTAATTCAGGTGACCGTTAATACAGGTTCTACTGTAGCTTCTTTTCCTGAGTAGCACATTCAAGTAATTGACCCTGGCTATGGTTTAATATGTAACCATGAGCTATAAGACTGAAACATAATGATGGGAACGCAGAGAATTACTAATTCCCTGGTCAGTTTGTATAATATACTTTCCTTAGTGTGCATCATGAGCACAAACTTCCAATGCACCTCACAATGTGAAGTAATGTGAAGCAATTTATACTACTGAGAGTCACACGCATTACAGCAATCAAATAACCAGTATTGCATCCAGTGGTGATTCTAGACCTGGCCTACAGGGGGGGCCCAGTAGGGAATAGCATAACTATTGTTGTTTGGCTATAGTATAAAGTAGAATTTTCAGGGGGGTCTGGGGGTGCAACCCCCAGAAGCTGCTGGATTTTTGCAATTTAAAGGCTTGAAAACAGCCTAAAATTTGTTCTAAAAACATGAAAAATGCTAAAAATAACAATGCCAATCTATACAGCAACTTTCCCCCAAGATTTTTTAAAAGTTATTTTTTAACAGGGGGGGCCTTGGCCCCCCCTTAGAATCGCCTATGATTGCATCATGTGATTAATTGTGCACATGATGCATGGTGGAAATGGTGAAGGACTGTATAGGTTGAGGTTTATTACAAGGAAGCAGCTGCGATATCCTTGAGTGGTTGTTCTAGAATTCCTATGAATATAATTACATGAAAATAACAAGGAGAAAACATCCTAACCACCTGGTAGACTCCTGTAAGCATTCGAGCGTAAATTGGATGGCTGCAGGTTCGAGGCTACCTAGGTCCAGTCATGGGTTTTTCTCCCTTCTAAAACTTTTCAAACACACCAAATGTAGCTAAAGTCTTTGGGCAGGCTGTAGGACCAGGTGTCCTACAGACCTTCAGCACTTGTGCTGTAAAGCATTAATAAATAAATACATGTGTTGGGTTAGCACACACTGTGAATAGTTGATGCTTGAGTTGATGAATATTTATCTGATGAATGTTTAGTTTATTTGTCACATGTTGTGGGCACATGATGTCTAGAATATACATATAGCCAAGTACTGACCATCAATAGGAGGACCAGTCAAGAATAATAATACTTTGGAAGAAAGTTTTGTAAACTAAAGTACTCAAGTGTGGAGACCTCCTACGTGCTAGGAAGTTGGCTGTCAATATGTTGTCTGGAACTAAAGATTACGTACAAATTTATATAAGCTTTTCAGTTTCTATAAGCTGCATAAACAGCAGTGTGAAGTAGTTGGATGTACAAACAACAGCTTTTAATGTTACTGCCTAAGGGCACATTTAGTGTGTGCATCATTTCTATTTAAACATGGTGTATGGGAAGCACCCAGGCCTTCCACCAAATATATTCCACTTCAAATCCAAACCTTCTTCCAGAAAATTCTGACTATGCCCCTGGATATATCATATACAGAAAATCACAAAGACATGCAATTTAGATTTTCAGAATGCTGATGTCATAAAAAAACTACAGTACGTAAATGGTGTATTCACGAATTGTAACATTCCTTCATGACACTACGATGGTTTAAACAGGTCCAACACAACTTTTATTTTTCACATGTTTTGTTTTCTGTACTTTTTCTTATCACATCTGATAAATTGATCTAACTAATTTTACACACTCAGTATTGCATTTAACATAAATATAATGTGCAGACATGTAAGGAGTTTTGATGGTTAGCTATTAAAGTAGATCATTCATTCATTCTTGTGAGTAAAACAGGTGTCGTACCCTTTAATTAGCAAGTTTTTTTGATCACTTGAACTCTTGAAAGATGATGATGCGCTTGACGGTACCATACATAGGGCAATGTACAAAGGCTTTGCCAGCCTATAATGAACAGCTCTACTATAAGCTTTGTAAGTTGTCTGAGTAATATTGTTCTTGTCCCTATAGATGAATCAACCATACAATCTTCTGACTGGTGTAGGGCTAGATCAGGCTCACCATAATATCTCAAGTACAATTGTTACAATTTGTAAACACAAATTCATGCCATTCTCTATTTCAAACAATGTTCTTCCTGGTGGTTTATGAAGCCAACAATATCATTTGCTCTGATAAGGTATTAGCTAGCTAGCTCACTTTGTTAATAACGTCACTTAATTATACAGAATTTGGCCCTAAAAAGAACTATGCAGTGAACATCAAGTCAAGATCTCATTAATTGAGACCAAACCATAATATGTTTGTCTCATAGACATCTCAGATAACCAGAGGTGAGCACTAGTACCTTTTCTACAAGATTTACCCCATTTCAGCTTTTCAATTTCAGTTTTTCTTAATTTTCACTCTATCCAACTTGGGTGATAAGAACATAGTGTCCTCTGGTAATGTAGTGACAGTTAGCAATAAAATATGAAGTAGTGATCATGTGAGAAGTACATAATAATACTGGTGGTAACTGTACTACTTACATTATCAGTAGCTAATATGTTAGCTCCACTACTTAGTAGAGTGTTGACCACCTCCAGGCGACTACGAGCACTAGCACAATGTAGTGCAGTCCATCCAGCCTAGAAAAAATGATAACAATTACATAGTACAATCACAACATGTCATAACATACTCTATACTAGTGTAACATCACAGTAAGGTTGAAACAATCATTAAAATTCGATATTATAATACTCTATAATATTAACAGTTCAGAACTCACAAACTCTAGCTATAATTATTATTTTGCTATAACACTTTATACATAGTACTAAACATTGTACTAGCTGCATGTCTGACCCTAGAAAAACATTCATTTTGTTGAGAGTAACATTATTCCTAATACTGTAGCGCATTGTTACTACTCATCAGGAATCACTTCACTGTCCAAAACAGGTTAGCAGGAGTTATATACATAATGTCACAGAAACTACAGTACGTAAATGGTGTATTCATGAATTGTAATGTTCCTTCACGACACTACGATTGTTTAAACAGGTTCAATGCAACTTTTATTTTTCACATGTTTTGTTTTCTGTACTTTATCTTATCACATCTGATAAATTGATCTAACTATTTTTGCACACTCAGTATTGCATTTAACATAAATATTAGGTGCAGACATGCAAGGAGTTTTGATGGTTAGCTGTAAATCATTCATTCATTCTTGTGAGTAAAACAGGTGCTGTACCCTTTAATTAGCAAGTTTTTTTGATCACTTGAACTCTTGATGATGATGATGCGCTTGACAGTACCATACATAGGGCAATGTACAAAGGCTTTGCCAGCCTATAATGAACAGCTCTACTATAAGCTTTGTAAGTTGTCTGAGTAATATTGTTCTTGTCCCTATAGATGAATCAACCATACAATCTTCTGACTGGTGTAGGGCTAGCTCAGGCTCACCATAATATCTCAAGTACAATTGTTACAATTTGTAAACACAAATTCATGCCATTCTCTATTTCAAACAATGTTCTTCCTGGTGGTTTATGAAGCCAACAATATCATTTGCTCTGATAAGGTATTAGCTAGCTAGCTCACTTTGTTAATAACGTCACTTAATTATACAGAATTTGGCCCTAAAAAGAACTATACAGTGAACATCAAGTCAAGATCTCATTAATTGAGACCAAACCATAATATGTTTGTCTCATAGACATCTCAGATAACCAGAGGTGAGCACTAGTACCTTTTCTACAAGATTTACCCCATTTCAGCTTTTCAATTTCAGTTTTATTTAATTTTCACTCTATCCAACTTGGGTGATAAGAA
Source organism: Dysidea avara (assembly GCF_963678975.1). Lineage (NCBI taxonomy): Eukaryota > Metazoa > Porifera > Demospongiae > Dictyoceratida > Dysideidae > Dysidea > Dysidea avara. The sequence goes on from NC_089277.1 coordinate 32,715,247, forward strand.
CATAGTGTCCTCTGGTAATGTAGTGACAGTTAGCAACAAAATATGAAGTAGTGATCATGTGAGAAGTACATAATAATACTGGTGGTAACTGTACTACTTACATCATTAGTAGCTAATATGTTAGCTCCACTACTTAGTAGAGCGTTGACCACCTCCAGGTATCCATAAGCACTGGCATGATGTAGTGCAGTCCATCCAGTCTAGCAAAAATGATAACAATTACGTAGTACAATCACAACATGTCAAACATACTCTATACTAGTGTAACATCACAGTAAGGTTGAACAATCTTTAAAGTTTGATATTATAGTACTCTATAATAGGGCTGAGACGAAGCTTCGAATACTTCGTGGGTTCGAAGGTTAAGTAAACTTCGAATTATAAAAGTATCCTTCGAAGCTTTGTAATGCACTCATTGTCTACGAAAGAATTACAAATATACATCGTCTACTTTATTGCAGCTGCTTTATCCTCTTGCGTGATCAATGTTCGTCTCTTCGCGATCGATCTTCATGTGCCACGCCCACTTTAAAAACCATCGCAGTTCAGCTTGCTACCATATTTGCAGCCTTAAAACACCTTATAAAGTGATACATAATGCACGGAAAGCGTACTTTTAGCCATTACTTGGTGTTTACCTATGCACGATTGCAGTGTAGCGGACACGCCCATTTGCAATCGATCGATCGCGTCATTCAGTACTGCTGCTATGCACTTTCCAATGATTATGATTATGATAATTGGAAGGCAACAAAATGCTGATTACATCCAATAAAAGAAAAGAGATATAAAAATGGTTTGGGGATATTTACAGATAACTAGCTAGAGTGTGTCCATTTATTACAAAGTCTTTGTCATAGCATAAGGAGGGTAGATTGTTCCATTCTTTAATAGTTCTGTAAAAATAATTCATTTGGTATTTGTTGGTGTTGGCTGCTGGCAGTATGAGTCTGAGTGGGTGGTATTGTCTTGTGCTGGTGGATTGTGGCAGAAAGTAATTGGGTATTTGTAATGCTGGCTCCTGCTGGTGAGTAATTCTGTGAAATAAAGATAATCTAGATGCTTCACGTCTCTGTTCCAGTGTGGTCCAATTAAGATTATCTAACATTGTTGTTACACTACTCTTAAAACTGTAATCTGACTGCACCCACCTTGCTGCTCTCCCCTGAACCATTTCAAGTTTGTAAATTAAGTTCTGTTGATGTGGATCCCAGACTTGAGTGGCATATTCAAGAATTGGTCGCACAAGTGTTGTGTAAGCGTCTGATTTAACCTTACTGTTACATTTACTTAGATTTCTTTTTATAAAATTCAGCATCCTGGTGGCTTTGTTTGTAATGTTATTAATGTGAGGTGCCCATGAGAGTGAATTGTCTAGAAGTATCCCTAAATACTTATATGTGCTGCTGGATTTGATGGTCTGGTTGTTTAAAGTATAGTTATTTTATGAGAGGTAGATGACGTCTCATAAATCTCAGTAAGACACATTTGTTGATATTAAACTTCATCTGCCACCTCTGTGCCCATCTAGAAATTTCATCAATATCTTTCTGCAACAGAACCACGTCATCTTCATTACTAATTGTTCGGCAGACGACACAATCATCCGCAAAAAGTCGAATAGATGACAAAATGTTACTGTTAATATCGTTTATATATAGTAAGAACAAAAGAGGCCCTAATACACTACCTTGTGGGACACCAGAAATAACTGAAACAAAATCAGATTTGTTACCATTCACCAGTACTTTTTGTGTTTGTTTTGTCAGTTATTCAGAAATCCAGCAATGTATCCTGTCGTTAATTCCATAATATTGCAATTTCTTAAGCAGGCGTTGGTGGGGTACAGTGTCGAAAGTCTTAGCAAAATCTAAGAAAAGTACATCAACTTGTTCGTGGCTATCTATACTATTAGCTAATTCTTCAATAATGGTAAGCAGCTGGGTGGTGCATGAGTGTCCTGATCTGAATCCATGTTGGAAAGAGTTAAGTATGTTATTCTTCTCTAGGTGTGACATTATAGAATGGAAAATTATGTGTTCCATCACCTTACAGCATACAGATGTCAGTGAGATGGGTCTATAATTTACTGGCATGGATCAATCCCCTTTCTTATAAACAGGTACGATATTAGCTTGGAGCCAGTTACTAGGAAGGATCCCTTCGTTAAATGATTGGGTGATAGTATGTTAAGAGATCTGCACTTATTAGACTTTGTAATTTTAATGCATGAGTGGTTATGATCATTAGTGGAAATTACTTGGAGGCATAAATCAAGAATTTCTAAGTTATGATTAGCTATATTATTACTGTTGCTATCTAGTCAATTGGAAGACTGGGAAGCACCTTTCTTTGTTACTATTCTTCCCCTCTTGATTATTAGGTTCTTTTCGCCATTGTCCTTGCGTCGTTTTAGTTCTTCTCTAAGTGCTTTATTGGTTTCCCGCTCCTTAATTGTTAAATCTGGTGTTACATAGATGTTATTCCATCTTTCAGTTGCTCGGAGTTTAGAAGCCTGTTTCATAACTAAGCGCTTGTGGTGCTCATCACTTAGTGTTACTAAAAGTAATCTTGCTTTACTACCACCTGGCTTTCCAAGCCGCAGCACATTAGTTACACTTGACTTAGGTACATTGAATTCTGTTTCAAATAGCGAATAAACCTTTTCGTGATCCTTAGTGGAAGACTCTTCACCCATATTATGAACAATAACATTACATTTTCTATTTTCTCGATCTATATATTCATCAATGATTTGTGCAGGAGCGTCTTTCATTACTGAAGGTCTGGAATCACCAGACGTTGTATTCGTCTCCATTGGTGCGTCAGCTTGTGCAGGTTTTGAAGGCCCTCAATAATTGGCTTTACTAAGTTTTCCATCATGTTCTTAAGTGGTTCTGTTATTCCATTACTTATGGTATTAACAACCTCACATTCATTAGTAATACCTTGAGGGCCAGGTGATTTACTTTTGGAATTTGAGAGCTTAGTGAGCATTGTAGATTCACATACTGAACAAAACCAATGAAGAGATTACAAACTTATTAAATAGGTAAAACTTAAGAAGGATGTGCATAAATGCAAGAAAACCTGTAACTTGAAAGCCAGCACCGAAGCTTCGAATGTTCGAACATTTTATTAGCGACTATTCGAAGGTAAATTTCAATATTCGTCCCAGCCCTACTCTATCAAGACACACGATAGTGTGTCGTGCGGCCCAAGAAGCCGGCGCGCCACACCGTGAGTATATTAACAGGAAGAAAGAAAACGCAATTTTCACACCTATGTAGCTCTGTGATCCCTTATCCGATTGGAATGAAATTTGCTAGAGACGTGCCGCCCAGTTCGGGGAGTCTACATACCAAATTTGAAGAAAATCGGTCCAGCCATTTCCGAGATACGAGCGAACAAAATTTCGTTTTAATTTCTTCGTTTTTTTCTTCTTCATCTTCTTCATTTCGCACACTTCGCAAAATTCGCCATAAAACACGAATGCATGCTCGGATTGGGCTGAAATTTGGCACACTTAAAGGGCTCATTAAGGCGGATCTCCGTACCAACTTTGGTAGGAATCCGATGAACATTCACGGAGGTATTACCGATTATTTGCGTAAAATAAGGTCGTAGGTCTGTCACGCCTACAGGGTAAACCCCTTGGAGGAATCAGTTGAAAATTGATATGTAGATGGAGCAACCATCGTAGGAGTGCCTTTTTGTGGTTTGAAAGGAATCGGGATAAAGACCATGGAGATATGACACAAAACCCAACCTGTGTCAAAATTACGCGATCGATTTTTATGAATAAAAAAACTATTAGTTTTCGTGTCTACCGGGCAAACCACTTAGAGCAATGAACTGAAAATCAGTATGTAGCTGGAATAATCATCATAGAAAGTTCTTGCAGTAGTACAGAAGAATCGGATTACAAATCACTGAGTTATGATTCGAAAGGCAACTACGTGCAGCAAATGCGAGTTCGAGATACTCTAATAGAACAGTCACCCTAATAAAGCATTCAGCTGGATGTATAATTTACACAGTTATATTACATTGCAAGTTATTCTGTAGGGAATTCAGCTACAAACAAGTCACCCTGTAGTCAGATCAGCTAGAAGAAGATACCTAATACAGAGTTCAGCTACAAAGAAGCCATCATGTAGAGAGTTCAGCTCAAATAAATCACCCTGTAGAGAATTCAGCTACAAACAAATTGCCCTGTAGAGAGATCAGCTAGAATAAGTTACCTTGTAGAGAGTTCAGTTACAAAGAAACAATCATGCAAAGAGTTCAGCTACAAACAAATCACCCTGTAGAGGGTTCAACTACAAACAAGTCACCCTGTAGAGAGTTCAGCTAGAAGAAGATCAGCTAGAAGTTACCTTGTAGAGAGTCCAGCTACAAACAAATCACCCTGTAGAGAGTTCAGCTAGAAACAAGTTACCCTGTAGAGAGTTCAGCTAGAAGAATTTACATTGTAGAGAGTTCAGCTACAAAGAAACTGCCATGTAGAGAGTTCAGCTGCAAACAAATTGCCCTGTAGAGACAAACAAATCACCCTGTAGAGAGTTTAGCTAGAAACAAGTTACACTGTAGAGAGATCAGCTAGAAACAAGTCACCCTGTAGAGAGTTCAGCTAGAAGAAGTTACATTGTAGAGAGTTCAGCTACAAAGAAACTACCATGTAGAGAGTTCAGCTGCAAACAAATTGCCCTGTAGAGACAAACAAATTGCCCTGTAGAGACAAACAAATCACCCTGTAGAAAGATCAGCTAGAAGAAGTTACCTTGTAGAGAGTTCAGTTACAAAGAAACAATCATGCAAAGAGTTTAGCTGCAAACAAATCACCCAGTAGAAAGTTCCGCTATGAACAGATCACACTATAGAGAGTTCAGTTAGAAACAAGTCATCCTGTAGAGAGATCAGCTAGAAGAAGTCACATTGTAGAGAGTTCAGTTACAAAGAAACAATCATGCAAAGAGTTCAGCTACAAACAAATCACCCTGTAGAGGGTTCAACTACAAACAAGTCACCCTGTAGAGAGTTCAGCTAGAAGAAGATCAGCTAGAAGTTACCTTGTAGAGAGTCCAGCTACAAACAAATCACCCTGTAGAGAGTTCAGCTAGAAACAAGTTACCCTGTAGAGAGTTCAGCTAGAAGAATTTACATTGTAGAGAGTTCAGCTACAAAGAAACTGCCATGTAGAGAGTTCAGCTGCAAACAAATTGCCCTGTAGAGACAAACAAATCACCCTGTAGAGAGTTTAGCTAGAAACAAGTTACACTGTAGAGAGATCAGCTAGAAACAAGTCACCCTGTAGAGAGTTCAGCTAGAAGAAGTTACATTGTAGAGAGTTCAGCTGCAAACAAATTGCCCTGTAGAGACAAACAAATTGCCCTGTAGAGACAAACAAATCACCCTGTAGAAAGATCAGCTAGAAGAAGTTACCTTGTAGAGAGTTCAGCTACAAACAAATCACCCTGTAGAGGGTTCAACTACAAACAAGTCACCCTGTAGAGAGTTCAGCTAGAAGAAGGTACATTGTAGAGAGATCAGCTAGAAGAAGTTACATTGTAGAGAGTTCAGCTGCAAACAAATTGCCCTGTAGAGAATTCAGCTACAAACAAATCACCCTGTAGAAAGATCAGCTAGAAGAAGTTACCTTGTAGAGAATTCAGTTACAAACAAATCAACCTGTAGAGAGTTCAGCTAGAAACAAGTTACACTGTAGAGAGATCAGCTAGAAACAAGTCACCCTGTAGAGAGTTCAGCTAGAAGAAGTCACATTGTAGAGAGTTCAGCTACAAAGAAACTACCATGTAGAGAGTTCAGCTGCAAACAAATTGCCCTGTAGAGAATTCAGCTACAAACAAATTACCCTGTAGAAAGATCAGCTAGAAGAAGTTACATTATAGACAGTTCAGCTACAAAGAAACTACCATGTAGAGAATTCAGCTGCAAACAAATTGCCCTGTAGAGACAAACAAATCACCCTGTAGAAAGATCAGCTAGAAGAAGTTACCTTGTAGAGAGTTCAGCTACAAACAAATCACCCTGTAGAGAGTTCAGCTAGAAACAAGTTACCCTGTAGAGAGTTCAGCTAGAAGAAGTTACATTGTAGAGACTTCAGCTACAAAGAAACTACCATGTAGAGAGTTCGGCTGCAAACAAATTGCCCTGTAGAGACAAACAAAACACCCTGTAGAGAGTTTAGCTAGAAACAAGTTACACTGTAGAGAGATCAGCTAGAAACAAATCACTCTGTAGAGAGTTCAGCTACAAGCAAGTCATCCGGTAGAAAGATCAGCTAGAAGGATCACCTTGCAGAGAGGTCAGCTACAAAGAAATCATCCTGCTTCACCTTTTCTTCTTCCTGTAGTAAAGAAACAATGACAGGTTAAAAAGCCCTAAAGCAAGCCATAGGCCGGCTTTGGGGTATACAAATACAAAAAGAAGTGAAATCTAATCCAAAACAGCCAAGCTGTAAAAAAATAGTGCGGCCCTCAGAAAGGCTATGGTGAAAAAAGATGTGAAATCCAAGGTGGCGGCCAAGAAATGGCTGTGATGGTAGGTTAATGGTAAAAATTTTAATAACAACAATTCAGGTGAGTTTAGTGCCGCTTGGTCTTGGCACAAAATTCACCTGAATTGTCGTTATCAAAATTTTTACCATTAACCTACCATCACAGCCATTTCTTGGCCGCCACCTTGGATTTCACATCTTTTTTCACCATAGCCTTTCTCAGGGCCGCACTCTTTTTTTACAGCTTGGCTGTTTTGGATTAGATAATATTAACAGTTCAGAACTCAGAAACTCTAACTATAATTAGACTCTATTTAGGCTGTTTTGGATGGGTAATAAATCTCATATACTCCACCTTGTTTTCTAATATACTCCACGCCTTCAGGCACAATATAACATATGTTCAAAATCCGGTTTGTCCAATCGCTATGCGTTGTTGACGTGCGGTGATTTAACAAGCGCGATTATTTTGTCACGTGAGGACGTCTAGTTGCCATGGCGCTAGTATTATCGTAAGAAAACCAGCCGCTTTTGCAGAGCCTACAGCAGAAACAACCGTGGATGAGGTAAGTAATCTGAGTGTAATGTGAAATAGAGTCTAAAGCAGTTATATGGGCACAATGTGGAGTCTATGAAATTTATAAACCCTCAGGCCCTTAGTTTAGTAGCGCCCTCGCTTCGCTCGTGCGCTACAGCCCGGGCCTTTGGGTTTATAAATTTCATAGACTCCACATTGTGCCCGTATAACTATTATTTAAGTGTTACCTTAATTTACTTTTTTTCCATTGTAAAATAATTTTTGGATGAAAAATTTGTCTGAAAATCTCTTGCACCAAAATTTTTACACAAGATCAAACAACTCTAATAGAGCAGTTGTTCTTATACAAAAATATATACTTTTGCACAAAAATAAAGCAAATTGCAGTAGTTTATTTCACATGTTTAATAATGTACTGCAAATAAAATGTTTTATCTACAGTATTTTTGTGCTATCAGACACGTATACATGAATAGACAGGTACTTATCAATTGATGTATGTGTGGGACATTGAAAGGCCTATTGGAAGCACTAGAAATTGAAAAATGAAATTGTGGGGTCAAAGTATATAAATTACTAATAATGAGTACCTCTTTACAAGGACCACCTTTATATTAAGACCACTTCTAAGAATCATGACCACATATAAAACAGTCTCAATGATTAATCTGGATAGATAATTTAAAAAATTTTTCATGGGGCTGATGTTCCTTAATTTCATGAATTGATGTGTAATGCATACATTGCAGAAACACCAACGAAAACAGCACATGGTCACAATTTACAAGACCATGAAGTGTGTTTTGGGACCATCATACTGACTCATGAGGATATCTAGTTAATTACATTAATGCACATAGCCTCACATGTCTGTCATGTCGATTAAAGGATCTGGTGGATTAGCTTTGTGCTAGTCATTTCTTTGCTATGATAAGATAGCTAGCTAGCTATAGTACGTACGATTTGAGATGAATCCTGGGTTGTTGATTAAGAAGCCATACAAGATCAAAGGCTTTAAACATGATGTTCATGATGCATTTATTTGTAAGCTCATGCTACAGGTGCACACTTAATTGTTGAGAATATGTCATCCAGTGCAGCATCAGCGAGTGCGAAATTAAACTCCCTTGGAAAGAGGTTAAACAGCCAAACGAAGCATCTACTTATGAAACTATGGGAGTACCTTAAACAAGGAGCGAAGAAGTGTAACTTTTCTGCCAACATCAAGGAGAGAATCTCAGAGGTCACCAATAATACCTTCTTTGCTGGGTCTTGGCATACATTATGCCACACAAGGATTTCAAAGATATCCATTGTAAGGGTTAGAATGGAGTACCACAAGAAAGGAGGCTTATCTATGCCAAGTAAAGGTACAAAAAGCACTTTGCACAAGCCTGCTCAATGGAATCGCCAGGTACAAACGTTCACAAGTCTGTGTTGATGCAGACAGTTTCAACCGAGATGCCATCAGATGGAAGATCCATTCATTGTAGGAAGGAAGGCAAATCTATCACTCTAAAAGATTTCGGTAAGTTAAATTTTGAACCCTGGAACTTTGTCACATACTGTGTCTTAGGCCAAACTTAAGAATGATGGTGTTTCTCTGGGGGTAGAACATAGGTTGAGTGATATGGGATTTAAGTACAAGACGATTAATGACAAGAGGTTAGCATTGTAACAGTTTGTGCTTTATGTCACTACACATATACACAGGGTATACTATGAGCAGCCCTGCATAGTCCATCAACGTCATAAATATTTATCATGAATGAAGTGCAACAGAACTGAAGGAAGACCAGTTGTGTACTTGGATGAGATTTGGGTAACGAAGAACTTCTAGAGCAATTCCTCATCCAAATCAACAGTGATAGCGATGACTCTTCTACTAGCAGCAGCAGTGGGTCCAAGTCTTCTGACCTCACTTCATATGATGTAAGATTGTTTGATATTTGTAGCAATGGTGTTGCAACTTGATGATGCCTCAAGTAAACTCTGTGAAGTACTTGAAAATACAGATGAAGTGTAAGTGTGTGCACTTTAATAAAAAAATATTATTGCTTTATTATGCTAGCAGAAGTTGAACATACCATCCCTTGTATATTTGATCACTGCAGGAGTGTTTGGAAGTCACTATTGGTACTATCAGCCCAAATTCATACAAACAGTATTATTTCGTTTGTTGAAACTTTTAGAGTTTTGTGGGAATGTGACTTCAAAAACAAAATGCTGGCTGGAAAAGTTGTGTACATGTGTGACGAAGTAATGAGAAAAGGATTAAAATGACAAATTCACAATAAAAGATGATGGGCAGCTGTGTGATAAATGTGAAGTAAAATACATGTTGTGCAGCTCACTTGCAGGTACACCAATGCTGTATAACAGATTTTGGCTGAAGAAGTTCTTTTCCCTGAATGTAAGTAGGCCATTTATCTTCTGAATACAATGCAACAGTGGCCTCAGCTCTTCTACTCATGCAACTCTGTTTTACACACACAAAAACTGGTTTATTTTCTTGCAAAAGTGTATTACAGCCTCTTACATAACAGATAGTGAAATTATGTGTGTTGAGGGTGGGAGTGTGACATCTGAGTTCACCACAAACATGTGTCAACATGAACACCAAAGGGCTGCACTTTAGAGGCTTCCCCATCGAAGTGTATGGCAAAAGTTTACAGTGTCATAACTGGAGTCTCTTACATTCAAATGAAGCACCTTTAATACATTCTTAGCTGATTGAGAGGTGCTACTTATCGAGCAATACAGGAAACACATGCAATGTAACAATCGTGAGTTATTAATTGTTTTTGAGGATTCAGCTCAACACGTGCATATAATTTTGTTAATAACATCACTTCATTATACAGAATTTGGCCATAAAAAGATCTAAACGGTATACATCAAGTAAAGATCTCATTAACTGAGACCAAATCATAGTTATGTTAGTCTCATAGACATCTCAATTAACCAGAGGTGAGTACTAGTACCTGTTCTACAAGATTTACCCAATTTCAGCTTTTCAATTTTAGTTTTTCAACTTTCACTTTGGGTGATAAGAATGTAGTGTCTTGTGGTAATTAAGTGACAGTTGTTGACCAAACATCAAGCAGTGATTATAGTGGTTACTGTACTACCTACAGGAGTAGCAGCTGATAATGTGACTGGATCTGCAAGAATCCCATATGTTCGCACAAGTCTAATTTTATAGTAGAATGCAAAAAAAATGTGGAGTATTTATGAAATCATAATAATATTTCCGTAAATTTTAAGCACTTTTTCACACTGAAGGAAAGTGATAAATGCTTAAACTTTGATAGCATAAAGCAAGAGTAGTTCCAAAATCTTTGTTTTGTGTCAGTCTTCCTTGTATTGGATGAATGGTTCACAATCATTTCTTCTCACGTTTTTGCTTTGCCCTGGTCATAGGAAAGGCAGCAATGGATTCACCTGTTCATGGAGAACCCAATGATGAAAGTTGCATCTTGGTAGAGACTGTAATTGTAAGTTATAATTGTTTACTTAAGCACCTATAGTTTATTTTCCATATTGGCACTGTATGAATCAATTTCTGTTGTTGCCACTTTGTAGCACTGTAACTTTGAAGTTTCTTGCCTTCTAGAGCTGAAACTTTAGTTGACCATCCCTTTGGCTATCTAGATAAAGAAAATGTAATAAAATGGAATTCAAAAAATGCACTAACATGGGGTTTTTGCAGACCTGGTCACATATGTTAGCTCCACTACTTAGTATAGTGTTGACCACCTCCACCTGACTGCCTCACTGCATAACCACATTCACAAAACTACAGGCCATATGAAGCAACTCACACCCACCACCACTTTAAGTCACAACAAAAAACTCATGGGTAGGATGCACCTTTTGTACTGGTAACAGTGAATGTCTAACATCTGTGTACTTTGCTATTCTCAATTAAATTGTCATCTACTTCTTCATGCCAGGAAACCATACAAAGGCAGTAATTTCTGTATCAACACTTTACTTGAAGGAGTGTATATAGACACAAAGTACCATAGTAGCTGATATACTGTAATAATAGCATTAGACCATGCCCCCTGAAATGATCAGAAGACTTCATGACACCACTTGTTGAGGTTACGCCCCTAAATGATCCAGCTCCATAGAAAAGATACCACCAAACATAGTAAACAACTTCACACACCCTTTATTATCTGTGGTACCATGCCCCAAACTTAATCTACTGTGCAACTGAGTAATGACATCAAGATATTCTAGTATAGCAGTCATGGCAACAGTGTATTTTATAGCTATGCTCTAACAAAAAGGTCATAGGTGGTGGATCTGAGGGGGCCAAGGGGGCTTTGCCCCTCTGGTCCTTCTCTTTCCCTCCTTGGACTTACAAGACTATATTGGCACTAGAAACAGGAATCATCTATTCAAACCATATTCAGAAGTACAGAAAGCCAACAAGCAAATAGAAGAAAACAGTTATATAAAGCAACTTAATAGTTATAAACTATACACTGTGAATAAAATGAGATAAATAAATTCGATGTTTTTTGTGATAAAGATTGAGATACTCTAATAATAGAGCAGTCACCACTTTAAATAGAACAAACACGATTCTAATGCTATTAACTGACAATTTTTGTAACAGTAGCTACTACCTTATTTTGTTTAGTACACTCTACCATCAAACAGGTTGATATAATCAATTTTGTATGCCTTGTAAAACATGCATTATGTTAGCTAAATAGCTATCAAAAATGCTCCCGAATTCAAGCATAGGAGGGCTAATTTTAAATTTTTTCTCAGAAGATATCCAACTAGAGTCTTAGAAAGTGTATTCCTTTCATTCATCCAGCTAGTTATGCCAGACAAAGTTATGCAAATGAATATACCATAGAGTTGGAATGTTAAGCACATGTGTCTATTAAGTGCATATTATTTGTTAAGCTCATACATATTTCTTGTGAATAACAATGACTGATAAGCGCACATGGCCCAATGCAAGGCTTACATGTGACAAAGCTATGCACAGGAAGAATGCTGGAAAAGTAATCTCTCCTTGAGTGCTTATGTCTCTGGCTTTGTATACAGCAAATCAGTGTTCTGAATTGTGATAATTCTTGTCATCACCAAGGATTTCACCTAGAAATGGAGTCAAATATTCTTATACACTAGCACAGTTACCATGAACTACAGTGTACTCTATTACAACGTAGCGATTCAGTGTTAAAAACACCATAATTATTTATTAGGCGTACATGCCTTACAAGATAGTATTATTTTTATAAAAGTTTACTATGGAAATTATAAGTGCTTGAGCTTAACAACCCGACTCTAAGGTAACTTGTGCACTAGAGTTCCATTATTCTCATAATGGAATAAACACTATTCTATCTTTTGCCCCCCCTCATCCCTTGTAGCAGTATCTCCTAGATCCGTCTATGAAAAAAGTTTATAAACTAGTATAACAAAAAAATCTTAAATTAAAAATGAAGTAGGGTTTCAGTGATAAACAGTATTGAAACAAGAGATGTCGGTAGATATGAGTGAAAACCTCTACATGGTGTTGTAGCAATGTGGAACTACAATACCAAGTAGGGATTTTCCCTCATATCTATCATCATCTCTTGTTACACTACTACTTTAATCACTAGAACCCTACTTCATTATTAAATCAATAATTATTAAATTTTGTTGTACTAATTTGTTAACTCTTTTTGTTAGATCATAGCTATAAAATACACTGTTGTTGTGACTGCTGTATTAGATTATCTCAATCTCACTACTCAGTTATGCAGTGGATTAAGCTGGAGGAGTGGTACCAAAGATAATAGAGGGCTTGTAATGTTGTTTCTAGTTTCTGGTTTCATCTCTTTTGTATGTAGTCTACAATGTATCACACTGATAGTAATAGTACATACACACTGTACAGATATCATGTGATCTGTACTAACAGGTTTAATACCAAATAAAACTATCTCAACATAATGTGATACATACACTGGTAAAAGTATTAAATACATAATCATAAAGCCACACTTTTTGTAGATTTGTACATTGTAAGATCATACTCTAATAGAATAGTCATGAAGTTAGTTGTTGTAACTTTGAAGTACTCTAATAGAACAATCAAAACAATATGAAAATGAAACACCTTAATAGAACAATCTCTCATACTAGGCAATAGATACACTAACAGAGAAAATAAGTAAAGATAAAGTTGTTTTGTGAATATAATTGAAGAATCATAAAACATTAAAATATTTCTAAACAGCACATAATAGTGCCATACCTAATTAACCTTGACACATTTAACCTCTCAACTTATATAGTGTGACAAATCACATTTAATTGTGGGTTTGGGTTTACAATATTTGGTGCATACAAGTTGTATTCCTGTAAGTGGTACTGTTAACATACTGTACAATACAAAATTTTATTAAATTGTTAATGAGGTATTTACATACATAAAAAATACTTTTAAAATCTTACCTTATTAGTAAGACCACATTTGTGACTGGATTTTGGAAAAACAATCCAAATCGTATCTTAGAAGTTCAAGATAAATAATTTTAAAGAATTCAAGCATAACTTGCCAAGGATAGTAAGCACACATATGAAATTTTCAAAAAAGGTGCATCAATCTATTACCTTTCAGACCACTTCCAGTACTTGTAGCTGCTTGCACAGCTTCCTGCCAAATAAGATAGAAATCTGAGCAGTTGGACGATCGAAGTAGTATTACGAGTGCTCACAAAGGAGTGGAGGGAGGAGTTGGCAGGGAGGGAAAGTTCAAAATGGAGGAAGACCACGATTGGAGTCCAGACATGAGATTACAGGGCTGTGCTGTCTCCTTAGTGGCTGATATGCAGCAAAATCAACAGAAAAAATGTCTGGCCAACCACTGATTCTTGCTAAGCCAGACCCTTCACAAGGCCAGATACTGCCATTCGACATCTCTATACCACCCAGAAAAGACGTCTGTTAAAACCAGTCTCAAGTAGCTTGAGTAGTACTGAGGGTGAAAACTAGTACAATAGTGTGGCTATTTAATGGTGGTGTTACGTAGTTGGATTTTGCATGATGTGCAATTTGGATTGGTTTTGTAAAATCTGGTCACATTTTAATAGCATTGCAAACATGTGCTCAATAATTAGGTCTTCAACATAACTTGACTCATATTTGTAGCACTACCACCAATTAGCACCATTACAGCAATAAACTCATCAGAGGTGGAAGTGCCTTTTAACAAATATCTGCCTTCTGTGTTTTCCCATTCCTTTTATCTTCAATTAAATAGTCATCTCATCCTTCATGCCAGCTACAAAGGAATTATTTTTCCATATCAAAACTTTCCTTAAATGAGAGAGAGCATTTATTTAGATTATACAAAATTATATTTTAGGTACTTAATGGACTGTAGTATCCTTGTGATAGCATTGGGTAGCAATTACGCAGGGCTTGTAAAGTGATTGCACATTCAAGTCATCTGTTTAAAAATGTTTAGATGATGCTGCCTACCAAAGTATCATAGCCTCCAAGAAAAGATTTTGACTAGTTGTAAACCTCTATGTAATTGCCAACTTCACTTACTTTTACACCCTTACCATACCCATACCCTTACATAAGGACTGTACCCATTGCTACACGTGTCTGAGGTCTCACATGTGTTATTTAAGTTATACTGTATAACACTGTCATATTTAAGGATTAATGGCTTTCTCTCCTCACAACCACGTATGTATTTTATAGCTATACTCTAACAAAAGTTTATGAACTAAGTTAGGTTCCAACGATATAAAGTAGTGAAACAATATGTGATGGAAGTCATGAGGGAAAATCTCTACATTGTAGCAATGTGGGAAAATCTCTAGTTTGGCACTGAAAAGATAAACATGCTAACTTGGGCATTTTCCCACAATGTTACAATGCCAATTTGAGATTTTCTCTCATAGCTAATTATTTTTTATGCCATTAATTATAGATATAACTTAAGAAACATTTTTTTTGATGCTTCTGAATAATATTACAATGACATTATGGGTGTACAACTGAATCAAACAGTACAATGTAGTACCATTCAAGTAGTGATGCGCGATAAAATCGATTAATCGATTATATCGACATATTTTAAATATCGTGATGACAATTAACCAACAGCTTATATCGCGATATGGTACTGCATGCGCATGCGCCCTAATCACGTTTCATGAACAATGGAAAAATGACGTCTAACTTAATTCCGCTCCCCAGTGGCAAGAGCAAAGTGTGGTGCTATTTCGGATTTAGAACTGATGGAACTGGAACAATTTTGAACAGAAGAGAAGTGGTATGCAAGGTTTGCTTGCAGACTTTACCGTACTCGGGAAATACGACAAACTTAACTCACCACCTTAAGCATAGTCACGATGAAGAGTACTCGCTTCTTGCTAAGTCAACTCCGTCTCCATCAACGCCAAAGTCGAAGAAAAAAGAACAAACGATGGATTATTTTGTGAAAGGTCTTTACACTCGAGGAAGCCAGTGTTTTAAGCAATGTGAGGAGTCGGTGATGGAGTATGTGTGCAAAGACATGGAACCACTTACAACAGTTGACAGCGTTCCGTTTCTTCGACTACTACAGACACTGGATACAAGATACAAGCCTTCCTCTCGTGCCCATTTTACTCGAGTACTATTACCTGCCAAGTACGAAAGTGTTAAGGCCTCTGTGACAGATACAATAAGTAATGCTAGCTGCTGTTCACTGACTACAGATATGTGGACTGGGTGCCATAGCCGCTCCTACATGGCCGTGACTGCTCATATTGTCAGTGATGACTGGGAGATGAAGAGTTTTTGTCTTGCTATTCGTGAGGTTAACAGTGTTCACACTGCCGACAATATAGCTGCTGAGCTGTCGGCTGTTATAGCTGAATGGAGATTGGACACCAAAGTTATTGGAATCATCACTGATAATGCTAGAAATGTTAAGAATGATGTGGATAGTTTGGAGTTCACTCACTTTGGATGCATTGGCATACCCTCCAGCTGAGAATTAATAGAGGACTACAGCTTGGGTTTGTCTCACGTGTTTTGGGGCGTGTTTGCAAACTTGTGGAACATTTCCACAAGTCAACTAAGGCCACATATGCTTTGCGACAGAAACAGAAGTTGTTAGGAGTAGCTGAGCACACTCTTGTACAGCAATGTGAAACAAGATTGAGTTCAACATTTGCTATGCTGGAAAGGGTAGTAGAGCAGCAACAAGCACTTTGTGCTGTATTGCTGGATAGTCAAGACAGGATTGTACGTAGTTTACTTCCTGATGGAGCAGAATGGAGTGTGATTGAAGAGTTGATGGTCATATTGAAGCCTTTTGCTCTTGCTACTACGTTGCTAAGTGGGCCATCCTATGGCACTATAAGCATTGTCTCTCCTCTTATTCACAAGCTTTGCTCAAACCTTGATAGGAAAGAAGGTGACAGCGAGAATTTAAAGCAGATTACGGTGGCGATTCAGTCAGACCTAAAGGAGCGTTATGTAGGAGACACTGCTAAACTGTTGCAAGAAACGGCATTTCTTGACCCTAGATTTAAGCAACTTAATTTTCTGTCTGATGATGAAAGAAGAGATACAATTGAAAGAATGAAAGTGAAGATGTTACTTGCAGCATCAGACGAGTCTTTGTCATGTGAGTTCAGTGAAGCGGAGCCTCATCAGTCCTGCAGTGAAGTGGAGCAACATCAGTTCTGCGAATCCACTGGTGCTCAGCCACCTAAGAAGAAGAAAACTGCACTCAACATACTGTTTAACGATGATGACAATGACATACCAACAGGACAATCACTTACTAACAGAGAAAAGGTTGAGACCAAGTTATTGTGGTATAGTCACGAGGAAATCCTAGACCTTGAGTGTGACCCTCTAGAGTGGTGGAAGGTAAAGAGTGAAACTTACCCTAATCTGTCAGCACAAGTCCAAAGAATGTGATCCCTACCTGCATCCAGCGTGAGATCAGAGGAGATATTTTCAACAGCTGGCAACATCCTTACTCTCAAAAGGAATCGACTCTTACCTGAACATGTAAACATGTTGGTGTTTTTACATGCTAACGAGTGGCCATGACTGTATCAGACTACACTCTCGGTACAGGTATGTTGTTTAACTTACAGAAACAGTTATTTGATTAGTATTTTTTATGATTTAGTGAATACTTTTTCTGTATTGTTCTTACACACAGTTTCTATGCTTTGTAACAGTGTCTGCTGTACAACCATTGGTACAATTGTCGTGATTAATACTTTGTAGCAGCAATGTGGTTTGTTTTTTTCCAAGTTTACAGTTTTGTACTATGTAATTCAAACTTGTGTGTTCAGTATTAATCAATAGACTTACATGAATGCAACAATGTTAATTATCGTGATAATTATCGTAATCGCGATAATTTTGCATGCAATAATCGCAATATGCAATATACATAAAAAGCCATATCGCACATCACTACATTCAAGTAGGGATTGCAGTGAAACTTTTGTGTGCTGCCCAAAATCCTGCCTTTAAAAATCACCCTAGAGATATTTTACGAAATCAAAATCACCTTTATGGAATAGTACTAGTCCATATAATAAATAAAACAGCATCAAATACAAGAAACACTTACAGGTGACCGGATATAAAATTTTTTAGCAATCGCCAAACTCGAATTTTAGCCTCACTCTCTCACTGACTACAATCACAAGACTAGAGGCCAAACAAAGCAGCGCATGGTCTCCATTTTATGACACAATAACAAACTCACCAATGAGATGTGCCCGTTGAGGTTCTGACGAGTATAGGTCCTCTGCACCTTTTATCTTCAATCAGGCTGCTTGTCGTCTTCTTCATACAACGAAATCATATCGAGGCATTAATTTCTGTATCAACACTTTCTTTAAGCAGCATAATAGACACCTCAAGATTATTTATGGCGCTTAGACTGTGCCACTGTATGGAGGTACTGGTACTAGATAGCTACCTGTATAACATGATAGGTCACAAGATCAAATCAAGACACACGATAGTGTGTCGTGCAGCCCAAGAAGCTGACGTGCCACAAAGTAGTACCACGAGTACTCACAAAGGAGTGGAGGGTGGGGAGTGGCAGGGTGGGCAAGGGATAGACTTCAAAATGGAGGAAGACCTTGATTGGAGTCCAGACTCCACACATGAGAATACAGGGCTGTACTGGCTCCTTTGTAGATGATATGTAGCAAAATCAACAGAAAAAATGTCTGGCCAACATTTTTAGTCCATCCACCAGCTAACCACTGATTCTTGTCAAGCTAGACCCTTAACAAGACCAGACACCACCATTCAAAATCTCTACACCACCCAGAAAACACATCTTTTAAAACCAGCCTCGAGTCGTTTGAGTACTACTGAGTATCAAAGCTAGCAGTATGATAGTGTGGCTATCCACTGGTGGTGTTAGTTTGATTTTGCCTGATGTGGAATTTGGATCAGTTCTGTAAAATCTGGTCACATAATAGACTTTGTACAAATTCATATAACTTTAATATGGTCATTTTCATTACACAAACAAGACAAGTGTTAACAAGCTTGACAGCTGACAATGTTACATTCGACTTATTGCAAACACACAGACAGTCACTCTGTATGGCATCTAATACTTGTTTGGTTGAGGGTGAGCACTAGTTGTATAGGGAAATGTACAAAGAGTTTTCCAGCCTACAATGAACTGTATTATAAGCTTCATAAGTTGTCTGTGTAATATTGTTATTGTACGTGAATGGATTGACGTTACCATCTTTTGACTAGTGTGGGGCTCTCTCAGCCTCACCTCAATAAACATCTCAAGGATATTGCTAAGTCGTAAACACACATTCATGACATTCCCTATTTCAACCAATGTTCTTTCTGATGGTTTATGAAGCTAACAATGTCATTTGCAGTGAATGCTGTTATACTTTCAGTACAACACCATTATAGAGAGTTATAGAAATGTTACAGAGTCTTTTCAGTGCTAATGCAGCCAACATTTTTCACATGTTCACTGTAGCATACATAAAATGTTTTATCCATGTTGGTACTAACAGTCAAGTACATTAATAGTATTATAAGTATGTACGTGTTGAGCTGAGTCCCCAAAAACATTTAGTAACTCATGGATGCAATTACACATGATCTTGAAATTAGGCTCATTTGTAGTGCTTCTTGACCCGCTAAAAAATATTTCAATATCTTTTGTTCAAATGTCTGACATAATATTTACAGCCAATCAAAATTTTCTCCATGCATACATTTCCTATTGGGAAGCCATAAAATGCTTACGGCCCTTTTCGAACTTGTAATGGAGCCAAACGGCATGTGTCTGTTATTGACACCTTGGCTGTCACTATTAATTATCTAGTTGACTGAAATGTTTACTCTCTTGAGAAAAAAAATACACCTTTAATTTTTAGTTATTTTTTAGGATCCAGCTTACCTTGTACATACTATAGGTACTCATCAATGTGATGTTATGTGTACACAATTGTATTACCAACAACCAGCCTGTGGTCACTAACAAGTGTGTACACCTGGTTTAAATAGTACATGTAAATAGTAACATTGTACTTGGGAAATTTGGAAAAAGTTATGTAAGTTGTGATAATTATAGCTAATTCCTTCTTCAAAATTCCAAAGTTTAATTGAGAAATCATTATTTCAAATACACACAACACCAGTATACAGTGACAAATTGTCAACAATGTCACTGTTGTTACTGTATTACACTATTGGTACAACATTACTTGTACAATATCAACTCATCAACACACTACCTGGATCTCATGTTGAATGGTACATTATAGTTAATTTGTGAATACTACACTAAATATATAATACTAGCCATTTAAATGATAGCCAATTAATATGTACTAAACATGACCATATATGGTAATGCTTATGGGAACACTTTGTATACAAGCCAACACACTACACATTGTATCAACTCACATATTTCCCATTTACATCCACACCATTCTGTAGGTGTTGTTGTACATCACTGAGTCTGCCATTATTAGCAGCAACACATAATCCCACAATGGTATACTATAGTGTACATATAATGTAACAAATAACATGTCATGTACTATACAGCTACACTACTGGACACAATACACAACATGGTGGGGTGAGTTAGAGGTGTAATTTTTATCCCTATAACAAGTGGATGACTACCCCACACATAATGGGAGATGATAAAATAACATAACATATTGAATACACATGACTAAGGTATCCAAATAGAAAAGTATTAACACACAACACATCCAGACTGTGGGGGAAACTTTTGTGTATTTTGTGGTTTTACTTACAACCATGAATGTTTTTACTGTGAACCTTCATAACATGTATCAACCACAAACGTTTTCCACCTCAAATGATTACATTGTATGGTATCAATTGTAGTATGAGTGACATTTCCAGAGGTCACTATTTGACCTCTGTCCTTACTTGAAAACATTATCTTATATTTAAAGCACCACTGTATGTGTACAGAGAATACAACAGGAAGGAGTATATCAAGAGACTAATACAGTATGTAGAGGCTGAGGAAGGTAGAAAATAGAAAATTTGGGGGGCTCAAAAAATTTTTGAACTGACACTTGTATGATAGCTGGAGGCTTTTTCATGGTTGCAGGGATTACAACATTGTGCAAAACACACTCAACATGCAAAACACACTCCAGGATCTGGGGACATGCTCCCCAGAACATTTTTTGAAAAATAGGTACTACGAGATTGAATCTGGTGGCAATTTTTACAAAGTATTGTCAATTAAAATCTTTCAGGTACAACATAATTATGTACAATGAATCCTTCTACAATAGAGGTTTTGAAACCACGCCGATATTTCATCACATGATACACTCATAATGTTACACAAGGTAATTATTAGAGGAGCTCTCCTGCCTCTCTCATCTGAAAGTTGTGGAGGGTTCCAGCCTCTCTAGCACCCACCTTCCACTGCCACTGGTATATATGAGGTGAATCCAAGTGCTGTGTTTGCCTCAAGACACTCACTTTTCCTATACACAAGCCTTAATGTGTTGTATAACACTTTCATGGGCAAATATTTAATGGATACAAAATGAACACTCCAAATTAAGATGACCAGAAAGCACTTTAAAGCACTGCCACACTTGTGTTATGTATCAGTGTGGGATCAGAGTGAAGTAGCCTAGAAGTATTAGACACATGTGTACCAGTCTAGTAGTGTGGATATTACTTAGTGACAGTTCAAATGATATGAAGTAGGTATACTGGTTGTTCAGTTAGCAATTATTTTCTTTCTTGTTTGTTTGTAGGCTAAAAGCTTTAGTGGTCAGTGCAGTCACCACACTATAGTTAAGTGCCTTGTGCTTTAATTCAAGATTCTTCCTTGTTGGACATTAAGACACATGCAGCATTCAGTTATATTAGTCAGCAGCGTAGGCAAAGTACGTAGTGATGTAAAAATGTCCATACATGTGTGTGTGTGTGTGTTGCATGACTGTCCACTCTGGCATATGGCAAAAGTCTAGCTACGTCACTAGGTAGTGAGTATGTATAGAGAAGGTAAAATTAGTCCAAAATTCGCTGTCCTGTGTTTTTTTGGTTGAGCCAGAAACTCCACCATTCCATAGGAATAATGCAATTTAATTATTTTAGTTCAGATTCTTATCAGATTCATGGTGCTGGTCATCTTGAATATTTAACTTTATTATTAACCTGAGATGGATCGCATGCTCTCCTTGAAGTTAATAGACATTTAATTTAACTTCACATAGCCAATAGCAACACATGTGACATACGCAAGTTGATCTGCAACTACAGTCAAGGTCTTGACTGGGCAAAAATTCACCTTGACTTCGTGTGTCTTAAAATGTTTCGGTGTTTGACTTAAATTCTTTACTGATTTCTTATTTCCCAATGTGTATTGGCACTTGTACCATAACAAGTGTGGGCTTGCAAAAATAAGACATAAAATTTGCCTACATTTCAAACTTCCATTACTCAAAACTTTTTTTATTATATCATGCTATGGTCATGCACTCTTCTGCCGGCCCTTATTAAATGTTTAAATGGCTATTTGATACAAGTTACAGAATGCAAATATTCTATATACTAAGATATGACTGATTGTGTGGCAGGATGTAGTTTGTGCCCACCCTATAGTATTTTCACAGGTCTGGTCACATACCAACTACTTTCTTGGTATGTGTTCCCAACAGCTATGAAGAAACATAATTACAATCATAGCAACTTGTTATCTGCTGGAACTTTGAAAGATCTTGTTGGAGATCCTTACTTCTTGTGAGTTGCATTATAATTCCTGTAAACTCACACTGACATAGTTTCTGATTGTGGGGTTTGGATACATCCGGCCCACAAGTAATGCATGTAGAATGATTTTGTTGCCTTGCATGACCATTGACCTAGCTAGTGACAACTCCTTACATTTGACATATGTGGAAACGTATGATCAATAGAATGATTCTGGAGTGAATTAATATACTGTACTTGTTGAGCTACACATATTTTTGCACGCATGCAGGCTACCCTTTGTACAAATACTATTAGAGTTACGTAAAAGTCTAACCTCTCTTTTCGCCATGTTGTATGAAGCATAAGCAGCGGAAGGAGAGTTGCTTTTATATACGTGCCACGCCCAGCGATGAATTTCACATTTTCACGTGATTTACTGAAAAGGATGTCAGTCGAAACGCAAGTGCCTTAAAACTTCGCGAAGGTTACAATTAAAATGGCGTAACATGGACTCAGTGTAATGTATCTCGTAGTGTGAACATTTCTTACTATTTTTTGAAGTCTAAGCCGGAAAATGCAAGAAAAGAAGTTTGTTTTCTAACCTGATTCGTTTTCTACTGAGCCGGAAGAGATTGTCTCGTACTAGAGTAGAAAGTTGAATTGCGTAATGCCGTTGTCATGCTGAAAATCCAGCGAATAAAGAAGACGGACTTCGCAGAAACGTTGTGCTGGGTATCAGTAATACATGTAAGTAAAATTAGCCAATCACACACTGCAAAACAAATTTTTTCTATTGTTTACAAGTTATGTGAAAATGTAGTGTACCTATATTATGTCATAACATGCATCTAGAAAGTCCTCAGTTATAATCTCTTCTTCTACATTGTACTCTTCTACATCTAAATCACTGTTTTCAGTTTCATGTTCTTCACTGTCACTGTTTGTGTCTTCATCATCTATGTTGGTAATAGGAGTCTCAGTTTGTAGGTTAGAAAATTCTTGACACAAACAAGCTGGTCCGCAATGCCTCGCTTTCTTCCTGCAACCACAATTAGCTGTTCTACACCCCTTTTTTGCAGCTACACCCCTTTTTTGCCCCTATACCCCTTCATCAAACGGTCTATTGACTCTTGAACTCTACTCTATATTTCAGGAGCTTCCCAGTCAAATGTGTACCCATCATGTGATTCATTCCAGCCACTTTCTTCAGGTATTGGCAATGATGTGTACACATCTACTGATGAATTATGCCACAACTGACTAGTCCAGCATGAACGGAGCCAATGTCTCCACAGCGCCGTGATAGATGGAACTCTGTCTTCTTCATTCAGTATTCTTCCACCTACCACTTTATGGATTTCTGTTAGCCAAAGTTCGTGTTTATTTCTACTAGGTAAGGTGGAGTCTATGGAATTGTAAAGGTGAAATGGAACCTGGTGGCTGTCACTATTAACTTTAAATGCAGATAGATTTTTTTGAAGTAGCATGTGCCCACAAGTCGTACATGTGGCATAATGCACACACTGATTACATAGAAACCTGCAACACACACTGTTTACTGTGTATGCATAATTGGGTTGTAATTTACACATGTATTAACACACTATTTTATGGTTATCTTGTAATAGGTAAACACAGTTGTTTTTGTAATATACCCACTAGCACTTTTGTAAACATGTATACTCGTATGTATTCTTGT
This sequence comes from Dysidea avara, assembly GCF_963678975.1. Classification (NCBI taxonomy): domain Eukaryota; kingdom Metazoa; phylum Porifera; class Demospongiae; order Dictyoceratida; family Dysideidae; genus Dysidea; species Dysidea avara. The sequence continues at coordinate 32,739,262 of NC_089277.1, forward strand.
TGTAGTATAAATAGAGTTGCGTTGTACCCTGCATTCATTGCCGTTGTTATATTGCTATAAAGACTTTTAACTATAATATATTCCGTGACACTACATGGTGTCAGAAGCTGAGAGACGTGGTCAAATGGCATACCCAGCAGCTATTCTGCAGACTCCTGCCTCATTCACGTTTAACTCACTTGATGAGTGGCCGAAGTGGAAGAGACGCTTCGAACAGTACCGAGTAGCTTCAGGTCTCGACAAAGAGAAGGACGAACGCCAAGTGAGCACTCTGCTTTACTGTCTTGGGGAAGAAGCCGATGATGTGCTGACCTCAACGAACATTACCCAAGAAAGTCGGAAGAAATATGCAGACGTCATACAGAAATTTGACGAATTCTTTAAAGTCCGGAAGAATGTGATCTTCGAAAGGGCCCGGTTCAACCAACGCTCTCAAGGAGAATCAGAAACTGCAGAACAGTTCATTACTTCCTTGTACAGCCTAGCAGCAGACTGTGAATTTGGCGTGCTCAAAGAACAGCTGATCCGTGACCGAATTGTCGTGGGCATCCGAGATTCCTCACTCTCAGCAAAGCTGCAGATGGACTCAGAGCTTACCCTTGAAAAGGCAAAACGATTGGTTCGGCAACAAGAAGCTGTGAGAGGACAACAGGCGATCCTGAGCAAACCAGATGGGGAAACTTCCGTCCAAGCTTTCACGTCACGGAAGCCACTCAAGCGACCCGCAAATAGCCGAAGCCTTCACCACTAAACACCCAGGCCGCAGCCAGTCAACCGTGGTCAAAAGTGCTCCTACTGTGGAAAAGGGCCTCACCCTAAGCAGTCCTGCCCAGCCAGGGACGTGATCTGTCACAAATGCAAGAAGAAGGGTCACTACAGCTCAGTTTGTCGCAGCAAAGCAGTTGCTACACTTTCCGAAGAATCACCAGTGGACAATGGTTTTCTAGACACTATCCATGAAACAAAGGGGACTTCATGGACTGCTCCTATCAAAATAAATGGCCAGGAGATAGTGTTTAAGCTTGATACTGGAGCCGAGGCTACTGCAGTGTCGATGAAGACATTCAAAACCCTCAAAAGCATTCAGCTACAGCAGTCAGCTAAAGTTTTGTGTGGACCAAACAACCAACCACTGAAAGTATTGGGCCAAACATCTGTCCAACTCACCTACAATGGGAGATCCTGCAACCAGTCTATCTATGTGATAAAGGACTTGAAAAACAATTTACTTGGACTACCAGCAATCACAGCCTTACAACTCCTCATTAAGGTTGATAGCATACAGCCCGGGAATGTTCAGCAGAGCTTTCCTAAACTATTTCAAGGTCTGGGTACCCTCAAAGGAGACTACCAGATCCAATTGAAGCCAGATGCTAAGCCTTATGCTCTCTACACTGCACGAAATGTTCCAATACCACTCCGTGGGAAAGTCAAACAGGAGTTGGAACGCATGGAGAAGTTAGGGGTTATATCCAAAATGGACAAACCAACCCTTTGGTGTGCTGGAATGGTGGTGGTTCCCAAGAAATCTGGTGATGTCAGAATTTGTGTTGACTTGAAACCACTCAATGAAAGTGTGCTCAGAGAAACACATCCACTACCTGGAGTAGATGAGACACTGGCACAGCTAACAGGAGCTACTGTGATGAGCAAACTAGATGCCAACAGTGGATTCTGGCAGATACCACTGGCTAAGGAGTCCCGTGAGTTGACCACATTTATTACGCCATTCAGGCGATACTGTTTTAATAAATTACCATTTGGTATTTCAAGTGCTCCAGAACATTTTCAGAAAAGAATGAGCACCATTCTTGATGGTCTAGTAGGTGTCCTGTGCTTGATGGACGACATTCTCATCTTTGGGAAAGACCAGAAGGAACATGATGTTAGACTGACAACAGCCTTGGAAAGAATCCAAGCAGCTGGTGTGACACTCAACAAGGACAAGTGTGAGTTCAATAAAACCTCATTAACTTTCCTAGGTCACACTATTGATGGAAAAGGAATCTCTCCTGATCCTCAGAAAACAGCAGCAATCAACAAGATGGCTTCACCCAAGTCTACCTCTGAGCTAAGACGTTTCATGGGGATGGTCAATCAACTGGGAAAATTTTCTCCCCGAATTGCTGAGCTTTCAAAGCCAATGAGAGAACTACTCAGCAGCAAACGAGCCTGGAACTGGGGGCCAGCTCAAGAAGAATCATTTGTCAAGGTGAAAGCTGAACTAACAGCACACACAGTTTTGGCGTTGTATGACCCACAGGCAGATACAAAAATTTCTGCTGATGCCTCTTCTCATGGACTTGGTGCTGTACTGCTACAAAATCAAAAGAAAGAATGGCAACCAGTTGCCTATGCTTCTAGATCTATGTCAGAGACAGAAACTAGATATGCTCAGATTGAGAAAGAAGCTCTTGCTATCACATGGGCATGTGAGAAATTCTCTACCTACATCCTTGGAAAACATATCAGTATCAAGACTGATCACAAACCTCTAGTTCCACTATTGGGAAACAAGCATCTTGACAACCTCCCACCAAGAGTGTTGAGATTCCGTTTGAGACTGATGCGATTCAGCTACTCAATTCAACATGTTCCAGGGAAACTTCTGTATACTGCTGACACACTCTCCAGAGCTCCACTGAGAGAAGAGTATGATACTCAAACCTTACAGAGACAATCTGAGGTAGAGTCATTCATTAACACCATTACTTCCCAATTGCCAGCTAGCCAACAGCGACTTCAAGTGTACCAGAAGGCTCAAGCAGCAGATCCAGTTTGCTCCAGAGTTATCACTTACTGCAAGTCAGGATGGCCGAAAAGCTGCAATGATCCTGAAGTAAAGCCCTACTGGACTGTCAAAGGTAACCTTACCCTTCATGATGAGCTATTACTATATGGAGGAAGAATAGTGGTTCCAAAGCAGTTACAAAAAGAAACCGTTCAGAAGATACACACTGGTCATCAAGGAATTGTGCGATGTCGCCTTAGAGCAGTTTCTTCAGTTTGGTGGCCAGGTATTTCAAAATAACTAGAACACTTTGTACAACAATGTCCTGAATGTGTTAAGTTGACTCCCAACCCCAGGGAACCGCTGATGCCTACTCCTTTACCAAAACATCTTTGGGAAAAAGTAGCAACCGATTTGTTTCAGCTGAATAACTCAACCTACCTTTTAGTTGTGGACTACTTCTCAAGGTACCCTGAAGTGATAAAGCTCAATTCTACCACATCTAAAGCTGTGATCTCTAGTCTGAAAGCAATCTTTTCTCGCCATGGTGTTCCCTCAGTGCTAATAAGTGATAATGGGCCACAATTTGATTCCAGTGATATGAAAGAGTTTGCCAACACTTATGCTTTCCGACATATCACAAGCAGCCCTCGCTATCCACAGAGCAATGGTCTGGCAGAAAGAACAGTGAAGACAATGAAAGGTTTGCTAAAACATACTGCTGATCCATATATGGCATTGCTTAGCTACCGATCTACACCACTGCCATGGTGCAATTACAGTCCTGCAGAGCTGTTGATGGGAAGAAAAGTCAAGACTGACATACCCCGGACAGCCAGCCAATTAACTCCACAATGGCACTTCATACCTGACTTTCAACAAAAAGACAGGGACTTTAAAGACAAACAGAAAAGGAACTATGACCGCCAACATCGTGTGAGACCAGCTGACACATTACCTGACAATTCATCAGTGTGGGTGAGAACTGGTAACAATCAAACATCAGGAAGAGTTGTGTCCAATGCTGGCACTCCAAGATCTTATGTTGTATCTACCCCTTCTGGACAAGTGCGTAGAAACAGACAGCACCTTAACCGTAGACTGAACACAGCAAATGACAATGCCCAAGACATTCCTGATGATTCCATTACATCAACATCGCCTCATACTACAGAGCCTCCAAGAAACAGAATCATGACTAGAACTCAAACAGGTACTGACATTAGACCTCCTAACAGATTGACGTATGACTAAGCTCAGGAGGGAGATGTGGCATAATGCACACACTGATTACATAGAAACCTGCAACACACACTGTTTACTGTGTATGCATAATTGGGTTGTAATTTACACATGTATTAACACACTATTTTATGGTTATCTTGTAATAGGTAAACACAGTTGTTTTTGTAATATACCCACTAGCACTTTTGTAAACATGTATACTCGTATGTATTCTTGTTGTAGTATAAATAGAGTTGCGTTGTACCCTGCATTCATTGCCGTTGTTATATTGCTATAAAGACTTTTAACTATAATATATTCCGTGACACTACAGTACAAAGGGTAAATATCCACTGTACTTCGTAGTCCTACTGGTGTCAAATAACTTACCTGGCATGTCTCTTCCACTTATAAACTTTGCGTGTTAAAAAAATGTGTTAAGGATAGTAGCTTTACCTAATGTCTTAAACTATGATATAATCACATCCTGTACTAATAAAAAGTGTTTGCATAATGGCTCCAAGATTTTCTTTGGGCACAATACTTAGATCAGGGTCATGCATAAATGCAGTTTTCAGGTTACTCATAGAAAGATACTTCGTGTCTGATGAGTGTGGTACATTTAGTTGAATGATATAGTTCTTTGATGGTTGACTTACAAGGTGTAGACCAATGTTATAAACATCTGTGTCTGGTGAGTATATTAAAATATTTGTTGGCACTAGACTGTGTGGCGTGCCTCCAGATCCTGTGGTCTGCTTCTTCTACATTTGAGTAATACTGTGATAGGCTATCTGCTATAATTTCATCTGCACATATGATCCAAGCTAAATCTTCATTATTTCCTGTTCAGCCAGCAACCACTAAACGTTGGTGGTTCTTTAACAAGAATCTGCCTTGTTGCATTATTGACAGACCAATTGCCTCAACAATTGATCGTTTGCACTGTCTGCATTCCAAAAAGTTTTGCCACCCACTAGGTATAGTTGATTGGGGCATCAATGAGATGTGTTGATACTCGCTGATTGTTTTATGCTGTAAGGACCTCTTGTGTTGCTCAAACTGTTTAGGATTAAATTTTTGTCGTCCAGGCTTATCAAATATCAAGTGCACTTCGTCAACATAAGCCTTATAGTGGGACAAAACAGATTGATTACAAAGTAGTTTGGTATAATGTAAAATAGTCTTTGTTTGACGTAGTGGCCGGGTGTTAATTATAAACATGGCATCAATTATAACAACCTGTGGGGATAAGGGTAGGTAAGATGTAAAAACTGGAGGATCAGCTGATATATACCTACTAGTTAATTTACCAGTCCATTTACTCTTACTGGCCTTATGAGGGTATCCATCTTCATTTGCAATAGCCCGAGGTAACACTGAAAACTGACCATTCAATGTATCATATTGTAAATTTGAGTGTTTACACCATGTTAACTGACAATGCAGGCACTTTATTAAATGTTTCTGTTCTTGCTCTTTTGGATTTCTTCTCTTAGCTTTACATTTTGCAGGTTTCATCGTCAACAGTCTGTGTCGTCTCAGTGGTGCTTTTACTGAACTTGGTTGGTGTAATGTGATGTTCTATATGGTCAAGATAAGCTTGTGTGCCAATTTGATGAAAGTTCAGCATGTCCGTTTCTTGTTCAAGGGTAGCCTTTTCTCCACTAAAAACATTTAAAATTCCTCTATTGTGTGATGTGTTATAGTCAATAAATTATTAGTTCTAATAAGGGAACACATTTGCTTGATATTTTCCTCACTTTGGTAGATTTGTGGGGTACTGTCTAAGATGGCATTTGAAGGTGGTTGATTACTCTTTCTTTCTGGAAATGACTCATGGATGATATTCTTATAAGCCTTAATTATGGTCGTTAAAAAATAATGTTTTCTGAAGTTCTGACTTTGTGGGATGTGTAACAGCAGCTTTCAGGTCCTTGTTTATATACATTTCATGTGCTTCGCCTAATGCAATAGCACACCACCTGCATCCAGACATACTGACAGTAAAACCATCATTTATAAGGCATTGCAAAACTTCTGATGGAAAGCTCTCAATGTCAGCTATATGGTAAGGTATAATTCTTTCATAAAAGTCCCTGTTAAATGCTGAAAATAATGGACTCATCATTTTAAGGCTTGATAAATGTAAATTCCAATTGCTGCTTCTGATTGCCAGGTATAAGCACAAGTAGCTAAAACAATCTATGAATACAAACTGGTACCAAAATTTTATTGTTTTGTCATTGAGGGCCAATTGTTCAATGTATGATTTAAACTTATTGTGAGTGTGGTCATCTTCTAGCAGTTGTGTTATTCTGCCCATTAGGTGGCATGGGGAATGTTGTTCAGTGATGCTATTAGACAGAATACATTTGCCATTCACAAGTACATCTTTGCTGTTGTTAAGAAAGTAGGTATTAAAAAGTTCTCTGTACATGGCTTCCCATACCTGAAGTAGAAAATGGTGAGTTCTTTTAAAGTTTGAGCTGTGTTCAAGAGACTTTAATGTGGCACCATGGTAACCTGATGAACTAGCAATTTCCTTAAGTCCAGCATTGTAACAAATTTTCATTAAGATAGGTTGAAAGTTTTTTTAAATGTGCCAATCTCCGGGAAATATTAGAGTTTTTGTAGCACTGAACTGTATTGTGTCTTGATATGCATCAAAAGTTTGAATGTCTTTCAGTCACCTACCAGCAGCACCCAGCCATTCTGACATTTGTCGTTACATTTATCGAGCATGTCTTCAGCTATAACACACATTGTTTCACTGCTGTCTGGGTTTTTGTCCACCAGTTCAAGGTAATGTATATTAGATGGAGTCTGTAAGCCAGTGTACAATTCTTCATATAAAAACTGCCTCATTTCACTCAGTGAATTATCTTTTGTTATTGTTTCAGGGTAATAGTCACATAATACACTTTTGAACAATATATGATTGAAGTTTGGTTTTTAACGCATCTTGCTCATTCTTTTCTTCAGAATTTTCTTTAAAGTTTTCAATTGTGAGAGTACTACAGACAGTACTGCTAATGGAGTAGAAACCGCTTCATGTAAAGACTTACATAGATTTTTAACGGGGATTGTTCTTGGACGTTTTGGTCCCACTTTTCCTAGCTTGTGAGGAGAGTTAGATGGCGATAGTCTGTCTAGATGCTGTTGCTTTCTAGTAGTGCACTGATCTGGATCTTCTTGTAACAGTATTTGTAGGTTTGTGTTTGTAATTGTAATGCTACTTACTGATGTAGAATTGTTAATGTTTACCATCTGTGATTCACTGTTTTCACCACTCACTGTAGAATCTTCAACTGGTTTATTGATGGACATGCACCTTGACTACTGAATATGCCATTTGGATCAGGTTGGACCACTTGCAACTGTTGTTCCATGAAAGCTACGTTGCTGATCCCCACAGTAAATAGCTTTGAAGCATGTCAAAATTGTCCACTGATGCTACTGTGAAAACGTTTGGAGAGATTTTGTTTCATATGCTAGTCTGACGCTTCAGCTGGGCATGTTCAGTGACAAACCTGTCATGAGTGTCTGGTGAGCTGACACAACCAAGTCTGTTTAGAATTCTCATCAACTGGCACGAACCACTGCATACTTCAACTACATCAGAAAGAAGATGATGAAAGAAGGTTGGTTGTTTCTTGTTGGTGCTAAATTGTAAAAGGCATATTATAAAAAATGTACATGCTAATTTTGTCTGTTCACTTATATGGCAGTGTTGACATTCACGTGCTGTACTGGTGGCTGTCAAAAGAAACTTGACTAATAGTGGATGTACATTCTGGAGACATTCAAATATGCTAAATTGTGATGGATCAATAAGTGAGCTGGCAGATGACTGTGTCTTGTTCTCCTCATGTACCATGTCATTGACAATGCACCCTGCGTAAGTTAGTACTTGCTCCTTGCTTAGCAGTGATTTATCATACGTAGCAGGTTCATTGTAGCAGGTTCATTGTAGCAGCTATTGCTTGTCTGCAATGTACTTAAGGCCCATGAAAGACTGATGATGGGATCTACCCCACTACGGTAAAGTACGGTGCCAATTTTTTTTGTGTACGCAGTTGTAAAGTAAATGTGATTCCAGATAAACTATTAGCTGATGTAACAGCTACCTAGATGAAAACTGTACACTGGTTTCACCTAACTCCAGGGACAGTTCTAGTGAATTAACATTGCCACTGTCAGTCCACCCATAAGACTCCAAAAATATCCTACAAACCCAAGGTAACAACACAGCCTTTCCTACTAACAGATGCTTAGCAACATACAGAACAGCAGCAACTGTTGGCTCAGTTACAGTATCTGCTGTGTTCTCACACGTGTGCTTCCAAATTGCTATTGAATCATCATCCGACCCATTAAGGATTTTGTTTCCTTTCCAGTGATTTAATTACACGGCAGTGCATTTTGTAACAAGTAGTGCATATGTAGTCATTGTCTTAAAGGTGCATGGCTATTCCAGCTGTATTTGTTATATGTTTGCTTACAGCTGAAGCATTTGGACTATGTCGACAAAATGTTTTATTCCCTTTTGGTGTAGCCCCACAAGAAGCACAGGGATTAGGTGGATGAAACTGGCGATATAGTGCGTTATAACAGTGCTGACATAATACAATCGGTTTATCTATTGATGGACTTACCCCTATCAGCTTCTCGAGCTCATTGGAAGTCACAAATGCAGGTTTGATAAGTTTTGCTTGAAGTGGCTCATTACACTTTGGATTACTGCACTTTCTAACAGGTCTTGGTGATTTGGATTTCCACTTAAAGTAAGGGTCATTGTGGTGTCGTTGAGCCTCTATGAAGTGAGACTTACATATATGGAACTGCTGTCAGTAGGAGGTGAGTCTAAATGGAGCAAGAGAAATTTTTGCTCCTTTGATCCCCAGTTGCCATATTGTGTCATTCGCTTATCCTTACTTCCACACAGGATACACTGCTTGGGAGTACTACCTTCAGAAGTGCTGGCACTGTTATGGACTTCATCAGTGGCATTAGATGATCTATGCAGCAGCAGCTGCAAATACATAATAATATTGTTTAAATCAAATATTTATGTAATGTTAGTTGTCAGTGTATAACTCTTTACGCGACAGCTGGACACTTAATTCTAATGGCTTGTTATGTTGATCTAAGAAGTGATAAGCTTTGTAGAGCGATTGACGTGCAGAAACGATTTTGTACCACTGCTGAAAATGAAGTGCAAGATTCTTATCTTGCTCATTTGTTCCGATTGATACTTGCTCGCAACCCCACATGTGTGGTGTCAATTTAAAGCCCTTTAATTGCTTTTCATGTCTTCCAAGTTATGAAGCCATACCATACAGGAAACGGAACTTACAGCTAATTAAAGTGAGAGCATGCTCACAGTAGCAGCAACCGCAAGTCAGCTTGCGTGGGATACAGCACGCAATTAAACCTGGTTATTATGACGCTTACGTTTCGACTGGATGTGACGATGGAGGAGGTTCTATGATATCACTTGTGCGCCAGGTTAGTTACGCTAGGTACATGTCAGTGGAGGATCTAGGATTTTTAAAAGGGGGGTTTTGAATAGGTATAGCTGAATAGAGTTTCTGATGACATTTCTCGGGAAAATTTTGAGATTTTAGAAGCTCTGAGATCGGATTTTAGGCTATTTTTTAGTTACTAATTGCAATAAATCCAATGCTTTAAACTGTAAATACTATATAGCTAACTACAGGCAAATATGGTGACCACAAGCTGTAGCTTTGATTGCTCTATTAGAGTAACTACATGACTGCTCTATTAGAGTATCTCGATCGTTTTTAATGCTGTGGGAGAAAAAGGTAAAATGTTGCTGAGGGTTTAATAGCTATAAATGATGTCGGTTAAGTGCAACTGTATGCATGAAATACAGTAGTATATAGTCTGCTATGACAACTTATCAGTGCAACAATGCTTATAAATTTAGACTGCCACTGAGCTAAATTTAAAAGAGAAACCCCTCTAGATCCGCCACTGCATGTTCACTCGATTTAAATTACAGTTGCACCTGTAAATTTGTGTATAATGTTTGCATAGCTAGCTGTTTTCAACTTTTTGTAGTTTGTACTTATTAAATCAATGGCGGATCTACAAATTTCAAAGGAGTTCAGGCTTAGGCGACAAAGGTAGATCTCAGCCTGCCAGCCTAGGAGACAGAAAAACCTTTAAACTTGGTCTTTATACATCCACACTATCTGCACATTATTATAGGCAGACACAGCACAGCCCCCATGCCCATACAATGGGCAGGTAGGCCACCTTTACCATCCAATTATACACATGCCCATCTTCATATGGCAAGTGGTAGTCATTTCCAAACTGCCAGTTGATACACTTGCAACCGGAATCACTTGAGAATTTTGATTGTCGAAATTTTGCTTTGATCACTTGATTTTACCTATAAAAGAGCCTTGATTCTTGATAGTCTACTGTAAAATATAAAATACTAGTAAAATCTCGTGTATGCTAAAAGTTAGCTTTCAAAGGTGCTTTATCATCCCTTTTGCGGACATCTTGATTGGTTGATTCACTGTACAAAACACCCTTGATTGCTTGATTGAATCTTGACCCCAGTCACAAGTGTTTCAGCAGACAGTATTGAAGTGGCTACCCATTTGTATTAGCATTTAAAACGTGTTGTGTGTCACTAGTCTATGCTTGGAATAGCTAGACCTGCAGTAAAATTTAATGTGTTCATAAGAGTCTTATTTCACCAGCTAAATGTACTTACTCAGAAGCCACTATGTGTTGAAACAGTTACTGTTTTCATAGACAGCACTACTAGAATATACTATCTATGCTCTTTATGGCTGTGAAATTGTAACATGTGACTGGATATGGAACATTCTCAATATAAGCCACTAGGCGCTTATAATATCATATGATGACTTAGAGATGTATTAGTTTCATCCTAGAGGCTGAAAGCAAATAAAATGTGACTGGGCCTGTGAAAATAGGGAATGTGGGCACATGATTTTTACTTACCTTTTCAAACTTTCATCACTTATAACTTTTTTACCAAAATGCCATGGTGGCAATTTTCAGTTCTTAGTAAGCATTTAATTGGCTTTATGATGCAAGTTACAGAAACTGAGATATGACCTGTAGCATAACAGGATGTAGTTTGTGTCCACATGCCTGTTTTCACAGGCCCGGTCATAAATACTAACCAAACACATAGTATGCAGGGGCGGAGGAAGTAGTTGATATGATGGGGGGCTGGGCTGACCCAGACTTAGTCTCTGGTTTGGTATGGTGAGATCAAAAAAAAGGTCGCAATCAGCTGACAATAGCTGCCCACCTCACCAGCTACGCATTCATAGCTGATAAACTACATTAAAATCCTTACATAGCTCGCTACACACTGCTCTAATACTGCGACTGCTTTATTAGACTGACTGCTCTATTAGAGTATCTCGATATTTATCGCGGGTTTTCAGCCCCACTTCAAGAAGGATAACTTCGGCGTGGTATCATTCTGAGGGGGGCTTTAGCCCCCTAGCCCCTCCCTTTCCGCCGCCTATGATAGTATGTACCATTAGACTACAAACCCACAAAAGTAGGTGCTCTTGCCTCTTGTGTAGTGTGCAAACCAAGCAGGTTGGTATACTCTGATCAAAGTTCTGACAGCTTAAAATCAACTCCAGTTCTTGCTCCAAATACTCTCCAATTAAATAGAAGACCAAAGGTGAGTTCTTGCAACAATTCCCACCTTTATAATCATGTGATCTTGCCTCTATTATTAGTTGTGCCACAATTATAAACCCGGGGAAATCCTTCAAGAACTGGAACAGGTTGGAAAAGGGCATTTCGCATGGAAAATTCTGAGAGCTTTGACTCTGGCCTGAGCTTGAAAGAAATCGTGAGTTTTACAGTGATGACCCATGAGAATTGGAAGGCTTAACTAAAAATTTGTGGGTTTAGAGTTACTACTTGTGGGACCTTGAGCTTGGTAGTGAAGTTGTGAGTCTCACGGTAAATCCATGAGGGTTGGCAGGCCTGAGATCTAGGATATTCTTATGTGAACAGGTGTGTGAAGCCAGACTTTCCAATATCTGAATAGCTTTGTGTGCGTGAATCTACCCTGTAGTTAACAAAGTGTATGCAGAGTCCACATTCATAAGGGCTCAAAAACAAGTATTCATCATACACAATTAGTATTGGTTAAAGTGTATTGCCCCTAGCTAAACCTATACACTGCTGTAACTGCAGCTTATTAACTACTGGATGACTTAACATAGCTATACACATCTGCCATGTATGTCCAGTTTGCATCATGTGATGTAGATATGGCTGGACTTTCACCTTTATCAACTCCCCTCACCAGGTAATATTCCTGTTATGGGTCATTCCATACAAAATCAACAAAAAAAATCCGGACCCCTTTCAATTTTCATGAAATTTGGCACAAACATGGCCCCTTTCAAGAAACTTTCTCACACCAAAATCTGGCTCATTTCATAGGTCTCCCTTTAAGTTATGACCACTCAAAGTTTCTGCTGAAAATTTTATTTTGCTTACATGCCTTCAATAAAATGGCAATAACTTTGCTTGTGATTGATGTAGAAACATCTGGTTTAGATTTTTTAAATGCTTATTAAATTCACTTTCAGGTGATATATAATGTTTTATAATTGCTCAAAGGAAAAGGTCAAACCACAAAAATGTAGCTTTTTCCTTTGATCTTAATTTTCAAAAATATATATTCTTTGATTAAATTTATTTTTGGTTTACATGTTGCTCTAATACCCATCATTCACCACTGTGAGTTTAAAGTTGGGACCAATAGTAGATCATGAGTTATAAGTGTTAATGTGTAGCCTTGTAATCACTGCCATTTGTATGGTATTTTTCAGTGTAATTTCCAATACCAATTGCAAGTTACCTTATATTAGTATGTCAAAAATCATTTTATGCATTAAAATAGTTAGGGTTTGTATTGACAAGGGCTCACTACACTGAAACCATACTAACAGAGCCACTTTTAAAGCCAAGAAAGTTGGAGCAATAATAAGGCTGCCTAATAAAAGAATCACTGATTATGTTTTTGCTGTAAGTTCAGTGTCCTATAAAATAGAGGTGGTCTTATTATAGAGGTAGCTATATTTATAAAGGATTTACTGTATAACTAATGATATTCCAATGTATTCTTTCAATTTTACTTAATATTCGGCCACAGATTATGATGATAGTTTCCAATCTTATACGCGTGCATAATGGATGCAAACGACAGTTATTCATACATATGTACATGTAAAGTGGAATCGAAATGTCATGTCTTAGTGATATCCAAAGTTTCTTGGTCTTAATACTTAGATAGCTGCTTTGTATAGTTGCATTAGAGTAGACATATTCTATTTTAAGCTGGCCTTTATAAAATGGTGGCCTTTAAGGTAGCTGCTAAGATATGTTACACTGTATATCACTCTGAATCATACTCTGAAAGTGAATGCCTACTACTGCATGGCCACTTTAAAGGCCACCTTTATATGTTTGAACCTATAAATAATGTCTTTGCTGGAAAAATGTACACTTCTAAAACCACAATGCATTGTCTTACTCGTCAAATTAAAAATTTGATGGAATAGAGTGGAAAGTGGCCACCTGTATAGAAAGGCCACCACTCCAATAACACCAATTTTAAATTGTTACTGTACACTTATGCAAATGTATTAAGCAGCTACCTGCACATTAAGGCCCATAAATTTTGGCCCTAAGGTAACTGGCTTTTAAACTCCATACATCAACTGTATCATGATAAAAATAGCAATGTAGCTCATAATTTGATTCTATAATTGAGAATCATAGAATCATAGAAATGTTCCATAGAAATTACATTGTACAAAGGTTCACTACAGCAATTGCACACTGATGCATATCTATAGCTTTAAGTGAAATGCATCAACAATCGATCAAAGAAAGGGTCAAGGCAACTAACTTCAAAGTTAAATCAAAGTGTTATAGTAAACGTTGAGACTGAAACTGGTGCATATTGCATGACAGTCTCTACAATCATTCACATGGAAACTTGATACATTGATATCAGTACACAATTGAATTTTGAAGGAAAAGACTGTTAATACAACATCAGTCGTTAGGGACCCGCCGATTATGCTGGCATAATAATGAGCATAATAGATGCCTGAAAGCATTGAGCATAATGCTAGCATAATAGGAAGAAAACTTGTGCAATGCTATAAATTCTTGCTTATCAAAATACATATCCGACAAGAAGATCGATATACTCTAATAGAACAGTCAGTAACTCTAATATAATTATCAGGTAGCTGACTGTTCTATTAGAGTATATCGATCTTTTCTGTGACATGCATTTTGACAAGCAAGGATTGTTAGAGTCTGTGCTTCAACCACTTACTGCTTTTCCATAAAGTGCAAAGTTATTAGAAAACATGGAACTGAGGTAAAAATGTTGAGCATAATAGGTAAATATTGAGCATTAATTTAAGCATAATAGGTAAATTTTTGAGCAGTGCAGCATAGCATAATAGGTAAAATAATGAGCATAATCGGCGAGTCCCTATCAGTCTTTCATTTCTACTTGTTAGAAAAGCTCTAGTAGATTACAATATTGAAACATTCATGCCTGTGTGACTGCAGCTACATAACATTGTTTTATTTGTAAGTGTTTCAAATTACAGTGGAACTTGTCTTAGCAGCCACCTGTAATGAAAGGCCACCTTTCTATTAAGGGCCAACTTTAAATTCTTCAAGTAAGAGATTTGTACACATCAAACTATATAAATAGCCACCTACATTATTAAGGCCAAAAAAAATTGGCCTTACTGGCTTAGACAGTTTCCACTATAGCTACATTTGTGTATCAAAATACGTACTTGCATATCAACAATCAGTATTAAATGCTAACAGTAGCAGTAGCAGTTACTGTAGCTAGTGAAAATGTCATCAAGTTCAATATTTCACTTCTATACAATAGACTTGGTGTCATAATCAGAAACAATATATACAAGCTGGATAAGGGGTAAATTACTTGAGTATATGTATTTAAGTATAAGCTTTTACTGGGTTTTCTTACAAAACATAAACAAATTAATTTTACTTACAAACCAACAATGTATAAAATAATTGTGATGTACTATTATATAAAGTTACTTGCAATTGGTATTGCATCTTAGCGTATTTGAACCATATAAACAGCAGTGATTACAAGGCTACACATTAACACTTATAACTCATGATCTACTATTGGTCCCAACTTTAAACTCGCAATGATGAATGGTAGGTATTAGAGCAACATGTAAACCAAAAATAAATTTAATTAAAGAATATTTATTTTAGAAAATTAAGATCAAAGGAAAAGGCCTCATTTTTGTGGTTTGACCTTTTCCTTTGAGCAATTATAAAATATTATATATCACCTGAAAGAGAATTTAATAAGCATTTCAAAACGCTAAACCAGGTGTTTCTACGTCAATCACAAGCAAAGTTATGGCCATTTTATTGAAGACATGTAAGCAATATAAATTTTTCAGCAGAAACTTTAAGTGGTCATAACTTAAAGGGAGACCTATGAAATGAGCCAAATTTTGGTGTGAGAAAGGTTCTTGAAAAGGTCCATGTGTGTGCCAAATTTCACGAAAATCAAAAAGGGTCCGGATTTTTTTTTGTTGATTTGGTATGGAATGACCCTTATGCTTTTAACACAAAGTGCTTCAGAGACTGGTCACAGCTCACATCTGCACTTTCCTTTGTTAGAATTCCTCTCAGTATTAATACTCACACAAAATCACATCAAACACAGAACAGTAGAATAATCGACCAGAATATCATCATCTTAAACAACTCCCACCACTGGTACTCTGTTTGACATCTTCTCTTGTGATTGCAATTTAAACCCACAATCATATGTGACCCAATTTTGGAAAACCATCCTTTGGGCACATGCAAAATTTGCAGGAAAGCTCAATTAAAAATTTCAGCAATATTTTTTAAATTAATTTTTTTGCACATTTGGATAAAGCAACTATTAAACCTTCTTGCTGTGAAATTTCACAACCAAATCTTCTTTCTGCTAGGAGATATGGATGATTTTATCAGACCATGTAGTGATTTCAGGGACACTACAAATGGGGTGATTTGTTCAGGTGCTAGAATGGTTAAAACTAAGTCTTAGACAATAATTGAATAAAGGGACCAGGAACACTTGATTTAACTATCAGAAGTCTCTTTATAATACTTTTAGACAGTAGGAATGGAATTATTTGTAAACAAAGTGATTTGTCACAATTTGTCACACTTAATCACACACACTATTAAACAGTAAAGTGACCATATCTCTGGAACCCTTTAAGATATCAAGCTGAAATTTTGACACAAGATGGATAAACACCCAGTGCATCATTTTAGCTACAAAACAGAAAATTGACCAATGTAACAAAAAGGATGGTTTTCCAAAATTAGGTCACATATATAATAGTGTCTCATCTGATGTAGTTTCAGTAGGTCCTGAATGCTCTTGTGTTTTAGAAGAAGTCTTTAGTGAGTTTCTGACTGGCATGTGGGTGATAATTCAATTATGCAGGTGAGCTGGTGAAACACCCTAAATGCTGGTGTCACCTGCGGAATGCAGGTGAGTTGGAAGGTCTGGTGAAGCACACTCGGCATGCTGTAACTAGGGGAGTTCGGGAAGGTTTGGGGGCATGCCCCCACAGGAAAATTTTGTGTGTGAGACTTCTTTGGTATTATTGTTGTTAATCTAAACTTCATGTGACCTGTCAGACAGTACATTGGAAACAGTGGAAATTGAAAACTGAAAGCTGAAACTGAAAAACTGAAACGGAAAAACTGAAACTGAAAAACTAAAATTGGTCAAAACTTCATATTAACAGCTACCTCTTAACAAAGACCACCTCTGTAATAAGACCACCTGTATAATAAGACCGCCTCTAATAAGACCACCTCATTATAGTAGTTATGTCAAGTAGGTCCAACAAAAAGGTCATTAGGTGTACTCATAATGTTATAAAGTATCAATTAATCAGACAGTACTTAAAAGTTAAAACGACAGCTGCTGGGTTGTACATAAGGATATACTATCTTACCATACCAAGACCTAAAGTCCATGGTTATGTCACAATGAAAATGGGGTAATTGCATGCACAATTACTCTGCTGATACTGGATTTCTCATGAACTGTGCATGATTTAAGAGTTGCATAGTTAAATTAATGATCTTGGACTTTGTGTCTTGGTAATAGTTAGACACTCATGATAGGTGTCTTCGAGGATTTAAAAACCTGTTAATAATTACCTGCACCTAGGTAATTACTGATGTCACCTCAGGTTTTTAAATCTTCGAGGATGCTTATTACATGTGCCTAACAATTATTAAGACACAAAGTCAAGAATCATTAATGTTGATTTTGTAACTATGCAACTCCTAAATCATGCACAATAATATTCATGAGAAATCCATTATCAAATTCAATTATGCATGCAATTGCTCCATTTTCATTTGTGACATGACCATGGACTTTAGGTCTTGGCATGATAAGATAGTATATCCTTTTGTACAACCCTGCAGCTGTCATTTCAACTTTTAAGTACTGTCTGATTGATTGATACTTGATTACATTATGAGTACACCTTAGCTATATTTTTGGACCTATTTGACATAACTACTATGAGGTGGTCTTATTTTAGAGGTGGTCTTATTATAGAGGTGGTCTTATTATAGAGGTGGTCTTTGTTAAGAGGTAGCTGTTAATATGAAGTTTTGACCAATTTTAGTGTTTCCGTTTCAGTTTTTCAGTTTCAGTTTTCAATTTCCACTGTTTCCAATGTCCCCTGTCAGACTACTACAAAAGTCTATATAGACCATGTGCACACAAAGGCTTGGCATGTTAACAAAGTAAGTTAGGTCACTTTTTTCCTTTTTCAGGCTAAATTCAGCCAAGTACAGGGTCAGATAAATTATTTTTGCCAGCTGAAGAATGATTTTGCAAGTCAAACAGTGGCTAAGGTACATCATGATTGCTGTATCACTTGTTAGTAGGCAGCTATATGATTAGGTATTGAGTATTACTTACTTTTATGACAGCTTAAAAGTAACTTTGCAACCCCTTCATGGCATTCTCACCGCTTGCAAGATGATCATGTGATTAACATGGTTGTTTTTGTCCTGAAAAATAGGGTTGGTCGGGCCCAAGAAACAAAAGATTACTTGAAGTAGCCTTACTATCATCGTACATCGCGATAATCATTATAGAAACGTTTTATGATAATCATGATAGAGAAAAACGAATAATTATCATGATATATATAAATACACAAATCATTAATTTTATTGAAAAATGATTTGCTGTTTGCAAAACATGAGGATATTTCTCTGGCAACATGTAGTGATGCATTAAAAAACAAGTGTCAACTTTGTCACATCATTGTTATAACTAAGTATTATGTAGAATGACTGGTGTTAACACATTCAATTCATTAATATTTTCACTATCATGATTATATCCCATGATATTGTGACATTTCATATCATAGCATCACTAGTGTGCATAGGGTCTATATAATAGTTGGACATCAAAACACAGAGTTCTAAGGAATTTAGAAACCCTAAAGGCCCTGTGTTGAGGCACACGAGCGAAGCGAGGGTGCTAGGGCCTGAGGGTTTATAAATTCTGTAGAACCCTGTATTTTGTTTTGATGTCTAACTAATTTAGACTACAGCTTGTTGTACCTTCATTGCTGCTTGTTGTACCCTCACAGCTGCTTGTGACATGAGAAATGTAACTCAATACACTTCTCCCTGTACCTTAGTTTCATGTGGCCAGACCCTATCTTGACCATAGACCATAGAGGTCACAAAGCCTGGCCACGTGAGACTACCTGTACCTTGTAATGCTTGCTACTCATGTTATGGCACTTGCTATCCAGTTAAATGTCCATGTGTAGCCAATGTTACAGGTGTTGCCAATGTTACAGGTGCGTAATAGCCATCTTTTATATCGCCCCAGAGACAGGGATCTAGTGAGACATAAACAAGGGATCTGAAGGATTTAGATACCTGTAAGTAGCCAATGAAATTCTAGCATTTCATCTTGCTGTGGTCTAAAACAGACTAGTGAATAGGATGCTTTTTAAAAATTTCTTTTCTCTACTTGAAAACCTTCAAATCTGGGTACCAGAAAATTGTGCATTTCATATTGTCTTGTTGTAGAGTAACTATATAGCTATCAGCCAAAGAACTCCATGTGGTATTGATAATTTCCTAATATCAGGTACTAATATACTAGAAGTGTAAGAGTATGGCCAGTCTGCTTTTTGGTGAAACCGCTTTCAAACAGGTCTACTCGTGAGTTAGTGTGGAAAGCCTATTCTACTTTTTTCATACCTAGATAAGGAAAACAACACAATGGAAACTGTAAATTGGCCTCTGGCTTTGTGAGCATGTCAAACTTCTAATATAATAATTATTGGAAAAACCAGACCATAGTATAATTGATTGATAACACTGTAGTGGTTAGCCATCCATACACTGTCACAGTATAGTGCTAAAAGCACATTTTTTAAACAAAGAAAATACACCAGTTTTAATTAAACCATTGCTCAGGGATGTCAGTCTCAAACCAGTTAAACTGTAGTTATCATAATTTATTTGCCTGCTTATCTTTCTGTAGCCCCAATGGCATGTGTATGTGGTAGACGTAAAGAAGTTTGTCGTCATCTCTTCAATAAAACCACCTTCATACATGTGTATGTGCGAGTTTCTAAGATATTTTTACTAATTTTTCAATGAATGGAGGACATTTGTGCAAGAATCCCATATGTTCGTGCAAGCCTAATTTTACAGTATAGAATGCAATAAATGCAATGGGTAAATTATTTACAAAATCGTAAAAATATCCATAAATTTTTAAGCCCTGTTTCACAATGAAAGAAGGTAATAATGCCAAAAACCTTGGTAGCATTGTAATCCCAAAAGCAAGAGGAGTTCCAAAATCTTTGTTACATGTTAGTAATAGGCTCACAATGAGATGGAAGATATGGGCATTAATCTGCTTTGCATTGGACAAGCGATTCACTATTGCTTTTTTTTCCTCACATTTTCGCCTTTGCCCTGGTATAGGAAGACACAATGGATTTGCCTGTTCATGGAGAATCTGATGGTGTAAGTTGTATGTCGCCTGTTAGCTGGTGAAGGACAAGGTAATCTATTGACCTTTAGTCCTAAATTTGTCACCACTACCACAAGAAGATCACAGTGACTTCATGATTATGACCCTGTAACCAGTTAAGATTTCAGAACCATTTTGACTTTAAATCCTTAGATCGTTTCATACGTAGTAGTGATGTGCGATACATCGAAAAAATATCGATTTCGCGATAATTTTGTCGATATCGTTATCGTATCGATTTTCGACACTGCTTTAGCAGATTTCGATATTTATCGAAAAGGTAATATTTTGCGATAATTATCGAAATATCGAAGAATATTTCGATAAATCTACAGTATTTAGTGTGTGATTGCGAAATCACGCTAGAAATGAAGGTTGATTCTGTACTATCTAGCCACTTTGAAAACTTGTCTACCAGTTTCCTGGGCTTATTATTAGTTTTATGCAATAGTTTGTGTGTAAATTGTATTTCAAGCATATTTATAATATCGGCCGCCCACGCAATTACACCACCCACACAAAGATTATCGAAAATCGTATCGAAATTTCGATTTTTACCCCAAATATCGTATTGATAACATATCGAAATAAAAATCCTGATATCGCACACCACTAATACGTAGCTGGCAAGTTGCAGCTAACTTCCTGCAGATTTATTATTACATGGAGAGAGGGATGGATGGAGAACTATACTTAAGACATTTTAATAATAATGACTATACACCTGTATGTATTTAGTTGTTGAGTATGAGATGTGGTTCACTGTCAAAAAAAAATTAAAAAGTTGGACTGCATTTGTAAGCTATGATCATCTAATTAAATACATATCATTTCTCATATTGTCACCCTACGAATTGATTTTTCTGTTGTTGCGACTTCGTAGTTCTGTAACTTCAAAAGTTCTTGGGCTTCTAGAGCTGAAACTTTGACAAGTGCGCTACATATAGGGTTCTTGCAGATCCAGTCACATTTTAAAGGTGAAAGATCCACTGAAATAGTAAAATACACTTTGGCTATTATCAGTCCTTGCTACTAGTAGGATAGGTTGGTGCATGTGATTTAGTCAGATTTTGTTTTCTATAGTGTATTGTGGTTATAGGGTCATTCCATGCCAAATCAAAAAATAAATAAATAAATAAATCCTGACCCCTTTGGATTTTCATGAAATTTGGCATAGACATGGACTCTACTAAGAAACTTTCTCACACCAAAATTTGGCCGATTCTATTGATCTCCCTTTAAGATAATTATGACCACTCCAAGTTTATTGCAAAATACTACACTGGTTTAATAAAATGGCCATAACTTTGTCAGTGATTATCACAAAACCTTTCTGTTTAGAGTTGTAGAATGCTTATTAAATTCTCTTTCAAGTGATATATAATTCATTATAATTACTCAAAGGAAAAGGTCAAACCACAAAAATGTGACTTTTTCCTTTGATCTTATATTTTTCAAAAAAAGGATATTTCAATTACTTTCATTTTTTGTTCAAATATTCTTCTAATATCCTTCTTTCATGATAGTAAGTTTGAAGTTGGGATGGCATGTAGATCATGAGTTGTGGCTACATACGTAATTTTACATGCTACCGGGAGTATAAGTATGAACACTACTATAACAATACAAACTTTTAAATTAAATTATAGTATGGAATCTCATCAGAACATGACCAAGTTGCAATACACATACAGTTGGAGGCATAGTATAGAAGTATCATAAGGTGATTAAACAGAAGTATCAATACTCACCATTGCTGAAGCTACACCAATTATACAATAACCCCTATTGCTATGTATATCGATGCAGCTTTGATAATAACATGATTTTGGTGCAAACACCATCAGGAGTCCATAATAGAGATTTTATGAACTCCTGATGCCATATAGTGGGAGGGCTTAGTAGCAAATTATCTTATGATACTGCAAGTTTTATAAGAGAAAGGTTAAGCAGAATTGTGGAAACTTCACAATAGGCCTCAATTATGAAGTTGGTTTGGTACAGTGACTGTATAGAAATACCACTTTATAAGGGCCAACTATAAATTCTCCAAATGAGATATCTATACACTATTCCACCTTTCAAAAGCAGCCACCTGCCTGAAGGTGACTGGCCCAAGGCTTTAGATAGGTCCCAATGTAAATCGTTCCTTATTCACTAATTCTCTACCAAATATTTTCTCCACCAAACTTCTGTTATTATGTAGTGTCTGCTGACATGTACAGATGTCCAACAGAATAACAGCTGAAGAATTTGCGAATTTGGTGAATAAGGAATGATTTACCCTCCGACTTCATAATGCTAATGTGAAGTTTTCACAATTTTGTTAAACCTTTCATAAGATAATTTGCTACTAAGCCCTCCCATTATATGGCATCAGGAGTTCATAAAATCTCTATTATGGACTCCTGATGATGTTTGCACCAAAATCATGATGTTATCATAACTGCATCAATATGCATAACAACAGGGGATATTGGTACGTGTGTCTTCAACAATGGTGAGTATTGATACTTCTGTTTAATCACCTTATGATACTTCTTTACTATGCCTCCAACTGTATGTGTATTGCAACTTGGTCATGTTCTGATGAGATTCCATACTATAATTTAATTTAAAAGTTTGTATTGTTATAGTAGTGTTCATACTTATACTCCCGGTAGCATGTAAAATTATGTATGTAGCCACAACTCATGATCTACTTTCCATCCCAACTTCAAACTTACTGTCATGAAAGAAGGATATTAGAAGAAAATTTGAACAAAAAATGAAATATCCTTTTTTGAAAAATGTAAGATCAAAGGAAAAAGTCACATTTTTGTGGTTTGACCTTTTCTTTTGAGTAATTATAATGAATTATATATCACTTGAAAGAGAATTTAATAAGCATTCCAAAACTCTAAACAGAAAGGTTTTGTGATAATCACTGACAAAGTTATGGCCATTTTATTAAACCAGTGTAGTATTTTGCAATAAACTTGGAGTGGTCATAATTATCTTAAAGGGAGATCAATAGAATCGGCCAAATTTTGGTGTGAGAAAGTTTCTTAGTAGAGTCCATGTCTATGCCAAATTTCATGAAAATCCAAAGAGGTCAGGATTCTTTTTTTGTTGATTTGGTATGAAATGTCGCTATAGTCAACTATATTATGTCATAACACATCAGAAAAAGAAACTTTAGTATGCGTGAGGTTCTATTAAAAGTGACAGAAGTGTGCATGTACTGGTATAGATTCAATTTAGTTTCACATTATATCTACAACTCGAAATGCATTAAGAACTTCTGCTACATCCAGTTACAAGTCTAAAAGAGATAGTGAATTTACGCTGGTCTTACCAGGTGGAGAAGTGACTCAGGAAAGTGTAACATTGATACCATTGTTTGTTTCATGGTACTGCTAACCCAGCTTTGTAAACAAACTGAACTGATCTTATTTCAGTGAAGCATAATGAAGCCAGTGAGCTTTGATATTGTGAAGCACTACAAGTTAAGCTACAAGCAACTACACAAGTAGTTGTTTTCCAGCAAAACATTCAAGTAATCTTAAGCTTGGAACACTATAAAGTTGAAAAGGAGATAGAGCTTGGTATTGCCAGGGGCGTAGGGAGGGGGGTTCGGGGGGTTCAGGAACCCCCCCTGTAAAATTTAGATTTCTGCAAGCAGGATCCTAACACATCATTTAGTGTGGCAGGACAAAATGAGTGAGCAATATAGTATAATGGCACAGCACAACAATTGATAAAACTTACATTCATCTCTCAGGGAAGGATTTACAGAGGTAACATGAGCCCTCTTCAAAATTTGTTAAAAAGATCGATATACTCTAATAGAGCAGTCAGGTATATACTCTAATAGAGCAGTCAGGTATATACTCTAATAGAGCAGTCGGGTATACTCTAATAGAACATGCATATGCATGTAAATATCCATGTCCATATGAAGTTTTTCAGACATTCCAACATT
This sequence comes from Dysidea avara, assembly GCF_963678975.1. Taxonomy (NCBI): domain Eukaryota; kingdom Metazoa; phylum Porifera; class Demospongiae; order Dictyoceratida; family Dysideidae; genus Dysidea; species Dysidea avara. The sequence continues at coordinate 32,763,367 of NC_089277.1, forward strand.
AAATGCAAAACTTAGCATGACCTTATACTGCTATAGCTTAGCTTTGGTGTGCAGTGTTTAAAGATATAGAGCTCCAGTAATTTATCACTGGTGTTATGCAAAATGAATTCATGCTATGCATATTTGTATAGTTATATTGTTTTGATTGCCATTTGTATCAGTGGATTCATGGCTCCTATACCACAGTGAGATATAACCATCACTTACAGATTACTATATGTGTCTCTATGTGTTATGCTGTTTGTTTCCACTAGGTGACTTTATCTAGTACTACCGTCATCCCAGGGGCACTTAATGCATCATAATTAATGTACTTTTTGCATAAAATATAGCAATTTGCTGAGTTTTGATTTATTAAAATATTGAAAGTCTCTCAGCGGCTGGGGCTGCGCCCCCAGACCCCTGCTTCTAGTAACTCAATACTGGTGCTGGAACCCCCTTCAAAAAATCCTGGCTACGCCCCTGATTGCCACCTGCACATTAGACTTTCACTACCTTTCCCATTGTAAAATGTCTAATAACAGTACTTCTGGTTCTTTGTCTTGTGACATATTTGTGGCCTAATATCTCAGTATAACATTGTAATTAAATTATTAAAAGGTGTTTACTGTAATGCATGATACAGCCCATTTATTCAATTAAAAAGTTTCATTTCAGTATTAAGCCAAATTCCAATGCTATACATCAGTGCTCCCAATAAGAATTCTTAAGTGTTAGGACAAATCCAAACTTGGCAGGACACTTATACTTTGCATGGACACAGGTGGCCTATAACACTGCCTGTAGTAGGCATTCTTTGATGTAAAGCACTCTAGCTATAAACACGATGTGTTGAGACACTATTATGATTTTGTGAGGTTTCTGTACAGCAGAGAGGTTGACATTAGTACACTTATGGTTACTCTCTTGGGTGGCTTGAATGTTTAATTTCCTAGCAACCAAGAGACAGCTACTATTAGTAAATAGTAAACCAAATATGCACACTCTGGGATTTTTGGGCTCCTTTGATAGGACATTACTGTATATGGCAAACTTTTGAAGGAGAAAGCATTCGCGATTATGCTGCCAACCGCGAATGTTTTCCTCTCGAATATTTTGTGTGTAAAAAACCTAAAAACTATACCCTTTTGCATCTTGTAGGTCTTCATAGACAGAGCAGCAGTTTTGCAAGCTCACACATTTGATGTTCTTTAATTGGAGAAAAAGGTAGTGTTTGTTTGGGAACGCTCTGTTTTTTAACACTCAATACATTGCGCTGCTTAAGTGTGTCAAGTTCAAGAAATCGACCTTGCCAGATCTGGTGGGGAGTGTATAAACAGTGGAATGGACTACTGGAATGGAATTTTTTAAGGTTCAATATCAGTTTTTACATCCAAATAAGTACAACTCTACCCCTTAAGTAAGCAAATAAATAGGATTCCCCTTGAAGTCAGCTCTTTTAGCATACTTCACCTCACCACAGACAAAGTTTACCGATGCAATGTACTGTAAAGTCAGTTATGAACATGCACCATAGCAGTTATTGGGAATACCAAGAAGACTCCTGACTTAACACTTGTTCACAAATGATAAAAAGTTAGCTACTGTAGCTAGCTGATTACATGTACAGCTGTACCCATTGTAAAAGTACATTCGAATTATTCATTCATATAGTTTCAACTTTACCAGTTAGGCACTGGAGGGTGAAAACGAAACAGAAGGCAGAGCGGTACTACTGTCCTAGGAGCCTAAGCATAAATCTTTGGGTAAAGTGAAAGACTATCTTGTAAGCATCTACAATGAGCCTTTTCCACAATTGTCGAAAAACAAAATTTAATCCAAAGTTCATTGTGGCAGTGCCACATTGCACACTGAACTGAACCTTCATTAAGACAGTTAGTTTCAGACAAGTAATAAAGTATTGAGTTATAAGTCATACAAGTGTTGTGGTGAGGAAAAGTATGCTAAATTAGCTGACTTCAATGGGGAATACTATTTATTTGCTTACTTAAGGAGAGGAGTTGTACTTATTTGGATGTAAAAACTGACAATGAACTTTAAAAAATTCCATTCCACCATTCCAGTAGTCCATTCCACTGTTTATACACTCCCAACACTAAACTGATATTGGCGCAATGTTTAAAAAACATTGCTTTACTGGGTATGAAGTGTGTCCTGTTGACCCTTTTCATGGTGGATCTCTGATTAACATTCCAATTATGCGTAAAATTTTATACATAATGAAACCACCTGGGTGTTCCCCTGTGATGATATTGTCTTGTGACATTGCTAAGCAACATATTGACTAGTTTGCAAATTCTATTTCTGAATAATAATAATAGCATTGAAAGTAAAAGTTGCATACAATTATTTTAAAGTGAAAAAATATTCGTATCATTACAGTTTATATACCAGCAGTAGATTTGCCTCTTTACTACAAACAGCACATCTTGCTCTACAGTGTGTAGTGGAACAAGTAGGGTAGAATGTGGTCTGTGTGTGACCTTCTGTAAAGTGTTATAATAGTATGAAGGAAAACATAAAAGTTAATGTACATGTACCTTTCATCTATGTCTCTTCTTCTGAACAGGTAGTGACAATGTTGGTGCTGATGGAATTGAGTTGATTTTAGCGTCTTCTATTGTTAGTGATGACCATTGTACTGTGGACAACAACTAATGAACAAATACATCTGCATATATGCAAAGCACAAGTGGAAGGAAAAATATTTTGCAGTCTAGTAGGGACTGTTACAATAAAGTGAAGAAACTATAGATACTATGAATAGTGTATAAGTAACCATTTATCGGATGGGCTCAATTACCGGAAATACATGCTTCAGTTATTGGACGGGTGTTATACTAATAAAACGGTGGAATTCCGTGGTACCAAGAAGAGACATGGTTGACAAAGAGTGTGTTGTTTGTTAAAGGTTGTAATTCTAGTGATAAAGGAATGGACAAAGATTAACTGTTCGTATAACTTCCGTGCTGTAGATTTGGGGCTGTTTTCAGAAGCGAGTTCAGCCTAGCACTTTTTCTTCGTCACTTTGAAAGCCCATGGCAGTCTACTGTTAATTTCTACTTCAGTGTTAGTCACCAAACAATAAAGGAAAAAAGACAAGCCATGATCAAAGCCAGCAGTCATTAAAGGACCATTGTGTGTTCAATTATCAAGCAATTTATGTGTGCATTTTTACAACAACAAAAATCATAGCTCATACATTACGTGATCTGACGTGCTGAAATTTTACATGGATGTCAGTTAGACCTTCATAAATATACAGAAATTTCTTTCAGATTTTTGTGAGGTCCCAACACAAGGCCATGACCAGCTTTGCACTATTGTTTGATAAGTGAAACACACAAGCCTATGGAGTTCTGGTGATTGAGCCATTGTTCCGATAAATGGTTACTTCAACTTTTCACATTTTCAGCTGTTACTGGTCAGGAGGAGCACCTTTTGACAACAAACTTGGTATATACACAGGAAGATGAAATCAAGTGGAATACCTCTGCCAAGAATAATGCTCCAGGAATGTTCTGATGAGAAGGAACGTGTGGCGGGATTAAATATTCTTTTAATTGGTTGCTTACGCTATCTAAATTTAATCCGTAAATGTCAATATATCAGTGGTATGGGTAATGTAAGAATTAAATTTGCACATCATCAGGTGATGATTTGTTATAACAACTGATCACTACTAGGTTGTAAAATTACTCAGTTTTCCCTTCCATGTATTTGTTTATCTACTGTACCTTTATACCCAATCATTGTAATAGTACATAAAATTTAAACAAATTCTGTACAAAGCGCAAAGTGCACAACTTACCACCTCAACCTGACATTTAGTGAAAATAGCTCCACCCTATGCTTAGCTGAATTATGTTTACTTGGTCACCCAGGGTAAAGCCATAGGCACTTTTGAAAAATAAATGCTTCCAGGGATACAAAAAATATGAGATACGAAAGTAGCAACATTTGCACAAGTACACAGTATTCCTTTGGAATGCCGCTTTTCAATTGTAAGCAACAATCTTCTTTTGGGCACGTAGTAATTTATACTGTAGTGATTTCTAGATGCAACAATGAGTGAGTGAATTGAGTCAGTCTAGTAGAAATATCCACAATTTTGCAGATTTTTGCAAGTCTCACTGGGAAAAGGCCATTTCATACATTTATAGACTGGAACAATACAGTGTACATCTGTTTAGTTTGTTATTTGTTTGTTTGGTGGGAACAAACCATCACTCTCCCTACTATACAGTACTGATACAAATAGTAGTATGTCATGTATGTACATACCAGCATTGAAACCGGGTCACTACTGCTGACCCAGATGACCCACTGTCCCAGATAGCAATCCAGGTCAGACTCGGATGTGACCCAGATTAATTAAAGCCAAGGCGTGCGATAAGAGCTATGTTTTGGGTAGTCTCGAGCAAGTGAGACTACATTTTGAGCGTTTGATTCGTGTTGAGTAAACGAGTAGTAATGTAATATAGAGTAAGCCGGTATTAAAGTTTATAATTTAAAATCAGTCAGTGGGTTTGGTTCCACGTAGCTACTACAAATTTACAGATAGCAATTGGGTGTGGCTTCGTGCATACCTAGTATTACAATTTCCCAATCTATTAAAGTGGGTGTGGCTCACAAAAGTACTTACCCTGCTGCAAGACTAGACTATATACAACTTGTACAATAATCAATTAGTGGGCGTGGCTCCACGTAAGCTTGCAGACAGCAACAGACACAGTTTTGTGTTACAGACTGCACTTACTAATAAATGGGTGTAGCTGAGCATATGTTTGTAACGCGATAAGTGGGAGTGGCTCACGAAAGAGCTACGTGATTAATGTTTGTAAGTTTCCACATCATCATATGAACGATTTCGTCTCGCATGATCCATCCAGGTCAGACCCGGATAATTTGTAAACCGGGTCGGATCCCGATGACCTGGAGAAAACGTGACCTGGTCGACCCGACCCGGTTTCAACGTTGGTACATACACACACAATACACACAATATACAGTACATACCTGTTCATTACAGTGATGTAATAACTATCTGGTGTTTCTTCTCTAGTAACTTGTCCTCCATCATCTTCAACCTCTTCTGTACACTATAACAACATAGACTGATCACATTAAAACTGTATGTTTGTGATTTGTGTCATGCCAATACATAACAAGCATAGTGTATTGTATATAATTGTATGTAGACATATTGGGACCACTTAGCCAGGATTTCAAAGGATGGTTCCACTCTCTCTTAGTACATAGGTGAACTTTCAGCAAGGGTCTGGTAATGTAGTCACCTAATACTGACAACATGTGCACATCATCACTTCTAATTAGCCTCAAATTGAAGGTACACGCTAATGTCTCCCATGTATATGTGGACTTCATCCACAATGATGTCACAAGCACAAAATAGCCATGTTATTTTGGGGACTAATGTACAGTTGCCTAAGAAAAAAATGAGCTAGTGTTGTACCTATTCCCACTTTTTAGGTTAAACTGATATCCATTATTATTTTACCCTATAGCTAACTGAACCAGATTGTAGGTCTCTAAGTTATATCTAGTTGTACGTAACTATTGCATATCAATTTTATGCTTCAAAGGTTTGAATGCAACATTCAAAGATTTGATGAATATTTTATGGTGCTATAGCTACATATTATGTAGGTGGCATAATTTTAAGTGTATTGTAGCTTAATGCAGTTTTTGTTTTGGCTCCCTTTGGCAAACGAAATTTTTTCACCATTATTTGTCTGTTTAACAAGATATAGCAGCTGAAGAAAACACAAAACAAGATGTAGCTACTGCTAAAAGACCTTACAGTAGTACACAACTCAATATTCTTCCTCTACAGCTTGTCCCAACTGCACTTCGCGATTAGTGGTGGGCATGGCCACTCATGCTGCGAGCTAATTAATTTGTTAGACACCTAGTACAACCACCTTCCATTAATACTTTCCAGAGTCTCAAGCATAACTACCCATAGTGAAAATTATTCATGGTGTGATGAGCAGTTGGATTCTTACGGTCTTCTGCTCGCTAATATGATCAGGTTGCGCATTAACAAAATTCGAACTTCACTTATGTCATTCAAATGATGCACACTTCGAACCATTGAAAGAATGCAGTACATTTGTTTATGCACTAGTTGTAACACACCCATGAGGTTTGTATCTGATTTGTAAACCACTTGCAATCAACTCTCGAGCAAGTGCTATGTTGCATTTGAGCGGTACCGTAAGTGTCAGTAATCTATAGGAGAAGATTACAACAGACCTAGAGCCAGTGCAGCCATGTTTTCTACAGTGCCATAAGGAATGTAGTGAAAAACATTCTGCGGCCTTCAATCTGCAGAGAATATGTTTTACTAAGGAGAAACAAAACAAAAATGATTACCAGGTAATATGTTGATGTTGTATATTAATACCCACCTCATATGTGACCTAATTTTAGAAAACTATTGATATACACACATTATTTTATCAAAATCCATTTAATTGGTTCTTTGCTGTCTACAGGGACAGAGGAATGGACTGGCTAAGTTTCAGCTTCACGAGATGAGCAGTGTGGGAAATACAGCAGTAGACAGCTGGACGAGTGAATAAATCAATATGTACAGAAGATATCCAGAAAATAATCTACAGGCGCTTATAAGCCATCATAACTTACTGATACAATGGCGTATGGAGTTGAATCTGCTCATTGTATTCGTCATGAATTTGTGAATCCACTAAGGTATAGTTTTTGCCAAAGGTATTTTTCTGTAATCAGGAAGAAAGGTGAATTCATTGAAGAAAGATTGTCATAAAGTCTTTCGTCACCGCAATGTAAAAAAAAAATGATAATAACAATAAATTTAAAAAAAAAAAACATCTCAGAAATCCATCTGTGTATGAAGATTAAACAAGGATTTTTGAACTCCCTATAGGGGAACACAATGATGCCCAGGATTTATCCACTGGAGTGTCACTTCACAAATCAGCAAGGTGATAAAGTTATGCAATTTTTTTTCTGAATCTTGAGTTTTTACCCATTGTTTTTAAATGTGTTTTATTACAAAAGTACTATTGTGTGTAATCGATGGTTTTCTAATATTAGGTCACATATACAGTGTATGGAGGTATGTAGCTGTTGTGGTTTAATGGGTGGGAAGAAATGACTTGATATCTAAACACTGGGCCAAATATCAAATACTCACTTCATGTTGTATGGCTGGCTGTTTGCCTATACATGACACTATTACATGTCACATAAATAGCTCATGTAAAACAGTTCTCATGTTTAACACGAACTCATCTCATGTTTTAATAGTTTGTGTTGTTCAGTACCTACTCACTTTTAACATGGTCTCTCCTGTTCTCTTCATTGATGTTTCTTCATCTAACTGTCTGAGTGTCTTTGTAAGTTAATTCTTCATCCAATAACTTGGCCTCAGGTTGTCCCTCAGGACCAGCTTATCAGACCCTTCTATACCTCTTGATGTTGTCTCTGGAAATATACAAATTACACATGTAATGTACATGTGTAAATCACACACTTTGGTGCATACTGTAAACATTATTTGGTGTATTGTAATAGTAAACATTATTTGGTGTATTGTAATAGTAAACATTATTTGGTGTATTGTAATAGTAAACATTATTTGGTGTATTGTAATAGTAAACATTATTTGGTGTATTGTAATATACAGTGGAATTGGCCACCTGTATCAAAGCCCAACTTGTAAAGAAACAGAGATATAGTAATCACTCTTTGTAATAATTATATAGCAAATATTAACAAACACACACAATCCACTTAGTGCCAACACGACTGTTGCTAATACAACAATGTGGCCACATTGTATCATAAATTATGGTAGCACCATAAATAGAAAGCAGAACTGCTCATGTAATAACATGCACTTAGAAGACTTATACAATCACTGAGCTCAGATAAATGGTGGTAATGCAGCATAGATATATGACTCTCAATAGGGACTGGAAATAGCATCACATGCTAGAAATAGCCATCTTTTAATTTGTAAGTTTAGTGGCATTGATAGAGTTTTGCAGGTTTAGTGAAAGAGAGACTAGAACCTTTGAGCAAAGTGTGCCACAACCTTACTAGCCTTGAGCATTACATAAAAGCTTGAAACACAAACAGTTTCACTAGACAACAACTATACGTAGTTACAAAAACAGAAACACAACAGTATAAGAACACTGAGCAAAGTTGTAACTAAGGAACAGCACTTAGACTAGGGGTGTGACTTACGTACCTAACCAATACTGCCCGGTGCTACCAGGATGATATTGTGAAGCTGGTGTTGGGTGATTTTTGGACCAAATCTCCATGATCCCTAATTTACATACATGATCCCTAATTTACATGATCCCTAATAGACACGTGTCACATCCTGTACATACACTACACAATATACATACTTACCATTAGAATACTATAAAAAGAAAGCAATCCAACACTGAGGTGACTTGTTTTGACTGTTTACGCTGTTCAGCTTGTTGACGAAGACAATAGAACTTAATTTCAGCAGCTGTCCTCTCTACTTTAAGTGACTGTATCTTGTCTTGTTACAGTAATGTCTTCAACAAACACCTTGATCATTGCTACAGTATTAATTTCATTAAGTTACATACTTCCAAAACACATGTACAAATATTCACACAGTGGATCCCAGGTAATTGGTATACACAAATACTCTGGCAATATATGAGGAGAATATAATCATACCGTGGCATGATGGCATCATAACATCTTGTAGGGAGAATACAGTATATCATGGAGACATGAATCATGAGTGTACGAGTCACTGTGACAGTATAGTGAAACCCCTAGCAACCAAGAGGTATTTAGTATAATTACTATGTAGAATAAACAAGTCACTTAACCAGTAAACAACAACTCTTAGACTCCCTCTGTGCTTTCATCTCATCCTAACTTCACTAACAAGCCACTCGACTAATTTGGATCTAATGTACTGTACATCTCGATATGAGAGGTACCTGTACAGGCATCCTAAATTTAACAAATAAGCTATAGAGCGTGCACACACACATATCAGGTTACACACACGTTATGCATGTACACACGCATGTACATACCCATACAAATGTATACATAACACACTCACTCTCACACACACACAACCTCACACAAACAAACACAACAATTAGTTGCAAGGCTGTATATCCCCTTTTCAGAAGCAATTGAGATGAGTTGTTTAGTTTCCCTTTGACGTGTTGTTGTCAATGTTTACTTTGTTCAACAACTTGCTGACCAGGATGACAGAACTTCTCAGCCTTTATAGCGCAAGTGATCATATATGCCTCAAGTGATCTCTGCTATTACATGTATCTATTAAGTTATAGACTTCCAAAACACTTACAAAAATGCAGACAGTGGAACCTGGGACATTGCTATACACAAATCCTAGAAATCATACGAGTAATGTACGTATATGAAGAATACAAAATTATACTATGGGATAATGACATTTGCCACCCCGTAGGGATGGAGGAATGAACCTCGAGTGTACAAGTCAGAGTGACAGTACAGTACCTATTTGAGCAAACTGGTGTACACTACTACTACACTGATGCTTTTATCAGTGTTCGAATGAGTGCAATGATGTGCATGACTTTGATGTGGTTAGCATAATGCAGTAATGGAAAACTCAACAATCAAAGCTTACAATAAGCTCACGCCCATGCGATCGTTACAGTTGTTTGAATACTGATGAAAATTTCAGTACATTTCTCAGAAACGTCCACAACTAAGAAATGTAAAGTTGTTATTGCTAGTGGAAGAGAGCATTCATGGTCCATCCCCTGGGCTCTAAAAATGTATTATCACCTAGCAACTAAGTTGTAGTTAGACAAAAGAAACTCTCCTTGTGCTTTCATCTCACCCAAACTTCAAAATACTATAATCCACTTTTTAGGCTGCATATATATCTTAATATGAGAGGTTCCACTGTATAGGCATCCTGAACAAAATTTATTAAGTGACACACAAGAATACACACACACACACACACACACACACACACACACACACACACACACACACACACACACACACACACACACACACACACACACACACATGTACACTCACACATGCACACTCACACATGCACACCCAGAGTGAATGTGAAGGCTTTGGTTGTTGTATTCACACCACAGAAACATAAGGACATTTGTGCATTACAGAGGTGATATGTCAGGTAAATCCTCCTGGGACCGGACTACTACCCCACATATTCTCCACTATATACAACCAGCCACATGACATGTGGACATCACTAGCTACACTAGTTTTGCACTGATAATTGGTTGAATTATTGATAACAGCCGATATCAGCTAATTTTACAAGTATCGGTAGTGGTTACAAAGTGGAAAAATTTGCCGATTAACCGAAACACGCAATCAGTCATTAATGACAGCAATCAACATGTAAAAGTAAAGAAAACGGTGAATGCAGCAGTAAGTATTTATTTGCTATAACTGTTGTATAAATTTTTAGGCTTGTTTGTTTGCGCAAAATATGGCTGCAAGGCTATATAGCAGCTGTGTATAATATTTATTGGCCTCCCATGGAATTTGTTGATCACTCTTTACAAATGGCCTGGAAAACGTTTGATAAGCTGCTATATTTGATAAGCTACAATATCAATGGTAATATCCCCAACCCGTAACAGCCAAAATATACATGAACATATGTGTTGTACATGGAAGAGTTGATGGTCTAGTTCCAGCTGAGGTCATCTCGTTGCATTGTTATCTGTATAGATTTTACGTTGTACAAAAGTTTGCGATTTTTCTTAGTAGTAGGGCAGGATGACTGTTTTGGTTTAACTGTTGTTATAATTTCTACCTCTCCATCAGCAGGAATGGTGACTGAAGAGCTTCTACGATGAGTGGCAAGACGTTTGTATTGATGATGTTTAAACTGAGTGTTGATGATTTTGATGTGTTCAGCCTTACTAGTCAGTCTGACTTCAATCTTATACAATTCATCTTTAGTTGTGATAGTTCCTCAGGACTCCACTTGTCTCTTGTAACATCCTTACCAACTCTTGTTGTTCACTACAGTAGAACACAGTCATGTAAGGTACCATCACAACTTGTATGAATATAATATAGTGGAATTGTTGTCATACCAAAAGTAGTGGGAGCTACACTTGTAGTGATACAACAATTAAACACAAATACCTAGCACATCTGTTGTCTCAACAGTCACAGATGGTAATCTTACTCACAAATGTGATAAACACTTGTACTATACAGAATTCTAAAATAATTATGTATACTGGCAACCTATACCCTTTCTAAAGGCACTCTAACATTTAACAACACTGACTTAGACAATGATAATTACAGTCTCAAACTCAACTTTTAGCCTTCATAACCTCCCTTTCTCCACCCCTCCCTCGAACAGTCTAATGTTTCTAGTGTAGTACCATAAACAATGAAGTGAAAAAAACATCCTATGCATCCTTTAATAATCCAAGAACATACAGAATTAATACTTTAATATGTCAAGAAACATTATGGAGCAAAGGTATGAAGAGATTCTAAGGAAGCTGCTACTCTCTAAGTATAGGTTAGGAACCTAGACCAAGGCTCTTCGTAGTTTTTAAAACACGAAGAGCCGAGGGCTTGGTTCCTAACCAACTTAGAAAATGCGGGCGTTATATATATCGCTATGTAGGTGGAACCATTGTGGGATTGAGTTATATGTCGTTTCAAAATCGTCACAGTGTTAAAACAAATCATGCGACCATGGCCAGTAGAAAAGATTGAACGTGTTTTCGAATTAAAGCTTGTAACTAGCTACATTATCACTGCTTCTGTTAGCTGGTGGATCAAACAAAGAGTGATAGCTACTAGCTGTGACAATAAAGTTAAAGCCAGCACTACCAAGGGTTTAAAGTAAGTGGTAACATTGTTGTCAATGGTTAATAATACTTGGTCTGGCGCTAGGCCTTCTGTGACTAAACCAGTATATACACGATTTCACACCTAAATAACTTTTTTTTTACAAGAAACAAATAAACATTCTACAAGAAAGCTTACCTATTTAGTTCTTTTAATAGGGAGTCCGCTTAAAGTACAGTAAAAGCATATTAAACAGACTTGAAACATTGACGGGCATTAAATAGAACTCTGTTATATTTCTGGAATTCTCCGCTTATGATAGCAAATGTACCTACAACGTTATAGTCTAGCTCCCATAATCGAATTGGCGTAGGTGTGCTTATAAAAGGAATGGAGAAGGTCAAACTCTGTTGGTCTATGGGCTCTTAGCCTGTATATGCATTGCAGAGCATGCATAGCAAATCAATGATCAAAAGTGAGATTTGCAATGCTGAGGTCTATCTGCTAGCAGGTTTCTAACCATTTTAGAAACCTACTAGCAGGTTTCTTCATGGTTTTTAAAGACCTCATTATCTGCCAAAGATCAAAGCATACTATGCATAGCATTTTCTAAGGTTAGTCATGAACTTTGGTCTCATAGATTAATGTGTCAACCTTGTACCTGTGTGTGGTAGCTGCTGCTACTGTTTAGTGCCTGGGAAATTGAAATCAAAATCAACAGGTCACATGTGGAAGGAATATGGCACATAGTTTATGTTGTATGCTCACCTTATAGTTAGATGCCCTTATATAGACACATACTACACATGTCACATCTTGTACTACACATGTCACATCTTGTACTACACATGTCACATGCTGTACTACACACACTACACAATATACACACTTACCATCAGCAGACAACTTAGAAGCAATGTTTAGTTTCATGTTGTTTTTGACCAAAATGATGGAACTCCTCTGCCTCTCTAGCTCAAGTGATTGTATCTTGTCTTGAAATTCCTTGATCATTACTATTAATAACCATTAAGTTACTGATCATTACTATTAATAACCATTAAGTTACTTGCAGAGTATACAGTGCATGTACCTCCAAAACACAGTACAAATATACATACAGTGAAACCTTTTAACACTATACACAAATGCTAGAAATCACACAGGTAATGTATGAGGAGAATATAACCATATCATGGCATGATGACGCGTAAGGAGAATATATTGTGGAGGCATGAACTATGAGTGTACCGGTCACTGTGACAGTACAGTGAAACTTCTCTCTTATTTGAGCAGTCTGGAGTATACTACAATACTAATGTTTTCATCAGTGTTTCAATGGGCGTAATGACGTGTACGATGGCATAGTGGTTAGAGTAATGCAGTAATGGGCAAACTCAACGTTTTGTGGCAATGATCAAAGCCTACCATCATGCTCATGCCCCATACAATCTTTATGAAACTCAAACGCTGATGAAAACCTTAGTGCTTTTCCCAGAAATGTCCACAAATAAGAAATGCATACAAATTTGAATACAAGTAATGTTGTTATTGCTAGTGGAGGAGAGTATTCATGTTCACTCCCCTGGGCTGTAAAATATCACCTAGCAACCAAGTGGTAGTTAGACAAAAGAAACCTTTAAACTCCCTCCTTGTGCTCCAAACGTCAGTATACCATATTGTAGTTTGCATGGGAGGATCAAAGCAATACTGCGTACCATATTGTCCACACAGTACTAATTAGCTGCATAACTGTACTGTATGAGTCATACAGAACAGTTATGCAGCTAATTGGGTGAATACAGCACACTTGAGGAGCAGTAAAACCCGGAATAACGGAACAGCGGAATAAGCAAAAGTCACATTCTTAACATTTTACTATTATTTATACTGTCTATAGCATTTATACAATACTCACCTCATAGCAATTCTGCCCAGAATGCAATCACAATGGCAGGCAGCACTAAGGCGATCCTCAGGGTGATCTTTAAGTACAACAAGCACAAAACTAACCACTTTAGAATAACCTAACTAAGCTACACTACTTTCTATTACACTTTACTACACAATCGCTACAACACTATAAGTTCTTTCTGCTACACTTGCTTATACCAGCCATCAATCACAAGTAACTGCCCGAAATTAGTAGTGATAAAACACTCCATCCCCAATTTTTTAATGAAGAAGAACCGGCCCAGCGATTGTGAAGACTTTGGTTGCTGTATTCACACCACAGAAACATAGGGACATTTGTGCACTACCAAGGTGATATGTGTCAGGTAAATCCTCCTGGGACAGGACTAATACCCCACATATTATCCACTATGATATAACTAGCCACGTGGACATCACTAAACTACACCTCATCACATAACAAGTCATATCTCAGTACCTAATGGAATATCTGTAGCTTTGTACACAAAAACAATACTCATGTGCGTATGTACACACACACATTATCGGAACAGTTGATGTGACTGTTCTATAAGAGTATTTGCTACATGTTCACAATGTTAGTGTATGTTCTATTAGAGTAATCTAACTGAGCTCGGGTCTTTATCTATCTGAACAAATTCACTAATTTGTAACTTTTAATTTGTAACTTGGCACACGGGTGTTCAAATGTGTCACTGTTGATGTATGCATAGTCAAGTCATAGTAATCCATATTGTATGACAGTGTAACCTCTCTGTAATGGACACAAGAATTTTTGGAATACTAGCATGATGTATACTATCCATCAAAACATCCTCAGCTAGCAAAATTATTACCATCTCCTAGTAAAAAACTGATTTTAGTACAGCGTATACAGTATGATCTTTACTCTACTTACTGACGTTGGTATTGCATCTGATACTGACTGATGCATGCAATGATTGCACCACTTCCACACCAATCTATAGGAGTGTTACTTTTGTTACAAGAAGTAAGACACAGGAGCTGTTTCCATGCAGCAAACATTATAGTGCTCGTATAACTACTTTAGATTTCCTTTTTTTATTACGCTCAAATTATTTGTCTTAAGTTGATACAGTGAATAAATGTATATACCTGTGCATCGGTGAAAGCATCAGTTTGATAGTCAGTTATACATGTTTGGGCTTGATGATGCCTAACCACACTGCCAAGCTGTTGTGAAGGATAGTTGGCCTTTGGTTAATACTTTTTGGCAGAATAAAAATCCTACAGTACTGTTGTGTTACTGTATGATTAGAAATTTTACACATAATTTCCTTTGATGTCTAGCGGCTTAATGAGGGTATTAAATCCAATATAAACCTGTAGCAGGGTTACTAAGTAACCTGTGGTCTAGCTCATGGTCGTTTACTACACTGATCAAACGAGCATTGGCAAAAGCAAATACACAATAGCCTTACTGTTAGCTTACTTTCTGGACAAGACACGCATCATTTGGGCCAATGCACTAGTACCACAAGTTGTGGTGCTGACACCATCAACTCAAAAAGTGGATCTTGATGCCAGTTTGCTAGTTTCTTTCACTCTTTCTGTACTTGCTTCACTCAGACAAAGTTTCTAAACTACTTAGAACGAGCCGACACACCGCTTCAGTACAGCTACTATACACCATGCTGCAATATTAGTGTGCGCTGACACAATTAATGACCTCGAAGGGTATCTCTCTATGCTAGCAGCCATTTTTCCACTTCTTATAGCTTACTCTCTATACTAGACAAGTGTCATTGGTACTCATCGAAGCATAGTAGCTACTATGGTGTGGTGCTGGCACCTCTAAGGATAAATCTCGATGCTAGTATCCAGTGTCACTTTCTCTCAATCTTTCTTTGCCTGCTTTGCTCAAAGAAATTTCCTAACTACTTAGAATGAGCCAACGTCAGTTTCTACACTATTTAGTGCTCCTTTGATGATGTGGGTAGCGCTTGCCACAATGTCATCGGGTCACTAAAAACTTTGTAGGCTCATTCTAAAAGGCATGCATATGGCTTCTATCTTACAATGGTTAGTACAGTAACCCCTCGATTATCCGAACTTATTGGGCCCTGGGTATGTTCAGATAATCGAAAAGTTCAATCAAAGCCCATTCATTTATATACAGAGCCTTGCTCAATTACTCTAATAGAACGCACACTTTATATAAAATACTCTAATAGAGCAGTCATCGCTACAGTTCGGATAACCGAAAGTTCGGTTAATCAATGGCCGGATAATCGAGGGACCACTGTAGTACTATTCCAGTCAAAATGTATACCAAACAATTAACCAATCAGATCACTTGTTAACATGTTAACCACACCTCTGTAATTAAAGGACATCTCCTCAGAGCTAAGACCATTTTGTTTTTATACCATTACACTACACATTGCTATGCTCTTATTAGCCTACCATTTGGCTATACATTACAAGTTACAGATATTGCATTAGGCATTGAGATATGACCTGTTATGTGATGAGGTGTAGTTTAGTGATGTCCACATGTCATATGCGGGAGGTCATATAAGCGGGATACCAGTCTTGCTCCTGACGGATTTACCTAGACTGACTCTTGACTCCTCAGTAGTGCACAAGTGTTTCTGTGAATGTGTATATGGCAACCGAAGCTTCACATTTGCTCAGTGTGTGTGTGTGTGTGTGTGTGTGTGTGTGTGTGTGTGTGTGTGTGTGTGTGTGTGTGTGTGTGTGTGTGTGTGTGTGTGTGTGTGTGTGCTAGTGTGTGTGTGTGTGCTAGTGTGTGTGTGTATGCTAGTGTGTGTGTGTGTGTGCTAGTGTGTGTGTGTGTGTGCTAGTGTGTGTGTGTGCTAGTGTGTGTGTGTGTGTGCTAGTGTGTGTGTGTGTGCTAGTGTGTGTGTGTGTGTGCTAGTGTGTGTGCTAGTGTGTGTGCTAGTGTGTGTGTGTGTGCTAGTGTGTGTGTGTGCTAGTGTGTGTGTGTGCTAGTGTGTGTGTGTGTGCTAGTGTGTGTGTGTGTGCTAGTGTGTGTGTGTGCTAGTGTGTGTGTGTGCTAGTGTGTGTGTGTGCTAGTGTGTGTGTGTGTGTGTGTGTGTGTGTGTGTGTGTGTGTGTGTGTGTGTGTGTGTGTGTGTGTGTGTGTGTGTGCTAGTGTGTGTGTGTGCTAGTGTGTGTGTGTGTGTGTGTGTGCGTCATTTGAAAGGATGTCTATATAGAGGAACCTCTCATATTGAGATGTACTAAATTAGTCAAGTTGGT
Source organism: Dysidea avara (assembly GCF_963678975.1). NCBI lineage: Eukaryota > Metazoa > Porifera > Demospongiae > Dictyoceratida > Dysideidae > Dysidea > Dysidea avara. Next base: position 32,780,430 of record NC_089277.1, read on the forward strand.
TGTATATTGAAGATGGGTGAGATGAAAGCACAAGGAAGTATGAGCACAAGGAGGTAAAGGTTATTGTTTACCTTTTAGGTGGCTTCTTTTCCCCTTGGTTGCTAGGTAATTAATACATCTTTACACTTTATTTTCGACATTTCTTATAGCATTTGAGTTGTATAATGGTTGCATGGGGTATGAGCATGGTTGTGGGCTTTAAGTTTACCAGGACACTTATTTACTTAAATCAACATAGAGATTAATACCATATAGATACGAGAACACTAGTAATGAGTATTTAAAGTACAGTGCGGTACTATTCGAGGGTCTGGTACAATATAAATTATTTTTAGAAACTAAGATATAACCCTTCAAATAGTACCACACTGCCATGCACACTGTGGTACTATGTATTCGTGAGTGCATACAAGCTAGTAAATATGGTAAACAAACACAAACACTTACCCATTGGTAACAAGTTGATCTTTTCTTCTCTACTGCAGCCATTTCAAGTGCCATATTATAGCAAGACATGTTGTATCACATCACCAGGGGCATGATTCATATGTAAAGTACAGTGGAACTTTTCTTATCTGGGTGGTCTGGTATATATCCACTGTCTGTATTCCAGAAATGTCTGTAACTAACAATAACATGCTAATGTGCTAAAGTGACTAACTTAAATTGTTATAATTGCTGTCAGTTAATGCTATGCAGTTTAGTGGGCAGAGGGGAAAGTCACTACAGAGCATTCATGATCACTCCCCTGGGCTGTAAAAATGCATTATCACCTAGCAACCAAGTGGTAGTTATTATTAGTAAAATAAACAAGCCACCAAACAGGTAAACAGTAACCTTTAGACTCCCTCCTTGTGCTTTCATCTAAACAAACTTCATTATGGTTAATAAACTACAAGCCACATGACCAATTTGGGCTGTCTGGGCTGTAGAGGTGCCCCAATAATAGAGGTCCAGATAAGGGAGGTTACACTGTACAAAGGATTTCTAACTACAGTGGTAATGTCATTTAGGAAGGTTTGTGAGACTCATACAACAATTATGACATGTAATTTACATATTAGAATACTTGATATTGATAATGAGTTCTATACCAGACTACCTGAGGTGTTGGGGTTGAACTTATTCTGACATGTGACCAAACCACAAACACTACAACATGTATATACATATTCAGAATTACTCTAATTAATACTCACCAATACTCTAATTAATACTCACTAGTAACATTTTTTCTCTTCATTACATGTGAGACATCTGTGCTGTTATATCAGACAGGTGTTATGCTGAAATCAACTACAAGGAGAATTGCAACATTAGAAAGTGGTAAAATTCCAGTCTGAAAATTGACACAGTCAAAAATCTAATGCAATAATAACTTAATGCTATACAGTGGGTAGACTACCAAACTAAACTTCCTTCAAACGAATGCAGAACAACTTACCAAGCTACACATCTCCCATTAAATGTTATGTACATAGCTCCTTATATCACCAGGTCCCTGACTTGAACTCATCCTGTGTGTTAGATGACAGTGTGGCTATTACTATTATTTACTCTTGGTAGTAACAATAACAAGTTACCACTCGGAATATGGAAAAATAGTCTATAACTAAATGTCCACCAGTATACCTGCAGGTATAGGTGACCTCCCTTATTTCATTGTTTTTAAACCAGGCATGTTCCCACAGCTGGCCAAAAGGCTACGGCTGTTGGCACATGCTTGGTTTACTGAAATTCTTTTCATACCAACATGTGTGTGCTATCTACCTATCTATGTTTATCCGTACACACCCACGTGAGAAAATTGTTTTAGTGGTAAGAGCAGTCAGCCTATGAAATCGAACACTAAATGAAACCTGTATTAAACTTGGGCAGAAGCAGCATTTGCACCAAAGATAATTTACACTAAGGCAGTTTGAAATATGGACGTAGCAACTATCTACGAACTTTGTGAACCACCTTCCCATTGGGCTCTTCATGTATTTAACTACCAAAAAACACCATAGCAGGCCTCATAGGCTACTAGGATATTTGTATCTCTTCGACTCAAAAGGGGTGTGTTCCTACATATGCAAACAAAAATGAAGGGTAGCCTTGAGGTTTTGTAGAGAATTTGCAGGAAAAGACACTATAGACAAACTATAAAACTGTTCAGAAGATACTTCTGTGCATAATAAGTTGTTGAAAGCGGCCTACTTCATTCAATAATTCAGGAATTATCCATCTCTTGTAACACTGGAGACACCACTATCAAACTACAATTGCTGGTACTGCTCTTCCTTACAAGTCATATGGATACGACACTAGCGCATGCACATGTACTCACAGTGATAAAGCGTGATAAAGGATATTGTTGTAGCATAGATGTTTTCCTTTGTTGCTTGAGCACTTAACACTAGCTAGCGTTAGGGCTATAGTGATGAGCCAGTTTATTCACAAAGCCCCATTACCTTGCCTGGTGGTGCCACCTAGCTACCTGCTAAGAATAATTACTGGTTTATCTCTACAGCTGTAACACTAGATAGTGCTAAAGCAACAAAGGAAGCCTCTATCATGCTATATCACTGCTAGTATACATGTATCGTAAGTGTATTCTAATTAATTAGTACACGTGCTAGTTTCATGATTTGTGAGAAAGAGCAGTACCAGCAGTTGTAGTTTGATGGCAGTGTCTCCATTGTTGCAAGAGATGGATAATACCTGGATTATTGCTTAAAAGCTGTTCCAGATCAGTCCATGAATCCAGTCTGTGGAATAAAGTAGGCTGTTGAAAGTTGTTCGATGCTCTTCATTTAGCAATGCATATATAGCAATGTAATTAGAGAATCACAAAACAATCCACCAATCTTATATTACACTATCTATGCATAATTGTATTATTACAAAACAGAAGCCTTAGGTAAAATGCATTTCCAGCTATACAACTAACATCTGGCTTTTAGAAGTAGCACAACATCAACTTTTTTATTATATACTTGTTTGTTTACATTTTGTAACAACATGATTCATTACTGGTAACCAGTACATACCACACCAGAAGACACCAAACACATTATAACAACTAGTTGTTGTGTGACCGAATATGTCTCCTGATAACAATTACTAAACAGCACAAAGTGACTATTTCACTTCATTATCAGTTATCTACCACCTGTTATACACTGTTACTAGTGAAGGACAGTATGAAAAGTGTCTCTGTAATCAATCTAGTTACTATGGAAATTACACACTATTCTCATTATAAACAGTACTGTAGCCATGACATGTTACTACACAACAACATTTAAACAGCATAAGAAATGGGTCACAAAGGATGACTACGGAAAGTCCCTGATTTACAAGAAGCAGCTGAAACGATGTAAACTTAACTCTGGCCATATAGTCATAACAATGTTTGACTGATAGTTTTTTAATTCATTAAAATAAAAATTAAACTTCATACAAACTTGTTGGAAGGGCTGTGGATCTTTCTGAAGGCATTTTAGGGTGTAACTATGCCTAATCAATACTGCTATGCTGTCATAAAAGAAAAGTGAGGCTATTCTTTAATAAAAAAACCATTAGGTTCACATACACGCCTCCAACTTCCATCAGTGTAATAAACACCACATACACGTGTAATGCTATAATTACAATCAACGCTATTTCCAGCTTGATATAATTCTAGCATAAGATGACAATACTTGGACAAGTGGTCATTAATTGAAGTACTAGAAAACCACAAATATGTTAGCTTCCAGGGGGATGGTTGGACAAGATCATGTGCAATACAAAGCACTGACAAGAATACTTTTTATTAAACGTGGTCATATGTAACTACGTACCTGTTAAAAGCAAGGTTGGAATAAAGCTTTGAAACCTTTGAAGGTAGTTGCACATACCCCTCCAAAGCTTCGTAACCATGGATACTGGCATGTCTAGTTAGTCAAAAAGCCTTGTGCATCCTGGAATCATCCAACTATCATTGATAAAGTTTTGCTGTACTTGTAGTCTAAACAGAACCTTACTACTGTACAACTGCAACAAAGAATAGGACACACCCATCAGTTGTGATTGGAGTAATTACTAACATGATATAATCAACAAAACTTCAGTTAGCTTTCTTGCAAGAAGCTTTGGATGCTAAAATTTGACCTTCATTTCAGGACTAGTTGAAAGCAAAATATGCCACACAATTGTACTGTAATCATTGATGACCACTGTTACTGTTTCTGTGAAAGTCATGATCACCACACATCATCATCGTTGTAAGTATAATTACTCTATAATGGCAATGTTGTTCCAACAAACCACTGCAAACAACAAACTAAATAGAATTAAAATATGTATCAAGCCCCTTCCTTTACTTTTTTGTAAATTGGTCTATTCAGCTCATGTGAAATACTTTCAGTACTTGCACAACACTATTACAAACATGAGCCTGTCCTACCCTCTGTATCAGCTCTGATTCAGTACTAATCTGATTATCAGTGGAACACTATCACTAACTCTGTGATGTGAAGTCTAACTAATTTAGACCACCTCTTGTACTACCTTACTAACTGCTTGCAAGGCCATCTCAACATGTAAGCTCTAAAGAAGTCATCAACACGTTAATTGCTATCACAACTGGACGCTGTGGTTGAATGTCAAAATATATTGAAGCCAATGGGAAAACGATGATAACTGACGGTAAAATCTTTATTACTTACAAAGTATACAGTATGTTCCAATTATCTGTACATGGAAAGAAACTATAGTGATGTCTCTATTGTTTCGTGGTTACCTGCGGTGAATACAACGAAAGAAGCCTGAGTTATAAAGCCATAAAGTTACAAAATTTACCAAACTGTGACAAGGATTTTCATAGTTGTATTTGTAATTTCAGAGTCTGAAAACCATTCAGGAATGCTACAGCAGCTAATCTCAACAATAGCGTTTGTTGTGAATTGATTGAAGAAAAAATGCTACAATCACCATGATGAGCTAACAAGCTAACAGCATGTTCAGCAAGCCCAGATACACTGTACAGGTGATTCTAACACTTGTTCATGTACTGTACTTCATCTAGACTATGGAAACAAGCAGCTGCTTTGTCCTTTATCTCTAGAAAACATTTTTATCAGGTGAAGTGGGTCATAACTACTGCTGAGCAATAGTAAAAATTTTACTATCACGATAGTTACTCATTAAATATCGCAATAGTGAATACTATCCCGATAGTTTATGAAACACTTTGCTCTTAACAAAGTCTTAGTTGTATAGCTATGATTTGCAGTCATATAGAAAGTTATTTTGCATGAACAGGACATTTATTAATTAACTGTGTGGGTGGCCGATGAATACGGACTTTTGGTATAGCTTTTACAGGCCACTCCTTTGTAAGAAAGCTGGTAATACTAACTGTAATACAATATAGAAGGGTTGCTGATACCATTTTTATGCAGATCTGAGCTTTATCATAACTATCACGATAGTGATATACCTACTATCACGATAACGATAGTGACTTACTATCACGATATATCGCACTATCGATACTATTGCTCAGCCCTAGTCATAACTCCTAGTGGTTTAGCATATTTGCAGCGAACAAACACTATAAGGTGGAGAAATCAATGTAGTACCCAGTGCTACATTCAAAACTCGGTTATCTTCTTTAGATTTTACATGACAATGGATTTTGTGTCCATTTCTCAATGGTTTCTGTACATTTTAATGGCTAACCACAGCACCCTGTGTTTGCACAAATGTAATTAAACAATCCTTTAAAATATTATTATTAAATTTTGTTTCTCAGGCCAAAAACAGCAAGTACAGAGTTAGCATGTAGCTACCTTGGTAAAAGAATATTATTTTTCACTGGCTGAACAATAACCTACATGTCAAACAACAGTTAAACTACATCATGATTGATGCCACATGTCAACAGCCTGACGTATGGTGAAAATTGTCACTTTGATGTTTTGTATCACCAGAGACCAACTTGTTGTTGTCTAATTATAATTTAATACCAACATACCTTAGTAACACTCAAAAGTATCACATGATGTTCTCATGTTTACAATCAGCCAAACTGATAATCTCTATCATCTCTTGAAATCTTCCTCCACTTCATCTTGATTGCTGACAGTCACCTTGACCGCTCAGGGTGTAAATATTATTGAACTACACTGTAAATAACAATAATTACATTAAATTAATGAATTACATTGTAAATATGGTCTATATTCACTACTAACCCAATAGGGACAAAGGCTACAGATAGCCTATAAATACAGGAAGTGAGAAACATAGAAAAATGAAAAGCAAAACATTATGACTATCTGTATTTGTGACTGGATTTTGGAAAAATGATCCAATTAAATCGCACATTAGAAGTTTCGAGATAAACAGTTTTAATGAATTCAAGTCAGTATAACTTCCCAAGGATAACAACCAAGTGGTAGTTAGACAAAAGAAATCTTTAGACTCCCTCCTTGTGCTTTCATCTCACCCAAACTTCGATATATTATAATCCACTTTTTAGGCTGTATATATATCTTAACATTAGAGGTTCCACTGTATATGCATCCTCAACAAAATTTAATAAGTGACACATAACCATGCATGTACACATGCACGCACAGACACACACATACACTCACGCATGCACACATGCACGCACAGACACACACATACACTCACGCATGCACACCCACAGTGAATGTGAAGACTTTGGTTGCTGTATTTACACCACAGAAACATAAGGACATTTGTGCACTACAGAGGTGATATTTGTCAGGTAAATCCTACTGAGACAGGACTAGTACCCCACATATATCATACAACCAACCACATGATATGTGGACATCACTAACTACAGTCTAGTGTTACATCGATCATTGGTTGAATTATTGGTAACAGCCAATATTACCTAATTTTACAAGTATCTATATCAGTTACGAAGTAGAAAATTTGCTGACTAACCAAAACTCACAATAAATCATTAATGACGGCAATGAACAGGTGAAGCAGTGAATGCAGCAGTAAGTGGTACAACTTTCATTTGCTGCAAATGTTTTATAACTGCTTAGACTTGTTTGTTCGCGAAAATATGGCTGCAAGGCTATAGCGGGCTATGCGTATTTATCAGCCGCCCATGTAATTAGTCAATCTTTCTTCACAAATGGTCTGGAATCCCACTAAAAACACTGTTTGATTAGCTGTTTTATAACATGTACTTCTTCCTATGAAAGGGGTTAGTGGCAAAACTGTAGAAAACATTATAAAAACTGGCCACCCACGCAATTAATCACATTATTACAAAAGTAACTGAAGTTCAGATGATTTTCTGGTCCTCCTTCCTTGTCCTGAAGAAATATCAGTTAATATCGGTATATCGGTTATAAGAATTGGAAAATAATCGATATCGGTAAATGTGAAAACATGCATATCGGTGCAACACTAAACTACACCTCATCACATAACAGGTCATATCTCAGTACCTAATGCCAATTTCTTAATTTATATGTACAAGTGAATATAAGACTACAATCTTATTTGCAAACTATGGTGAACAGTTTAAACTAAATCCCATCTTTTTAGATCAATGCAAACAAAAACCACAGCTGTGCCTGTAGTTTATTTTCAGTAGTTACTGTACAAGTTGACTTCTTTACTCTTCTGCTACAATTTCAAAACTACTCACCATAACCCATTCAATGGACATGGTAGATAATGCTGAGACAATAACAAGTAATTCAGAAATTGTACAAACTAGGCAGGTCTTGCTGAGACGGCCACACATACCCTCACTACTATAGTCTTACTTTCTGGTACAAAACATACGTCATAATATTGATATGGAGAAGAACACTAATGATACTGAAACTATAAACTGATGTTACATGCATATACTGTACCATGTGACTTCTATGCATATTTACTGTAACATGAGTGCTCCATGTATGTGAGGTGCATGTATCATGCAACATGTCATCATGTTACAGTGAGAGGGACATGATGTAGCATGAGTGAAGTGACCATGTTCCAGTGCCATACATGTATCATGTATAGTACATGTTGGTGTGGTGTATGTAGAAAGCCTGAAAACCGACACTGGGTTGTATATGATGGTGAGAAACAGTTAGCAAGTCAAAGCTGTATTACTCTTCAACATACTGTAGGTGTTCCCAAGTAGTTAGTAATGCTTCACATAGCAGAGTGGTAGCCTATAGATACAGCAGTAACCATAGTGATGACAAACACCATGCATGTTACATGACATGTTAGTATTCATGTAAAAAGTGTCACAAATCCATGTATGTTACATAAAACATGCATCAGCATGTATGTTGTTTAGGAGATCTGTAGCTTGCATGTAACATGCATGGTACATGTGCAATAATTCAAGCTGGATATTGTTATGCTACTACTAAGGACCATGACATGATTGTTGGTATTTTAACTAATTAAGCAACCAAGTGAAGTAGTGTCCATTGAGTGTTGTCTGCAGTGACATCACTGTTGTAAATCCCTCTATTATCAATGGCTTTACCATCCTTTTAATACCCATGATTGCATCACAAGGATCTATTGGCATTTTACCTTGTTGTGATCTAACTATATTTACACTTATACTACTGCTACTATATAACATATGTACCTGAGGTAGCTCCCTTAATGTTACCGAGTGATCTCTTCTCGATGGTTGTGATTTGAGTGCTGACAATTGCCCCATCTTCACCACCTTAGTCTGCAGTGTGAACATTGCTGAATTACACTGTAAATACACCTGTACCACGTACAGTAAACATTACACTGTAAAAATAGTGGAGAAGATAAACAAAATCTTTATTTAGTAAAAAAATATGGGAGTTTAGATCAAAGATGTAGTGATATTTCACTCATCAAAGCTTTGAAGTAGTAAGGACTAGTGACCCACATGAGGCTGTGTCGTGTCTCACATGTAAAGTGTGGGCATCCAAAGGACCTCACCCACTATGTGAAATATGGACAGTTAGCATTTGCTTCTTTTCGATGTTATAGCCGGGTAACACCAGCCCACCAGGTTGCCATCAGATTCCATTTACGTAAACAGCTGGGTAGACTGGGGCAATGTGAGTTTCTAACAACAAACACCAACATACACACACACCTCAACTATTGGTAGAGCCTCTCTATCCATAACATCTAAGTGTGATGCAACTCAAGCCTACTGCACTGGCTATAAAGTGATGACATCATAGTAGTAGATACACTATAACAGGTTATACTGTATCCCCAAGCTCTTTGGCTGTATTATACACATCTTGTAACATCATCATAAAGAATCTGTATAATGACATGTGTGTAAAGCATTTCCAACAATGAAATTTTGTAAAACAAATACTAGCTACTAAGCAGCAACACAAGGTAAAGATATACGTAAGCACACATGTACAGGTACACACAGATTATAGCATAATAAGGTTGATAGCATTTCAGTAAATTGAACAAAAAATGCAAGTACTGTGTAGTACGAATAAATTACTGTCACTATATAATTTACATTTATTTTGAGGTAAAAGTATGTATTACAGGATACTTGTAAGCTGTCCATTAACCATTACAAAGATGTGTCCAGTGTACAGAGGATACCAGTGTACTTGTATAATGTAGGCAATGAAACTGTGACAAAGAACCATGTCATAGTGTCCATAATAAGGTGGTGTCAGTTACAAGGAGTGTCAGTTAATGGTTCTACAGTATAATATGCTCCTGGCTGGTGAAATATTGTACAGGGGCTTAGGAAGATATTTAACTTATGGGTGTCCAGTGATAAAGCTGAAGACCAAAAAAAAAAAAAAAAAAAAAGGTCACGAGTGTGACTGCTTTACAGGGGTTTGCAAAGTTCTTGCAAATTCCGTAATTCAAATGTTCGCACATGCGCATTATTGTTCTTACATTTATCTCGAGAGGAATGTTGTCTACTACAACTGTACATATTGATGGTGTTCGAATATGATACGGTAGCAACAGTAGTTCAAGTAGACATGGCCTTATTCACTTTTGTGCCTAGGAATTTGAACTGCGTTGTATGCGCATGTGCAAAGGTTTGAATTACAAGGTACAAAGCCGTGTCTACGCTCGTGTCACTGTATAGTGTTTGCCAAATCAGTATCTACCAGTAGATACGAGTAGGCAGTTGTAGTAGGTAACACTCCTGTATTAGAGTCATTGACTGCTCTATTAGTGTATCGCAATCTTTTCAGTAATATATAGTACAATGTGCTGACACCCCATTAGTTATGTAACTGGAATTATTTATGGGTGCCCAAGCACCCACGGCACCCATGCTTCCTACGCCCCTGTTGTACATGTTATCTCACTAGGGACCAGCACTAAAGCCTGTTAATACAGATAGTCATAATCTTTACACTAAAACTGTTGACTACATCACAGACCAGCTGGTGATCCTCTAACAACATGTAGTTATAGATATGTACCAAAAGAGCAACAACAGTTATGATCTGCCTCCACCTTCAACTTATAACAAACATATCATGTGATGTACACAACTACAATACATTTGAAGGACAGAACAGTGAGTAACATACAATAACTTGTTGTGTGCAAACAATTACACTGGCTGTACATGGTACCGTTACTAACTTGTCCTTGGCCTCCCAAAAGTTCTGCTTCAGTAGACAATTTATGCACCAGAGAAAATCAGCATCATTGACACTTATAGTTGACATGGCAGTTGTCTGTGGTATACTATCTATGGTTGAACTGTCGCGGGTTAAAGGAACCACAATACGCCTGCGGCATGGTGAGCACTAAATAGAATATTACAGAAACATTGTTAACAACGAAGTTAACAACATTGGTCTCGTGTGTTATCACTTAGTACGAGTTACCAAACTCCATGAGTTTAATACCGTGACTAACCAAAACAAAACACTGGGGAGGGTATAGCGAGCTAAAGACATACATGACATACAGCACAGGTAATCTCTGTTGATACGGATGGAACGGCAAACAAGAGCAACAAGGGAACGTACCGGAGGCCACCTCCTTCGTGAAGCACTCGGTGAAGCAGCTTCTTCATTGTTGATTGATGCACACGTGCCAGCACGTGACTTGTTGTCTCTTGCACATTTATTATTTGCGATTCTCCACGCAGTTGCATGCAGCATCCTTAGCAGCTTTCCGGCTGTTAAGCCGAGCTACATTTGAATGCACGTTCATCGAAATGACTGCTCTATTACAGTATTTTGTTTAAGATGTATGTTCTATTAGAGTAGTATTTGACTTGGTATTTGAACTGGGCTCGGTAGCTAGCTATATAGCTAAATGAATGGGCTTTGATTATCCATTAAAATTTTAACATGCCTTGGTCCCAAGGGGGATAATTGAGGGATCAAAGTTTAGCAGTTGAATCATTTAACTTAAATGTCAATTATATAATAGCTTCTGAATGAAGCCGCTATAGCTACAGCTTCATGATGTGTTATATTTGAACTTCATTACGCTTTACTAGCTTATAAGTTAAATGCTAAAGTTTGATATATACATGTTTACACATTCACAACGCATAATAAGCTGCTGCATGCTGTGACAACATTCATGGCTGTATCCTCCACATGGAAATGCATGGTGCATGACCAATCAGAGACATGCATGTAGAGGCCGCAAACTGAGAAAATTAAGAGTGCAATTATAATGGCAGGTGATACTTTTTTGTGTGTTCTATTAGATTAGTTAAGTGTTATATGCATTTAAATGTCAATTATACACTGTAAAAAATACGTAGTGAATACTAGGTGGCAAATAGTGAGTGTGACTACAAAATCTTAATGACATGCAGTCAGAGAAAGGTACAGTATTAGCTAACGTTGTAAAAACTGAAGTGTCCAAAATATCCCAATATGGACACCATTATCACCAGTAGTGTCCATATTAGGTCAGCATTTTGGTGTCCATGCAGTGGTCACTTCAGTTATTACAGTGAATTGCCACAGTATTCACTGCTTATTTTACAGTGTATAGCTATACCTCAAAATATTCTGAAGCTATATACTAAAATTTGGTACACACATGCAAATTCAAAGCACTGAATCATATAATACTGTGTAAGCATTTGTGGCTGTACCCTACAGACAATGAGGAATAATTATAATCTGCGTGGAGTGTCAAGAAGAAACTATATGTAAACTATTAGCTACATTAGAAATTCTTTTGTGTTTTAGAGTAGTTGCATGAGTGCATGCTCTATAAGAGTATACTTAGGACCAGTAATTATAAGCATCTTAATAGATTGCAAGTTGAGCACAGCTACACAAGAAGCTGCTTGAGGAAACTATATTACAATAGAGTTATCTATCAATGTAACCTGATTTTCAGTGAATATTATAGCTACTTAATTATATAGGTGATTAAATTGAAATGTTGATTAAGTAGCAGCCACATAATTGGTAGGCATAAATAACAGTGAGAGACTCAATTTGATCACAAGTCTCCAAAATCCAGTCCAGTGTCCAGTCCAAGTTTAATAGCCTCCCATTCATGATGGGGTTGAGAACATGTACTGTTAAGTGCCTGCATGTATACTATATATAGCTACTGCCAAGAAAAATTGTGTTAGACAGATAAAGCCATGAACCCATGATTGTTGAGCAAAGGCAGATCCAGTGTAAGGCAATAGTTTCTCTCCCCTTCTATGTCACAGCTCCTTAAGTGTAGCTATATGTGCTATCCATGAATGAGACTATACAAAACATGCACAGAGAAGCTGTAATTGAGATACATATGTGCACACTACTAGTCATTTTCTCTATGAAAATGGCATGAAAATTCACAGATTCACACCACTGCAAAATTTTAATTTTCATGCAAATTTCATGCAACGTGCTTGTTGTGTATGAAAACATTTTCATGGCATCATTTCATACACTTTTACCATGAAAATTACATGAAATATGACCGACACACATTTCATGTAATTTCATGGTATAAAAGTGTATGAAATGATGCCATGAAATGTTTTTATACATAACAAGCATTGCATGAAATCTGCATAAAAAATTTTGCGATAGCCGCATGTGATCATGAATCTGTTAAAATTCATACTATGGTGGTATGAATATTCCATGAACATTACACAAATTTTCATACTATTTTCATAGAGAAAATGCCTAGTGATGTGTTTGAATGTTGAAATTGTTGAATTGATACTCAACAGCATTGGCACTGATTCATATACGTAGCTACAAATTGCAAATCAGTGTCGACAATGTTGCTTGATACTAAGGATATTTTTCAGTTAATATACTTAACTGGTTTAACACATGCACAAGCTATAAGCTTGGTACATACTTCCCTCAGAAAGGGTTATAATTATTGTCAACACCTTATCCCATGTCATAGTGACATTGAGTCAAATGAATATAGAATTGCCATACATGTACTTTATACACATATCATAGCTATATACGTATTTTTGACATAGATAAATATTGAGATAATGGTACATATAATAATTATCATGGTGGCCTGGTATAATATTAAGGAGCTACTCACCTATTATCCCTTAGTTGGAAAGTACAAATTTATGTGGAAACTGATAAAATATTTAAACAATTAAATAAAATAAATAAAATATTTAATAATAAAATATAAATAAAATATTTAAGCCATTTTAGACTATTACCTAGCCTGCACATTAACTTTGTATTATTGAAAGATTCATTGACTAGGAGAAAACATCCTGACCGCGTGGCAGGCTCCTGTTAGCATTCAAACATTAATTGTGACTGAAAAAGGTACCTTTTTCACACACAAAATTTGACTACTTTTTTGATCTTTGAAGCTTCAAAACGTTTTAGTCATTGCATAAAATTGCCTGAAATTTTCCATGAGTGTAGCTGATGTATCTGGCTACATTTTGAAACTAAGAGCAAGTTGATCAGTATACGGAGTCAAACATTACATTGTTTTGTTTGCTCGCCTGTAAAATGTGTGGAAAAGGTACCTTTTCGCAAATCCAGTCACAATTGGAAGGCTGCAGGTTCGAGGCTGCCCAGATCCAGTCATGGATTTTTTCTCCTTTCCAAACAATTATTGTGTAACAATTAAACATGCTGTAGGATCATGTGTTCTACAGACCTTCAGAACTTGTGCTGTAAAGCCTTAATAAATAGAAAAAAAATTGTAAACTAAAGCCTAGGAGGTCTGGAATACACAAGCTGGCCATGGGAATTATTTATTATAGTACACACATGATGTACGCACCATATAGCTTGCACATAAGCTATAGTATATTATATCAGTAGTTATCCAAGTGAACATTATCACTGTAATTATGTGACCTATATATATATAACATCTCATGAGCTCTATAATACTAATTATAGGTTATCAGTATATTGACTGATTACTTATCAATTACAGTAGTAGTTTTCCTTACCAACTAGTTAATACTACGTACATAGCGGCTATAATTTGAAGTGTCATTTTTATTCTAGGAAATAGATTCCCCAGACCTATTGTTCTTCAAACATTATTCCCACATTTAAATAATAATTTGATCAAATGTTCAGTAGAAATTATTTTCTTATGTAAAATTTTTGAATTTGTAACTAGCTGTTGTGGTTAACTTGTAGTCAATGTTCCAGTAACCAGAGTGGCATCTATACCTTGACTTTGAGTTACGCACTCTTTGAAATTCTCTCCTGTTGTACTAATTTGTAAGTATTTTGCTTGTATCTGTCTGTAAAGCTCCTTACTGCAATAACTGTTTAAACCAGCCTGCTAGCTACATGCATGGTAATGTATATACTGTAAGCAAACATAACATGATAAAATATATTGCTGAAAAGACACTAAGATTATAATAATATTATTACTGATGTAAACAAGGAATAATCATAGACAGGTTATATTAGCTATAGTGGCCAGAATGTTTAAAGCAAAATATTACCTAAACCATTAACTAACCATCATCCATTGCAAATGATGCATGCACACATGTAGAAGACTCAAAACAATGATTTTGGTGAAGCCTAACAATGTGCATTTGGTACAATCTTGGTACGTAGAGTAAATCTATAAGACATCTGATACATGTTGTAAACACAGATTGTTCCTAAAAGAAATATTTGATAGATACAATAAACTATTTCTGCCAGTGTACATGTGATGATGAACAATAATACTTCACAATACAATGATAGTCAACAATTGTACTTTATGTGATGGTTAGGCCATCATCAAATCTTCATAATCAGCAATAATACATGTACACTCCAATTGTGTGTATTACAGTTGATGGTTGTTGTTCTGTATACATTTTATGTAGTAGTCATGATAAAACTAGAGTTAATACAAACATTTGATGACTTCTACTGAGGTCTCTTGATGATTAGACATCTGCCTATTATGCTGGTTAAACTATTTGAGAATAGTGTGTATGCCTAAGTGTTCAGCATAATGCTAGCAATTATCCTGTGAGTGTACATGTCACAGGCTGATGGTAAAAGATTAATCTATTCTAATAGAACAGTCAAAACTCTAATAGAGTATTCAGGTAGTTGGTTGACATGATCATGCTTTATTAGAGAACATTATCTTTCACCTTTTAATATTACATTTTACATTGTATCATTTACCTATATAAGTAATTTTATAGCCTTTACAATAATTATTATTACCTTTACACTATCATTGAGAAGTGCAAAATTATTTTTGGTACATAGACTTGTGCCAATTGTGCTGGCATGATTTTGAGCATAATAGGGATCAAGCATTAATATTATGCCAGCATAATTATAAATAGGAATAGATTTTTAATAAAAAATACACAATTCAAAAAAACTAATAAAAATACATACACACTACACATTATTACTTCATTTCATATCAAGAAAATGTGCAATATTACTTTACATTGTTTGAAATTGTTTTTTGGTCAATTATTTACCATAAGATGGAGATACTCTAATAGCGCAGTCAATATACACTAGTTAGGAAAGGCTGATATATACAGCCAGCCATAGAGCATAATCTTGATTTTCAAAGGATAATTTCGGGACTACTCAAAAGCATAATAGGCTATTTTCAAAGTATAATTGGCTTAAGCCTATCCATGAGAACAAAGACAGAAATAATGATCACAATTAATATATTACTGCTTGGAGATGGATTCATAATTATAGTATGGAAAACCAATAATTACTAGATAAGAAGATAATGTATGTATGTTGAGTCATGAGTGAGTAAGTGAAGTGGAGACTGAGGGGAACTTTGTCTCCATTGATGTATTCCTCCTGTGATGGGATTGGTTCAGCTGCAACTGTTGTCACAAAAGGCTTGCAACACTGATCCCTGAGAAACATGGTCAACTTCATAGTCTTATTCCTTACTTCGAACTGCAGTGATATGTAAGAGGATCCAGATCAAGCCATCACAGGTGTAATTTACAAGATCCAGCCATTGACTTGGCCTGTTCCAACAGTTTAGAATTGGAGAATTTTATGATTTTTAATGTGCAATGGTTAAAAGAAAATACCTATATCATTCATAATTAGGTATGTATGCTGTACATAGAAAAAAAACTAGGTGATTGCATTCAAAATAAGCACAAGCCTTCACCTGTGCTCAAATATCCTGTCTATTACACTGTATGCTCATAATTATGCTCAATATTAATTTTATGACTTTTTACTCATGTTTGACTATTAAATCTTCACTTTTTGGATGACAATAATATCTCAACTGTTTAATAGTTACATTGCTACAAATCAACCTAACCAACCTTCAATCAGTTGATAATCAAAAATATATGCTCTAATAAACCATGATGAACGGTTAGTCACCTAGTGCCTGTTCTGTTCATTATCCCATGCTTTCCCACCAATAGTTTCTGCTATACATTTTTTGACTTAAGAATGAAACCAACTTTATTCATAATATTTTATTGGGTCAGTAATCTTTATACAAATCTATTAGAGCAAGAGCTTTTTATATTTCCCTCATCTACATCATGGTAGTAGTTTTGTTGTATAACCATCATACAACAATCTTTTGTCCATAACTTTTTCTGCCGGTGCCTAAAATTAATGGTGTAGCAATCCTACAAAAATTCTCAATAAAAGTTGTAGAGTGGCATCTATTGTAATAAAATCATACACGTTAAATTATATATATACGCAATTTGCAAATTCAATGAAATCTTATTAGATTTAATAATCATCCCACTGATACCACTGGTGCATTATTACAAGGGCAGATTTAGGGGGAGCATGGGTAGGGGTTGAAGCACGCCTCCTAAATTTTACTATGTGCTATATAGTAGAAGCTACAGTATACAGCAGCTAAAATATGCATATATGGGCATTGCAAAGATAGAAAGAGTGAAAAGAGAGAAAAACTATGATAGAATCTTTTCTAGAATTCAACAAGAGGGGAACAAATGTGACTGGGCCTTCAAAAATAGGGCATGTGGGCACATGATTTTTTTCAAATTTTCATCACTCATAACCTTATGTATCATTATGCTATGGCAATGCAATTTTTAGTTCATAGTAAGTATTTAATTGATTTTATGATGCAAGTTACAAAATGTAAATATTCTGTTCCAGTACTGAGATAGGACCTGTAGAGTGACAGGGTATAGTTTGTGCCCACATGCCCTGTTTCACAGACCCGGTCACAAATAATTATATTTCATGGGTAAAACTGGTGCACTGCTAAACATTGAAATACTGTAATAGAACAGTCAACTGCACTAATAGAACATCCATCATTAATATTCTTTAACCTATAACCAACTCCTAGACTGCTCAAACTTCAACTTTATATCATTGAAGCCACAGCTGTTAATGAAAGCACACTAACAGCCACAACAATTTAATATGTAGCTAAAACTGAAAGATTTTATAAGTTTCCTTTGGAAAGGTATTCCAAAAGCTCTTAATAAAGATTTACAAAGCATAAGAATTAGAATTTCAACATCAAAATAAAACAAGGATGTTTGGTACTATTACTACATATATTGTGCACATACAATGCAAAGGTCACTTAAGAGAAGTTTAAGGTTCAGAGATCAAAGGTAACAATATTAGATGTTGTATGCATTGTACTATAATTGCAAGTGTTGATTCAATTTATTATGCTCAAATTATTTGTCTATTGTACTGGCATAATGCTTGATGATTTTCTCTCCCATGCCATGTATGATATATCATATTATATTGCCATAACAATTAGCCTTTCATTATAACTGCTATAATTAGCTGCTGTAAGTTCCTGAATAAACTTTGTGAATAATTCCAGAAAATAATTATTAAGCTGAATATAGTATATTCTCAATTTCATGCTTTGTCGATTGCATGAAAGCTTTGCAACTGTGCCAATATGGGTGGCTTTCAAAAATTCACATATTGTAGCTTAAAAATTGAGATACTCTAATAGAGCAGTCACACTGTATTTGGTTGACTACTTTATTCGCATGCAGCACTCTGCTGCAGTAAGTATCTCATGATTAATCTTTTATTTCAGGTATATATACGTATATGCTATAATAGCAGTGTTTGAGAAATATTTTCAAGAGATATTATAATGCAAGTAAAATTTATTTTATGAAATTATTTTTGAAAATTGTCCTATTGCTCTGGAATTATTCTTGCCACTTATATTATAATATTTATAAATCATTCCAGCATACTCTGTGGGTCCCACTCCATCATTTCATTGCTATGCTTAAAATGTAATTGTACTTGTAGCGTCCTTGCTAAAGTTTTGGAGGAGGTTTTCTAGACCTCATACATCACCAATATCTACATGCTCACATATAATAAAGTTTTTGAAGAGGCTGAGGTATTTAATCACCAAAGCACCCTCCACACTTAATCTTCCCTGCATAAGTAGATTTCTTTCATTTTTAAGTTTTGAATACCAACTTGTAATATAAAGTGCAACTCAATAACATAATTATGTGAAAAACAATAAATAATTATTACAATGGGCTGTAGGTATATGTTACTATAACAACAATATATTTTTGTAGGGAAAAACCTCAGCTGAGGAAAAAACCCTTTATAACTAAACTACTAAATAATGTGTAAACATGTGTAAAATTGTTCAGTTGTGATTATTTGTTGTCCATCTGTTTGGTTAGTACTGCACTCTTATCACCACTGCCTGTAACACACAATGATCACATATAATTGAGAATACCTTCACAAAACCTACTATCATTAGTGCATATGTAATGTTTCAACAAGCACATACTTGTGGGAAACAATATTATAGGCTTCCATGCAATCATTTAATTGCATAATATATAATGTAACTAATCCAAAACAGCCAAGCTGTAAAAAAGTGTGCGGCCCTCAAAAGGGCTATGGTGAAAAAGATGTGAAATCCAAAGTGGCGGCCAAGAAATGGCTGTGATGGTAGGTTAATGTTAAAAATTTTAATAACAACAATTCAGGTGAATTTGATGCCGCTTGGTCTTGGCACAAAATTCACCTGAATTGTAGTTATTAAAATTATTACCATTAACCTACCAGCACAGCCATTTCTTGGCCGCCACCTTGGATTTCACATCTTTTTTCTCCATAGCCTTTTTGAGGGCTGCACACTTTTTTTACAGCTTGGCTGTTTTGGATTAGATTTCACTTCTTTTTGTATCTGTATACCCCAACTATGGCTGGCTTTGGGGCTTTTTTAACCTATCGTTTTTTCTTTACCACAGGAAGAGAATAGATGAAGCAGATGTTAAATACTTTAAAAATTTCTGAATTTATCAGTAAATGCACAAGTTATATATATAATATATATATTTATTACAGAACTCTCTGCATGGTGGTTTCCTTGTAACTTAACACTCTACAAGGTGACTTCTTCTAGCTGATCTCTCTACAGGGTGAATTGTTTGCAGCTGAAATATAACTCTTCTTCCAGCTGATCTCTCTACAGGGTGATTTGTTTGTAGCTGAATTCTGTACAGGTGATTTGTTTGCAGCTGAACTCTTTACAAAATGGTTTCTTTGTAGCTGAACTCTCTACAAGGTAACTTCTTCTAGCTGATCTTTCTACTGGGCGATTTGTTTGTAACTGAATTTTCTACAGGGTGATTTGTTTGCAGCCGAACTCTCTATATGGTGGTTTCCTTGTTGCTGAACTCTCTACAAGGTGAATTCTTCTAGCTGATCTCTCTACGGGGTAATTTGTTTGTAACTGAACTCTGTACAAGGTGCTTTTTTGTAGGTGATCTCACTGCAGGTTGATTTGTTTGTAGCTGAACTCACTAAAGGGTGATTTGCTTGTAGCTGAACTCCTTACATTGTATCTGGTTTCTAGCTGATCTCTCTACAGGGTGATTTGTTTGTAGTTGATATCTCTACAAGTTGATTTGTGTGTAGCTGATCTCTCTTCAGGTTGATTTGTTTATAGATGATCTCTCTACAAGTTGATTTGTTTGTTGCTGATTGCTCTAAAGGTTGATTTGTTTTTAGCTGAACTCTCTGCAAAGTGTTTTGTTTGTAGTTGATCTCTCTAGAAGGTGATTTTTTGTAGCTGACCTCTCTTCAGGGTGATTTGTTTCTAGCTGATCGCTCTACAGATTGATTTGCTTGTAGCTGAACTCTCTACAGGGTGATTTGCTTGTAGCTGAACTCCTTACATTGTGTCTAGTTTCTAGCTGATCTCTCTACAGGGTGATTTATTTGTAGCCGATCTCTCTACAGGGTAATTTGTTTGTAGCTGAACTATCTATAAGGTGATTTGTGTGTAGCTGATCTCTCTGCAGGTTGATTTATTTGTAGCCGATCTCTCTACAGGGTAATTTGTTTGTAGCTGAACTATCTATAAGGTGATGTGTTTGTAGCTGATCTCTCTGCAGGTTGATTTGTTTTAGCTGAACTCTCTACAGGGTGATTTACTTGTAGCTGAACTCCTTACATTGTGTCTAGTTTCTAGCTGATCTCTCTACAGGGTGATTTGTTTGTAGCTGATTTCTCTACAAGTTGATTTGTGTGTAGCTGATCTCTCTGCAGGTTGATTTGTTTATAGATGATCTCTCTACAAGTTGATTTGTTTGTTGCTGATTGCTCTAAAGGTTGATTTGTTTTTAGCTGAACTCTCTGCAAAGTGTTTTGTTTGTAGTTGATCTCTCTAGAAGGTGATTTTTTGTAGCTGACCTCTCTTCAGGGTGATTTGTTTCTAGCTGATCACTCTACAGATTGATTTGCTTGTAGCTGAACTCTCTACAGGGTGATTTGCTTGTAGCTGAACTCCTTACATTGTGTCTAGTTTCTAGCTGATCTCTCTACAGGGTGATTTGTTTGTAGCTGATATCTCTACAAGTTGATTTGTGTGTAGCTGATCTCTCTGCAGGTTGATTTGTTTGTAGCCGATCTCTTTACAAGGTAATTTTTTTTGCAGCTGAACTGTCTATAAGGTGATTTGTTTGTAGCTGATCTCTCTGCAGGTTGATTTGTTTTAGCTGAACTCTCTACAGGGTGATTGCTTGTAGCTGAACTCCTTACATTGTGTCTAGTTTCTAGCTGATGTCTCTACAGGGTGATTTTTTGTAGCTGATTTCTCTACAAGTTGATTTGTGTGTAGCTGATCTCTCTGCAGGTTGATTTGTTTTAGCTGAACTCTCTACAGGGTGATTGCTTGTAGCTGAACTCCTTACATTGTGTCTAGTTTCTAGTTGATGTCTCTACAGGGTGATTTTTTGTAGCTGAACTCTCTACAGGGTGATTTATTTCTACCTTATCTCTCTACAGGTTGATTTGTGTGTAACTGATCTCTCTACAAGCTGATTTGTTTGTAGCTGATCTCTCTGCAGGTTGATCTGATCTCTCTACAAGCTGATTTGTTTGTTGCTGATCGCTCTAAAGGTTGATTTGTTTGTAAGCTGAACTCTCTGCAAAGTGTTTTGTTTGTAGCTGATCTCTCAACAGGGCAATTTGTTTGTAGCTGAACTCTCTCCACAGGGCAATTTGTTTGTAGCTGAACTCTCTCCACAGTGACTTGTGGGTAGCTGAATTCTCTAGAGAGTGACTTAATTGTAGCTGAATTCTCTACAGGGTGCATGACTTGTTTATAGCTGAACTCTCTTCAGTGTGACTTGTAATGTTCTGAATCTCTACAGTGATATATTTGCTTAACTCTCCACATGCAGGGTGAATTGCTTCTTGCTGAACTGTCTATTAACTGTTTGCAGCTGAACTCCCTACAGAATAACTTGTAATGCAATAGAATTCTATAATGGAGTAAATAAATTAGCTGAATGCTCTATTAGGGTGACTGTTCTATTAGAGTATGTCCATCTCGCATTTGCTACACGGAGTTGGCTTTCGAATCATAACTCAGTGGTTTGTGATCTGATTCTTCTGTAGTACTGCGAAGACTTTCTATGAAGATTCATCCAGTTATACACCGATTTACAGCTCATTGCTCTAAGCGGTTTGCCTAGTAGGCGTGAAAACTAATAATTTTTTATTCATAAAACTCGATTGCGTAATTGTGACACAGGTTGGGTTTTGTGTCATATCTCCATGGTCTTTATCTCAATTCCTTTCAAACTACCAAAAGACACTCCTACGATGGTTACTCCATCTACATAGCAATTTTAAACTCATTCCATGAAGCGGTTTACCCTGTAGGTGTGACAACAAATTGATATTAGTTGTTTTACATGAATAATCGGTCATAACTCCTGAACCATTCATCAGATTTGCACCACATTTGATGCTAAGGTTTGCCGTTGGACTGCCTATCTGTGTGCCAAATTTCAAGGCAATCGGAGTACATGTTTGCGTTTTATAGCAATTTTTGCAAGTGTGCGAAAACATGAAGAAAAAAAAACCAAGAAAAAAATCGAAACTTTGGCAGCTCGTATCTCGGAAATGGCTGGAGCGATTTCCTTCAAATTAGAATGTAGACTCCCCTGGCTGGCGGGAAACTCTGTAGCAAATTTAGTTGCAATCGGATAAGGGATCACCGAGATACAAAGGTGTGAAAATGAAGTTTTCTTTCTTCCTGTAAATATACTCACGGTGTGGCGCGCCGGCTTCTTTGGCCGCACAACACACTACCGTGTGTCTTGATACCAAGAATAATGCTCAGATAATGAAGTGCTATTTGTTTTATCCAGGTGCAGTTCTAAGGAGTTTTACTGATTTCCGGAAACTAGTCAGTTATTTCAATGAAAAGATCGATATACTCTAATAGAACAGTCAACACAATTTGAAGCCAAAATTCTTGGCTATGGCTAAGTTAATGACTAAATACAGCAGATTACTTATTGTACAAAGTACCTCATAAATATAACTACAAAACTGCTTTGCTCAGAATGAAGAGGTAGGTAAAGAGCCAAAATCGTCTATGAATTTTTAAAGATATGTGTCCATTTTCACCCTTCAAGAACATTTCACTCCATTACTCCAAAATAGATATTTGTTAATTACAAAATCTTAAAGACATTGGGATCTGCAAGGTGTTGATCCTCTTTCCCCATAGTTGTATTTTCTTAATTGTAGTATAGTTTGTTTTGTGGATTCTAATTGTAGTAATTGCTGTCATGCATTTGTTTTATATACTTAAAATATACAAATTCATAATTAAATTTTTGTACATTTTTGTAAACTCCTGTTACGTTCATTCAAACATCCATTCAACAACTTTCATATTTCAAATGTACAAAATTTTAGTCAATATTTCATCTTTCAGAAATAATTTCAGAAGTGACCTATGAATTTCTGGTCGTTACCTACCCTTCTCCCAGAACCTTCCAATGTACAAGCACCTCCGAAAATGGTAATCGTGTTATTTAATGTATTAATAAAGCTTCCCATAGTTATGACTTGCATGAGTGAAACAGCGACTGTTCTGCTTTGGTAATGGAAACCAGTGGCGCGAAGCAAAATCTGTTCCTGACAAAGATCTTTACATGTGAACTTGTAATGATGCATATTAGTGCTGCCATGATATAGAAAAACTCTATATCATATATCACCAAGGTTTATGTCACAATATGAACGTATATCACAATATAGAACTAACTGTAACATTTGCATATGCATACTCTTCATTGTAAGTTTAAGTTGGATGTATACCACAAGCAAAAGCTACTCTTGTTTATCAGGTTTTACTGCTTTACAGTTGAGACAAGTGGCTGGCATTACATTGAAACCTAAAAAACCTCCTAGTTTACTTTTGGAGTTAGCTTGTTTGCCACACTTCACCATCAACACATAACTTAATTAAATGCCAAATGCCATAGGTCTGGCCTCCCCCACATTATTATACTATGCGGCGCCACTATTGCACAACCATCAATATAAATGACTGGCTATATAATATCATATCACCACCTTGTTATATCGCTACTATCGATGTATCGTATACTGTCACAGTGGCAACACATATAAGATACAAATAGACAGCAGATTTCATTTTAAAACCAATTATACAAAATTTCTGTTACTGACCAAACTATATACACATGACTCTTTATAAATATATGCCAACAATTGACCAAGTATTTGCATTGTACCAGAAGATATTAAAATGGTTCAGTATCAATAATTAATCTTAAGTTTTAAAAGGTAGATGGGTAGGATCCACATGGATTATGCAAAGGTTACACAAACTGTATATTTACTTGCTTGTGAATAAATATATTGGAAAGTAAACAATTATGACAGGGTACTTGATTTGAGGCCACATTACACATACACACCTTTCACTTCAGCTTCTGTTTTCATCTGATTCACTTTCTTTCTGATGGTTGTTGATAGATGTCTAATATCCCCATTTCCATATTGCTCAGTGATGTTAAGAAATATATAAAAATTGTCAGTACAATTTTCAAACCCTGCCCTCAAGGGATTAATCACCCTACTGAGCAATAGAGTAGCTGCTCGTACTGATGATGTAGTAGGCTTTGTGATTTCTTCCTCCTCTTTTGTTGATATGATCTTGTGTGACACAAAGTAATGGCTTAGTGTCTTAGCAGTCAGAGTATCAACCAGTTTACTGTAGTGTTTGATGATCACCAAATACTCTGGAGACTGGAGGTCTATAACAAGTAGAGTTGAGGATACCCAATTATTTCACAGTCTTTATAACAGTCCTCACCAAACACCCACTTAAAATACAATAAATGTAATATTTCTTGAGGTACAGTAGTTTAGCAGCACAAGTAATGTAAACAGATACTTTCAAAATAATTCACAGCCTTTCACACATTGATATTATCAACTCAATATACAAGAAATTACTAATCATGTACACATACAGCAAGCAGCCTATTATTTTGGCAGATTTTTGACAATAATAGGTACCTGAAAGCATGAAAAATAATGCTTGCAAAATGTTTAGAATATTTCAGGAAACTTAGTCTGTGTACATGCATCTCTGATTGCAGAATTATCGATTATCTTAAAATAACAACCAACTAATTTGTTTAATTTGAGTGCATAAACCAATTTCTAACCTAAAACATAGCAACTGCAAGGGTGTAGCCAGTGGGGTTTAGATGGTTAGGACAAACTCCCGTTCAGAAGCAGATTTTTTTTAAAAGTAATAATTACAGCAATTTTATACAGCCCTGGAGTCCTGGAGCCCTCCAGTAGCTACTTGCACACTGGCGCAGCTCTTTACTACTTTTGAGGGTCGCATTAATCCTGAATCAATCATGAATCAAGTGTTGTATCACGTGATCAATTGCACACGCGATGCATGGTGGTAATGGAGAATGACTATTGAGACATATTACAAGGAAGCAGCTGCGATGAACTTGAGTGGTCATGTTATGTGATTACAGCAAATCTTATGCAGCCCTGGAGCCCTCCGGTAACTACTTGTACACTGGCATGGCTATTCGCTACATTTGAGGGCATTAATGCTGAATCAAGTATTGTGATCAATTGCACATGTGATTCACGGTGGAAATGATGAATGACCATTCAGACATATTACAAGGCAGCAGCTGCGATGAACTTGAGTGGTCAGATTATGCATGTGTTAGGTTAGCACAAATTGTGAATAGTTGGTTTACATGATGAATGTTTTGTTTATTTTATTTGTCACATGTTGCAGGCATGTGATGTCTTTAAAATAAGTATTGGAGTACAAGCCAAGTGTGAAGTTGCTGACCATCAACAAGAGGACTGACTGAGACTAATATATACCCAGAGAAAGTATTGCCAACTAAGGGACTAAAATGTGGAGGGCTACCTTGTGCTAAGGAGTTCAGTGAAGCTGGCTGTCAGTATGTTGCCATTTGGAAGAGAAGATTAGTATTACAATAGGTTTATAGTTTCTATAAGCTGCATAAACAACAGTATGTAGGTTTAGCTAGTTATACGACAACAGACGCTTTCTGCCCAAGGGTACAATTTGTGTATGCATCATTTTCATTCAAATGTGGTCCAGGGGAAGCACTCAGGCTTTCCACAAAGGCATCCATGCTCGAACTCCTTCCAGAAACTCCTGGCAACACCTCTGAACTGTAACTGCCTTTTATTGCATATTGCATTAAAGACATTGAACGTTAAACGTAATGTGATACGTATTGAGAGCACAATACTTAGTATAAATTTATGAGCACTACAGCAAACAGGAGAAAATAGGCATAAGAGGCTGGTTCCTAGCTACATAAAGCATCAGTTATGTATAGGCAGTGTCAAATCCAGAAGTCTATAAGTGGTTGTTCACACTATAAGGTACATGGAATGCTGGATCAAGGGAGAACCAAAAACGGGATATACGATAAAATTAATTATGATTTCTGAGAGGTCAATATGTAGTAGAAACACTGCCAATGATGGCTTACATGTATAATTATTGTTGTTTATTAAAAGAAATTCTATTATGACCATTTCCGTTACATAATATTATTTCATATAAATATATATTATTATTAAAAACACTAAACCCATTAATTTTTGTCCATTTTTCTATGGTGTGGGAAACTAAGGGTTAATAGAACTGTAAAATCAATTACTACTCCTAGAGATTTTTGTGGTTGTTGAAGTGTTGAATTCTCTGACTGTAGTTTTCATATCTGAACAAGAGGAGAAATGGCTATGTGTTACCAACTATTCTGTATTAAGTATATGGACATCACATAGATGGACTGTCATAGTTGTGGATTTAATGAAGGTGGTGTGCACATTCTACCTTTAACCGCAGCACCTATAGTGTGTATACACCTTATACACTCATTTATACTTGATTTCATTATTCTGGCCACAAAATATTTCACATACACTGGTATAGTTACACACCAAACTGACCTTCGATGATAAGTTGGCCTGGAACAATATTCAGTGGAGGAGCTGCTTCCAGAGTGGTAGAATGTGGCTCTAACAAGTCTAAAATATTACATACAATAAGTAGTTTCAATAATGCTGATTAGTACAGTGTATAATACCTTGTTGACAACTATTAATTTTCAAAAGTCTTGATTGAATTTCTTGTGATAAAGCACGAGTGGCACTATCACCATGATGTTCCATGATAGAAACCATCCTGTTAAAACAGTCAACACTTTTATGTTCCTTTAGCATGTATAACACTTTGTTCAGTAGCAGTTGAGCAGTTCTGTGTGATGGAGTTGTTGGTTTAGTGATCTCCTCATGATCTGTCAGTGAGATCACATTCTCTGATACAAAGTAATGAGAGAGATCACAGGCAGGTATGGTGTCCACTAGTTTACTATAATAGTCGGTAAACACCTTGTATTCTGGTAATCCATAATCTGTAAAGAAATCACACCAATGTACATATCCATTGCAACATGTAAATGCACAACCATACATGCATAAGTACTGCACACATTCATGTATACAATGTATCATGCGTACTGTATGTATATGTATATGAAGACTAGTGATGCATAACTTGCCTGCATACTGGAGTCACAATGCAAAATTTACTATACTAACACTATTTTTGTACCAGAATCCTATTGTTACTAAAATTACACAAAATTAATACCTACTGGTTATATGAATACTCATTCTTTATGTCACATTATTACTGTACATCCTTATTTGCATATCATTCTCTATACTGAGCAATGTTATGGCCAAAACGTAATCATAATTATTTCATAATCAAAGTTATAATGGAGGTTGAATCCTATTGATAGTACTCTGAAATTGTGTTATGAAAAAACCTTCAGACAAGCTCCAATAAACACTAGCTCCTTTATCTATCCTACTGTACATATATTCATATTTTAAAGAGTCAGAGGTATATATGTGAGATGGACATTTTAGAGATAGAATGTGTGTGAGGCTTTTAACAATGCATAGCTACTGTGTACTTGTTAGTATAAATAGCATCCCAATAACTGACCATTTTGATCTTCTGCTGCTCTGTTTGCTGTTTCATCAAACTTCTGCATAAAAACAGTTTATCATAATGTGAACACATAATTTGTAACACTTCACCTCTGTGAGCCAAACTATGTGAGAATGCTGCAACTTGGTGGATGTTACTTTACCATGACTGCACTGAGCATAATCAAATGGAGGAGACAAAGTGGTGAGTATTGCTATATGTTTATCATCTGACTTTCCACATTGACAATGGAATCCATATTGGAGTCGACCATTGTTAAAATTTAATTGTTCACAAACATTCTCTAATGCACTAGCAAGAATATCCTGTACTGACAAGTGGATAGGACACTTTTTATGATAATCTTTTTCTTCATGTCGTATTTGAACTTCCAAATATGACAATTTGTCCAGCAGTGACAGAAGGTATGCATGTGGCAAACGAAATGTTATCAAATTACTGAAAGAATGGCAAACTTCATTTTGGGTGAATAAATGACTCCAGCCTCTTGGTAAGTGTTGCATTATCTCAACTATTAAACAACAGAAAAATCCTCTTGGAAGAAGGTTAGAAACAAACTGAATCAGTAGTGGTTCACCTTGTAGGCATCCATATTGGGATAGTATGAGATCACCTGTTGGTTGACTGGTGTAGGTTGGTAGAACATACGGAATAAAGTAATCCTCTCCATCACCATCTTCTCTTGGTATTGGAGATATTATTTTCATTACAACAAGAAGAGAAACAAAATAATCTTGTTTCAAGTCATCCTCCCACTGCAAACTTTGTAGAAGTTCTTTTGACAATATTCCACTGTGCTTAAGCTTGTTTGTAGCTGACTGGTTTGAAAGTGATTTCTTAAAGGTAAAACACACTATTTTACTAAGCCTATCAAAAAGCCACTGGTGATCAATGATGATATAATCACACAAACCAGACACCTCAGGGTAGTACAACAAAACTCCTAACAGGTGATGATAGAGTAGAGCACTTCTCACTTGCTCCACATCAGTGATCAGGTTACTTTGTGAAGCAATTGAGACACATTCTTGAAAAGAAATGTAAGCTGTTCCTCTTCCAGTGCACACCTGACGTATTTCAAGTTCTAATAACATCCAGGTAATGGGTAATTCATAGACATCTTTTTTCAAAGACAATGTTTCAATTTCATTGCGAATTAATTTTGCCGTTGGGTCTTCTGTATTCTCCCTTCCAACAGTTGTGTTGTCTACTGGGAATAAGACACCACTATCTTTGTTTCGCCATACAGTAGCTTTACAGTCAAGCTTCTCAACCATGTTTACCAGCCTACTGTTAATCTTATGAACAACATCTGAACAAACTTTGTCAGCATGAGTCCCCACACAACATAGATATGAATTAGTATCATTTCCAGGTACTGTCACCAACTGTGGAACTTGTGATGTAGGTCTTTCCAAAGCATCATTGTTTGATGACATGAGAAATTTGATCATGTCAAAGTTGGAGTATTGGAGATGATAAGGCTCAAAAATGTGTTTTCCATGTTCACTGTACTCCACCAACACTTGATCTTCAAGATTTCTGGATAAGTCATGAACAATAAATGTTATCATTGGGTGTATATTTACTGTGGGCAATAAATGTATATACTCAGGCTGCCCACCTGTATCAAGTATTGTGATAATGTTCAGCACTTCTCCAGGGTGATATGTTAGTGGAGTGGAATTGCTTGTATGTGTGCTAATACTAGAAGTAGAATTTTTTGCTAAAGCCTTAAAACTTTCTAATTTTTCACTTTTCACTGAACTTTGAAACAAAGCAGCAAATCGTTGGGTGATTGAAAGCTGTGTGACTTGTTTTATTTCATATTTTTGTTTGATATTAGCATCAATTGCACTTATCTGCCTATTATCAGTTACCTTAGGTTCATTATGCCTTTTCTGTGGTGGTGTGTTCTGTGGGTGAAGTTTCTGGTGTTCAGGAGTGCTTGATGGAAGTAGCACTTGTCTCAGGTGAGTAATCTGAGCATTATCATCCATTTCAAGCCAAAGAATCTCTTGACCATGTGTATGTTTTGACTCAACTAATGCAGCTTTTGTGATTGATATGGCATGTTTGCTTTGAACCACTTTAGTACTGTGATGATCTTTATTGATTGGTTTCTTCATTAGTAAATTACTAAAACTTGTTTTACCAGCTGCTCCAGAACCAGTTAGTAAAATCTTAATGAAACGGACGGGTATTTTCCATGTTGATTCTTAGCATTATTTAAGCTTTTCTGAAGTGATGCAAGCAAATTTCTTCTCTATAGAAACAATGGTTACGGAATATTACTTTACTGTATGGTACATACATAGGAATACTAGAATATCAGCAAAGATATGACATGATGTATTGGAACTGACATTGTATACTTAACGTAACAATATTTGCAACTAGATATACAAAAAGAGGTCTTAGCCTTTCAAAATTTCAAAATCTGACTAATCAAAACTTTTACATTTTAACAAACCATCTTAAAATAATTACATTAGGCAAAATAGCATGACCAAATTTCAATCTCAGTGGTACCTCATTCACAAGTCAAGTTATGAGTTGCCAAGCACATGTTATTAGAAATGCTATAAGATTTCTTTTCACAGATCTGGTCATTTTTTTTTGCACGCAATTATGGGGTATTATTTTTGTCCTGTGTAGTTGCCATTGAAGCACATAATGAATGAAGTACACACAACACAAAACTTTTACAAGCACAAAACTATAATGAGCACAAAACTATAATGAACACAAAATTTTAGAGCAGTACTTGTGCCATGCATTAATAAGAAAGCATTTGGACTTTTTGTAGCAGAAAATATATTATGCATATTTATATACTTGCCACTTGTCAGAGCTCAGCTCATTATAGTAGAATGGCAAAGTGTGTAATATGCGATATAATTTTGAGTCATGCAGTCAGATTCATCAAATAAAAATCCTGCAATAAGTTGTTTACATGTAGCAATGGTTTTGCAATCGTCCCTCAAGAGGGGCTTTCAATGCCTTAATCCATGGATAAAAAACCTTTCAACTCGATACTACACACAAATAATCTGTATATCTATAGTAAGTCACTCATCTAATACCATATAGCGGATTTTTCCTGCAGACAAATTTGCTTACAAAAATAAAATCATGTGACACTTAATCTCGCGAGGTGACAAATTCGTGACATTAAATTCGTGACATTAAATTCCTCACATGGATTTATTACTCATTATAATAAGTGTTCACGTACGAGATGGAAAGTAGTAAAATTTGTTGTTTCTTTGTATCTGTGCTTGTATCCACGATGAATTGATGCAGATGCCTGAAGTTTGCCAGGAAACAGGTAAGGCAGCCGCATTCAGCGATGTTTGGTAAAGAAACACGTGTTGTGTAGGGGAACAAGCCATTACAAAACAATCAGTAAGCTGTTATGTACACAAACAAGCACCTGGTTTGCTGAACACTATAGTTCTACAGGTGCTAAAAACCTAGTGATAAACAGAACTCCACGTGATAAAATATGTCACAAATTTTAATTTTGCAGAGTGCTCAAAACATGAGATTAAAGTCCTCGCAATAAAAACCTGCTATATGGTGTGAGACTAATCATTGCATTGACAATTCTTTTACTTGCCCATGCTAAGCACATTGCCCATGCTAAGCATAACAGCCTTGTCATTATTTTTTTCCTCAAAAGTAAAACATTTTGACTGTCATCAGACTTCACTTTCTATTGCTAGACCCCCTGTATCACCATTATCATATGTGACTGGGTCTGGGAAAACTGATCTTATTGTCCATGACAGCAGATTTGATTAATTGAACACAAAGATACACAATTAAACTATCAAAAAATACAGCTAGACTTGAGTCAATGATTGGTCTGTATTTTATGCTACTTTTCCCAAGCACAGTGGCGATCTGCACATCTGTACATGCAGTCTGGGGCTTTAATGGAGCTGTGGTCAGCCTGGGGATGGCTGTGTGTGGCTATAGAACTCTATGGAATTGAATAAAGAATCTATGCTGTATAAGTTTCCTTTCAAATTAGCCAGTTTGAGACCTGGATGGCCAATAACGTGGCTTAATTCATCCCTATGCTTTTGTCTTTAATCTTTTAAACAGCCTCTTGCCCTCCTCCAGCCACTGCCTCCTACCCCTTTTGGAGCTGGCCTGAGTGATCATGTCAATTTAAAAATTATTTAAAATGGCAGGAAACTTAGCTGTTGGCTACTTGTACAGTGGATGCTCTCTAAGGTAAGGAATATGTGTAAAATGTGTGAAAATGTGGTACACATAGCTTCAACCATTGGCAAGTTACAATACTCTAAACACTTAAAACTGGCATTTCTTGATACTTTTAAATACGTAATAACACCGGTTTTCCCAGACTAGGTCACATATTGCTACAGTAAATGTTATCGTGTACTTATACTAACTCTATGTGGGGTACTATAAACTGATTCAGATCAGTGAATTTTCCATCTGTAACTTCAAATTCCTACACATTAATTTTTGACAGGATTAATTTAGTATATAGTCATATAACACACAATCATAAGTTTTGATGTCCAATTCTCTCCATGACAGTAATAATCATAAGTAGGCACCGGCCTATTATGCTTTTTATTTTGCCTATTATGCTCATAATTATGCTCAAACCTTTTGCTACAGTTCCCATGTTTTGTTACTTTCTAATGGATAATGATAAACTTTGGCTTATGAACAACTAAAATGTACTTGTTATATGCATTAAGAATTTGGCTACATTGTAAACTATAATAACAGTCATGTCAAATAACTACTTAATGCCATATGAGCCTGGCATTGACTGTTCTGTTATTGTAAGTCAACCTTTTTCTGTGGCATGCATTTTTGCTTACAGTATGACAATTATTCTGCCTATTATGCTAGCATTATGCTTGATGCTTTCAGGCACCTATTATGCTCAAATTTATGCCAGCATAATAGGCTGGTGCCTAACCATAAGACATTACTGTGCTTATAAAGTGAAACTTAAATTCACAGTGTGTTTTGGTCTTCATACTTTTGTAGTGTAAATCCTTAGGTATCATTTAATGATTATTACATGAGTAAAATGACATTGATTGCATAGCCATAGGATAAGCACATCAAAATTTATAGAGCTTTGTTTACAACCATCATCCATGTATAGCGATGATACTTTAGCCTATGTGGCTTTAAAAGTTAAAGGTACTACATGTAGTTTTATTCCAGTAGAATTTTTAAATTCACATTTGATGCAAAACAAGTTAGGGTTGCCTCACTTATAATAAGAATGTATAAATGAAATTAGTAACACTGGAAGAATAAAGCTAGCCAGCTTACTATGTAAATATTGCTGTTTTGAAACCATTATATACTGCAGTGCCAAAAGCTTATGTAGTTCTGGTGTTATTTAGAGATTTTTGGTTTTTGCTACAAAATGATCAACTGTTTAGAAGAAATATTATCCAGCTACACATAGTTATAACAATCCCATGTTAGTTCCAAAACTGACAAAGCTTCTTATGAGATATTGTAGGTAAGTTGGGAGTAGTATTAACATGTATATGTATGTATTAAGTAATTTTTGGAAGAGGCATATGCTTAACTACTGTCATACAAGTATACCGTACACTTGTATATATGTGGTTCAAAGTAGCACTTATGCAGATACCAGACATGCATGCAGTACAGATATTACATACATTATGGTGCTGCACTAACCTTTTGTTCATGGGACTTCAATAGCTGTATCACGTTATCACGTTTTCTTGTTTTAGCTATAATATCAAGTGGTGTTTTATTGTCCTATGTATAATATAGTGAAACATGATGAATGTACTGTACAATGTCATAAATATATTACTACGACAGTTCAGACTAATGGCTATATACTGAAGTATGCCTTATGAGTATATTATGTTGTGGTGAACACAACACGTTTATCTCATATTACACACCTTGTACAAGCATGATCATGGCCATAAAATGCAGTGAAGCAAGGGCAGGTCACCTACACCTGCAGATATACTAGTGGACTGAATTAGGGATTACTTGTCCATGCACTAGTACATCCTCAGGTGCATAGGCAACCTCCCTTGTTTTACTACTTAATATCCCTAAAATTCCTAAATTTTGCTTACTTATTTGCTTACTTTCTGTTATGACTGGTAAACCAGTGTATATTCCACATAAAAAGAATTATGACATGTTAATGGTTTCACCTGAACATGCACCCGTGACATCAATTTATGAGAAAGTAAAGTAGCCATTATGCTATGTTTTTTAGCTTTGCTTGGCCCATTACATATAGCATCAAAAACGAAGAACATTATGAGAAGAACCTCTACAATTAACTCAGTGAGTATGCAAAATGTGGACAATTACTGTTACAAACATAGGGAGGTCATCATGTGATAGCTAGCTACTGCAAATCGACATCTTGAGCTCTCAGCAAGAAGAATAAAGGAAAACAAAAGTTAAGTCCATGATGCATACATTGGATGTGTGGCAGTATACAAAAAGGTACCCGTCAAATGTATTTAACAGTAAAAACCAACCTTAGTGGTATGCTTAATTGGCATGCATGCATGCAGGCAGGCAGGCAGGCAGACAACCTACACTCAACTAGGATACCTACATGCAATTACACACTCAACTTATATAGAGTCACCAATCACATATATTTGAACACAATAATGAATAGATCAATTTAATGTAGTTACAATATGGAGGTCTTAGTGGATGTGCAAAATTACTAACAGAAGCACATGTGTATATTGTGTTTTATATCATGATTACATGGTTAAATGGTTGCCTAAGCACCCCATTTTCAATTATACAACCAAGGCAACAAAATCAATAAAGACAAGCACCTCTCTATATGAAACCATTTGCATACAAATTAAACTGGCAGAAAATACTTAGTAGCACAGTAATATGGTCCCTCTTGGTAACATGATACACCAACTACTACACTGGTACATCACATTGTTTTACTTCTTACATCAGGAGCCTATAACATCCATTTGTACTGTACAGTAAAACAAAGAGCATAACAGGTTTATGTGCATTCCTTTTGTAAATCAGTACAGAAAATGTCTTGTCCTGGAGGTTGTAAATAGACAGTCTTGTAACAGTTGTATATTGTGTAAATGGGTTGTTCAGCACCCCTGCTAAGGTGGGTTGCTAGCTTTCCATAAGATAAAAGAAAACTGCTCAACAAGCATGGTAGAAAGTCATAGAAGGAAAAGTGTGTATAGCTTGTCACTGTATAGTATGTGTAAACTGTAACAGGATATTTGTATACTTTCCAAAAGAAATACTTTAAATGTAACTTTCTTATTGCTCCATGAGCACTATCGCCCAATGCACATTACGATGCCTTCAATAAAACAGTCAAAGCAAGATGATCATGAAACACCATTATTGACTATAATAGTTTGGTAACAAAGTACTATATTAAAATTATCATAATATGAATGCAAAGGTGGCATAAAAATCAAGAATCAATCACAAACCATTATTGGTTTATACCTATCCTCCACACATTTACACACTCAACTTATAATTGTGACTGGGCCTGCGAAAATAGGGCATGTGAGCACGAACTACACCCTGTTACTCTACAGGTCATATCGCAGTGCTGCAACAGAATATTTGCATTCTGTAACTTGCATCATAAACCCAGTTAAATGCTAACTAAGAGCTGAAAACTGCATTGCCATATCATAATGGTAAAAAACGTTATGTATAATGGAAGTTTGAAAAAGTGGGCAAAAATCATGTGCCCACATGCCCTATTTTCGCAGGCCCAGTTGCAATTATAGTGTGACAAATCACATGTAATTGTGGGTTTAGGTTTATTATTGTCGTCCAGTAGAAATTGTGGTCACATTACACTATGGAGCTCTTATTTAAGGGGTAGATATATTAATCATCATGTTCCTTTGCTCTCACGGCAGATATCGAGAAAACGTTCCTTATGGTTGGCATCAACAACCCAGATCGTGACATTGTTACTTTTGTTGATGCACTAAGAGGCACAAGTATACATTATGTTTTTTTTATACATGTACTTTGTCTATCATATTAAATGTACCAACAAAGGTGGCTAAGATGATTTTTATTTCTTGTTTGACACATCACTTTCAACCTGAACATTTCATTGTCTTTGAAGTGTTACTGAATGGCTATATGTCTGCAACACATAACAAAGCCCATCACAATGTTTCCTGGGATTTGGTACATCAACAAAGCAATTAGTTATCAAACTGTATGTATGTATGTATTTGACTGTACCATTTGGGGTTTTCATCCCCTGGCAAAGCAGCTGAGCTGACTGCCCAGTACCTAATTTTAAATCGTAAGTACAAATAAACTACCTTACCATGATGTTTGATACACCTGTAAGTATTTCAACTGTTATCCAAACTGGCCCAACCCAGACATCTACTGCTCCACCAGTAGTATACCACTGGACCAATCAGCTTATGTTTGATATGTATTAGTCACAAAGCTGAGAAAATTGGAGCAGAAGCCATTGGTCTTTTTATGTTGTAAGAGTGGTTAAGCAACAAATTTTGATGAAATTATTTACTTTGTGATAAAAGCACCAAATTTTCTGTGAAAGTTGAGTAAGGTATAAAAAATCATTAGAGATATCGTGCCATGTCAAAATCATTGCCTTAGGGCATGTTTTGAAAATTTAAACTAGACTATAAGCCCATTTGTAGATGGTCAGTCAACCATACAGGTGCATATAAATCTTTGTTTTTGCTTAAATTACATGAATGTATTTCAAGTTTACAGGTCCAATCAGAAAATCTTACACAATGTGGTAAAATACCCTGTATTTAAACACTTCTAATAGAGCCAATATTTAAGTGTTAAAAATACAGACACAATCCTATAAAAACAACATAATGCACATCTATGGCTCTGTATATTATACCTTTAATATGGCAAGCTAAAGACCTGGATGGACACCTTCCTTGATCAGTTTTCAGACATAACTATACCTCTAGATCTCTTGTATTTTCAGATGAAAATTTAAATATTATTTACTATTTATCACTTTTATGATTTTCCCAATACATTTTCTATGATTTGGACTGAATTTTGGAAAAAGGGTTCCAAATAGAACATTAGAAGTTTCGAGATAAACTGTTTTAAAGAATTCAAGTCAGCATAACTTTCCGAGGATAGCAAGCACACATATGAAATTTACAGTTGGATGAGTAAATTAGTACCATGAGTGCTCACAAAGGGGAGGAGGAGAGGTGGGCAAGAAAATGCACGATTGGAGTCCAGACTCAAGATTACAAGGTTTCTTAGTGTCTGATATGTAGCGAAATCACCAGAAAAATCATTTGGCCTACAATATCAGGCCACCCATCAGTAAACTGCTGGTTCCTGCCAAGCCAGACAGTTTACAAGGCCAAAAGCCATCATTCGAGCTCTCCACACCACCCGGACAAGACA
Organism: Dysidea avara; assembly: GCF_963678975.1. Classification (NCBI taxonomy): domain Eukaryota; kingdom Metazoa; phylum Porifera; class Demospongiae; order Dictyoceratida; family Dysideidae; genus Dysidea; species Dysidea avara. The sequence goes on from NC_089277.1 coordinate 32,818,242, forward strand.
TCTGTTAAAACCAACCTCGAGTAGTTTGAGTAGTACTGAAGGTCAAAACTAGTAGTATAACAGTGTGGCTATCTACTGGTGGTGTTAGCTTGATTTTGCCTGATTTGCAATTTGGATCAGTTTTCTAAAATTTGGTCACATTAATTTTTACTTTGCAGGTTCTTTGAGCATGATATTGGTAATTTTAATGGCAACACATCTGATATGAAATAATATGAATTAAGCAAACATTAATGTTGCACCAAGTTTGGTGCTTTTATCAAAAGTGAACAATTTTATCAAAAAAGTGAACGATTTTTTTCACTTAGCCTCTCTACTACTGGGCCAATGGAGTACCGCATTGCCTTATCAAATACTCTGTACCTCACGTGGTCAAACATTTATTACAGCTGTTAAAATAGTGTTCCATCTTCACAAGTTAGGACAGGCACGCAACATACATTATTAATTGTAACAATGTACACTTTCATGAATGACGTGAAATTGTTCTTGTATACATATATTATACTATAGTAAAAATGTGGAACTTGTATGACAAAACATAGAGATTATGTGGTATGATTAGGGGAAGTCCCTTAAAAAGTCTCTTTCACACCTCCAGTAGACACACAGTTGAGGTTTTTAAAAAAAATGAATTATTATGCCACAATTTAACACAAGTACAGATCTGAGTTAGTTAGATTGTAAAAGTAAGAGACTACATTCCATGACATTTTAGTTGTCAAGCATATTTTAGTGTACGATGGAAAACACCACTGTCAAGTGGAAAAGAAGCAAATGCTTGTCTAGAATGATGATACACTCAGTATATGCCATGGAGGTTGACTGGAACAGGGAATGAAGAGAAGGTCAAGTCATTGTGAAGTGTCACAAGTACCACACACTGTTTATTCAGTTTATGCAAAGCATACATTTGTTATAATTCGGTGAGAACAAACTTAATCATTTACCAAACTGCCTGCTGCATAAGGCGAATGCTATTTATGCCACGTTCATACAATAGTGCCCCCTGACCTTCATTTAAGGCACATTGTTTTTTTAAGCAGCCTTTGTATACAGTAGCCAGTTGTAATTCAGATATGACAAATTGCTTATATGCTTGGTTCTTGACCCAGGTTCATCTTGATAATGTCATGTGATGTTCAACTACAATGGTCATTGCCAATGGATACTGTAGCTACCTGTGAAGAAGACCAAAGCTATAAGTTATAGAATAGCATGTAGTAAAAGGTGTATCAATTAATTTGCATACCATGCAAGTAGCATTATAGCACAGCTAGCTGCAGACTTTACATGCATACACTTTCATAAATGTATTCCTCACATGAATGTGAGCATGTTTCTCTCTTTGTGTAGAGTTGATGCTGGTTATGCCCAACCATCAGAAATCAGTTGGCTATGCCTCTGGTACTTTACTTAATACATCATTTTTCATAGAGAAAATTACTAGCATGCATGAATTATAGCTTGAAAAATTATATAGCAGTCACTTTACATTTAGGTGACTGCTTTATTAGGGTAGGTGAATGCTATATTAGAGTCTCTCAATATTTCATTCTGACTTATGCTAGCAGCAAAAATATAACAAGTATGCCAAAAAATGTAATTTTCAACCAGAGTAGGGACCATAGCACATCAATTAAAGTGCTGAAACAAGTTAGAGTAGTCCAAGATATTAGATTACAGTAGAACAATGAAAGTGTTAATGCCTATGGTGCTCAAGATACCATGACGGCAATACAATAACACTTTATATTATTCTACTGTGATATAATATCATGGACTACTCCAACTTGTTTCAGTACCTTTTATCAATGTACTATGGTCCCTACTCTAGTTGAAAATTCCAAATTTTTGGTATACTTGTTCGTTAACTTCTTTGTAAATAATTATTATGTCTGGTAAACACACGCATGCCACATCTGGAATGGTGCTGCATGCTCCAGCTATGTTAATTATCGTCTGAAAAGTGAAGTATCCACTACGCTTTGTTGTTGACTATGTTCAACCTGTTTCACAACAGTACAAATCAAGAACAGTTCGAAAAGCACCTCTGCTAACAAAATAGCCACCATGAAAAATATCGATGATTTCACTTACGAAGGGAATTAAGGCATTACAGCTATCACCAAATTGGCACTTTTTGCTGTCAGCAAAGATGAATGGGACACAAATGAAGATTGCATTGCACACACTGCAGTATGTCAAAAGGCACCTCTCAGACTGAAGCGACATCAAGCATTGAAAAAATCAAGCCCATTAAGCTTCTACCCATTATTGAGGTATGCTTGTCTAAAGGCATCAGTCGGTTACTCAGTCAGTCGTCAGTCACTAAAAAATTCTGTTAAATAAATATATTTTTTTTAAATTCCGTAGCATCTTGTTTCGGGTCGACCTGAAAGCTTGTTTGGGTTTAGTTTAACCTAACCAATGGTGCCTCACCAATAGTGCCTCACCAATAGTGCCTCATCATCATCAGGGGAAATTGAGGCTGTTTTTTGGTAATGTCATTTCATGGGCAGTACGAACGTACTGTATGATACGAATTATTTCTGAATATTGACCTATTATTTTAGAATTATTCCTGATTAATCTATTCCTAATATTATTTCATCATATTCTATAGATCCCTGCATATAAACTTCAGGCTGGACAAATATTTTAAAGAAATTTCATCACACATTAGTGACCATCATGTTACAAGTGAAACTTCGAACTGCCAACTGTTATGCTTCAAAATTCAAGCCTGGTCATATGTATACCAAAGTTCACAATTACAGCTTGTCATTCCAAGACAACACTTAAGAAAATAAACCCATTACTATTATGCACTCTTTGTATATATTTGCTCACAGCAGCAGCACATTTACTGCCAGAAGTGTGGTAGAGCTAAACAGCCAAACAGTGTTGGACAGTATAGTTATCATTCTATATATTCAGTGGTAATACATTAATGTGACCGGGCCTGCGAAAACAGGGCATGTGGGCACAAACTACACCCCATTACTCTTCAGGTCATATCTCAGTGTTGGAACAGTAGTTTTGCATGCTGTAACTTGCATCATGATTCCACTTACATGCTGACTAAGTGCTGAAAATTGCAATACCATAGCATAATGGTACAAAACGTTATGAGTGAAGAAAGTGTGAAAAAGTAGGCAAAAATCATGTGCCCACATGCCCTATTATCGCAGGCCTGGTCACATTTTAAGAAGCTCTTCTGAGACATTTGTAACCTGGGTTTCCTTTACAGCATGTGAGAATCCAATTCAAATTGCCACATCATTGCCAACATAGGGTAAAAAGTATACAATTGTAAATTGAATACTTATAATATATATTGTTTTGTTGCTCATGTAAACTGACTTAATTAAGAAGTGATGATACCCCCTTTAGATCAACTCGAACATTTTCGTTAGGCCTGGACCTATTATGCTTTGCAAATTGCCTATTATGCTTTTAAGCAATACTCCAAAATTTCCCCATTATGCTCCAATTATGCCCAGTTGTGTCCCATTATGCTTGAAAAATGTTCATATAGAATTGTACCTTGACTGCTCTATTACAGTATCCAATGAATCTGTGAAAGTTCTATTAGAATATTTTAATATGCGGCGTCTGTTCTATTAGAGCAATCTCATTTTCTTTACTGTATTAGCATTCTGCATCATGCAAAATATGCAGTGCTTCAGCTTATCTGATAACCAATGCACAAAATTTGTCCCTATTATGCTGCCATTATGCCCAATGCTTTGGCTGCCTGTTACACACCTATTTATGCTGGCATAATTGGTGCAGGTCTAGTTTTCATCACATTGCTATTGCACAGAATTAACTTTTTTTTTCAATGGAATTTTCTACTGCCTTCCTGATGCATTCAGACAAGTGCAGCAGAAATGTTGCTATATCTAGTCCTACTTCTTTCAAAGAAACACTTTGAATTCACTTAAGAAGAAACCTTTGGCATATTGATTGATAACCATACAATTCATGCTCTATTGTCTTACTTTTATCTTTCCATATATATACAATGGCAGTTATAGCACAGTACAGCTTTAATCTCTGGGCATGCACATTTTACTAAGTCTTTGCATTGGAATACACATGTCTGGGTAGTTTGGTGAACTGTGCTCCATTGTAGACAAGAAGTTGCCTGCCATCAGGAGATGGACCTGCCACCAGGAGATGGTCTGCTTTTGGAATGGTATGATGCACAAAGAAAGTGAGCTGTTCTCTGTTGTAGATGTGAGGTCACCTACCACCAGGATAGAATAGACTGCTTTAGAATGGTATGCACAAAGCATATGTATGAAAGAGAATACCGTTGTAAGTGAATCAGTTTGGCAGTTTGGTGCTTGGTGTGTATATCAGTAATAGGCCAGTGCAGCTGGAATGTAAGTGGACAGTTCTTGTGTATATTAAATTCATATTGCTACAGATCATGACCTCACTCATGATATGATCAAAAATTAGCATTGTATTACATATGTGGAGGTAGCGAGCTATTGAATAGTAGTCATGAATTGACAAAAAAATCTTCACATAATGGTATTAGAAAATTAGGAATTTTTAAGTAGAGTAGGGACCATGTGCAACAAAAAGTACTGAAACAAGCTAGATTGGAGTGGTACATATTGTCCAGATACTGTAAAACCAAAGGAATTGAATGTCCCAACTGTGCATTTCGATTGTAGAATCCATGTAGCACAGAAATGATACTCACTTCTTATTGTTTTATTACCATAATTATTTCGACATTTCTCCAATTGTTTTACCATATTTGGACATTTCTCTAATCCAGCTTCATTCAGTGATTTTATTGCAGCGGTACTACATACTCTTGTTTAGATTTTCTTGTACTTGTACAGTATTATATATTCAGCTTGATATTAATTTGAATCATACATCTAAGTAATGCATGAATTTGCCATGAAACAAATGCACAAAATAGTGTTACAATGTCATAACATAATGTCCACACTGTTTCTAGTCAAGTACAGCAGGAAAACAGGTGTTTTAAGTTATTAAAATAAAACTTCGTGCATCCTGCAAATCAATTGCACCACTGGAAAACATAGTCATAAATACATTGTGCACTTTCCTGGCTGATAGGCATAAGTATACTAATAGTCATACTCACAGTTTGTTTGTATGGCCTTCATAAACCATCAACAAATTTCTTAATAAAATAACAAATACCACCACTACTTTGTAAGGCGGCTATTGTTTTTGAACAACAATGAAGTTGGCCAGATAAAAAGACTCATCACATGTACTGGATTGTACAACAACCTTTGCTGCAGTACATCATCCAACACATTGCACAACACCTTGCATCATGCACTTCCATTGCAGACAAATGCTGTGGCTACATGTGCAACTAAATAAAATTATACAGAAACTTCAAAACTACACTACTAGATTACTTGCCTCATGCTAAGGCTCTCAACAATAACAAACCCACATGACCTCCAAGCTTTAAAATATCACATAAAAATGTTTATTAGCTATTCATTGGCTTCAAACGTGTTAATGTATTTTAATTTATGATTAGTAAGACAAGTAAAAGAAATAAGTTAGGAATTTTAAACTAGAGTAGTAGTACTGCTGCAATAAAAAGTACTGAAACTGAGCCACATCAAAGTAGTACATAACGCACAGATACTGTAAAACAATAAGAAGTGAATATCCCTACTGTGCTACAGAGATTCTACAATCAAAATGCACAGTAGAGATATTCACTTCTTATTGTTTTACAGTATTTGTACATTATGTACTACTCCGATGTAGCTTGTTTTGGTAATTTTTTATTGCAGTGGTACTACATTGTCCCTACTCCAATTTAAAATTTAACTTTTATTAAACTTGTTTGTGAACCACTTATTAAAAGCTATAGTATGTTCATGTTGAGCTGAACCCTGAAAAACAGCTAAAAATTAAAAGTGGATTTTTTCTCAACAGAGTTAACATTTCTGCCAACCAGATGATTATTGTTAACAGCAAAGGTGTCAACAACAGACACGTACGGTTTGGCTCCATTACAAGTTCGGGAAAGGGCTCTAATGGACACTGTACTTATATGGCTTCCCCATAGGAAATGTATTGTGAAAATTTTGATTGGCCGTAAACATTATGTCAAACATTTGAACAAAAAGATTTTGAAATATTTTTAGCGGATCAAGCAGTACTACAAATGAGCCAAATTTCAAGATCGAGTGTAATTGCATCCATGATTTATTAAATGTTTTTGAGGATTCAGCTCAACGTGAACATACTATAGCTACAATTCTCATATTCATGAGTGAGATTATGATCTGCAGCAATCACGAATCTAATAATTATATTCCTAAAAGCTTATGGGCTGTTCACTTGCATTCCAGCTGCACCTATATGTATTACTGATGCACCAAGGTCGACATAGCCACCAGACTAGTTCACCTATATATATACATGCAGCTATGCCAGACTATGTAACTCACTTACAATAGTCTACTTTCATATATATGTTTGTACATATATACCATTACAAAAGCACTCCATCTCACTGCTATATGGAAGGTTAAAAGTAGAATAATAATGCAAGTATTGTATGGATATTAATATGCCAAAGGTTTCTTTAGTGAATTCAAACCGCTTCTGTGTAAGTAGGATTGTAACTGTAGCCACTTTTCCGCTGTGCTAACCTGAACGCATCAGGCAGGCAGGCAGTAGAAAACTCTGTTGAATATTTTTTAAACCAGACACACAAGCCAAAGGCCGGCTACGGGCATGCGCCTAGTTTATTGAAATTGTTTTAGTAAAATGTGTGTGTGTACCAATCTATCTATCTATCTATCTATATCTATGTTTGTCCATACACACCCATGTGAGCAAATCCTTATAGTGCAGCAGTCAGCTATGAAAATTAAACACTAAATGAAGCCTGTATTAAACTTGAGCATAGGCAACTTTTGCACTGAGGCAGTTTCTTTTTGCTGGTTTGAAATACGGGTGTAGCAACTCTCTACAAACTTCATGAACTACCATCCCATTGGGCTCTTCATGTATTTAACTACCAAAAAACACCATAGTGTGCCTCTTAGGCTACTAGGAAATGCATATCTCTTTGACTAGAAAATGGGTGTGTCCCTATACGTATCTGTATGGGAAAAAAAGCTTAGCCTTGAGGTTTTGTAGAGAGAATTAGTGGAAAAACACAAAAGTCAAACTATATAACAGTTTAGAAGATACTTCTAAAGTGGTTTGTTTAACAAGTGTTTCCTTAGCAGTGCATAGCAACGTAAGTAAAAGAATTATGAACATTTAATGAATTACAAAATGTGAGAATTACACACTAATAATAAATGTATTATTACACAATCAAAAACCCTATTTGTTTCAATAATAATACATAGTTGGTTAATTCCAGATGACTTAGCTAGCTGCAAGGTGCCTGGTTTTTAGAATTCAACTTGTTTATAATTTTGTAGCAACTTGACAAAATACATTTTGATTTAATCAGAAAGAACTTTTGGGTTAGATTTTAACCAACTGCAATACTGCCATGTCATCATGAGGGGAAATCAAGGAAGGATTTTGGGTAATATTTTATTATGGGCCACACCCACACCTTCATTACAGTACTATCTTATTGTATGATAAATGCTAAACATCCAACCCTGATTTATTTTTATATTGTTTTGTTCAATAATGACACAATGATCAGTACTGAGTGCAGGTAATCACATTATTTAAATAGAATTTTAACACATTAATCCATTGGAAGAATCTGCTAATGTCACTAATAAGCTCACACAGTGATATAATAGCAAACTGACAAAATAATTACTTTGTTCTCTGTATCCACACTGGCACCATGTTGTAACAGTATTAAACATACATCATAACTACCAAGGTAGGCAGCCAAGTGTAGTGGAGTTTCCCCATCCTATAACAATAAACAATTATCACATGTACCACTAACTACCACACTTGATACTGTATACTGTATATAGAGTACATAATCATAACCACCTAATGTTGCACACTGATATGTAACTATACCAGATACCTTATGACACGTGGTGAAATATTTCAATTAATGCTTCAACTACAACAGTACACAAAATAATTTTTATACTACTAGGACTGTGTATTGTACAGTTATTGAGCAGGTGAAACATATTATCAGAGAGCCATATAACAATAATATGAACAGTTGTTACATTCATTTAGGAGCGTCAGAGTAAAAGTGAAAGTAGTAAATAAGACTCAGTCTAGGAGGATCTAATGGTATGCATCAAGGAAATTTTGAGAATTACTTTTGAGATACTAATTTTGGGCTATGCAAACTACTAACTACTGCTAGCTAGCTAGCTAGCTAGGTGCTCATGAACACAAAAGAAGGTTAAAGGCTACTAAACAACAATAATGTTCACCAGATCAAACAACTCCTCACATGTAGTGGATTGTACAACAGCTACATAACTTTTGCTACATTACACTATCCAACTAATTGCACAACACCTTGTATCATGTATTTCCATTACAAACAAATACAGAAAAATAAGGAGATAAATAAAATACGGAAGTTCAGTGCTACAGCAGCTACTAGACTACATATCTCATGCTAAGGCTCTCAACAATAACAAACCCACAAGACTTCCAAGTTGACAAATTTACTAGAAACATGTTTATTACCTCTTCATTGGCTTCAAACATATTATATCTCCTTTTATGATTAGTGAGATACATGCTAAACATACAACCCTAAATTATTTTTATATTGTTTTGTTCAGTCAATAATGACACTATTATCAGTACTGAGTGCAGGTAAGCACATTATTTAAAAATTAATTTCAACACATTAATTAATTGGAAGAAACTGATGATGTCATAAATAAGGTCACACAGTGATATATGTAACAAACTAACACATTAATTACTTTGTTCCTCATTTCCACACTGGCACCATGTTGTAGCAGTACTAAACACACATCATACTTATTATAGAAGGCAGCCTTGTGTAGTGGAGTATTCCCATCCTATAATAATAAACAATTATCACATTACCACTACCTACCACACTTGATACTGTATACTATATATAGAGTACATAATCATAACCACCAAATGTTGTACACTGATATGTAACTATACCAGATATCTTATGACATGTGGTGAAATATTTCAATTAATGATCCAACTACAACAGTACACAAAATAATTGTTACACTACTAGGACTGTGTATTGTACAGTTATTGAGCAGGTGAAACATATTATCAGAGAGGTATATTACAATAATATGAACAGTTATTACATTCATTTAGGGGCATCAGAGTAAAAGTGAAAGTAGTAAATAAGGCTTAGTCTAGGAGGATCTGAGGGTACGGCATCAAGGAAATTTTGAGAATTACTTTTGAGATACTAATTTTGGGCTGTGCAAAGTACGAGCTACTGTTAGCTAGTTAGCTAGGTGCTTAATAATAAAACTGGACACTGATCAAAGAAGTGGTGAAGTGCTGGCCTCATTGGTCATGCCTACTCTGATGTCCTTGCATTCATTAGAGTACTACATTTACTGTCAGTCACCAATGTGACTGGATCTGGGAAAACTGGTCTTATCGCTCATGTCAGCAGATTCAATTTTTCACCAAGAACACAAAGTTACATGAATAAACTAACTAATTTCACAATCAAAATCAGCTAGACTTGAGTGGTATGGTTTTGCTGGCTACTTTTCCCAAGCCAGTGGTGATCTGTACGTGGAGTGTCGGGCCTTAGCCTGAGGATGGTTGTATTCATTTCACTTGTAATCCTCAGTTTTTCATCCTTTGTCTTCAGTATTGCCTGCACAATTGAACGCTTTTGCTAATTCTCTAGATGTCTACTTTATGTGATATTTTAGTACGTAGTCTAAGTACATCCATGTCCTTCAATGACAAACAGTTTCTACTCTTAGCTGTAAAGTAAATGAGTCTACCATCTCGTTATTAGCAGCTCTATTTCTCGTGACTGGACAATATGGATTGTCAGTACAATCAAATCATTCATTTTAGTTCAGTTTTTTGTGGTTACCATGCAAATCAACATCTATGGATACCTAGCATTGGTGAAGTGTTGGTTGTTAAACAGGAGCAGAATAATTGTCATGACAAACATGTAGTTGATATCATCAAGATGGCTGCACTGCTGGTCATGTACCAAACAATATCTTCAAGAATGGCTTTTAATTTCTTGAACCACGATGAAGATGTAACATATTGTGAAATATTATAACAGAAGAACATTACAATAATGGTGCAGGAATTGTACTAGAAATTCCTTAAAGATTTGGACATCGAATGCATGTTTTAAAACTAAAAAGAGCTCTTCTCTGCAGATACTGTAGCTAGTTATGTATATTCTGACCACTGTATGAGACTCAATTCTAATGCATTGATGCTCCTGTTGTACCAGTCAGTGTTGAAACAGGGTCGGGTCATTCGGGTCACATTTTCTCAGGGTCATCCGGGCCTGACCCGCTAACATGAGAAACGAAATTATACATTTCACGATGTGGAAATGTGTCCGTTGCTGTCTGCAAGCTTACGTGGAGCCACGCCCACTAATCGATTGTTGTATGAGTTCCATATAGCCTAGTCTTACAACAGGATAAATACTTTTTCGAGCCACACCCATTTTAATATATCGGGAAATTGTAATACTAGGTATGCATGAAGCCACACCCAATTACTGTCTGTAAACTCACAGTAGCTACGTGGAACCAAACCCACTGACTGATTTTAAATTATATTAAAACTTATACTGGTTTAGTTATCACATAACTGTTCGTTTACTCAACAGGAACATAGATCTTATCACACGCCTCAGCTATAATTATCATCCGGGTCAATCCGGGTCTAGCAGGGTCATCCGGGTCAGCAGTAGTGACCCAGTTTCAACACTGGTACTAGTTGTTGCTGGCCATTACACACGTTAGACTTAAAACACATGCATACATTTGTGTATGGCTAAATATTTGAGACCTTGTAACCATGGCTGACTGCTTAGTTCAGATGACAGTTAATACAGGTTCTACTGTAGCTTCTTTTCCTGAGTAGTAATTGACCCTGGCTATATGGTTTAATATGTAACCATGAGCTATAAGACTGAAACATAATGATGGGCATTCAGAGAATTACTAATTCCCTGGTCAGTTTGTACAATATACTTTCCTTAGTGTGCACCATGAGCACAAACTCCCAATGCACTTCGCAATGTGAAGTAATGTGAAGCAATTTATACTACTGAGAGTCACATGTAGGGATGCGGCGATTATGCCGGCATAATTTCGGGCATAATAGGTATGTGTGGGAATCAGGAATTATGCTAGCATTTTGAGGTGATTATAAAGCTTTAACAGTAGGAAAATCTGCAGATTGCACAATTCCGTTAAAAAAGATCGAGATACTCTAATAGAGCAGTCAGAAACTCTAATAGAACAGTCACTGAATATCATTAACTCTAATAAAGCAGTCACATTGAAACGAAATACTCTAGTACAGCAACCAGCTAAAGAATTAAGACTATTGGAAGCTTAAACATCATTGAAAATGGTCTGATACAGCAATAAACTGGCATTATTAGCCAACTATTGTGGCATAATTTTGGGAATAATGGGCAATTCTCAAAAGCATAATAGGTGATTTTTTTAGCACTGCTCAAAAGCATAATGCTCAATTTTTGGAGCATAATAGCCTCATTCCTAGTCACATGCATTACAGCAATCGACTAACCAGTATTGCATCATGTGATTAATTGTGGACATGATGCATGGTGGAAATGGTGAAGGACTGTATAGGTTGAGGTTTATTACAAGGCATCAGCTGTGATATCCTTGAGTGGTTGTGTTATACAAGTGTTGGGTTAGCACACACTGTGAATAGTTGATGCTTGAGTTGATGAATATTTATCTGATGAATGTTTAGTTTATTTGTCACATGTTGTGGGTACATGATGTCTAGAATATACATATAGCCAAGTACTGACCATCAATTGGAGGACCGGTCAGGAATAATAATATTTTGGAAGAAAGTTTTGTAAACTAAAGTACTCAAGTGTGGAGACCTCCTTCGTGCTAGGAAGTTGGCTGTCAATATGTAGTCTGGAACTAAAGATTACGTACAAATTTATATAAACTTTTCAGTTTCTATAAGCTGCATAAACAGCAGTGTGAAGTAGTTGGATGCACAAACAACAGCTTTTAATGTTACTGCCTAAGGGCACATTTAGTGTGTGCATCATTTCTATTTAAACATGGTGTATGGGAAGCACCCAGGCCTTCCACCAAATATATTCCACTTCAAATCAAAACCTTCTTCCAGAAAATTCTGACTATGTCCCTGGATATATCATATACAGAAAATCACAAAGACATGCAATTCAAATTTTCAGAATGCTGATGTCATAAAAGAACTACAGTACGTAAGTGGTGTATTCACGAATTGTAACATTCCTTCACGACACTATGATGGTTTAAACAGATCCAACACAACTTTTATTTTTCACATGTTTTGTTTTCTGTACTTTTTCTTATCACATCTGATAAATTGATCTAACTATTTTTGCACACTCAGTATTGCATTTAACATAAATATAATGTGCAGACATGCAAGGAGTTTTGATGGTTAGCTGTAGATCATTCATTCATTCTTGTGAGCAAAACAGGTGTCGTACCCTTTAATTAGCAAGTTTTTTTGATCACTTGAACTCTTGAAAGATGATGATGCGCTTGACGGTACCATACATAGGGCAATGTACAAAGGCTTTGCCAGCCTATAATGAACAGCTCTACTATAAGCTTTGTAAGTTGTCTGAGCAATATTGTTCTTGTCCCTATAGATGAATCAACCATACAATCTTCTGACTGGTGTAGGGCTAGCTCAGGCTCACCATAATATCTCAAGTTCAATTGTTACAATTTGTAAACACAATTTCATGCCATTCTCTATTTCAACCAATGTTCTTCCTGGTGGTTTATGAAGCCAACAATATCATTTGCCATGATAAGGTATTAGCTAGCTAGCTCACTTAGTTAATAACATCTTTTCATCATACAGAATTTGGCCCTAAAAGTACTATACAGTGAACATGAATCAAGATCTCATTAATTGAGACCAAACCATAATTATGTTAGTCTCATAGATATCTCAGATAACCAGAGGTGAGCACTAGCACCTATTCTACAAGATTTACCCAATTTCAGCTTTTCAAGTTCAATTTTCACTCTTGGGTGATAAGAATGTAGTGTCCTCTGGTAATGTATTGACAGTTAGCAACAAAATATGAAGTAGTGATCATATGAGAAGTACATAATAATACTGGTGGTAACTGTACTACTTACATCATTAGTAGCTAATATGTTAGCTCCACTACTTAGTAGAGTGTTGACCACCTCCAGGTATCCCCAAACACTGGCACAATGTAGTGCAGTCGATCCATCCTAGAAAAAATGATAACAATTACGTAGTACAATCACAACATGTCATAACATACTCTATACTAGTGTAATGTCACAGTAAGGTTGAAACAATCTTTAAAGTTTGATATTATAGTACTCTATAATAGGGCGCTGGGACGAAGCTTCGAATGCTTCGTGGGTTCGAAGGTTAAGTAAACTTCGAATTATAAAAGTATCCTTCGAAGCTTCGTAATGCACTCATAGTCTACGAAAGAATTACAAATATACGTCGTCTTCTTTATTGCAACTGCTTAATCCTCTTGCGTGATCAATGTTCGTCTCTTCGCGATCGATCTTCATGTGCCACGCCCACTTTTAAAACTATCGCAGTTAAGTTTGCTACCATATTTGCACCTTATAAAGTGATAGATAATGCACGGAAAGCGTACTTTTAGCCATTACTCTGTGTTTACCTATGCACGATTGCAGTGTAGCGGACACGCCCATTTGCAATCGATCGATCGCGTCATTCAGTACTGCTGCTATGCACTTTCCAATGTTTATGATTATGATAATTGGAAGGCAGCAAAATGCTGATTACATCCAATAAAAGAAAAGAGATATAAAAATGGTTTGGGGATATTTACAGATAACTAGCTAGAGTGTGTGCATTTATTACAAAGTCTTTGTCATAGCATAAGGAGGGTAGATTGTTCCATTCTTTAATAGTTCTGTAAAAATAATTCATTTGGTATTTGTTGGTGTTGGCTGCTGGCAGTATGAGTCTGAGTGGGTGGTATTGTCTTGTGCTGGTGGATTGTGGCAGAAAGTAATTGGGTATTTGTAATGCTGGCTCCTGCTGGTGAGTAATTCTGTGAAATAAAGATAAGGCCACACCAAGTCAAACCTTAGTTTCTGGTCACCCGCCCGCATGGTAAACCTGGAACCCTAGTTTATGAGGACTATTATTAATATTACAGGTGCTTAAGTGCATGTGACCCAGCAAGACACTTATTGTTTACTGTAAAAGATCGAGATACTGTAATAGAGCAGTCAGGGATTCCAATAGAGCAGTCACACTACTCTTAACTCTAATATTAGGTATATATGCCACACTAATAAAATGTTTCGAACTATAGCTAGTTTTGTCCTTGATTATATAACTGTTCAGATTATAACTGTTACTAATGCTTCTGTAAACAAAGTAATTTCAGTAGCATTAACTACTAGCCCATGCAGATGGGCCATAGCTTTAACTTTATAATTCAAATGTAGTCCTCTAATGATTAGTCTAGTAACTTCAAATTCCTTATCACTGAACACTGCAGGGGTATGGAAAGCCGGCAACATTCGGTGAGCTTAAACTTAAACTTTTCCATAACTAAAATTGGATTGGCAAGTAGAAACCGTTATAGTTTAAACATTCCCAGATGATCACTAAAAAACACTAGTCTGGAGCACTCAATGACTCAAAACTTTGACAGTTACTTTTCTCAAGGTTACTGAATAGAAGGCTGGAAACACATAGCTAGTGGGCTACGACTTCACATCTGAATGAAGAATTTATGATGTGAAAATAGAAGTTAAATTTCATTTTGGATCATGATCATTTGAACAACTTAGCTATATAAGTCATAGTAATATTTTCCTGACATAGCTAATGAGACATTTATTTCACTTGGAAAGCATAAGTAGCTACATGAGCAAAACATTTCCTATAGTATATTCTAAATAAATAATTAAATAAATAAATAAATATACTTAAATGCTATACATCAGTGTATAGCTAGCCATGATCCATCAACAACTTTCCTAGTGCATTTTTGCCGAAGCACAACTACTTATGTTGTTGGTTAAGTTTGACTAAAAACAAAATCAACATGAATTTGCTAAATTGAGCAAATAATAATACCATACAGTATATTGTCACAGTAGAGTCTATAGTCCTGAAGTCCTGATCATCCGCCCGCCCGCATCCATTTGTAGGCTTGGGAGTGACCAGAAACTAAGGTATGACTTGGAGTGGCCTAATCTAGATGCTTCACATCTCTGTTCCAGTGTGGTCCAATTGAGATTATCTAATATTGTTGTTACACTACTCTTAAAACTGTAATCAGACTGCACCCACCTCGCTGCTCTCCCCTGAACCATTTCAAGTTTGTAAATTAAGTTCTGTTGATGTGGATCCCAGACTTGAGTGGCATATTCAAGAATTGGTCGCACAAGTGTTGTGTAAGCATCTGATTTAACCTTACTGTTACATTTACTTAGATTTCTTTTTATAAAATTCAGCATCCTGGTGGCTTTGTTTGTAATGTTATTAATGTGAGGTGCCCATGAGAGTGAATTGTCTAGAAGTATCCCTAAATACTTATATGTGCTGCTGGATTTGATGGTCTGGTTGTTTAAAGTATAGTCATTTTATGAGAGGTAGATGACGTCTCGTAAATCTCAGTAAGACACATTTGTTGATATTAAACTTCATCTGCCACCTCTGTGCCCATCTAGAAATTCCATCAATATCTTTCTGCAACAGAACCACGTCATCTTCATTACTAATTGTTCAGCAGACAACACAATCATCCGCAAAAAGTCGAATAGATGACAAGATGTTACTGTTAATATCGTTTATATATAGTAAGAACAAGAGGCCCTAATACAGTACCTTGTGGGACACCACTCCAGAAATAACTGAAACAAAATCAGATTCGTTACCATTCACCAGTACTCTTTGTGTTTGTTTTGTCAGCTATTCAGAAATCCAGCAATGTATCCTGTCGTTAATTCCATAATATTGCAATTTCTTAAGCAGGCGTTGGTGGGGTACAGTGTCGAAAGTCTTAGCAAAATCTATAAAAAGTACATCAACTTGTTCGTGGCTATCTATACTATTAGCTAATTCTTCAATAATGGTAAGCAGCTGGGTGGTGCATGAGTGTCCTGATCTGAATCCATGTTGGAAAGAGTTAAGTATGTTATTCTTCTCTAGGTGTGTCATTATAGAATGGAAAATTATGTGTTCCATCACCTCACAGCATACAGATGTCAGTGAGATGGGTCTATAATTTACTGGCATGGATCAATCCCCTTTCTTATAAACAGGTACGATATTAGCTTGGAGCCAGTTACTAGGAAGGACCCCTTCATTAAATGATTGGGTGATGATAGTATGTTAAGAGATCTGCACTTATTAGACTTTGTAATTTTAATACATGAGTGGTTATGATCATTAGTGGAAATTACTTGGAGGCATAAATCAAGAATTTCTAAGTTATGATTAGCTATATTATTGCTGTTGCTATCTAGTCAATTGGAAGACTGGGAAGCACCATTCTTTGTTACTATTCTTCCCCTCTTGATTATTAGGTTCTTTTCGCCGTTGTCCTTGCGTCGTTTTAGTTCTTCTCTAAGTGCCTTATTGGTTTCCCGCTCCTTAATTGTTAAATCTGGTGTTACATAGATGTTATTCCATCTTTCAGTTGCTCGGAGTTTAGAAGCCTGCTTCATAACTAAGCGCTTGTGGTGCTCATCACTTAGTGTTACTAAAAGTAATCTTGCTTTACTACCACCTGGCTTTCCAAGCCGCAGCACATTAGTTACGCTTGACTTTGGTACATTGAATTCTGTTTCAAATAGCGAATGAACCTTTTCGTGATCCTTAGCGGAAGACTCTTCACCCATATTATGAACAATAACATTACATTTTCTATGTTCTCGATCTATATATTCATCAATGATTTGTGCAGGAGTGTCTTTCATTACTGAAGGTCTGGCATCACCAGACGTTGTATTCGTCTCCATTGGTGTGTCAGCTTGTGCAGGTCTTGAAGGCCCTCTTAATAGTTCAAGACTCTCAATAATTGGCTTTACTAAGTTTTCCATCATGTTCTTAAGTGGTTCTGTTATTCCATTAATTATGGTATTAGCAAACTCACATTCATTAGTAATACCTTGAGGGCCAGGTGATTTACCTTTGGAATTTGAAAGCTTAGTGAGCATTGTAGATTCACATACTGAACAAAACCAATGAAGAGATTACAAACTTATTAAATAGGTAAAACTTAAGAAGGATGTGCATAAATGCAAGAAAACCTGTAACTTAAAAGCCAGCACCGAAACTTCGAATGTTCGAACATTTTATTAGCGAATATTCGAAGGTAAATTTCAATATTCGTCCCAGCCCTACTCTATAATATTAACAGTTCAGAACTGACAAACTCTAGCTATAATTGTTATTTTGCTATAACACTTTATACATAGTACTAAACATTGTACTAGCTGCATGTCTGACACTAGAAAAACATTCATTTTGTCGAGAGTAACTAGGGACCCGCCGATTATGCTGGCATAATAATGAGCATAACAGGCGCCTGAAAGCATTGAGCATAATGCTAGCATAATAGGCAGGATACTTGTGCATTACCGTAAATTCTTGCTTATCAAAATACATATCACAGAAAAAGATCGATATACCCTAATATAACAGTCAGAAAATAATCAGACAGCTGACTGTTCTATTAGAGTATATCGATCTTTTCTGTGACATGCAGTTTGACAAGCAAGGATTTAGAATGTGTGCTTCAGCAACTTATAGTTTTCCCATAAAGTGCAAATTTACTAGAGAAACATGGAACTGAGGTATAAATATTGAGCATAATTTGAGCATAATAGGTAAATGTTGAGCATAAATTTAAGAATAATAGGCAAAATTTTGAGCACTGCAGCATAGCATAATAGGTAAAATAATGAGCATAATCGGCGGGTCCCTAAGAGTAACATTATTCCTAATACTGTAGTGCATTGTTACTACTCATCAGGAATCACTTCACTGTCCAAAACAGGTTAGCAGGAGTTATATACATAATGTCACAGAAATTTTCCCAATTATGCTCCATTATGCTAGGTAATTAATTTATGCTTTTTATCACCTATTATGCCCAAAATGATGCCGACATAATTAATGCAAGCCTACTTTATTCTTATTCCAATTAATTGATTAGCTATATATGTACAAGAAAACTAATGACACATGTAAACACAAGAAAAGTACATACAGTACTGTAGGTACAATACTGTGTGTTTTATAACTTGTCTTGGAGAAGTGTAAACATTGGAAATTTAAAACTGAAATTGGTCCAAACATTATCTAATCAGTACCTCCTTACATATTAAGCACTAAGTATTATTAAGTGTTACCTTAATTTACTTTTTTTTCCATTGTAAAATAATTTTTGGATGCAAAATTTGTCTGAAAATCTCTTGCACCAAAATTTTTACACAAGATCAAACAACTCTAATAGAGCAGTTGTTATTATACAAAAATATATACTTTTGCACAAAAATAAAGCAAATTGCAGTAGTTTATTTCACATGTTTAATAATGTACTGCACATAAAATGTTTTATCTACAGTATTTTGGTGCTATCAGATACGTATACATGAATAGACAGGTACTTATCAATTGATGTATGTGTGGGACATTGAAAGGACTATTTGAAGCACTAGAAATTGAAAAATGAAATTGTGGGGTCAAAGCGTATAAATTACTAATAATGAGTACCTCTTTACAAGGACCACCTTTATATTAAGACCACTTCTAAGAATCATGACCACATATAAAACAATCTCAATGATTAGTCTGGATAGATAATTTAAAAAATACTTCATGGGGCTGATGTTCTTTAATTTCATGAATTGATGTGTAGTACATACATTGCAGAAACACCAATGAAAACAGCACATGGTCACAATTTACAGGACCATAAAGTGTGTTTTGGGACCATCATACTGACTCATGAGGATATCTAGTTAATTACATTAATGTACATAGCCTCACATGGCTATCTTGTTGGTTAAAGGGTCTGGTGGATTAGCTTCGTGCTAGTCATTTCTTTGCTATGATAAGATAGCTAGCTAGCTATAGTACGTACGATTTTAGATGAATCCTGAGTTGTTGATTAAGAAGCCATACAAGATCATAGGCTTTAAACATGATGTTCGTGATGTATTTATTTGTAAGCTCATGTTACAGGTGCACACTTAATTGTTGAGAATATGGCATCCAGTGCAGCATCAGCGAGTGCAAATTAAACCCCCTTGGAAAGAGGTTAAACAGCCAAACGAAGCATCTACTTATGAAACTATGGGAATACCTTAAACAAGGAGCAAAGAAGTGTAAATTTTCTGCCAACATCAAGGAGAGAATCTCAGAGGTCACCAATAATACCTTCTTTGCTGGGTTTTGGCATACATTATGCCACAAAGGGATTTCAAAGATATCCATTGTAAGGGTTAGAATGGAGTACCACAAGAAAGGCGGTTTATCTATGCTAAGTAAAGGTACAAAAAGCACTTTGCACAAGCCTGCTCAATTGAATCGACAGGTACAAATGTTCACAAGTCTGTGTTGATGAAGACAGTTTCAACCGAGATGCCATCAGATGGAAGATCCATTCATTTTAGGAAGGAAGGAAAATCTATCACTCTGAAAGATTTTGGTAAGTTAAATTTTGAACCCTGGAACTTTGTCACATACTCCGTCTTAGGCCAAACTTAAGAATGATGGTGTTTTCTCTGGGGGTAGAACATAGCTTTGGATCATGGGAAAATTTGGCGAATTCATGGTCATTCGCCAAATTTGCCAAATTTTAATGGTGCCAAAGTTTCCCTCCATTCGGTATCTTGATCTTCCTGCTTGTCTCAAGTCAGCTATGATAATGAGGGGTGTAATTTGCCATGTCTTATAGCAAAACTACAGCTGGATCAATAAAGGGCATGGTCACGGCATGCACTGATCATTTAGCGTGAAACATTTGTTCTAGTAGTTTAGGGGTGTCATCAGATCAGCAATTGTTTTATACTCGGTTAGCTACACTTATCTACTCCAACTACAGGACTTCAAATAGTTTTGAGGCATCTACATAAATACGTTCCTCCAAGGAAAGTGTCGATGCAGAAAATTAATAGATTAGTACAGTGTTCTTGCATGAATGAAATGACCATGTAATTGAAGGTAAAATGAAAGGAAAGATCAGAAGGCAGATACTTGTTGGAACCAGAAAGGCATATGCCTCCAGTGTTATGGTATAAAATGGTGACCATGCGTTGCTTCGTTTTGGTTTCTTACCTTGCTACTGTGGTCATACAGGCAAGGAAGCCGGCAGGTTTTCGAAATTCTTTTAAAATTCCATATCTGGCAGTCTTTGAGTGTTTTCTTGTTTTTAATACTAGATATGAAGTTAGATACACTAATGCTATTCTGTAAAAATGATTTTCATCGTGTCATGTTTCTATGATAGTTTTTAAATGGAAGCATTTTAGGCGCTCGTCACTTTAGGGGTGAACCCTACTTAACATTACTACTGTACTGTTTGATATGGACATCCACATCCACTCTTACTTAGTTACTAATTTATAATTATACTTGAAAGTAACAAGGAACAGTATGTACCGCTCAAATACAATGTCGTCTTGCGAGAGTATGAGTGATTGGTTATCAAAGGGTATGGCAACCGTTTTGCTTGCAAGCTTTCATCTGGTGTTGCTTGGGATGAAGAAATGGGTCCCATATCCTTTAATTAGCATATTTGTTAATCACTTGCACTCTAATCAGATGATGTTACTTTTGAGTGGTATGTACCACACATTACTATTCTAGTATGTAAGTGTTTACGTGCCTATAGCATTCATTTTGAATTACATAATAATTATAATGCCAAATATGACCGGATCTGCAAAAACCCGACACAATAGCGCATTTTTCGAATTCCTATTTATTAAATATTTGTAATCTGCTTAGCCAAGTGTACCTTCTGGCAAAGTTTCAGCCTCATGTGCCAACAACTTTCGGAGTTACAGCCCTACAAAGTAGCAACAACAGAAGAATCGATTTGTACAGCAAGTATAGGGAAAATATATTACAGGCGCTTACTAAAATGATTGTAACTTACGAACGCATTGACGTACTGGGCTGACATTTTCACCATCGTGTTTGCCATGGATAGGAGAATCGTTTACTCGGTAAGTTTATCTTTCTATCACCTTTCTTCACTGCATACAAAGGTGGAATTCGTGAAGAAAAATTGATCACATATGATCGCTTCGATGTGATGTAAACAAATGCTCATAACTTGTGTATCCTTGGATCTACTGCAACGAAACAAAGATTTTCTATCTCCTCTTGAATAGGCAAATAAGGTGATATCCAGGTTTTTATTGTAGTCCCTTCCTTCACTAAGAAAGAGGCATTCAAAAATTTACCATTTTTTTTCAATACGCAAATATTTCACCCATTGTTTTCAATGCTTATACTGGAAATTTAGACTTGCGCTACTGTGTCAGGTTTTCACAGATCCGGTCACAAATTTTAGCAATACGTATGGCTATCGGTAATTATTAGCAAATTAATTAGCCAGTCAATTTTACCAGGAGTCCATAAGTGTTGTAAGTTTCTTATGTGCTGCTGATATTACTGTTACTGATGATATTGTTTTCATGATAAAAAAGGCAATATTGCAAAAAAATTGGTAAATATCACATCAGTGATTGGTACAGTACGTGTGGGTTAGAGATCTAGCACAAGGATCTTTGTGGATTATAGAAACCAAGGTAAAGTTTTTAAAACACAAAGATCTGAGGGGGCCTCTAACCATCTTGCAAAAAAAATGGGGCATTTTGTATAGGCGTATAGGTGGGATTGAATTACGTAGATGTCGTTTTAAAATCATCACAATCTTAACATGAGTACAGAAGTCGGAACATCTTTTCATCGAAGAGCTGAAAAAATCAAAGCTAGAACTTCATTGCTGCTTCCTAAAGACAGAAGCTAGTGAAGATAATCATCTCGACATAGAAAGTGACCAGTTGCTGCCATTGCACATGCCATGGTGTTACAACAGTGTGAAGAACAGGTGAATTAGTGTAACAGCTGGCTTGAGTGATTATGATGACGACGCGTTTTCACACGTTGTTATATAAAGGCAAGGCTTGGTTTCATGTATGGATCACAGATAATGCAAATTAACCATTCTGCAAAGAAGCTTACCCATCTAGGTTTCTGGTAAAGTGCATCTACAGTTAAAGTGAAGACGAAAACACTCTGGAAAGCAGATGGGTGCTAAACAGAATTTTCCTTGATGTTACCGGACTTCTCTGTTCATCTTGACAGACGTACACTGTAGCTACAATGTTAAACGGTACCTCCCATAATTGAATTGCTTTAGCCAGGCTTATAAATGGAACGGAGTTGTCAATCTCGTGTTGGCTTGGGTGACTTCACCCACTGCAAACTATTAGCTTGGGAGAGCATAGCAAATCAATGATCAAAAGTGAGATTTGCAGTGGCTGAGGTCTCTTCTGTTAACAGGTTTTTAACCATTTTAAGAAACTGCTAGCAGGTCTTTTAGTGGATTTTAAAGACCTTATTATCTCCCAAAGATCAAAGCATTTTATACACGTCATTTTCTAATTGCTGTTATACTCCTAGAAATACTTGAAGCATCACAGATATCATAATGCTGAAACATCAGAATTGTGGGATTCCATGGATGATGTAAGTGTCTTTATCCTCCATCACTCCACATGTGAATATGTACATTTACTTGATTAACATGGACAAATAGTTACTCGTATTTTGAGTGATGGTGAAGCCTTGGCTGTGTGCCTCAATTATTGAAATGTAAAAGTGACTATTCAGTTAGACTATCATATTGCTGGTGTAAATGTTCTGTTAGTGCACTGCCTGCATTGAGTACATGTGGAATGAATTTATCATGAGATCCAGCTTATGTTTGTGAGATGCTCCTTAAATACATACGTAATGTGCAGCTTGTACTAGTTGTTAAGTAGTATACCCAATATACTCTTCTTTATGTATGTATGTTGTTATGGTCGTAATACAGGTTTACTGCTCAGGAAACTCATGCGATCATAGTGTTGGTGAAATCATGGACACATGGACCAAACAAACAGGTTACCTATTACTTACCATCACCTGATTATACCAGTCAAACAGGTTATCCAATACTGACTGTCACTTGATCGTCCTCCAACTTGTTGACTATATCACAAGAAAAGTTCTTTTCTGTGCCACACAAGGACAATGACTATATCCCATCCTCAGTTTACAAGTGAGTAGTCAACTTGTTTCTTGTCACTATCACATATGTGTACGTACTACATACTGCCTAACATTTGTGACCCGCTGAGCGAAGACTGCATGGCAGTTTTTTTGCAGAATTCCATTTTGCTATAAAATGTATTGAAATAAAACTGGGTGAAATTATGTGTACTACATAAAAATATTTAAGCACGTTTTAATTGTTTCAGTGTGTACTAAAACAAAGCTCAAATCAATAAAACCTACTTACCATCAGTTTCGCCTGTTCATGGGGAGTTTGTTTTTGTGTTTGCTCAACATATATGGCACGTGAGTTATGAGCCCTTATTTATGATGCAATAGAATTATAGTTTACTGTCGTCTCTTCATTGTTGGAATAGCCTTCTTCTTTGTCCACACGAAGATGTGCAGGGAAAACACTACCGTATAGCGGGTTATTTTCGAAACAGAAAATTTCGCACAAGAAGCAAAATCTAAATTTCGAAGGATTTTAATTTCGAAAAGTGAATATTTCGAAGTCCGGATGGATTTCAAATAAACGGAAATTCGTGTCACAAAATGTTAAGATGCGTGAATGTTTGCCAAAAACTGACTTACTGATGGAATAATCCCTATCCCTGTGCACTGGAGAGAAGACTGAGGGAGTCTAGAGTGGAGTAAATTCATTGGCTCGATCGTAGCTAGCTATCTACCATAGATTCTAGAGCAGACGGCATCAATTCCCATCCTGGATCACCTGTTTTCTGGTTATTGGCACAGTTATGGTACAGTTTACCCATTATCATCAGTAATACTGAGCTAAAACTCGAGGAATACACAAACAAATCGCCAAAAGTTGGATCATTGCTTTCACTTGTGGGAATTTATTTTCGAAGAACAACCGGACGTGGGAATTTATTTTCGAACAGAAGGGCCTCTTCGAAATATCCGAAAATAAAAACCTTTCGAAAATTACCAGCTATACGGTATACCTTTGACTGATTTGCCAGTTCATGGTGAACAGTCTGAGTCAAACCCCATCTTCATAGCTTGTTTCGGTTGTGAGTTATGACCAATTAAATAAGCACCTGTAATTTGTTTGCCGTATTGTTGCTGTACAAATCTAATTTATTCCAGTTCCAACTGTCTAGAGCTATAACTCCAAGACTATTTATCACAAAAGGCTAAAACTTTGGCTGTCCACTCCTTTGTTACTATATATGTGACTGGCGCCACATTCCTCAAATTCTATTTTATTGCTTATTTGTTATCTATAGTAACAAAGGAGTGGACAGCCAAAGTTTTAGCTTTTTGTGATACACAGTCTTGGAGTTATAACACTAGACATTTAGAACAGGAATAAACTCGATATGTACAGCAACAATATGGCAAACAAATTACAGATGCTTATTTAATCGGTTATAACTTACAACTGATACAAGCTACGAAAATGGGTCAGTCTGTTCACCATGAACTGGTGCATCGATCAAGATCTAGTGTTTTCCTGTATGTCTCTGTCTGGGAAAAGAAGAAGCCCATTCAACAATACTAAACTTCATTTCTACTGCATTGTAAATAAGCACCCATAACTCATGTACCATACGCTGTGCGAACTTGAAACAAAGGTTACTATACTCCCCATGGACAGGAGAATCTGATGGTGTATAGGTGTTAATGATTTGAGCTTTTTTTCAGTAGATACCAAATCGATTAAAATATGTATAAAAGTTTTATGTAGCACTTATATTTTTACCAAGTTATTTCAATATTAGTAAAATAAAGTTTTGTGAAAACAGCTGGTTGGTCACATTTGCAGTAACAGAGAAGCAATAAATTGGAATTCGACGAATGTGCGAAAACGACAGGTTTTGCTCAGTGGGTCACTTTTATGTATCTTAATGGCTAAAAGTTGTTACTGATCATCACTTCCAGTTACCAGTGGAAGATTCCATTCACATACATCACTTCATCATCGGCTACACCAATGAAGAAGTTGATAACAGTGCAAAAAGGTACAACTACTGTACAGTATGGGGGAGTAGGTTAACAATTTGAGTGTATACATGCATACATTTACAATGTATATAAATACTTCTGTTGTGACTGTGTTTCTGTTTCTCAGACAAGACGATCCAGTTAGACTCGTTGGTTACCTGGATGAAGGCCAATGCTGGTCAAACTGGTTTGTACAGGGTGAACGTTGACCTCCCTAGTTGGGTTCAGTTTATCTCCTTGTTACAAAATAACCACGTGGTAAATATTATGTGTGATGATCGAGTGGAGTGTGTGTGAAATTGTTGTGTTTGTGTTAGTGTTTATGTAATTATGTGCTTACTGTATGGAGTGTATGTATGCTATAGTATTTAGCTGTCACGGTTGTAGGCCAGTCAACTATATTATTTGTTTGAAGCTTGGATCTTAAAATAGGCATTTCTTGATACTTTTAAATAGACAATCAGACCACTTTTCCCAGACTAGGTCACATATACATAATAACTCTTGTTAACTGTGTAAGTATGTTTGTCCTATCAACTTTGTAATTCTAGGCTATGTCAGCAGCTGATCGAGCTGGATTGATTGACGATGCCTTCAGTATTGCTAGGTAGTGTTGAATTTATAGTATTAGCAACGTTGTTGTACTCTGTATGTGTACATGTGTTACAAATACAGTAGGACCTCGATTATCAGAATCTTGATTATCCGAACACTTGATTATCTGAACAGTATAAGTGACTGCTCTATTAGAGTATTTTGCCATTAGGTGAACGTTCTATTAGAATAAGTGTATGTTCTATTAGAGTAGTTGAATAGAACGTATATAAATTATTGGGCTTCATTTATCCGAACAAATTCACTTATCTGAACAAACACTTTTATGATTGAACTGGCACACAGGTGTTTGGATAATGGAGGTCCTAGTCATACTGTAATTCATTTTGTGATTTAACGAATCCTTGATTATGCATGTTTTTATCCTATAAGAGAATGTGTTATAGTATTTTGTTGAAGGTACTCTGGATATTTGGTTAGAGTGACTAGGGGGAGAGTGAGCCTGATAATATTTTCTGAAGCTCCACAGAGCACATGTGTACTAGTCTATGTGACCTGATTTGAGTATAATCCGGCTTCTACAACAAATCAAGCTCACATTTTTCCACAATTGGATTACTTCATTTATCATTTTTTCAAAACTGACAGGTTTGGTTCAGACCCCACGAAAATCCTAAGTGGCACAACTCGATGACCATTGAGTTGTGCCACTTAGGATTATGGTACAACTCAATGACCATTGATACAGTGTTTAGTGAGCTGGTGAAACCGTTGAGAGCTTGTAGTTTTATTCTTCAGTTAAAAAGTATTTAGATACTAGCAGTGGCGTAACCCTGGCAAACCAGGGCATTGTCCTGGCATCAGACTACTTTGCCCCACCATCAGCCACCCAGCAATTAAAGACGTGTACTGGATTAAAGTTACGTAGCTAACCACTCCATTATTGCACAAGAATAGATAGTACTACTTACACAATACTAACCATGTTATTTTCGCCATCCGACTAGTCGATCTACAGAGGTGAAGTTATCCAAGGGAGTTTCCCTATGAGTAACTCGATTGTGTACAAATAATAGGAGGAAATAAATAGAAGTGAGATCATGTGATTGCAAAAAAAAACACATAGCATTGTGACAAGGAGTGAAAGACAAGGATTGGTATGAACTCTTCCGGTAGACAGTTAACATTTGGATTAACTTACGTAACTATCGGTGTAGTCAAAACTGAGATCAGAGAATAGAGGCGAGGTAGCTTGGAGATATTTGAGGCATTAACACCCGTCTAGCCATGTAGATACTATTTAGTGATAGTTCAAATGGTATGGAGTACTTGGTCAGTCAGCAATTGTTTTCTTTTTTTGTTTGTTTCTAGGCTGACAACTCTAGTGGTACTGGCAGGGAATAGTAATCACAGGATACAACACTAAAAGCGCCTTGTGCTATAATTGAGGTTTCTTCCTAGTCTGGAATTAAGACACATACAGAGATGGATGTATGGAATAAGAAGGGTAATAACTAGCTAGCGTTCACTTAGAGTAGAAAGTGTTGTAGGTAGCATATATGTAGTGATGCATATGCATTTAAAAATGCTTTATTGATGTCTGTATGAAGATGTGCATGTGTGTTGCATGGTTGAATGGCTTGCCCACCCAGTACCCAGACATGGTAAAAAGACTGACTACACCACTGGATACTATGCAATAATTACTTTAAATCTACTAACAACATGTAGAAGGAAACCTTAGAAATTTAAATGATCATAGCCTTAAAAGGAGGTCACATACACCTGCAGATATACTAGTGGACATATAATCCCTCATGGGTAGAGACTGAAGTAGGGGTTAAATGTCCACTAGTGCACTGTACATATATCTGCAGGTGAAGGTGACCTCCCTTGTTTCCCTATTGTTTTATCTATGATCCCTAATCAAACTAAAATTCTTAATTTTTCCTTCTACTTGTTTGTTTACATATTCGTAACATAATTATGACTGGTGAACCAGCGTATGCCTCATCAAAAAAAATAAAATACCATACTTAATAGTTTTGTCTGAATGCACACAAGCTATGAAAAAGTGAAGTATCCAGTATGCTTTGTTTTCAGCTACAGTATGTGTTCAGCCATTTCACAGCGTTACAAATGAAGGCATTACAAGAAGCACCTCTGCAACCAATCTATTCACTACAGAAAGTACAGCTGATTTCCGTATAAAGAAGCCTTAACGTACTAGCTACAAAATTCTGAATTCACAGCCTAGTGCACTGTCAAGGAAGATAAATGGGACACAAAGGTACCACTCAAATGTAACTTTGCCTCATGAGAGTGCAAGCAAGTAAAAAAAACTCGCTAATTAAAGGATGTGGCACCTGTTTTGCTTGTGAGTATTCAATACTGTACATACTGTGGTATGCCAAAAGGCATCTGTCGGACTGAAGTGATGTCTAACTGAAACAATCAAGACTGTACGTAGCCTCAGCTATTGTCTAGTCATGTGGCATCAGGCAGTTAGTCAGTCAGCAGAAAATTTCCACTGAATGAAAATTTATTTTAGAATTTTGTAGCACCTCATTGGAAGCGTTTCAGGTCATACAGAAGACACTTTTGGGCTTGGTTATAATAACCAATACTACCAAGGCACCACAAACATATTGTAAGGCTGGTTTGAAGTCAACAAATTTTTTTGAGAAGTTGCAAACCTCCATGATCCATAATATACAGCACTACCATATTGTATTATATTTTGTGAATGGAAGTCAGGGGCGTAGCCAGGGGGGGTTCAAAGGGTTCGGACGAACCCCCTTTTCAGAGTTAAGTTTTTTAAATCGTGATACTGGTTAACTAGAACTGAATTAACTTACACAAATCCACTGAAATGGGTAGCTACAGGTCTTCAGGCAGAGGAATTCAAGTGCCTCTACTCGCTATTGCGAATGAATTTATAAGAATACACATGTTTACACGTGTACACGGCCCCAGACCCCCGCTGTGGAGATTCTATACGTAGGGCAGAACCCCCCTTTTGGAAATCCTGCCTACGCCCCTGGAAGTCAGGTTTAGTCATATTTAGTCAGATACTCCTATGTTTCTACTCTTTCAGTGCGGGTAAACTGAGTATAGAGGTCCCACTGAACTTGACAATTTACCTTACCAATGAACAAGACTCTCTACCATGGATATCAGCTCTTCACTGGATCTACAAAATGTCTGACCTGCTCAGTCTAACTCCTGTATATGGTATTTATGAGGTGTGTATGTATGTGTGTGTGTGTGTGTGTGTGTGTGTGTGTGTGTGTGTGTGTGTGTGTGTGTGTGTGTGTGTGTGTGTTTGCACAGTATGTTGGGTGTATATACGTATGTACTTATGTACTGTAATGTAGATGTGTCACTATGTAGTATAATTTTATCATAGCAACATGTTCGTGGGTTACTCACACCGATTATCAGGAGTGTGACATGGAACACTACTGGCAGTAGTTATCTAGATACGTAAGTATCACTTTGTGATAATTATGTGTATCAATATGATTGGAGCAGTAGTACTACTACAGTATATGTGTGTATCAGTATAGCCACTGGATTTAACTACATCAGTCGTAGTAGTCATATAGTTTTCAGTAGTCCATGACTGAGGTGTAAGTAATCTCCCTTATTTCATTACTTTGTATCTATGATCCCTTCTGAACCCTTCTTGGATTTCTTGTATGTAATTCTTTGATTAACTATTTTGTATCAAAATTTATAACTGATGAATCTGCACCTGCACAAATACCAGTAGCTCCCGTAATTTAGCCATGTAATCAATCACAGTACAAGTACCTTGGTGATCATCCTTTAAATAAAATGTTGGCAGCCTTCCTCCAAAGTACCAGTTGCTGCTCTCCAATTAGAATACCCCTTATACAGTTGCTGTTCCCATCCCGTTTGTTCATGAAATACATTGCTCTAGTCCCATACATCATCACAACAATCAATTACTGTATCTTTGGAAACAACACTCCAACTGACTGGTCACATCTTCTGACAGATAGTATTATTAAACCAACTCCTTACGTGAGCACGCATGAAAGTATAGGAATTGATTGTGGGCTCCCACTGGATACATCACGGGGATTCACTAAACCTGTATGTTGTGTATCTGCGTATGTAAGTCAGTTAGCTGTCCAGTATGATAGTAGCCTCTCATTCCTATGTATTGGCGTCGCTTATTAGTCTAATTGTAGTGCATTTATGCAACTGCTATAAAGCTTCAAGTAAAAAATATTTTGGGAGGGGGGCTTAGCTGGGCCCCTCCCCCTGTTCCGCCACCTTTGCATCAAGGAAAGATGATGTCAGCCATATTGTAAAATCAAATTTGCATTTTACTACAGGTTGAATGCTAAATGTAGTGTAGGTGGTTGTTTTGCTTGGTTTTCAGTTATACATTGTCCATTGCTCACTGGTACAAACAACAAACAGTATGAAAAGGATCTCAGCAATCAAACCACTTACTACAGAAATTACGGGGGATTTCTGTTACAATGCTAGCACAAAAACTGTTAGTCAGTAATTTATTTTAAAAATGTATTTTAGAATTCCTCTCAACCTTTAAACACACAGCTGGTTTTTTAAAAAAACACAAGCATTGAATATGCATCATCCAATAAACTGGATTTTATGCGTGCCCTTTAAAACTAACTCCCATAGTACAAGAACTGTTAATTAAAGCTGTCTAAAAGTTACAAACACTCTTTTACTCACCTTAAATAAAATATTGGTTTAAACAGTCTCATTCTTTGTCACCCAGAACATCATGCTGTGCTGTAAGTACAGTAGAATTGTCTCATTGTTTTTCCTCTTCACGTAACGATGGATAAAAGACCATAACTTGGCCATACATTGTCCTATTGACTTTCTCTTGACCTCACATTGCTCGTCACATGATGGTGATTCAGTAGAAATGTAGATATCACATGATTTATTTAATGGCTGATGAGCACAGTGACAATTACGAAGGTGAAAGAAAACGACAGTAGAGTACAACGTATAGTACTAAAAGACAGAATGTATATGCCCTATATGCAGCGTATATGTAAAGTTGAGTTGACAGAAATGACAATATGTAGACCAAGTATACTGAACAAATCCCTTTTTGTCTGGGTTGCTAGTAGTACCACTTCAGTACTAGTACATGATGATGATGTAATCAACAGGTTCCTGAGATCCTCCATCTTATCAGCTGGTTGGAGATTTGGTGATACAGATACTATCAACACTGCAGTGAGTATGTTTAACAGTTGGATGAATAGAAGTTCTAAAAGGTGTTTTTTGTGTGTATCTTTTGTAGTGTTTTATACCGAAATATGTGATGTATGTTCATGGTATATGTACATACACACATGCACACACACACGCACGCACATGCGCATGCACACACCTTATCACCTTATCGGCCTGTAGCAGGGTCCTGGTTCCAAAGAACTGGACCTGGCACAAACTTAGCTTGAGCAGTATTGCTTGTACTGGGTGAGATCACTTTTGCGATGGAACATTCTGTCACGACTCTGTTTGTTTTGGTGGAGGACACATACACACATACACACAAACACACACACACACACACACACACACAAAAGCAAAGCAAAAACACATGCACATGCGCGTGCACACACACATACCTATATACAACACATATATGCAATTGCACACTACACACATGCATGAGCACAAACCACACTATTGCCTAATACTGTACATATGCAAGATCCATTGTATGCATACGTTCTCACTGATACAGAACTATAATACAATTATACAGCATACACCCAGACCTAAAGAGTATGGTGTACTCAGCTGGGATAGCATTTGGTGGTGAGAAAGAATGGGACTACTTGTGGATTGTCTACCAGAGAACTGATGATACTGCTGAGAAGGATTTGTGTCTCAGAGCACTAGCTAACACTAGAATACCATGGCTACTTAGCAGGTGAGCATTCAAGGGATATTCCTTACACACACTGTTATGGAAATATTTACAGTGTAGTATCTAAGGTTGCTGTATCTTTCATAATTATTTTATTTATGGTACGGTAACTACTAACACTGGTTGCACACTGCAGGTATCTTCACTACTCATTCAGTGATGCTGTCAGGTCCCAGGACACATTATATGTGATAAGGAGTGTATCTGGTAACATCTATGGTAGGAGTATCACCTGGAACTTCGTACGTAACAACTGGGGCATACTAAAGGAGAAGTACGTTTGTACTATATGAGGCAATCTCAACAAAAACCTGCCTAGTTCACACAACTTCTGAATTATTTTTCATTTGCTCATAATTATATCTAGTGTCCAAGGAATGGATAACCATAGTTTCAGCTTTTATAGTGCTAGACAGTGGTGTTGCACCGATCAGCAAATTGGCCAATTATTCTGATAACCGATATTAAGCAACAGAAGAGTATTGCTTCTCTCTGAGTAATGGGTTGATTATACTTTGTAACATACATAGGATTTTTTTTGAAAATTCAGTTTTCTCAAAATGCTTGGTTGTTTGAACTAGGTGATATTTTTGCTGAAATGGTCAAAGAAGTACTGCAGATGCTACAGTTGTTGGGCACTGCTTATTAATTGACACTCTTTGTGTATTGAATGCAATAAACACATTATATTGAGCACGATACATGTACCATTTAACCTTAAAGATGGTGGTAATGTTGACGCAAATACATGTATTGTATGAATGAGCATTCTATGGTCTGTAAAATTAAAGTGTCAGTAGCAGCACCAAACACACCGAGCCTTTGTGTAGTTGTCAGCTATAAGTAGTGGTGGTTGCTCCATAACATTCTGGAAAAATTGTCTGAAACACATGTACACATAATTTATTGAAGGCTAGGAACAACTAAGTTTATTCTTATATAGTCATTTTTAGAGTATATATAACATGTGCATTGTACTGTGTGTGTGTTACACATGATTCACAATGTTGGTTTTGTTCTGCTTCAGATATGGTTCAGGATCATTCAGTTTTGGTAGACTAATTCGAACAATGTCCAGTTCTTTCTCTACTCAGCTGGAACTAGAGGAGGTAATCAGTAGTCTAAAAAATCAGAATATTTAATATAAATTATGTGACACCATATAGCAGGTTATTTTCGAAGGAGTTTAATTTTCAAACTGTTCGAAGAACACAGCTAACTCTTTGAATGTAAAGCTGTTGTGTACCAGGTCAGCCGAATTCTGTCCACTATTAAACAGAACTACACATCTTGTCATCCCGGGTAGAAGAAATACAGAATGAATCGTCAAATACATGTCTGATATCTCCTTCTGTACCTAGCAGGCCAACACCTTTGCTTCTATTGACACTGCAATGGCCACGCCCACGTACATTGATGGTGAATAATACCATTTCCCATTGGCAAAACCGCTTTTCCTATAGTGGAGCAGTCCCAACACAATAGCACCTAATGAATGTCTCAATTTTGATTGTACCGCTATGCGTGGTCACCGTATTCATTTAATTAACGTGCACTTACAAAAATAATTTTAGTGGTGCTAAATATGACAATAGAGCATTCAAAAATTCTACTTTCGAAATTTATTTTAGCAGCTGCTCTTCGAAAATTTCCCTTTCGAAATTAACCGTTAAATGGTACTGTATCATATTCTTCACTATAATTCTGGGAAAACCGGTCTTATTGTCAGCTATATCTTGTGATCTGCTTTTGATACTGGTTGCTTTTCCCAAGCATTGTGGCAATCCCTACAAACAGTCTGGAGCACTAATGGAGCTCTGAAAAGGCTGTATGTGGCTGTACAGCTCTATAATGTTGAATAAAGAACTGTGCTGTAAATTTCCTATTCATTTTAGCATACCTGAATAATTCATCCCCAATTTCTTTTTCATTTTGTGAATGGCCTCTTGCCCTCCCCTCCCACTATCCCTTTTGGAGCTTGTCTGATACAGTCAATATAAAGTTAAACAATATCAAAACTTAGCTGTTGGCTACTTAAACTGTGGATGTTCTGGAGGGTAGAGAGTTATGTGAAAATTTGATACACATGGCTTTAACCATGCATCGCTATACTACAACACATATTAAACACTTAAAACTGATACTTTTAAATAGGTGATAAGACCGGTTTTCCTAGGCTAGGTCACACTATTATAACGATCATAAATGTTACTAGTATATTAAAAAACAGTATAATTTTATAATGAATTAGGGATCCAGGCGATGAAATAAGGGATGATGGTATTACCACACAGCTCGGTGGAAAATCTATACATTGGAATGTCAATACTAAAGTAGGAATTTCCCACCAAGCTATATGCTGTGATACCATCATTCATCTCTTGTTTCACTACATTTTATTGCTTGGATCCCTATTTCATTTTTAAAGCAATAATTTTAGTATGTTTGATTGTTTTTGTTATAGCATACAATTATATACGTGTGACTGTATTACCGTATAGAGGGAAACTTTAGCGGGGGAAAACTTGCGAATTTGGCGGTTTACTACAAATTTGCCAATGCCGATTACTCATAGCGCCTCAGATTAGCATCTTTATAGCTAAACATTGAGCTTGAATACGCCAAAATTTATTTCGCCAAATGCAGCTTGTTATTCACCGAAGTTTAGTCCTGCCAAAATTTCCCACCATATGGTATTAGCAAGAGTACATAATAAAAATTTTTATTATGTACTCTTGGTATTAGGGTGATGCTGTATTAGAGTATCTCAAGTCAGCTATTTACCAACTAGAGAGTGGATGACTATATCACTGCGCTAGCTTAAGAATACAGATAGACCAATAATAACGGGCTGTGTCATCGTGATCAAGTAAATAGATTGTTAAGTGATGTGATCTTGGTGCTCGATCATTATTAATAGGCGTGGTCTCCTATTGTGAAGTAATAGGTGTCTACCAAGCGTATAATGTAGCATCTAAATATACCACAAAGACAAGGCACAGAGGGCACACACTTGTCAGAACCTCAAAAGCACATACCCACTGGTGAGTTTGTTATTGTGGCTGTGCACTGCTTCATTTTGTCCTCTGGCCTTGTGACTGTGGGTAGAGCAGGCAGTGAGGCAGACATGCAGGCAAACCAAAATGTAGGTATTCGTGATTTAAAATTAAAAAAAATACGTATCCAGCTGCCCATAAAAAAATAAGTAGTGAATACTGTGGCAAATAATGAACGTCACTGGAAATTCTTAGTGACAGTCACTAAAATGGCCAGTGACATCCACTATTTGCCACTGTATTCACTACTTATTTTTTACTGTGTAAGCGTTTTCTTGTTTTGATGTTGAATGGAGTAAGACTATGATAATTTTATGGAAGGATATTAGTATTCTAGGTTACCATGGACATTATCAAAGAGTTATTATCAAGAGTACATAATAAAAATAGGGAGGGAGAGTGTCTAACTGCCAATACAGCCTGTACAAAATCACTGCGTATTATTGAATAGACAATGATCTTTGAACAAATTAACACTTTTACTGATGATAGAGATCTGTTGATAGGTGTTGAGTACTGTTGATAGGTGTTGAATAAGGTAAAGCTTTTGCTCTACCAATATGTGGATGCTCTATAATACGCAGTGATTTTGGCTGAAGGTGTCCTAGTTAGACACTCTCCCTCCCTATTTTTATTATGTACTCTTGGTTATATGTACGAGACAGGTGATAGTAAAGATTTGTGGAATTGTTGAAGCAATAACAAAGCCAATCAGTACTTGGAGTAGGAAACCTTTGTGTGATTAAATGTGTGATCACTTGCACTGAAAGGATCACATTATTACTTAAAATTTTTAACATTTTAATTTTTACACTAACAGTTTGAAGAGTTCTTCAATCAACATTCTGATGCTGGTTCTGGCACAAGATCTTAAGCAGAGGAAGCCATCAAGGGTAACATTTACTGGCTGGAGCACAACCTACAAGATGTCACTAACTGGCTAAATGTGTAGTTGTAATAGTCTTGTTATTATGAAATAGTATGTATACTCTATTCTGCACATTGATGCATAAATGTATAACCTTTTAGACTTTGACATGAATATGTCATTACTGTGTTATATGTGTACTATATTATGGTCTGTCACATAGGTAGTAGAAATGGGGAAGGGATTTAGGGGTACCACATCCCCTACTCTTGCTTGTACGTATATATCATAAGAATGAGAGAGTCAATCATTCTATTGGAAATTTACCAGGGCCAGAGCCCAGAGATTTTGAGTGGTCCGGCCATTCATGAATTGCAATGGTGGTCATAGTCATGCACACTAGTTTAATTATGATCTTCAAATCAGAGTTTGTCCACTTTCATGTGATAGTCAACTGCATCTGCTAAGCACACACAGCATGCCAAGCTAGGGGGTTTGGGGGCATTCTTCCCCAAGGGAAAGTTTTGAAAATAGATGCTCTGAAATGGCATCTAGAGGCTATTTTACATGCAAAGCCTCTTTCTTTATTTAATTTTTATTAACATCCTGGTAATTTTGTGCTACAGTACCAATTAATCTAGATAGTAGCTAGTTTTATTTTCATTATATAAAAATCCAGTGAAAGCTTAGTATAATTATTATTATAAGGAAGCCATTGGGATTGTAATTGCTGTAATTACAATGAATGAAATGTGTGATTATTTAGCCTGATGCAGTGTCATTCAGATGACTCACTGGAACTTTGGAGTAATTGATTTGAAGACAATAATAATAATATTAACAGATTCAAGCAGTGTAATTGGATTCTATACTGAAATGCTCTATTTATAGAGTATTGCGATGACTGTTCTATTAGAGTATATTCTGATGACTAGAGTACCTCAATCTTTTACAAGCTAAAAAGTGGTCCAGCCAATCCAGGACTACCAGCTAAATCCAGAACTTAAATTCTCCTGACAGCATATACATATAATACTCCTATTAAAAATAATTATTTTATTGTCTTTGAATGATGTATTATATTTAATATGCACAAGAACAGGGACCACAGACCTGTTGGCAAGTGTGTATTGCAACAAATTTGAATAACAGTGCATGTGGGTCAAATTCATTTGCCAATGTGACAAATAATTATATCTATCCATTATTGTTGATTAATATCCAATTTCCCAGAATGAGGATAATGTCTGTCACAAGTCATTATAAGTTACTCAGCAGGGGCGGATCCAGGAGCTGGCAAGGGGAGGGGCACAAACAGGGTAAGTTGTAGGTGGTTGGGGAGAGCCATATTCTCTAGTTCAGTGTTGCATTTTTGAAGCAGCAAATAATCACCTCTTAGTAGTGTCTCACTGCTGGTTTTTGCTATTTTGGCCTTGTCAGATGGTTGTGAAGTCTTAAAAGCGGCTTGAAAGGCTCCGAATGTCTCAAACAGTAACACGATAATTATTTTTGGAGGCGCTTAGTACGCACGAAGGTGCTGGATGACTATTTCACGGCTAGTTTGACTTTGGTTTGCTTTGGTTTCCGGTGAATTTGTAATAAATGCTAGTAAAATGTGCATATTTTCATGAGTTGATAAACTGATCTTGGTCTGACAAAGTTTCGTAGCTATTTTAATCAGAAGCATGGCTGGCTCCTCCATGAGGGGGGGCATTTGCCCCAAATGCCCCATCCTGGATCCGCCATTGCTCAGCTGGGAACTGTGGTGATAGTAGAGAAAAATACTGGTGCATGAATATTATATTAATTAGAATGTACTGTTTGCATGAAGTGAAATATACATGTACAGTACAGAAACTGTCCACAATATTAAGAAGTTAACCCAAGTGCATGTGAAATGTATACCATTACTGCTTGCCATGCATGCATATTATGTAGAAGCACTGCTGGCCAATTAAAACATTAGGCTTGAGCCAGTAATACTTCGAAAATATCATTCTTTTAGCAGTGCTGACATGCCCTATCACATGCAGCCACCTTCAGATGAGATAGACGGAAATAAACTATGGCTCTTAGCTATAAGTGATGGTGTTGGTAGTAAGTCATCAGTATGATTATTGGTGGGTGTCCATGAATACATGGAATTTGTCCAACAATACAGGACTTTGAGCAGCGACTTTAATTTCATCCGTCTAGTATTACAACTAAATAAGAATTAAGGCAAAAACTTGGAAGATTAGTTGGGTTTTACAAAAAGTATTTCTACACCAATTTTCACATGATTCCACTGTACAGATTACGAGAATGAGTATAGCTTACTTTACTAGTGAATAAATTTAAGCTATGCATGCAAAGTGTGTTGTCTCTTGTATATTGTTAGCTACCTGTGTTTTGCTGTTTTTTTTTTGTATGTACACTAGCTTGTTATATTACTGACCACACTCAGCCATTATTTTTCTACACAAGGCTGGCACTTCCATAATAGCCATTCTGTATTGTGATCATCCTCTTCTAGGACAAAATGGTTAAAGTACAAAAAAATTGACTGAGCCCCTGAAATTAAACAGGGCATAAAGCCATAAAATTCTTCTACTTTTCCAAACTTTCATGACGCACAATTTTATAGCTGTATATATGCCATCTTGCTATGTTACCTTTTTCACACAAAATTTTTTGCACATTTTTTGAACTTTAATTTGAAGTGTCATAACTTCGATCATTGAATATATGTGACTGGGCCTGCGAAAACAGGGCATGTGGGCACATGATTTTTGCCTACTTTTTCAAACTTCTTTGACTCATAATGTTTTATACCAATATGCTATGGCAATGAAATTTTAAACACTTAGTGAGCATTTAATTGGTTATATGATACAAGTTACAGAATGCAAATATTCTGTTCCAGTATTGAGTTATGACATTAAGTGTGACGGGGTGTAGTTTGTGCCCACATGCCCTGTTTTCGCAGGCCTGGTCACATATTTGCCTGAACTTTCCAATGAGTGTAGCTACACTATTTGGCTGTATTGTGACACTAAGACCAAGTTAATCAGTATAAGGAGTCAAGTGATACATCATTTTGTTTACTGGTATGTAAAATGTGTGGAAAGGTACCTTTTTGGTAATCTGGTCACAATTATAGTATGTGATAACCCAGCAGCATAATGCAAGCATAATGGGAACACTGAAGGGCATAACAGGTTGAAAATTTTGGGAAATTCCTTAAAGCAATTTGGGAAAATTTTTGAGCATATTTGACTCATGCAGGCCTATATTTAGACTATGGTACAGCTCATTTAGAGGGTTACTAAATCACTTAGTCACCTGACATGCTCATTTAGTCACCTACACATGTTCATTTAGTAACCTGCCCTCAGGCAATTTTGTACGTGAAAAATAATTATAACACGAAAGGTGCACTGGAGTACTTGATAATACAGTAATACAATTCTTCTCCGTGTTCTGCGAATAATTCTGGACAAATAGTAGACTAAGCGGCGTATCTACTGTAGCTCTAGCCGTTACTCTGGTTACCGGTCAAATAATTATTTTTGTGGGCGCTGTAAGGACTTTAGGAAGAAACTGTTCTGCCGTTCTACGTTGCTCTTTCAACCCACCCTAATGCTCTGGCTATAAAGGTATGTACTTTAAACTTTAAACCATAGTCTAAATAAGTTAGACACCGCGACCAACGGGAACTAAGCGATTTAGTAACCCCTCTGGCCCTTAGTAGCGCCCTCGCTGCGCTCGGGACGCTACAGCCTCGGGTCATTGGGGTTACTAAATCGCTTAGTTCCCTTGGTCTTGGTGTCTAACTACTATATAGTTGCATCGTAATAGCTAATTTTGGGATTATGCTCAGCCACCTATACAAGTTTAATTTACTTTTATATAAAATGACTCCAGCATTTTATACACATGTTTATTATCACTGTGTGATTCATCAACTTGTGATCATGCATCTGATTAGTAAGGGTAAAACTACGTACAGACTGAATCCAGCCAGTTAATTGTAAGAGGAAAGAGATAGATACAAAACCAAAAATGGTGATTATTATACTGTGATGATGAATTAGATGTTCAGTTGCATTGTTTGAGATTGAGTTGGAAGCTTTACCTAAATCACTGAATTACAAAAATTTTTATTTATCATTGCCTCATAAGTTGATAATTTTTTTCTCAGTACCACACCTTGAATAAATTTATGTCTTGCTTAAAAAAAACAACAACAGATTGTATAGTTTTATTGACTTGTCAGGCGCTTTGATATAAACTGAAGATGGTAAGAAATTCTGTTTTGTCAATACCAAAAAATAATATTAATGCCCTCAACAATTTTATCAAACTGGGACAGCCACACAGGGCCAGTTTTGAATTACTAAGTACATGTAGAACTTTTCCCAGCCTACAAGTATAATAATTATTATAGTATGTTAGAAATAATTATATCTAATCCAAAACAGCCAAGCTGTAAAAAAAGTGTGCGGCCCTCAGAAAGGCTATGGTGAAAAAAGATGTGAAATCCAAGGTGGCGGCCAAGAAATGGCTGTGATGGTAGGTCAATGGTAAAAATTTTAATAATGACAATTTAGGTAAATTTTGTGAAGCGGCACAAAAATTCACCTGAATTGTCGTTATTAAAATTTTTACCATTAACCTACCATCACAGCCATTTCTTGGCCGCCACCTTGGATTTCACATCTTTTTTCACCATAGCCTTTCTGAGGGCCGCACACTTTTTTTACAGCTTGGCTGTTTTGGATTAGATTTCATTTCTTTTTGTATTTGTATACCCCAAAGCCGGCCTATGGCCAGCTTTGGGACTTTTTTAACCTATGTTTTTTTCTTTACTACAGGAAGAAGAAAAGATGAAGTAGATGTACTTTAAATATTTTATCAGTAAATGTACAAATTATATATACTGTATAATACATCTAATCCAAAACAGCCAAGCTGTAAAAAAAGTGTGCGGCCCTCAGAAAGGCTATGGTGAAAAAAGATGTGAAATCCAAGGTGGCGGCCAAGAAATGGCTGTGATGGTAGGTTAATGGTAAAAATTTTAATAACGACAATTCAGGTGAATTTTTGTGCCGCTTCACAAAATTTACCTAAATTGTCACTATTAAAATTTTTACCATTAACCTACCATCACAGCCATTTCTTGGCCGCCACCTTGGATTTCACATCTTTTTTCACCATAGCCTTTGTGAGGGTCGCACACTTTTTTTACAGCTTGGCTGTTTTGGATTAGATTTCATTTCTTTTTGTATTTGTATACCCCAAAGCCGGCCTATGGCCAGCTTTGGGACTTTTTAAACCTATGTTTTTTTCTTTACTACAGAAGTAGATGTACTTTAAATATTTTATCAGTAAATGTACAAATTATATATATATAATACATATGTGACCGGATTTGCGAAAAGGGGTCTTCCACACACATCCAATTTTCCAACTTTGACAATTGATAACTTCAGATTGGAAAGAGCTATTGCCTTAAATTTTGGGCAGTGGTGAGCACCACTATAGCTGAATACATGGTGAAATTTTCAGGTTAATATGTTACTTGAACACTGAGGTATGGTCTCCAACGTTTACGGAATTGGATGTGTGTGGAAGACTTCTTTTCGCAAATCCGGTCACATAATATTATATTGATGACAGAAATCTCCATGGTGGTTTCTTTGTAACTGAACACTCTACAAGGTGACTTCTTCTAATTGCTCTCTCTACAGGGTGAATTGTTTGTAGCTGAACGATCTACAAGGTAACTTCTAGCTGATCTCTCTACAGCGTGATGTGTTTGTAGCTGAATTCTGTATAGGTGATTTGTTTGCAGCTGAGCTCTTTACAGAATGGTTTCTTTGTAGCTGAACTCTCTAAAAGGTAACTTCTTCTAACTGATCTTTCTACAGGGCAATTTGTTTCTGGCAGAATTTTCTACAGGGTGATTTCTTTGCAGCTGAACTCTCTACATGGTGGTTTCTTTGTAGCTGAACTCTACAAGGTAATTTCTTCTAGCTGATCTCTCTACAAGGAGATTTGTTTGTAGCTGAACTATCTACAAGGTAACTTCTTATAGCTGATCTCTCTACAGGGTGATTTGTTCGTAGTTGAATTCTGTACAGGTGATTTGTTTGCAGCTGAGCTCTTTACAAAATGGTTTCTTTGTAGCTGAACTTTCTCCAAGGTAACTTCTTCTAACTGATCTTTCTACAGGGTGATTTGTTTGTAGCTGAACTATCTACAAGGTAATTTCTTCTAGCTGATCTCTCTACAGGGTGATTTGTTTGTAGCTTAATTCTGTACAAGTGATTTGTTTGCAGCTGAGCTCTTTACAGAATGGTTTCTTTGTAGCTGAACTCTCTACAGGGTGATTTGTTTGTAGCTGAAATCCCTACAAGGTAACTTCTTCTAGCTGATCTTTCTACAGGGCGATTTGTTTGTAGCTGAGTTCTCTACAGGGTGTTTGTTTGCAGCTGAATTCTCTACATGGTGGTTTCTTTATAGCTGAACTCTCTACAAGGTGACTTCTTCTAGCTGATCTCTCTACAGGGTGATTTGTTTGTAGCTGAACTCTCTACAGGTGATTTGTTTGTAGCTGAACTCTCTACTAGGCGAAACTTCTAGGTGATCTCTCTACAGGATTCCTTGCTTCTAACTGAACTCTCAACAGGGTGATCTGTTCATAGCTGAACTTTCTACTGGGTGATTTGTTTGCAGCTGAACTCTCTAAATGGTGGTTTCTTTGTAGCTGAACTCTCTACAACGTAATTTCTTCTAGCTGAACTCTCTACAAGGTGACTTGTTTCTAGCTGATCTCTCTACAGGGTGACTTGTTTCTAGCTGAACTCTCTACAGGTGATTTGTTTGTAGCTGAACTCTCTACAAGGTAACTTCTTCTAGTTGATCTTTTTACACTGCATATTTGTTTGTAGCTGAGTTCTCTACAGGGTGATTTGTTTGCAGCTGAACTCTCTACATGGTAGTTTTATTGTAGCTGAACTCTTTACAATGTGACTTCTTCTAGCTGAACTCTCTACAGGGTGACTTGTTTCTAGCTGAACTCTCTATAGGTGATTTGTTTGCAGCTGAACTCTCTACATGGTGGTTTCTTTGTAGCTGAACTCTCTACAAGGTAACTTCTTCTAGCCGATCTTTCTACAAGGTGATTGAGTTTTTTGCAGCTGAACTCTTTACATGGTGGTTGCTTTGTAGCTGAACTCTCTAAAAGGTGACTTCTTCTAGCTGAACTCTCTACAGGATGATTTGTTTGCAGCTGAACTCTCTACGTGGTAGTTTCTTTGTAGCTGAACTCTCTACAATGTGACTTCTTCTAGCTGAACTCTCTACAGGGTGACTTGTTTTTAGCTGATCTCTCTACAGGGTGACTTGTTTCTAGCTGAACTCTCTACAGGTGATTTGTTTGCAGCTGAACTCTCTACATGGTGGTTTCTTTGTAGCTGAACTCTCTACAAGGTAACTTCTTCTAGCTGATCTTTCTACAGGGTGATTTGTTTGTAGCTGAATTCTCTACAGGGTAATTTAATTGTAGCTTAACTCTCTACAAGGTGACTTCTTCTAGCTGAACTCTCAACAGAGTGATTGCTTTTTTTTGCAGCTGAACTCTCTACAGGGTGATTTGTTTGTAGCTGAACTCTCTACAGGGTGATCTGTTCATAGCTGAACTCCCTATAAGGTAACTTCTTCTAGCTAATCTTTCTACAGGGCGATTTGTTTTTAGCTGAGTTCTCTACAGGGTGATTTGTTTGCAGCTGAACTCTACATGGTAGTTTCTTTGTAGCTCTACAATGTGACTTCTTCTAGCTGAACTCTCTACAAGGTGACTTGTTTCTAGCTGATCTCTCTACAGGGTGACTTGTTTCTAGCTGAACTCTCTACAGGTGATTTGTTTGCAGCTGAACTCTCTACATGGTTTATTTCTTTGTAACTGAACTCCCTGCAAGGTGACTTCTTCTAGCTGATCTCTCTACAGGCAGATCTGTTTGTAGCTTAACTCTCTACAGGTGATTTGTTTGCAGCTGAACTCTCTACATGATGGTTTCTTTGTAACTGAACTCTCTACAAGGTAATTTCTTCTAGCCGATCTCTCTACAGGCCGATTTGTTTGTAGCTGAACTCTCTACATGATGGTTTCTTTGTAGCTGAACTCTCTACAAGGTGATTTCTTCTATAGCTGAGCTTTCTACAGGGTGATTTGTTTGTAGTTGAACTCTCTACATGATAGTTTCTTTGTAGCTGAACTCTCTACAAGGTGATTTCTTCTATAGCTGATCTTTCTACAGGGTGATTTGTTTGTACCTGAACTATCTACATGATGGTTTC
This sequence comes from Dysidea avara, assembly GCF_963678975.1. Taxonomy (NCBI): domain Eukaryota; kingdom Metazoa; phylum Porifera; class Demospongiae; order Dictyoceratida; family Dysideidae; genus Dysidea; species Dysidea avara. Next base: position 32,862,535 of record NC_089277.1, read on the forward strand.
TTCTAGCTGAACTCTCTACAAGGTGACTTGTTTCTAGCTGATCTCTCTACAGGGTGACTTGTTTCTAGCTGAACTCTCTACAGGTGATTTGTTTGCAGCTGAACTCTCTACATGGTTTATTTCTTTGTAACTGAACTCCCTGCAAGGTGACTTCTTCTAGCTGATCTCTCTACAGGGAGATCTGTTTGTAGCTTAACTCTCTACAGGTGATTTGTTTGTAGCTGAACTCTCTACATGATGGTTTCTTTGTAGCTGAACTCTCTACAAGGTAATTTCTTCTAGCCGATCTCTCTACAGGCCGATTTGTTTGTAGCTGAACTCTCTACATGATGGTTTCTTTGTAGCTGAACTCTCTACAAGGTGATTTCTTCTATAGCTGATCTTTCTACAGGGTGATTTGTTTGTACCTGAACTATCTACATGATGGTTTCTTTGTAGCTGAACTCTCTACAAGGTAACTTCTTCTAGCTGATCTCTCTACAGGACAATTTGTTTCTACCTGAACTCTCACATGATTGTTTCTTTGAAGCTGAACTCTCTACAAGGTGATTTCTTCTAGCTGATCTTTCTACAGGGTGATTTGTTTGTAGCAGAACTCTCTACAAGGAAACTTCTTCTAGCTGATCTCTCTACAGGGAGATTTGTTTGTAGCTGAACTCTCTATACATGATTTGTTTGCGGCTGAATTCTCTACATGATGGTTTCTTTGTAGCTGAACTCTCTACAAGGTAACTTCTTCTAGCTGATCTCTTTACAGAGTGAATTGTTTGTAGCTGAACGATCTACAAGGTAACTTCTTCTAACTGATCTCTCTACAGGGTGATTTGTCTGTAGCTGAACTCTCTACAAGGAAACCTCTTTTAACTGAGCTCTGTACAGGGTGAATTGTTTGTAGCTGAACTATCTACAAGGTAACTTCTTCTAGCTGATCTCTCTACAGGGTGATTTGTTTGTAGCTGAATTCTGTATAGGTGATTTGTTTGCAGCTGAGCTCTTTACAGAATGGTTTCTTTGTAGCTGAACTCTCTACAAGGTAACTTCTTCTAGCTGATGTATCTACAGGGTCACTAGTTTGTAGCTGAATTCTCTACATGGTGGTTTCTTTGTAACTGAACTATCTATAAGGTGACATCTTCTAGCTGATCTTTCAACAGGGTGATTTGTTTGTAACTGAACTCTCTACAAGAAAACTTCTTCTAACTGATGTCTGAACAGGGTGATTTGTTTGTAGCTGATCTCTATACAGGTTACTTATTTCTAACTGATCTCTTGAATTCTGTTCAAGGTGACTGCTCTATTAGGATGACTGCTCTATTAGAGTATCTCGCACTTGCTACACCAAGTTGGATTTCGTGTTATAACTCCGTGGCTTTAAGTCTGATTCTTCTACACCATTGAAGAGCCTTTCTAAGATGATAACTCCATCTGTACAGCGATTTTCAAAGCATTAGCCCAAGTGGTTTATCTGGTAGGCGTGGCAAGCATAATAATAATAATAATAATAATAATAAAATTAGCTAATCTCGATTGCGTAATTGTTACACACTGTTGATTTTTTCGCTGTATCTTCCTGGTTTTTAGCTCGATTTCTTTCAAACCACAAAAGGTTTGAGGTTCAATAGTTAACCTATTCACCCACCGATTTTCAGCTTCTTCCCATACGCGGTTTACCCTGTAGGCGTGACAACATATTGGTGTTATTTTTCGTGCATAATCGCTCATAACTCTTTGCCTGTTTATGGTATTCCAGCCAAAGTTGGTACAGAGATGCGCCTTTATACCCCCCTTCTGTGTGCCAAATTTCAAGGCAATCGGATAACGCGTTCGCGTTTTATAGCAGTATTTGTAAGTGTGCGAAAAGAGGAAGAAAAATAAGAAGAAGAAAAAAACGAAGAAACTAAGCCAATTTTTGAAGTCGCATATCTCAGGAATGCCTGAAGCGATTTCGCTCAAATTTGGAATGTGGAGTACTGAAGTTGGAGGGAATGTACACAGCAAAATTTGTCTTGTTTCATCAAGGCAGCACAGAGCTACGGAGGTGCGAAAATTGCGTTTTCTTTCTTCCTGTCAATATACTCACGGGGTTGCGCGCCGGCTTTTTGGGCCGCACGACACACTACCGTGTGTCTTGATATGTGACCGGATTTGCGAAAAGGGGTCTTCCACACACATCCAATTTGCCAACTTTGACAATTGATAACTTCAGATTGGAAAGAGCTATTGCCTTGATATTTGGGCAGTGGTGAGCACCACTATAGCTGAATACATGGTGAAATTGTCAGGTTAATATGTTACTTGAACACTGAGTTATGGTCTCCAACGTTTACGGAATTGGATGTGTGTGGAAGACCCCTTTTCGCAAATCCGGTCACATATATTGATTACAGAAATCTCCATGGTGGTTTCTTTGTAACTGAACACTCTACAAGGTGACTTCTTCTAATTGCTCTCTCTACAGGGTGAATTGTTTGTAGCTGAACGATCTACAAGGTAACTTCTTCTAGCTGATCTCTCTACAGGGTGATGTGTTTGTAGCTGAATTTTGTATAGGTGATTTGTTTGCAGCTGAGCTCTTTACAGAATGGTTTCTTTGTAGCTGAACTCTCTAAAAGGTAACTTCTTCTAACTGATCTTTCTACAGGGCAATTTGTTTCTGGCAGAATTTTCTACAGGGTGATTTCTTTGCAGCTGAACTCTCTACATGGTGGTTTCTTTGTAGCTGAACTCTACAAGGTAATTTCTTCTAGCTGATCTCTCTACAGGGAGATTTGTTTGTAGCTGAACTATCTACAAGGTAACTTCTTATAGCTGATCTCTCTACAGGGTGATTTGTTCGTGGTTGAATTCTGTACAGGTGATTTGTTTGCAGCTGAGGTCTTTACAAAATGGTTTCTTTGTAGCTGAACTTTCTCCAAGGTAACTTCTTCTAACTGATCTTTCTACAGGGTGATTTGTTTGTAGCTGAACTATCTACAAGGTAATTTCTTCTAGCTGATCTCTCTACAGGATGATTTGTTTGTAGCTGAATTCTGTACAAGTGATTTGTTTGCAGCTGAGCTCTTTACAGAATGGTTTCTTTGTAGCTGAACTCTCTACAGGGTGATTTGTTTGTAGCTGAAATCCCTACAAGGTAACTTCTTCTAGCTGATCTCTCTACAGGGTGATTTGTTTGTAGCTGAACTCTCTACAGGTGATTTGTTTGTAGCTGAACTCTCTACAAGGCGATACTTCTAGGTGATCTCTCTACAGGATTCCTTGTTTCTAACTGAACTCTCAACAGGGTGATCTGTTAATAGCTGAACTTTCTACTGGGTGATTTGTTTGCAGCTGAACTCTCTAAATGGTGGTTTCTTTGTAGCTGAACTCTCTACAATGTGACTTCTTCTAGCTGAACTCTCTACAAGGTGACTTGTTTCTAGCTGATCTCTCTACAGGGTGACTTGTTTCTAGCTGAACTCTCTACAAGTGATTTGTTTATAGCTGAACTCTCTACATGGTGGTTTCGTTGTAGCTGAACTCTCTACAAGGTAACTTCTTCTAGCTGATCTTTTTACACTGCATATTTGTTTGTAGCTGAGTTCTCTACAGGGTGATTTGTTTGCAGCTGAACTCTCTACATGGTAGTTTCATTGTAGCTGAACTCTCTACAATGTGACTTCTTCTAGCTGAACTCTCTACAGAGTGACTTGTTTCTAGCTGAACTCTCTACAGGTGATTTGTTTGCAGCTGAACTCTCTACATGGTGGTTTCTTTGTAGCTGAACTCTCTACAAGGTAACTTCTTCTAGCTGATCTTTCTACATGGTGATTTGTTTGTAGCTGAATTCTCTACAGGGTGATTTATTTGCAGCTTAACTCTCTACAAGATGACTTCTTCTAGCTGAACGCTCTACAGAGTGATTGATTTTTTTTGCAGCTGAACTCTCTACAGGGTGGTTTCTTTGTAACTTAACTCTCTACAGAGTGATTTGTTTGTAGCTGAGTTCTCTACAGGGTGATTTGTTTGCAGCTGAACTCTACATGGTAGTTTCTTTGTAGCTCTACAATGTGACTTCTTCTAGTTGAACTCTCTACAAGGTGACTTGTTTCTAGCTGATCTCTCTACAGGGTGACTTGTTTCTAGCTGAACTCTCTACAGGTGATTTGTTTGCAGCTGAACTCTCTACATGGTTTATTTCTTTGTAACTGAACTCCCTGCAAGGTGACTTCTTCTAGCTGATCTCTCTACAGGGAGATTTGTTTGTAACTTAACTCTCTACAGGTGATTTGTTTGCAGCTGAACTCTCTACAAGGTAATTTCTTCTAGCTGATCTCTCTACAGACCGATTTGTTTGTAGCTGAACTCTCTACATGATGGTTTCTTTGTAGCTGAACTCTCTACAAGGTGATTTCTTCTATAGCTGATCTTTCTCCAGGGTGATTTGTTTGTACCTGAACTATCTACATGATGGTTTCTTTGTAGCTGAACTCTCTACAAGGTAACTTCTTCTAGCTGATCTCTCTACAGGACAATTTGTTTGTACCTGAACTCTCACATGATTGTTTCTTTGAAGCTGAACTCTCTACAAGGTGATTTCTTCTAGCTGATCTTTCTACAGGGTGATTTGTTTGTAGCAGAACTCTCTACAAGGAAACTTCTTCTAGCTGATCTCTCTACAGGGAGATTTGTTTGTAGCTGAACTCTCTATACATGATATGTTTGCGGCTGAATTCTCTACATGATGGTTTCTTTGTAGCTGAACTCTCTACAAGGTAATTTCTTCTAGCTGATCTCTCTACAGGCCGATTTGTTTGTAGCTGAACTCTCTACATGATGGTTTCTTTGTAGCTGAACTCTCTACAAGGTGATTTCTTCTATAGCTGATCTTTCTACAGGGTGATTTGTTTGTAGTTGAACTCTCTACATGATAGTTTCTTTGTAGCTGAACTCTCTACAAGGTGATTTCTTCTATAGCTGATCTTTCTACAGGGTGATTTGTTTGTACCTGAACTATCTACATGATGGTTTCTTTGTAGCTGAACTCTCTACAAGGTAACTTCTTCTAGCTGATCTCTCTACAGGACAATTTGTTTGTACCTTAACTCTCACATGATTGTTTCTTTGAAGCTGAACTCTCTACAAGGTGATTTCTTCTAGCTGATCTTTCTACAGGGTGATTTGTTTGTAGCAGAACTCTCTACAAGGAAACTTCTTCTAGCTGATCTTTCTACAGGTAGATTTGTTTGTAGCTGAACTCTCTATACATGATTTGTTTGCGGCTGAATTCTCTACATGCTGGTTTCTTTGTAGCTGAACTCTCTACAAGGTAACTTCTTCTAGCTGATCTCTTTACAGGGTGAATTGTTTGTAGCTGAATGATCTACAAGGTAACTTCTTCTTACTTATCTCTTGACAGGGTGATTTGTTTGTAGCTGAACTTTCTACAAGGAAACCTCTTTTAACTGAGCTCTGTACAGGGTGAATTGTTTGTAGCTGAACTATCTACAAGGTAACTTCTTCTAGCTGATCTCTCTACAGGATTTGTTTGTAGCTGAACTATCTACAAGGTAACTTCTTCTAGCTGATCTCTCTACAGGGTGATTTGTTTATAGCTGAATTCTGTATAGGTGATTTGTTTGCAGCTGAGCTCTTTACAGAATGGTTTCTTTGTAGCTGAACTCTCTACAAGGTAACTTCTTCTAGCTGATGTATCTACAGGGTCACTAGTTTGTAGCTGAATTCTCTACATGGTGGTTTCTTTGTAACTGAACTATCTACAAGGTGACATCTTCTAGCTGATCTTTCAACAGGGTGATTTGTTTGTAACTGAACTCTCTACAAGAAAACTTCTTCTAACTGATGTCTGAACAGGGTGAATTGTTTGTAGCTGAACTCTCTACAGGGTGTTTTGTTTGTAGCTGATCTCTATACAGGTTACTTATTTCTAACTGATCTCTTGAATTATGTTCAGGGTGACTGCTCTATTAGGATGACTGCTCTATTAGGATGACTGCTCTATTAGAGTATCTCGATCTCGCACTTGCTACACCAAGTTGGATTTCGTGTTATAACTCCGTGGCTTTAAGTCTGATTCTTCTACACCATTGAAGAGCCTTTCTAAGATGATAACTCCATCTGTACAGCGATTTTCAAAGCATTACCCCAAGTGGTTTATCTGGTAGGCGTGGCAAGCATAATAATAATAAAATAAAAAATTAGCTAATCTCGATTGCGTAATTGTTACACACTGTTGATTTTTTCGCTGTATCTTCCTGGTTTTTAGCTCGATTTCTTTCAAACCACAAAAGGTTTGAGGTTCAATAGTTAACCTATTCACCCACCGATTTTCAGCTTCTTCCCATACGCGGTTTACCCTGTAGGCGTGACAACATATTGGTGTTATTTTTCGTGCATAATCGCTCATAACTCTTTGCCTGTTTATGGTATTCCAGCCAAAGTTGGTACCGAGATGCGCCTTTATACCCCCCTTCTGTGTGCTAAATTGCAAGGCAATCGGATAACGCGTTCGTGTTTTATAGCAGTATTTGTAAGTGTGCGAAAAGAGGAAGAAAAATAAGAAGAAAAATAACACGAAGAAACTAAGCCAATTTTTGAAGTCGCATATCTCAGGAATGCCTGAAGCGATTTCGCTCAAATTTGGAATGTGGAGTACTGAAGTTGGAGGGAATGTACACAGCAAAATTTGTCTTGTTTCATCAAGGCAGCACAGAGCTACGGAGGTGCGAAAATTGCGTTTTCTTTCTTCCTGTCAATATACTCACGGGGTTGCATGCCGGCTTCTTGGGCCGCACGACACACTACCATGTGTCTTGATTTCCATAAGTTTGATAAAACAAGCATGACTACCTGGCAGACTCCCGTAAGTGCTCAAGTGTTAATCGGATGGCTGCAGGTTCAAGCCTTCCAAGGTCTAGTCATGCATCTGGAGCTTTTCTCCTTTTCCCACCTTTTCAAACACACTTTATTTATCAACTTTAAACAGACTGTAGAACCAGGTGTCTTACAGACTTTCAGCACTTGTGCTGTGAAGCTGTAATGAGTAAATAAAAAGTACAAAGAGTAATACACTACAGAAGGCCCATATGAGATATGTGACTGAATTTGACAAAACCCGGCTTCGACACACAAAGCTTCGTTAGGAGATATGGCAATTTTAAGTAATCATTGTGTAGTGACTTCCCAGTGCCTACAGCTTTGCAAAAAAAATTGGACCAATTATCCATCTATTTACTATAATATAGCTATCACTGTGTGGGTGTATAAATTTCTGATACCCAAAATTTGCCCTGTTTGGGCAGCTTTTTTCGAGCAGGTAATAATATCACAGTTGGTATATAGTTGAACTCTCAAAACCGTTTAATAACTCATGGATGCAATTACACACGATCTTGAAATTTGGCTCATTTGTAGTACTGCTTGACCCGCTAAAAATATTTCAAAATCTTTTTGCTCAAATGTTCGACATAATATTTACAATATATTTCCTGTGGGGAATCCATATAAGTACAGTGTCCATTACAGCCCTTTCCCAAACTTGTAATGGAGCCAAACCGTACATGCCTATTGTTGACACCTTTGCTGTTACCGAAATGTTAACACTGTTGAAAAAAAAAATCCACTTTTATGCATTTGTCAATTTCATGCCCCCCCCTCCAGGGTGGGGGAATACAGGGGATTTGACAAATCGTGGTGTCAAATTCCCCACTACTGGGGCAAAATCGGCTGTCAAATCCCCACTATGTCCCCACTCCTATAGTATGGGATTTGACGACACCTCAAGGATGACTAAGCGCATATTTCATGCATGCGACTAGTAATGAACCTGCCCTGTAGCTAGTCTGGCGCAGCCGACCCTATTTAGGTGCTTATTGGGGCGCTTGTATAAGTGCCTAAATAGGGTCGGCGGTGCCAGTAAAATTGCGATTTTATTGTTTAGAAATGTAACTACCGAACTTCGGTCAAGGAATTGGACAACTGTCAATTGCCCCAGGGGTGGGGACGGACAAGAACCAAAGTCAAATCCCCACCTGGGGTGTGGGGGTGTGGGGACGCCCCTGGGGTGGGAGGGTGGGCATAAAATTGACAAGTGCATTAATTTTTAGCTGTTTTTTCTCAGTGTGAACATACTATAGTAATAGGGGGTGGTGTCATGTGGAGTATAAAATGAAGCAAGGAGACGAATGGAATCCAGAGGCCAAGTTTGGACTTTCCGTGGCCCTCAAATTACTCCTAATTGACTGAGAACACTATTGGCTAGCTTTCTGTGAAGTCCCAGCACACTACACACCATCACCACAAAGCCATGGCCATTTAATGGCGCCAATCTCCCACTCGTCCGGGCTTAGACAGGGCCGGTCGGAAGAAAGCTGCTACAGAAACCAGACTTGCCAGTCCTGAAGGAAGTACAGTGTGCAGGGGCGTAGTAGGGGGGGTTCCGGGGGGTTCAGGAACCCCCCCTGTAATATTTAGACTTCTGCAAGCAGGATCCTAACACACCATTTAGTGTGGCAGGACAAAATGAGTGAGCAATATAGTATAATGGCACAGCACAACAATTGATAAAACTTACATTCATCTCTCAGGGAAGGATTTACAGAGGTAACATGAACCTTCTTCAAAACTTGTTAAAAAATCGATATACTCTAATAGAGCAGTCAGGTATATACTCTAATAGAGCAGTCACGTATACTCTAATAGAGCAGTCAGGTATACTCTAATAAAACATGCATGTAAATATCCATGTCCATATGAAGTTTTTTGAGACATTCCAACATTATAAATGCAAAACTTAGCATGACCTTATACTGCTATAGCTTTGGTGTGCAGTGTTTAAAGACATAGAGCTCCAATAATTTATCACTTGTGTTATGCAAAATGAATTCATGTTATGCATATTTGTATAATTATATTGTTTTGATTGTCATTTGTATCAGTGGATTCATGGCTCCTATACCACAGTGAGATATAACCATCACTTACAGATTACTATATGTGTCATGCTGTCTGTTTCCACTAGGTGACTTTATCTAGTACTACCTTCATCCCAGGGGTACTTAATGCATCATAATTAATGTACTTTTGCATAAAATATAGCAATTTGCTGAGTTTTGATTTATTAAAATATTGAAAGTTTCTCAGCGGCTGGGGGCTGTGCCAGCCCCCAGCTTCTAGTAACTCAATGCTGGTGCTGGAACCCCCCTTCAAAAAATCCTGGCTACGCCCCTGGTGTGGAATATGATAGTGTATTAGACCAGCAATCCATTTCTGGTAAAAACGTAAGTTTGATTTTGTGTGTGAGGAAGCCCGGGTTATATGAAATTCGGTCATGCTAATTTAATATATTATATATGCTTTCTAAATAATAATTTATTTTAAAAATTCAAAATGCGACAGCTACTCAAAATTTTTTTTTTGCAAAAAAAAAACAATTACAAAACTTAGCCTAAAAGTTATATATAAAATAGCATCAATATAATGATAATTTCAAAAAAATAAATGTTGCAGGTTACTGACTTAAATAGCCACATCGCTATAACTTCTTACATATTACTGTTCAGTTGTGCAATCACTCTATCCATATTAGGACGTCTCTTGATCATTTGATCAGTACAAGCAACAATGAGGGGTATCATATTACTGTCTGGTACTTTCCAGTTAACTCGTTGCAACATTGAAACATTAAACACACCTGATGGTAGTCTCCGGGAACACATCTCATACAGCAACACTCCAAGGCTGAAAGTGTCCATCGCTGGTGTATGGGGACCTTTGCTTGGATCAAGAGCTTCTGGGGCAGCATACACTGGATTTCCTGCATTCACTGTTTGACTTTCCCTCATAAAATTAAAAGAACCGAAGTCAGACAACTTTGGAAGCCACTGATTATCTGGTAATGGGTTGAGAAGAACATTAGCACTGCTAACATCTCGATGGAGTATGGGGGATGGGGTGGTCTTATGAAGGTAGTTTAGTCCAAATGCTATTCCAGCAGCAATAGGAATAATCTGGTCACTGGAGAGTTGACTACGCTCCAATTCTTTTCTGAGACTGGTGTGCATCATTTCTGTAACAATAAGAGGAACTCCCTCATTTGTGGCTCCTATGAACTGCAAAAGGTTAGGATGACGACATCGTGCTGCCATTGTCATCTCTCTATCAAACACATGTAAATTGTAGTCAGAGATCAACTCATTATGAAGACATTTCACAGCCACTTTACAGCTACGGAAAGTTGCTTCTTTCACCCAACCATATGCTCCTCTCCCTAGCTCTTTCTCCTTTAGGTTTATTTCATTTCTGTTTACAAGCCATGTCTGTTGTTGTTGTTGTTGCATTGTATTAGAATGCTGCTGTTGTTGTAGACGTTGAATCTCTTGTCTCTGCTGTTGTTGCAGACGTTGAATCTCTTGTCTCTGCTGTTGTTGCAGATGTTGAATCTCTTGTCTCTGCTGTTGTTGCAGACGTTGAATCTGCTGCTGTAGTAATCTTTGATTTTCTAGCTTTTCTTGTCTAAAATTCTGTAGTTCTGCTTCTTGTCCATGTATTCGTTGCTGGAGATTCTGGTTATCTTCTAATAGCTGTTGTTTTTGTGTAACAATGAGATTTTTTTCTTCCCTCAAACTTTGTAATTGTCTCTCTAATTCCTGCACATGTTGATCTTGCTGCTGCACTGAAGTTTCCTACACAAAAAAATATACAAGAAGCAAATTTTTTTCATTTTAGTTTATACATCATTTTTAGTTCTATGCTTATTTTTATACATTTATAAATTAAAGTTTTCTCTTTTATTGCATGATCTTTATCACTGGTTAGGGGGTTTCCCTCTATAATAAACAGTGCTGCCAAAATGCTTCTATTATAAAAGCCGTCAAATATCATACAATATGGAAAACACATCAATTTTATTTATGGAAGAGTGTAAAACAAGAAAACATGATCAAAGCATATAGTGACCATGCTTTAAGCGAACAGAGCATAGTGACCATAACCCTTATAGTAATCTAACTGCAATGAGCTGAATTTGAAGTTCTGCTGCAGAAAACAAGGCATGGTAACACACATGATATCAGCAGCATTTAGCAAGATTGAAATACTCAAATAAAGCAGTCTCATCTATGAGGGATCACATGTGTAAATGATAGCTAATCTTGTTCTACTATAGTCTATCACTTGAGCCCTATTCATTTTAAGATCATACATTTTAATTTCAATTTTTTTTTTACTTTATAGTAACAACATATGTAGTTATATAGCTACATTACCTTGTTTCAATACATTTTATCACCAGAATCATTCTTAAATTACTAATTTTTTTTACCTTATAGTAACAACATACGTAGTTATAGCTACATTACCTTGTTTCAATACATTTTATCACCAGAATCCTACTTCATTCTTAAATTACTAATTTTTAATGGCACTATTGGATATATTACACTTGCAATTAAAGTATTGTTATTACATGTACACTTTGCATAGCTTAAGTTAGTTGCAAACAGTAAACTTGAGTTATCAAACAATCACTCTAATATAACTGGCAACAAAATGTGTTGCTATAGAGTTGAAATAGTACCTACACACTACAATAAATTTTAAGAAAAGCACTTTCAAAAATATTAGAAGCATGCCCTAATAGAAAAAGACACACAATTAATCATAGCTAAAAATTAAACTAATTGCAAGCTACAGCTAAGCACAATTAAGCAAAGCAGAGCTAATCACTGCAGCATTAAATGAAGGGAATCATCAACTGAAGTACAAACTTTATTATTATTGTAGGCCATATATATTTAGCAAACCTCAGAAATTTCTCTAAATAAGAAATACAAGCTACATATTGTATGTTAAAGTGTATTACTACCATTTAGTGCTAAGTAACAAGTGTAAACTTTTCTACGAAACATTCATAGCCATGAACCCCCTCTGAGTTGTAAAGTGTACTATCATCGCACCTAGCAACGAAATGTTAGTTATCAGTAAAATAAATAGGGCAACTAACATAAAACACCATTTAGGCTGTGGGTTGGTATAAACAGTGGACTTGGGACCAAGGATCTGGGAGCCCAGGGATAAACTCAGGGGTGGATGCAGAGTTTGGAAGGGGGTACACTTTGCCGAAAGTTAAAGAGCAAAAAAAAGGTCACAGCTATAATGGCTGTACTTTACCAAATGTATCTATATATAAAGCTGTCTGTCTGCCTGCATTCTTTCCTCGTAACACCGCAAACTTGACAACCAAAGCATGTATCCACACAGGACTTTAACTTAAGTGCTCACCATTTGGCAACACCAAGTTTGTTGTTACATATCGCTATGTGCTTCCATTTGTTCTCTATAAAGGGCTGAAGGCAATGATGTAGAGGAAAACTTGAGTTACATTCCTGTCAAAACCACAAACAAACAGCCAAAGCGTTAGCACATAGAGCTGTTAACCCAAAGGTCCGGGGTTCTATTCCTGCCCATGATAACTTTTTCCTTTTCATGACACACTTTTTCATATGTCAGCTATTGACGACAATTACTTGGCAGTCTGTGCACATATCGACACATTTCACATGCAAAATGAAATGCTCACCATCTGGCTACATTGCAAAGTTTATTTCAAGCTTCTATATGCATCCCTTTGTCTGCTTCAGCACATTGAAGGCCATGATGTAGAGAAAACTTCAGTTGCATTCCATTGCTAACCACACAATTAACAGCTCAGCTGGTAAAATATCTCCCTGAAGTTGTTGTGGTTAAGGGTGTGGGTTTGATTCCCACCTGTGACAAAACTTTTTTCTTCGTTATATATACCTTTTTGGTGTATACTTTTCTAACTCAACCTTCTTTTCTCATAGTAAGTTTATAATCCTGGTATTGCATCACAGTATATGAACTGTCGGGAAGGTATACTGTGGCGCACTTGATGGGTATAGGGTAGGCATGGGCAGGCCAATTGGGTGAATGTTTGTCTGTGTGCTTGTCCCATGTGTCCTATTAGAGTAAGTTCCTTCTCTTTGTAACTCAAATTCTTTGTAATGTTAATTACTTTCCTAATATTCATACCCAAAAGTCAAGCGAAGAATTTTCAACATGAGTGGTACTTTAGAATTATTAGTGTTGCACCAATTGGTGTAATAATCGGCATCCCGATATTGGCTACTAGCTGATTAATCAGTTTTGAGTAAACCAAAGCCGATGTTAATTTCCACTGCACTGTGTAGTATAATGATGTGGGGGAGGCTAGACATAAGTTATTTGACATTTTAATTAAGTTATGTGTTGATGGTTTAGTGGTGACTACAAGCCATGCCCATAATAAACTGTCAGGGTTTAGGCCATGCTCAACAGTAAAACTGAGGTTTTAGTACCAGCCACTTGTCTCAGCTGTAAGCAGTAGTAAAATGTATTTAAACCCTGTTTACCATGAGTAAGGGGGTATACATCTAACTTTACATTTTAGCCTAGAACAGGTCATATCACAGGTCACAGGTCAACAGGTCATATCACAGTGTTGGATTAGAGTATTTGTATCCTGTAGTTTGTATTGTGAGGCTTATTAAGAGTTAGATAAGGGCTGAAATAAATTACCATAGCAAGATGGCATATGTAGCTATAAAGTTATGAGTCATGAAAGTTTGGAAAAGTAGAAGAATTTTATGTCCTGTTTAATATCGGGGCTCAGTCAATTTTTTAAATTTTACTTTTTAACCATTTTTCCTAGAGGAAGATGATCACAATACAGAGCAGCTATCATTGAAGTTCCAGCCTTGTGTAGAAAAATAATGGCTGAGTGTGGTCAGTAACAAGCTAGTGTACATACAAGAAAACAGCAAAACACAGGTAACAGTATACAAGAGACAACACACTTTGCACATGTCATATCTGAGCACATCATGCATAGCTTAAATTTATTCACTAGTTCACTAGTAAAGTAAGCTATCCATTCTTGGACATCATGCATACTCGGACACTCATTCTCATAAACTTCTAAGTGGAATCATGTGAAAATTGGTGTAGAAATACCCCACTAATTTCCCAAGTTTGTGCCTTAATTCTTATTTGGTTGTTGTACTAGACCGGATCAAAGTTGCTGCTCGAAGTCCGGACAAATTTCATGTATTCATGGGCACCTATCAGTGATCATACTGATGACTTACTACCAACACCATCACTTAGAGCTAAAAGCCATAGTTTATTTCCTTCTATCTCATCTGCAGCCACCATATGTGGCAAGATATATGACCAAAAATTGTTTTGAAATACATTGTAACAGCATTTTAGCTGTTACTCTGTTGCATGATAGGCATAAGCATTAATCTGTAACTGTTACACTGTTACGTTCTGGTAAAAAAATAACTTATACAATGCCTGCTATTCTGTTATGTTGTAACTGTTACACTGTTACGTACATACATATATATTGTCCGCTACTCTGTTACGTTGTAACTATTACACTGTTACTAACATATATGATGTCCGCTACTCTTTTACTGTGGCCCTATATCATGCCCTATATAAAGTGGCTGTGATAGGGTATGTCAGCACTGCTAAAAGAATGATATTTTCGAAGTGTAATTGGCTCAAGCCTAAATTCTTTAATTGGCTAGCAGTGCTTCTACATATGGTAAGGACATCAATTTCAGCTCTGTGAGACAACACATCATCACACACAACAAGCTGCAATGCATGTGCAAAATATCCCAAATCGGGTAGGTTGGTATCTTTCATGGCTCTAACCATGTTTGAGCCATTATTTCCCAGAATAACATGTACAGTACTCCATTATATTTACCTGCTCATTGACAGTTCAAAAAGCTTTGTTTTGTTTTGTTTTGTATATAGCAGTAATGATATACATTTCACATGCATTTGGATAAACATAAACAGATTGTTATGTATTTCTTCAAAGAAAAGCCTTCATAATGTGCATGCACCAGTGACTACGTAGAGGCTAAAACTAAGCTTTTTTTGTCTGCCAATCCATCCCAATGCTGTAGACTAGAAGTTACAACTATAAATGTAAGTGCCTGTAGGTTATTTTAAGTATAGTCACAGTACAAATTGATTTTGTTGCTCTTCCTACTGTCTAGCACTATAATCACAAAACCACTTACAGTGTATCACAATAAGTTGAAACTTTAGTGACCTATTCTTTGGACACAATAGACAATGCTGAAAATATGTAAAGAAATTAGAAGTCATGCAAACTTTTGCCAAGATAGACACATAATATAATATATGAACATGGTTTAAACAAATACATAATTATTAAAACATCAAGTGTCAGACACACAACACAAGGACCAAATGTATATAGTGGAACCTCTCTCATTGTTGCAGTCTACCAAATTTGTACCTCAAAAATGTCCATAACTAATACATACATGCTAAATACTGTACACTGTAATCAGTACGCGTTTACCTGAGCCCCACCAAATATAGTAACATCAAAGAGGTGAACATGTGTTCACTCCCAATAGTTTTGTACTGGAATAAGCATGTTTCCATGTTGTAAACATGTTTGTGCGCCTCAATCATTCATACTAAATGTATGGGATATTGTTAAAGCCTCATAACTCACTTGTTCTTGTCTGTAACAAAGCACTTTTTTGGTTAACAGTTCGGGTGTTTAAAGGGCTTCACAACTCTACTAAATGTTTGGGCAGCTGGCTCATGTAACGAGAGTTATTAACAAGAAATGAGGGCTCAGGTGAATGCGAACAGACTATAAGCATATTGCTCTCAGTTAGTGCTATGCACTTTAGTAGGCAGTGTCAAAGTTACTATAAAACATTTGTGGTCACACTCCTTTGAGTTGTAAAGTGTACTATGTCATCACCCAGCAATCAAATGTTAGTTATTAAATAAACAAGTCACCTAACAGGTAAACAGTACCCTTTAGACTTCCTCTTTGTGCTTTGATCTAATCCAAACTTTATTACTGTCAGTGGCAGCCAATTATTAATTTGAGCTGTCTGGACAACAGAGGTGTCCAGATGAAAAGATCAGAGGTTCAGTTGTATACAATATATGATTGTGCTGTACAAACCTTTTGTGCATATGACTCCAACAACTGTACCACCTTATGATGTCCTCTCCTTTTAGCATCATCAAGTGGTGTTCTGTTGTGCTACATTATGAAATAGAGATGGACATTTATTGCACATCAACAGATACATATACACACTATTTCTGGTTCAGAATCATGGCTACATATCAAGATATTCCTAAATAAATTACATTATGATACATTCATCTTCATATTTACACACTTAGTACAGTGACACATTCACTGTCATTCAATGATGTTCTCAAGAAGCCCAATTGAAATGATGTAGTTACACATAAGTTATAACTAGGTGATATGCATGCTCATGGTATGCCTGATGTATTACAAATATGCATAGATTGTTTTGAAAATAATATTTAGATAGAAGGTGTTTATTTTTCAGATAAATTAACTGTGGTGAAGGGAGATATATCTAGATCATGATGTGTAGGCTAATGCAACTGGATATGTCCCATGACAGCACATTTGTTTTTTCACCAAGAGAACAAAGCTACATGAATAAATTATGAAATTTCAAAATTAAAATCAGCTAGACTTCAATGGTCTACTTTTTCCAAGCAGTGGTAATCCATACATGCGGTCTGGGGCCATAATGGAGATCTGGTCAGTGGCTGTATGTGACCATACAGCTCAATGGTGTTGAATAAAGACCTGTGCTGTGCATCTCCTTTTAATTTAGCTAGTCTTGAAGTCTGAATGGCCCAGAACTTGGCATAATTAATCCTTTTGCCTTCCTTTTTAAAGTTCACATTGTATTGTGTACTTAGATGCTTCACTATTCTTATCATAATTGTAACTGATCAGATTTTTTTGTAGTTTGAACCGTACACCAGGGTAACGCATTAACACAAAAGAAGGTCACAATGTCGTAACACAATGTAGACATTGTTTCTACTCAAGTGTGTACATACAGCAGTAAAACAGATGCTTTAGGCTATTAATAAAGCTTCATGCATCCCTCAAGTCAAATATAATACTGGCAAAACATGATTATAAATACATTTTGCACTTTCATAACTGACAAGCACAAGTAGGCTAGTGCTAAAGTTTGCTTGTATGGCCACCACACACCATCCTTAATTAAAATTTTAATACTAAATTCCACTGCTTTTGTAAGGCTACTAGTGTTGTTGAACAACAATAATGTTCACCAGACCAAACAACTCCTCACATGTAGTGGATTGCACAACAGCTACATAGCTTTTGCTGTATTACATCATCCAACTAATTGCACAACACCTTGTATCGTATTTCCATTACAAACAAATACAGAAAAATAAAGAGATAAATAAATAAAATATGGAAGTTCAGTACTACAGCAGCTACTAGATTACATATCTCATGCTAAGGCTCTCAACAATAACAAACCCACAAGACTTCCAAGTTGACAAATTTACTAGAAACATGTTTATTACCTCTTCATTGGCTTCAAACATGTTATATCTCCTTTTATGATTAGCGAGATACATGCTAAACATACAACCCTAAAAATTATTTTTATATTGTTTTGTTCAATAATGACACTATTATCAGTACTGAGTGCAGGTGCTTAAGCACATTATTTAAAAATTAATTTCAACTCATTAATTAATTGGAAGAAACTGATGATGTCTTAAATGAGGTCACACAGTGATATATGTAACAAACTAACACATTAATTACTTTGTTCTTCATTTCCACACTGGCACCATGTTGTAGTAGTACGAAACACACATCATATTTATTATTGATGGCAGCCCAGTGTAGAGGAGTATTCTCATTCTGTAACAATAAACAATTATCACATCAGGGGCGGATCTAGGATTTATAAAAGGGGGGGGCTAACTCAAGGTACTAATCTCTTGGGTAGAGGTAGCGAAGCATGCTGGAACTAGGGGGGTCTGGGGGCATGCCCCTCCCGGAAATTTTTGAAAAATAGATGCTAAAACACTGCAATTTGGAGACATTTCCACATAAAATTCATAATATTTTCTGCCTGTAGATATTTTATATACTGCCTTTAGATTATAGGTATGGCTCTCTGAAGCATTTTGCAAGTTTGGGTAGGTACAGACAACCAAGTACATGATGCACCCCTCTCACAATTGCACAACACTGAATAGGTGCATGTTAGAATAATAATAATGTTGAAAGTGGAAAATTTTGAAATTTGAACAATACAAGATTGAATCTGAGAGCATTTTCAATGGAAATTGTGAACCTGAATTAAGTATTGTCATACAGATTAACTACACAAGTAGATGAATGAAGCCCTTTAAACAGACCAATTAATTTCATTGCATGTATAGGTGCAGGCAGATTTGGAAAAATTCCATAACAGAACCAACTACATGTTTCCAGTGAATGTTCTATTAGAGTAGTTAGCTGACTGCTCTATTAGAGTATCTCGATCTTGTAAACCTCCAATGCTGATTCAGGTCCTTGTTGCATAAATTTTAGCATAAATCCAGTGATAATACCTTGGAAAGACGTTTATAAGGTGGTTTTATGAGTATTTGTATTATTAGTGATCATATAATTATGCTAAGACAAAATTTCATTATAATACTCAGCATATTGATCAAGTAAGGCCTAAATATGAAGGGGGGGGGGGGGCTTCAGCCCCCAAAGCCCCCCTCCCCCTGGATCCGCCCCTGCACATGTACCACTAACTACCACACTTGATACTGTATACTGTATATAGAGTACATAATCATAACCACCTAATGTTGTACACTGATATGTAACTATACCAGATACCTTATGACATGTGGTGAAATATTTCAATTAATGCTTCATCTACAACAGTATACAAAATAGTTGTTACACTACTAGGACTGTGTATTGTACAGTTATTGAGTAGGTGAAACATATTATCAGAGAGCTATATCACTGTGAAAAAGATGGGATATAAAATGGTATTTCCAGTGGCTTATTGAATACAAATAAGCCTTAATATAAACTCTGTATTATACTCATGTTATACTTTAGTATAATGCATACTATACTATTACATATATGGTTTCAGTTTATTTACCACATTACCTGAAAAAGCTTATATCAAATATAATGCCCACAGTATACCATCACATATATGGTTTCAGTATGTTTAACACATTAACTAAAGCCTTACATGAGACTGTTAGTATAATACAGGTTATATCAAGCTTTTTTGTATTCAATAAGCCACTGGAAATACCATCTTATATCCCTCTTTTTTCACAGTGTATAACAATAATATGAACAGTTAATGCATTCATTTAGGGGTGTCAGAGTAAAAGTGAAAGTAGTAAATAAGGCTTAGTCTTGGAGGATCTGAGGGTATTCACCAAGGAAATTTTGAGAATTACTTTTGAAACACTCATTTTGGGCTATGAAAAGTACTAGCTACTATTAGCTAGCTAGCTAGCTAGGTGCTTAATAATAAAACTGGACACTGATCAAAAAAGTGGTGAAGTGCTGGCCTCATTGGTCATGCCTACTCTGATGTCCTTGCATTCATTAGAGTACTACATTTACTGTCAGTCACCAATGTGACTGGATCTGCAGCTGGGAAAACTGGTATTATCATCCATGTCAGCAGATTCAATTTTTCACCAAGAACACAAAGTTACATGAATAAACTAATTAATTTCACAATCATTTTCCCAAGCCAGTGGTGATCTGTACGTGGAGTGGCGGGCCTTAATGGATCCCTGGTCATCCTGAGGATGGTTGTATGTGGCTGTGCAGCTCCTTGATGTTGAACAAACACCTGTGCTGTGAAATTCATATAGGTCAGTTTTGAGACCTGAATCTGACCTAAATCATCTCTACACCTTCCTTTTCAATTTTTAACAGCCTCTTGCTCTCCTTCCAAGCGCTCACCTCCTTCCCCTTTTGGAGCTCGCCTGATATAGCCAATCTTGGTTTTAGTACTATCTAAAATGGCAGGAAACTTAACTGCTGGTTACTTGCACAGTGGATTCTTTGGAAGGTAGGGAATTAGTGCAAAAGTATAAAAACTTGGCACACATAGCTTCAAATATTGGCAAGCTCCAACACACTAAATACTTAGAACTGGAATTTCTGTGCTTTTCAGCAAGGGTTTTCTTAGAAGAGCATCCTGTTCATCAATATTCCAAACATCCTCAGGTTTGAACCCCTGCATTATATGCTTGATTCTTTCATGTCAACTTTATACAGTATCTTCTGATATGTCTGCCGCTTCACCAGACAGTAAAATGTTTTATGTTGTGTCATCTCTTAAAGTTTTCAAGCCATCCATTCAAAGCCTTAAACTCACTATACTTAGCAGCAATTAGTTTTGTATCATGGGGCCACTCACCACTACCTAGCTAATGTGAACCATTTACTAACGGCATCATTAAGATCACCATTGCTAGGTCCTCTGTTCTGCTTTCAATGTAATGCTGTATCATTTAACTTGTAATCCTCAGCTTTTCATCTCTTTTCTTCAGTATTGCCTGCACAATTGAATGCTTTTGCCAATTCTCTAGATGCCTACTTGGGTTGATATTTTAGTACACAGTCTAAGTACATCCATGTCCTTCAATGACAAAGTGTTTCTACTCTTAGCAGTAAGTAGATGAGTCTACCATCTCGTTATTAGCAGGTTTATTTCTCATGACTGCACAATATGGATAGCCAAATCGTCAGCACGAGCAAATCATTCATTTTAGTTCAGTTTTTTGTGGTTACCATGAATATCAAAATCTATGGACACCTAGCATTGGTGAAGTGTTGGTTGTTAAATAGGAGCAGAATAATTGTCATGACAAACATGTGGTTGATATCATCAAGGATGGCTGCACTGTTGGCCATGTACAAAACAATATCTTCAAGAACGGCTTTTAATTTCTTGAACCATGATGACGATGTAACATTGTGAAATAACAGAAGAACATCACAATAATGGTGCAGGATTTGTACTACAAATTCCTTAAAGATTTGGACATCGAATGCATGTTGTAAAACTGTAAAGAACTCTTCTCTGCAGATACTGTAGCTAGTTATGTATATCTAATCCAAAATAGCCAAGCTGTAAAAAAAGAGTGCGGCCCTGAGAAAGGCTATGGTGAAAAAAGATGTGAAATCCAAGGTGGCGGCCAAGAACGTAGCTGCTGGTTACTTGCACAGTGGATTCTCTGGAAGGTAGGGAATTGATGCAAAACGTGTAAACACTTGGCACACATAGCTTCAAATATTGGCAAGCTCCAACACACTAAATACTTAAAACTGACATTTGCTGTGCTTTTCAGCAAGGGTTTTCTTAGAAGAGCATCCTGTTCATCAATATTCCAAACATCCTCAGATTTGAACCCCTGCATTATATGCTTGATTCTTTCATGTCAACTTTATACAGTATCTTCTGATGTGTCTGCTGCTTCACCAGACAGTAAAATGATTCATGTTGCATTGTGTCATCTCTTAAAGCTTTCAAGCCATCCATTCGAAGCCTTAAACACACTATACTTAGCAGCAATTAGTTTTGTATCATGGGGCCACTCACCACTACCTAGCTAATTTGAACCATTTACTAACGGCATCATTAAGATCACCATTGCTAGGTCCTCTGTTCTACTTTCAATGTAATGCTGTACCATTTCACTTGTAATCCTCAGCTTTTCATCCCTTGTCTTCAGTATCACCTGCACAATTAAATGCTTTGCTAATTTTCTCTAGATGTCTACTTGGTGTGATATTTTAGTACGTAGTCTACGTACATCCATGTCCTTCAATGACAAAGTGTTTCTACTCTCTAGCTGTAAAGTAGATGAGTCTACCATCTTGTTATTAGCAGCTGTATTTCTTGTGACTGGACAATATGGATAGCCAAATCATCAGTATGAGCAAATCATTCATTTTAGTTCAGTTTTTTTGTGGTTACCATGAATATCAACATCAATGGACACCTAGCATTGGTGAAGTGTTGGTTGTTAAACAGGAGCAGAATAATTGTCATGACAAACATGTAGTTGATATCATCAAGGATGGTTGCACTGTTGGTCATGTACCAAACAATATCTTCAAGAACGGCATTTAATTTCTTGAACCATGATGATGATGTAACAGATAGTGAAATAACAGAAGAACATCACAGCAATGGTGCAGGATTTGTAGTAGAAATTCCTTAAAGATTTGGACATCGAATGCATGTTGTAAAACTAAAAAGACCTCTTCTCTGGAGATACTGTAGCTATAGTTATGTATATTCTGACCACTGCATGAGACTCAATTCTAATGCATTGATGCTCCTGTTGTACCAGTTGTTGCTGGCCATTACACACGTTAGACTTAAAACACATGCATACATTGTGTATGGCTAAATATTTGAGACCTTGTAACCATAGCTGACTGAATTAAGCAGGTGACTGTTAATACAGGTTCTATACTGTAGTTTCTTTCCTGAGTAGCACATTCAAGTAATTGACCCTGGCTATGGTTTAATATGTAACCATGAGCTATAAGACTGAAACATAATGATGGGCATGCAGAGAATTACTAATTCCCTGGTCATTTGTATAATATACTTTCCTTAGTGTGCACCATGAGCACAAACTCCCAATGCACCTTGCAATGTGAAGTAATGTGAAGCAATATATACTACTGAGAGTCACACGCATTACATCAATCAAATAACCAGTATTGCATCATGTGATTAATTGTACACATGATGCATGGTGGAAATGGTGAAAGACTGTATAGGTTGAGGTTTATTACAAGGCAGCAGCTGCAATAACCTTGAGTGGTTGTGTTATACATGTGTTGGGTTAGCACACACTGTGAATAGTTGATGCTCAAGTTGATGAATATTAACCTGATGAATGTTTAGTTTATTTGTCACATGTTGTGGGCACATGATGTCTAGAATATACATATAGCCAAGTACTGACCATCAATAGGAGGACCGGTCAAGAATAATAATACTTTGGAAGAAAGTTTTGCAAACTAAAGTACTCAAGTGTGGAGGCCTTCCATGTGCTAGGAAGTTGGCTGTCAATATGTTGTCTGGAACTAAAGATTACGTACAAATTTATATAAGCTTTTCAGTTTCTATAAGCTGCATAAACAGCAGTGTGAAGTAGTTGGATGCACAAACAACAGCTTTTAATGTTAATGCCTAAGGGCACATTTAGTGTATGCATCACTTCTATTTAAACATGGTGTATGGGAAGCACCCAGGCCTTCCACCAAATATATTCCACTTCAAATCCAAACCTTCTTCCAGAAAATTCTGACTATGCCCCTGGATATATCATATACAGAAAATCACAGACATGCAATTTAGATTTTCAGAATGCTGATGTCATAAAAAAAAAACTACAGTACGTAAATGGTGTATTCATGAATTGTAATGTTCCTTCACGACACTACGATGGCTTAATCAGGTTCAATGCAACTTTTATTTTTCACATGTTTTGTTTTCTGTACTTTTTCTTATCACATAAATTATGTAAAATGTATATAAACAATTATGGCAGAGGCTGATACATAAACCTAAGTCACCAGTTTGCAGACTCTATCCAATGCAGTGGGTAGGATCTCAGTATGAGACTACCAGATAACGTGTTTGATCCAGTACAAAACTATTGGAAATGAATACATTCACCTCTTTGATATTACTATTTTTGGTATGGAGAGGTGAACATATATGTCGTGCAGCTAAGCAGCCAGCACCCAACACTGTAAATACTGTATATTGGCAGGAAGAAAGAAAACACATACAGAGAGGTGAACATGAACTGACTATTAGTGACCACCTGGCTAAACAAGGACACTAAGTAAAGCATCTGAAAGGATTAATGACAAATGAGGTTGGTGATCTGTCATCAAAAGAACATTTATATGTGATAAACTGGTCTTGACAGCAGATTTGATTTTTCATTAAGCTACATGAATAAACTATTAAATTTCACAGCTAAGCTTGGGTGGTCTGCTTTTGTTGGCTGCCTTTCCTAAGCCAAATGGTGAGCCATACAAGTAGTCAGGGGCCTTTCCCCTTTTATTTTGTTGATAACCTCTTACCCTCCCCTACACTCCTCCTTCCCTCCCTTCCACCAACATCACAATCAACACGGAGTTAAAAACTATTTTAAATGGCAGGAAACTTAGCTGTTGGCTACTTTGGTGAATGCTCTGGAATGTAAGGAATCAGTATAAAGCTTGAACACATGGCTTCAATCATTTCTGAGATACACAAAACACACTAAATACTTAGACTTGAACTTCTCAATACTTTTAAATCGGCAATAAGACTGGTTTTCCGGACTATCACATATTGTGATCTAAAAGAAAGCTCAAAGCCATTCAATCTCAGTATCAATATACACGAGTTATTTATGGCTACATACTAGAGCAATTCTTTCAGATACCCAACACCTTGTGTGGCATTCCTAAACAAATGCTTTAGCTGATGTTCATGATGCATTTATTTGTAAGCTCATGTTACAGGTGTGCACTAATTGTTGAGAATATGGAATCCAGTGCAGCATCAGCAAGTGCAGAGCGAAAACCTCTTGGAAAGAGGTTAAACAGCCAAATGAAGCATATACTTATGAAACTATGGCAGTACTTTAAGCAAGAGGTGAAGAAGTGTAAACTTTCTGCCAACATGAAGGAGAGAATCTTGGAGGCCACTGATAATGCCTTCTTTGCTGGGTTTTGGCATACATTATGCCACGCAGGGATTTCAAAGACATCCATTTTAAGAGTTAGAATGGAGTACCACAAGAAAGGCAGCTTATCTACACCAAGAAAAAGGTACAAAAAGTGCTTTGCACAAGCCTGCTCAATTGTAATCGCCAGGTAAAAACGTTCACCAGTCCGTATTGATGCAGACAGTTTCAACCAAGATGCAATCAGACGGAAGATCTATTCATTGTATGAAAGGAAGGAAAATCTATCACTCTGAAACATTTTGGTAAGGTAAATTTCAAACCCTGGAACTTTGTCACGTACTCCATCTTAGGCCTTACTTAAGAATGATGGTGTTTTCTCTGGGGGTGGAACATAGCTTAAAAGAGTGTTGAGTGATATGGGATTTAAGTACAAGACGATTA
This sequence comes from Dysidea avara, assembly GCF_963678975.1. NCBI lineage: Eukaryota > Metazoa > Porifera > Demospongiae > Dictyoceratida > Dysideidae > Dysidea > Dysidea avara. Next base: position 32,887,630 of record NC_089277.1, read on the forward strand.
ATGACAAGAGGTTAGCATTGCAACAGTTTGTGCTTTATGTCACTGCACATATACACAGGGTATACTATGAGCAGCCCTGCATAGTCCATCAGCATCATAAATATTTAACATGAATGAAGTGCAACAGAACTGAAGGAAGACCAGTTGTGTACTTGGATGAGACTTGGGTAATGAAGAACTTCTAGAGCAATTCTTCATCCAAATCAACAGTGATAGCGATGACTCCTCCACGAGCAGCAGCAGCGGGTCTGAGTCTTCTGAGCTTACTTCATCTGACGTAAGATTGTTTGATATTTGCAGTAATATTAATGGTGTTACAACTTGGTCTTGCCCAGGAGTCATCAGGTAGCTGGGATAAAACTCTGTAAAGTACATGAAAATACAGATGAAGTGTAAGTGTGTGCACTTTAATAAAAAATATAATTGCTTTATTATGCTAGCAGAAGTTGAACATACCATCCCTTGTATATTTGATCAGTGCAGGAGTGTTTGGAAGTCACTACAAGTATTATCAGCCCAAATTCATGCAAACAGTGTTATTTCCTTTGTTGAAACTTTTAGAGTTTTGTGGGAATGTGACTTCAAAAACAAAGTGCTGTCTGGAAAAGTTGTGTACATGTGTGACGAAATGATGAGAAAAGGATTAAAATGACAAATTCACAATAGAAGATGATGGGCATGCAGCTGTGTGGTAAATGTGAAGTAAAATACATGTTGTTCGGCTCACTTGCAGGTATACCAATGCTGAATATTTAATTTTGATTTGATTTATATGTTTAACCTCCGAGCAATCGGCTACAGCCGTTCTTCCTTGCCTGGAGGAACACATTACAATACATAGATAGTACACACAAAACTAAACAAAGCAAGGTATAACCAACACAAAGACAACCAAAGTAAACAACTTACAACACACACAAAAACACAAATATGTATTAGTATAGTTACAATCATATTAATATTATCAAAGGAGTGAGTCACAGTGCTGCTTAAGGACATCCACGTACTCATAAAATGGAGAATTAATACAGTCAGTTACAGATGATGGTAATGCATTCCATCATTGAATGGTTTTATAACGAAACAAAAACATTGAGTAAAGTATAAGCGGAACATAGGTATGTTTGCAAAATATACTGGTGTCCTTGTACTATAAGAATTAGTTCCACCAAAAACAATTGGTGGTTCAAGTGGAATACATTTAACTTGGTGGTACTGGTGGTACATTAAACACAGTGATTTAAACTGAATAAAATAGGGCAGTAGCAACCATTGTAATCTATGATAAAATTCAGACACATGATCGTATTTCCTGAGGTCATAACACAACCTTACTGCACAGTTCTGCATCCTCTGAAGCCTTTGCAGTAGAGTGCTTCCCAGTGATGGTCCCCAAACTGTTACACAGTAAGACAAATGAGACAATACCAGAGATTCCAATAACATCTTCATCAAACTATTGTCAATAATATGTCGATGAGACCTAAGCAAACATACGTAGATAGTACGACATTTTACGGCACACATTAGCAACGTGATGGGTCCAAGACATAGTAGAGTCACAAATTAATCCTAAATACTTCTGTTTCTCAATCACTTGTAGGACAACACCACCAACAGATATAGGAGGATGTGCAAACTTTGTGGAACGATTAGAGGCTTTAAACCACATAACGGAAGATTTTTAAAGTTAATTTTCATTTTACTCTGTAAAATTCACTTCTGTATTAATGAAAGTTGAAAGCACATAGTATTTTGTACAGCAGCTGGGGTGGCACCAGTACAAATAATAGTTGTATCATCTGCATACTGTAAAAGTGACCATTGGCCAACTGTGCTGGAAGGGAATTCATATAAATTAAAAACAACAATGGCCCCAGGGCACTCCCCTTGGGTATGCCACCTTTCATAAGTCTCCACGATGAAAATGTAGCAGATTACTTAATTCTGTGATAACGGTTAGACAAATAATCTTTAAACCATTCCACTGCTGTACTGTGAACACCAAGTTCAGAAATTCTTTGTAATAGCAGGCAGTGATCAAGCGAGTTAAACGCTTTCCTCAAGTCAATAAATGCAGCACAAACTATACTGCCTTTATCCAATGACGTAGCAATATGATTGACTGCCAATAACAAAATATCTTCAGTAGACTTACCGCAACGATAAGCACCCTGGTGTGGGTGCAACAATTTATTCTGTTCAAGGTACTGGCTGAGTTGTGTAGAGACAATTTTCTCCAAAACTTTAGCGACCACAGGGACGACAGCAATAGGACGATAATTAGAGGAGTCATCAGGGGCGCCACCCTTATGTACAGGTGTAATGTGAGACCTCTTCCTAGCTGATGGCACAACTTTTTGCTGTAATGAATAATTGAATAAACTAGTCAATGGTTCAGTAATCTCACTAGCAACTTCCTTTAAAAATCTAGAAGATAAATCATCCGGGCCAGTGGATTTTCTCACATCAAGAGATGGGAAAAAACAGTAGAACTACCAATCTGGTTAAACATAAATTGATTGCTGATATTCTCACTTGAAGAAGCATCGTAATACTCAGCAGGAAGATGCTGAGCACTAATTGCCACTGACTGAAAAAGTCATTAATGACATCCAACGATATTCCCTGTGGAAGCCCTGTCGTATGAGATTTATCACGACCAATAACACTATTCACCTACCTCCACATATAGCTGTAAGCTTTGGATTAGCCCTAGCCCGAGACATAGCAGCCCTAAGGTAAGTGGTTTTAGCCTCATGTTTTACAGTCTTTAGTTCATTTTTTAATCGGCAATAGACTTCATTGTCTTCCTCAACACCAGAGCGAGTAGCAATTCGTTTAGCACAATTCTTTGCTTTTATCTTGGCAGCAATACACTCATTGAACCATGGAGTAGGCCTCTTTGACTTTCTTTAGGAAACTTTTCGCAGTGGAGCAAATGAATTCAAAACATCGAGTAAAATAGAGTGAAACATCTCCCACCTATCATCAATATCATCAAATGTGGATATCACATGCCAAGGAGCATAACGCAGGGCCTCTCGCAGTTTATCCCAGTCACATTTTCAAAATGAGCAAATGCACATTGTCCTAGCTTCTTGAGAGCACACAGGAGCCCTAAAATCTACACAATGTATATAATGATCACTTAATCCAACTGCTTGACATGAGCGAGTAACAGAAAGTTGGTTGCTACTAGAAATGTGGTAAATAAGAGTGGCAGAGCCATTACATACTCTACTGGGTGCAACAATATGTTGGGTAAGGCAAAAGTCATCCAGCAAACATCTATATTCTTTTGAAGTTGACAAACTAGACTTAACAGATTTTGAGCTGTTATAATTTGGGCTTTTCCTCTTGAAAGGCTGAAGAAGTTTTTTCCCTGAATGTAAGTAGGCCACTTATCTTCTAAATACAATGTAACAGTGGCCCCAGCTCTTTTACTCATGCGACTCTGTTTTACACACACAAAAACTGTTTTATTTACTTGCAAAAGTGTACTACTGAAATCATGCATGTTGAGGGTGGGAGTGTGACATTTGGCTTCACCATAAACATGTGTAAACATGAATTTTAAGGGGCTGCACTTTAGAGATTTCCCCATTGAAAATGCATGGAGAAACTTTACAGTGTCATAACTGGAGTGTCTTACATTCAAATGAAGCACTTTTAATAGATTTTTAGCAGGTTGAGAGGCGCTACCTAATGAACGATACTGGAAGCACGTGTAATGTAACAATTGCGAGATATTAATCATTTTTTTAGAATTCAGCCCAACGTGTACGTACTATAACTTTGTTAATAACATCACTTCATTACACAGAACTTGGCCCTAAAAAGATCTAAACAGTGTACATCAAGTCAAGATCTCACTAATTGAGACCAAGCCATAATTATGTTAGTCTCATAGACATATCAATTAACCAGAGATGAACACTAGTACCTGTTCTACAAGATTTACACAATTTCAGCTTTTCAATTTCAGTTTTTCAATTTTCACTTTGGGTGATAAGAATGTAGTGTCTTGTGGTAACTAAGTGACAGTTAGTGACCAAACATCAAGCAGTGATTATAGTGGTTACTGTACTACCTATAGGAGTAGCAGCTGATATGTGACTGGATCTGCAAGAATCTCACATGTTGGCGCAAGCCTAATTTTACAGTAGAATGCAATAAAAATGTGGAGTATTTACAAAATCGTAAAACAATATTTTCCATAAATTTTTAAGCACTTTTTCACACTAAAGGAAAGTGATAAATGCTTAAAACTTTATAGCATAAAGCAAGAGAAGTTCCAAAATCTTTGTCTTGTGTCATGTAATACGAAGATATGAGCATTAGTCTGCCTTGTGTTGGATGAATGGTTCACGATAATTTCTTCTCATGTGTTTGCTTTGCCCTGGTCGTAGAAAAAGCAGCAATAGATTCGCCTGTTCATGAAGAACCCAATGGTGAAAGTCACATCTTGGTAGAGGACTGCAATCGTAAGTTATGATTGTTTACTTAAGCACCTGTAGTTTATTTTCCATATTGGCACTGTATAAATCGATTTTTCTGTTGTTGCCACTTTGTAGCACTGTAACTTTGAAGATTCTTGCCTTCTAGAGCTGAAACTTCGGTTGACCATCCCTTTGGCTATCTAGATAAAGAAACTGTGATAAAATGGAATTCAAAAAATGCACTAACATATGGGGTTCTTGCAGATCTGGTCACATATGTTAGCTCCACTACTTAGTAGAGTGTTGACCACCTCCACCTGACTGCCTCACTGCATAACCACATTCACAAAACTACAGGCCATATGAAGCAGCTCACACCCACCACCACTTTAAGTCACAACAAAAAACTCATGGGTGGGATGCACCTTTTGTGGTGGTAACAGTGAATGTCTAACTTCTGTGTACTTTGCTATTCTCAATTAAATTGTCATCTACTTCTTCATGTCAGGAAAAAGGCAATAAGTGTAGGTTATCACACAAATCAAGGTATCTTCGTTATTTTAGAGACCTGAGGAATGGCACAATAATCACCGAGGGCGAAGCCCAAGGTGATTATGTGTCATTCCGAAGGTCTCTAAAATAGTGAAGATACCGCGGATATGGGCGATAACCAATTTAGACTATGGCTCATACGGCTCCGCTGGTCACTGCCAATAATGGTGGCTTCCTGATCGAATTAGTGTTAAAACAACTCACTGGTAGGCTTCCTAGATGAATACGACCATCTCTATTATCCAGCGATGTTTTCTTCGCACTCTAGCGATGATTTCTGATGGCTGTTGTAATTGGAATCCAGCAAAACACATGGTGCCCGTGACAAATACTTTTATCATGGGTATCTAACCAGTTTAGATACCTACCCTGGGTATCTATTGGATTTTAAATACCTCATTAATGACAAAACTTCAAAGCATACTATGTGCACCATAGTCTAAGTGTTTTAGACAATGGCATAGAAGCAGTGAGTTAGTATAGAGAGTTCCCATTGTAAACACCTAGGGTATTTCAGCAAGCAAAAGATGTGAGGTCGCGCAAGCTCGCGCAGCCATGAAGCGCGAATAACTGAAGGTTTGTAAAGTCGATAAAAAGTATGTTTGAGGCATTATAGATACGTGTGAATGGCAGCAAATGGGAATAGCCAGTGCCAACATGGCTGTCTTGCATGGTCTACAGAGCGTGCCTTAATATGGCGAAGGCCACAAACTGAATTAATGGCTTGTACCACGATGGTCTATAAATCCGCTGAGCTACCCATGATAACAACGTACCAGAGTGTAATTTCTTTGTAATAATCTGTTCGCAATCGCTTGGTGTTTACTGATGTGCGAAATACTAGTTGTCCACAAAAGGCTAATTGCATTACTGTGGGCCACATTGTGGTTGTAAACAACTGTCGGGTGTCTTACCAGTAAGACACCCGATACCAGGTTTCTTCGCAAATAAGAGACCTCCACACATCAAACGAAACGCTGCATACCATTGTCTAATTTCTGTATCACACTTTACTTGAAGGAGTGTATATAGACACAAAGTACCATAGTAGCTGATATAACAATAATAATAATAGCATTAGACCATGCCCCCTGAAATGATCAGAATACCTCATGACACCTCTTGCTGAGGTTACGTCTCTCAATGATCTAGCTCCAAGGTATTGTACCACCAAACATAGTAAACAACTTCACACACCCTTTATTATCTGTGGTACCATGCCACAAGCTTAATCTACTGTGCAACTGAGTAGTGACATCAAGATGCTCTAATATAGCAGTCATGGCAACAGTGTATTTTATAGCTATGCTCTAACAAAAAGGTCATAGGTGGATCTGAGGGGGGCCAAGGGGGGCTTTGCCCATCTGGTCCTTCTCTTGCCCTCCTTGGACTTACAAGACTACATTGGCACTAGAAACAGGAATCATGTATTCACACTATTATTACTCAGAATACAGAAAGCCAACAAACAAATAGAAGAAAACAGTTATATAAATCAACTTAACAGTTATAAACTGTACACTGTGAAGAAAATGAGATAAATAAATTCGATGTTTTTTGTGCTAAAGATTGAGATACTCTAATAGAGTATAGTCACCACTTTAGTAGGACAATCACAGTTCTAATTAACTGACAATTTTTGTAACAGTAGCTACTACCTTATTTTGTTTAGTATACTCTACCATCAAACAGGTTTTATCAAATCAATTTTGTATGCCTTGTAAAGCATGCATTTTGTTAGCTAAATAGCTATCAAAATATGCTCCCAAATTCAAACATAGGAGGGCTAATTTTAAACTTTTCTCAGAAGATATCCAACTAGAGTCTTAGAAAGTGTATTCCTTTCATTCATCCAGCTAGCTATACCAGACAAAGTTATGCAAATGAATATACCGTAGAATTGGATTGTTAAGCGCATGTGTCTATTAAGTACATATTATTTGTTAAGCTCATACATATTTCTTGTGAATAACCATGACTGATAAGCGGCCCGATGTGAGGCTTATATGTGACAAAGCTATGCACGGGAAGAATACTGGAAAAGTAATCTCTCCTTGAGTACTTATGTCTCTGGCTTTGTATACAGCAAATCAGTCTTCTGAATTGTGATAATTTCATCATGAAGGATTTCACCTAGAAATGGAGTCAAAAATTCTTATACACTAGCACAGTTACCATGAACTACAGTGAACTCTATTACAATGTAGTGATTCAGTGTTAAGAACACCATAATTATTGATTAGGCGTACATGCCTTACAAGATAGTATTAAGTGCATGAGCTTAACAACCCGACTCTATGGTAACTTGTGCACTAGAGTTCCATTAGTCTCCTAGATCTGCCTATGAAAAAAGTTAATAAACTAGTATAACAAAAAATTATTAAGTTAAAGTGAAGTAGGGTTCCAGTGATAAACGGTATTGAAACAAGAGATGTCGGTAGCTATGAGTGAAAACCTCTACATGGTGTTGTAGCAATGTGGAACTACGATACCAAGTAGGGCTCATAGTTACCATCATCTCTTGTTACACTACTACTGTACTTTAATCACTAGAACCCTACTTCATTATTAAATCAATAATTATTAAATTTTGTTGCACTAATTTGTTAACTCTTTGTTAGAGCATAGCTATAAAATACACTGTTGTTGTGACTGCTGTATTAGAGTATCTCAATCTCACTACTCAGTTTTTCAGTGGATTAAGCTGGAGGCATGGTACCAGAGATACTAGAGGGCTCGTAAAGTTGTTCTAGTTTCTGGTTTCATCTTTTTTGTATGTAGCCTACAATGTATCACACTGATAGTAATAGTACACACACACTGTACAGATATCATGTGATCTGTACTAACAGGTTTAATACCAATAAAACTGTCTCAACATAATGTGATACATACACTGGTAAAAGCATTAAGTATAGTGCCAGCATCATATAGACACACCTTTTGTAGATTTGTACATTGTAAGATCATACTCTACTAGAATAGTCATGAAGTTAGTTGTTATAACTTTGAAGTACTCTAATAGAACAATCAAAATGAGATGAATATGAAACACCTTCATAGAACAATCTCTCATACTTGGCAATATAGATTATACTAACAGAGAAAACAAGTAAAGATACAGTTGTTTTGTGAAGAATCATAAAACATTGAAACATTTCTTAACAGCACATAATAGTGCCATACCTAATTAACCTCGACACATTTACCCACTCAACTTATATAGTGTGACAAATCACATTTAATTGTGGGTTTGGGTTACAATATTTGGTAATAATATGCATACAAGTTGTGTTTCTGTAAGAGGTACTGTTAACATACTGTACAATACAAAATTTATTATGATTAAAGTACCTGGTAAAGGCAGTGCCTGTATACCAGAAGGCCTTATAAAGGCCTAAGATGTTTATATTAACTGCACTAAGTATGTTTGAAAAGTAGGAGAAAGAAGAAAAATCCATGACTGGACCTGGGCAGTCTCGAACCTGCAGCCATCCGATTAACGCTCGAACGCTTACGGGAATCTGCCAGGCGGTCAGGATATTTTCTTCTTACTATTTTCATGTATTTGTATCCATAAGAACCTTAGAGAGTGACTTATCTTTAAGTACCCCAAGTGGAACCAAATGGACATTGTTTTATTATGATTAAAGTACTTGGTAAAGGCAGAGCCTGTATACCAGAAGGCCTTATAAAGGCCTAAGATGTTTAAATTTCATTAATTTGTTAATGAGGTATTTACATACATAAAAAAATCCTTTTAAAATCTTACCTCATTAGTAAGACCACATTTGTGACTAGATTTTGGAAAAACGATCAAATCGCACATTAGAAATTCGAGATAAATAGTTTTAAAGAATTCAAGTCTGCCAAAGATAGCAAGTACGCTTATGAAATTTTCATAAAAGGTACATCAACCTATTACCTTTCAGACCACTTCCAGTACGTGGAGCTGCTTGTAGAGTTTTCTAACAAATAAGATAGAAAATCTGAGCAGTTGGACAACTGAAGTAGTATGACGAGTGCTCACAAAGGAGTGGAGGGAGGAGGTGGCAGGGAGGGCAAGAGATAGATTTCAAAATGGAGGCAGACCATGATTAGAGTCAAGACATGAGATTACAGGGCTGTGCTGTCTCCTTAGTGGCTGATAGGTAGCAAAATCAACAGAAAAAATGTCTGGCCAACATTACCAGGTCATTCACCAGTATACCACTGATTCTTGCCAAGCCAGACCCTTCACAAGGCCAGATACTGCCATTCGAGATCTCTACACCACATCTGTTAAAACCAGTCTCAAGTAGTTTGAGTAGTACTGAGGGTCAAAACTAGTAGTATGACAGTGTGGCTATCCACTGGTGGTGTTAGTTTGATTTTGCCTGATGTGCAATTTGGATCGGTTTTGTAAAATCTGGTCACATTTTAATAATATTGGAGACAAACATGTGCTCAATAATTAGGTCTTCAACATAACTTGACTCATATTTGTAGCACGATCACCAATTAGCACCATTACAGCAATAAACTCATCAGAGGTGGATGTGCCTTTTAACAAATATCTGCCTTCTGTGTTTTCCCATTCCTTTTATCTTCAATTAAATAGTCATCTTATCCTTCATGCCAGCTACAAAGGCATTATTTTTCCATATCAATACTTTCCTTAAATGAGAGAGAGCATTTATTTAGTTTACACAAAATTATATTTGAGGCGCTTAACGGACTGTAGTATCCTTGTGATAGCATTGGGTAGCAATTACGCAGGGCTTGTAAAGTGATTGTAATCGGCCACACCCAAATCATCTGCTAAAAAAAATGTTTAGATGATGCTGCCTGCCAAAGTATCCTAGCCTCCAAGAAAAGATTTTGGCTAGTTGTAAATCTCTGACTGATTTATGTAATTGCCAACTTCACTTACTTTTACAACCTTACCATACCCACACCCTTACCATACCTACACCCTTACCATACCCACACCCACACCCTTACCATGCCCACACTCTTACCATGCCCACACCCTTACCATACCCACACCCTTACCATACTCACACCCTTACCATACCCACACCCTTACCGTACCCACACCCTTACCATACCCATACCCACACCCTTACCATACCACAATTTTATAGTTTTATGAACAAGTGTCATGTTAGGAGAGAAAATGCAAAGTCAGTTATGTGACAGTTAAATACAGGAAACCAATGTTATTATTAACAACCTGTACACTGTACTTCACTCATTACCAGATTTTGTGAATCTGTAACTCCCTGGTGGCTCATTTCTTCTTAGTGGGAATAAACACTACAGTAGGACCTCGTTTATCCGAACCCACTATAGGGCCAAGCCCTGTTCATAACTTTGGATAATCTGTAACTTTGAATCATCCATTAGTGTATGCATAAATGCAGTCACTTATTCACTATATACCTGTTAAATGATGGTACTAATGGTCAACACTGCAATAAGAGCACTTAGCACTTCAATACAAGTAAGTTACCCCACTGTCTGCTAGGATTTGGTCTGTGGTCACCACCAAACTATCAACAAATTAACCAATGTTTACCACCAAACTATTATCAATCCATCTAATTACATGCCAATGTATTTGAATGGCTGCCCTTCAGCTGGCAAGCCAATAACTGCCTTCAATTATTAGTCACGTGCAGTACTTCAGGCCCGTTCGGTTAACCGAGTGTCTGGATGTTTGGGGTCCGGATAAACGAGGTCCTACTGTACTTAGTTTCACAGGTTTTTCATAAAAAGGAGACCAAACTACTTTGTAAGTTCATTCACTTATTTATAAACAATCATGAAGTAGATTTTTTGCCATAAACAAAGAAATGTTCACTACATGTATACACACATAGAAGTATGGATGTCTTCATCAGTACAAGTACACAAAATAATTTGGAATTTTCAACTAGAGTAGGGACTATAGCACATTGATAAAAAGTACTGAAACAAGCTGGAGTAGTCCACGATACTAAATCATAGCAAAACAAAAAGAAGCGTTTTTCCCGAATCTGCTCAAGATACCATAATGGAAATGCATAACACTTCTTATTGTTTTACTGTGATTTAGTACTGCGCACTACTCCAGCTTGTTTCAGTACTTTTTATCGATGTGCTATATGGTCCCTACTCTAGTTGAGTACTCCAAAATTTTCTTGTGTACTTGTTTGTTAACTTGTTCATAAATAATTATTATGAATAGTGAACCCACGTATACTGCATCTGAAATGGTGCCGTATACCCCAGCTATAGTCTGAAAAGTGAAGTATCCATTACGCTTAGTTATTGGTTATGATCAACCCGTCACACAGCATTTCAAATCAAGAAAAGCACCTCTGCAATCCATGCATACCGAAAGAAAGAAACAGTGCCGTGCACCACAGTTATATCAATTATCATTTGAAAAGTGAAGTATCCATTATGCTTCATTGTCAGTTATGCATTTTCAACCTGTTACACAGCAGTACAAATCAAGAACTGTTTGAAAAGCACCTCCGTAATTAAAATGGAAATATGTGACCCGGTCTGCGAAAAGGGCTCTTATAGCCTTTCCAATTGCATATACGTATATATGGTAACCCATAACTTGACTGGTGAATATGGTACAAGCCTACAATTTGGTCACTCAACAACCCTAACCTGGCAGTAGCTGTGGGTGTAATTACATGGTGATAGCTTTAGTAGATTAGGAGTTATGATTAGCCAAACATGGATAATTGGAAAGGCTATAAGAGCCCTTTTCGCAGACCGGGTCACATATACAGACAATTTCTATTACAAAGGGAATCCATCACCTGCTAGCTACCACCAAATTAACACTCATTGCTGTCAGCAAAGATGAATGGGACACAAAGGAGGGCACCGGTAAGTCCATGAAGAATGCATTGTACATACTACGGTATGCCAAAAGGCACCTCTGATGCCGAAGCAATGTCAAACTGTGAAAAAATCAAGCCTGTATCCTTAGCCATTGTCAAGTTACGCTTTCTTGAAGGAATCAGTCAGCTACTCGGTCCGTCAGTTACTCAATCAGTAGAAGATTCTGTTAAATAATTGTTATTTAACTTTCTTAGCAACTTGTTGAAAGCATTTCTGGTCGATCTGAAGGCTTGTTTCGGCTTAGTTTTCGCTACCTTATCGGTGTCAAGGAAAATTGAGGCTGGTTTTTCGGTAATTTTGTAGGCCACGCCTACTCCTTTGTGGTCCCTATTATACAGTACGTTATATGATAGCCTTGAAGATTACCAACAAGATTTAAATGACCTGATAGCAACATGTCAGTGACATACACGATGCTCAACTGCGTATTGTCTACGTACTAAGAACGGAGAACAAAAGTGTCGTTTTGATTACCCTAAGCCACTGCAACCAGAGACCACAATTATAACAGATGAAGCTGACAATGATGAACCTACAGTAGTCACTGCTAGAAATGATGGATTAATTAACAGCCATAATCCTGTACAGCTGTCAGCCTGGAGGGGTAATGTCGACATGCAATACTGTGTATCTAAGCACAAGGTCATCAATTACATCACAAAGTATGCCACCAAGTCAGAACCAAGGTCTCAGACGATGAAAGAAGTGTATGCCAACATAGCTCAAAATTTGAATGATGAAAGTTCTGCCCTGCAGGTAGTTCAGAAACTCCTAACCAACAGTGTTGGTGAGAGGGACATCTCAGCTCAGGAGACCTGTCACCTACTTCTTCAGTTGCCACTGGTTAAATCCACAAGAGATTATATCATACTCAGTGTTGATGGGTCTCGTCAAGTGCAAGAATCAGAATCAAGAGATTCCACCACAGCTACTGTGCCTTCCATACTGGATCACTATATACAATGACCATGCAATTCCACTTTTGAAGGTATGGCACTGCTTAATTTTGCTCAGAATTATTCTATGCCTAAAGAGCCAGGTACACCTCCTAAGAAGCATAAAATGAAAATAGTTACTGTGCGACCATATTTCTCACCCGATCCAACTGGTCCCAACTATGAGCAATACTGCCAGCAGAAACTGATGCTGTATGTTCCATTCCGCCATATTACTGAGCTAAAGGGGGCTTGTCACACTTTCTCTGTAGCCTATACTCCATTTTCCTTCAATCTATCAATGTTCCAGTATCTCTAGAAGATGACATCAGAAGACTAATGCAGGTGGAACAAGAAGATGATGATACAAATGAGGTATACGAACTGTATTAATGCATTGTTGTTTATTTGGTTTTTGTGTAGCAGAACCAGTTTGCTGCAGCCAACCAATTCCATGAAACAGAAGAATGGATGCTTATCTGTCAGCGTAATGCTGACTACCACACCACTACTCATTGTGATGATGATTACAACTGGTCAGCTTCCTCTGTGGTCTATTCCAATCTAGATGAGATGCCTACCTTTATTACAAGATGCCGTCAGTCAGCACATGAACGCCAATTTACAACTACAGCTGACCCCAATAACCTGCAGAGTAAGCAATTGGCTGCTTACAACTTAGTAGAGCACCACATGGCGAGCAATGATCACAGACCTCTTCGATTGATTATATCAGGGACAGCTGGTACAGGAAACTCTTATCTCATACATTGCCTTAGGTCACTACTCCGTGATCAAGTTCGTATTCTTGCAACAACAGGAGTTGCAGCATACAATGTGGATGGTAGGACTTTGCACTCTCTTCTCTCTCTACCCACTAAAGGAGACTTCAAAGACCTACAAGGAGAGCGCCTTAACAAGCTACAGCAATCATTAGCAGGTGTTAGATATTTCATAATTGATGAAATGTCTATGATGGGTAGAAAGCTTTTTGGGTAACTTGACAGACGACTGCGTCAAGCATTTTCCAATAATTGTAATCAATCTTTAGGAGGATGTTCTTGTTTGCTTTTCGGGGATTTTGGTCAGCTACCTCCGGTAATGGACCTTCCACTTTACACTACATTGCCAAGCTCCACCTTATCTGACATTGGCTCCTATACATATCAGAGTTTTAATTCTGCAGTTGTTCTTGACCAAGTCATCCGGCAATCAGGGAAAGATCCCTCTCAGATTGCATTCAGGGACATCCTCTTGAGACTGAGAAATTGCCAAGTCACAGAGAGTGACTGGAGGCACTTAATGACAAGAACACCAGCTCGTGCATCAAATTCATCCAATTTTGATGATGCTCTACATTTGTTTCCCACCGTTGAAGCTGTAGTCGAATACAACATTAAAAAACTACATGCATGCGGCCAACCAGTTGCTACCATTAAAGCCGTACATACTGGTGCTAATGCTTCAAAGGCTTCTGTTGACGATGCCGGAGGACTACATCCTGTGGTGTGTCTAGCCAGAGGTGCCCGTGTCATGCTTTCCTCAAACCTCTGGGTTGAAATGGGCCTTGTTAATGGTGCAATAGGAATGATACAGGCTATCTGCTATTCAGAAGGTACTGCACCTCCAGATCTCCCTGTAGCTGTAACTGTTTTGTTTGATAGTTATTCAGGCCCTACTCTTTCAGATGGTACTGTACCTATTTCACCTATACGTCATTCGTGGTCAACGTCTGGTAGTCACTGCTCTCGTCTTCAGCTTCCATTGAAATTAGCTTGGACAGTCACCATCCATAAAGCTCAAGGCCTCACATTGGATGAGGTCAGCATTGATATCGGAAAGAAGGAATTTTCTGCTGGACTCACTTTTGTTGCGCTTTCCCGAGTTAGGCATATAACAGATCTTCTTTTGAACCCTCCATTTCCATTCCAACGATTGAAGAACTTAGGAAAAGGTCGAAGAACACAAGAGAGAAAGAACGAGGAGATCCGACTTCACTCGCTAAAAGCTTTGACACTCCGTACTGTGGATATCTCAGCACAATTTGTATCCACATCACCATCACAAGGTATTTGTATATCAGAAGGCCTTATAAAGGCCTAAGATGTTTGTATTAGCTTCACTAAGTATGTTTGAAAAGTAAGAGAAAGAAAAAAAAAATCCATGACTGGACCTGGGCAGCCTTGAACCTGATTAATGCTTGATATGTGTGCTAAACATGATAACCATCACCATAATATGGTAACACTTATGGGAACACTTTGTATACAAGTCAACACACTACACATTGTATCAACTCACCCATCTACCCTTCCCATTCACATCCACACCATTCTGTAGGTGCTGTTGTACATCATTAAGTCTGCCATACTCAGCAGCACTACATAATCCCTCAATGGTATACTATAGTGTACATATAATGGAACAAATAACACGTCATGTACTATACAGCTACACTACTGGACACAATACACAACATGGTGGGGTGAGTTAGAGGTGTAATTTTTATCCCTATAACAAGTGGATGACTACCCCACACATAATGGGAGATGATAAAATAACATAACATATTGAATACACATGACTAAGGTATCCAAATAGAAAAGTATTAACACACAACACATCCAGACTGTGGGGGAAACTTTTGTGTATTTTGTGATTTTGCTTACAACTATGAATGGTATTAGTTTTCCACCTCAAATAATTACATGGTATGGTATCAATGACATTTCCAGAGGTCTCTGTCCGTACTTGAGGTTGTTAACACTACACCATGTTACATGTATAGTGGCAGAAAACTAAGAGGAAATTTTGTGGTGATCATGGAGAAAAATTTGACTCAGGAAAAAGATTGTATTGATTAAACAGCAGTGTTGGGCAAGTTACTTTGTAAAAGTAACTAGTTACATATTACTTGCAACTGAACTATTTAGTTACAGTTACATATTACCCATAAAATAAAGTAATGTAATAATATTACATATTATATTACTTTGTGTCCACAGCCTTAAGCTGTCACATGTGAAACTACCACCTTATCGCGTGACATGATTGTGTTGTTGGACTTATGCAAATCTTGGTTATAAGTAAGAAGCTGGTAAATAAGCTTTATTCAGTAGGCTTCATTACTTCGTTCTGGCTAGGTGGTACTCAGTGAATTTCTAACGAGATTAGTAACTTAGTTACTTTTAGTAATAATATTATTATTAGATTTGTTACAGTAACCATATTACTTAGGTAACGCATTACATTTGTAAGTAAAGTAATTTGAGTTTTATTACCTGTTTTTATAGCGTATTTCGTTATATTACTTAGTTACCATAAAAGTAATAATATTATGTAACGCATTACATAAGTAACGCATTACTCCCAACACTGTTAAACAGTTTGGAGGACTTTATAGTTAGACACATTCACTAAACTTGGCAAGCTTTCTCCTATGAATATGTCAGCTGATGGGGGTAAAATTTCTCACTGCAATGAGCTTTTATTTATTGTACAATTACTGAGTATATCACCTCAGTTAACAGTACTAGCTACGAAACACTATCCCTCATGCTACATGGTAAACTAATCACATCACTGTGTCCATCACTTGTGACATCTCTATACCACACCACATCATATTGTCACTATCTGACATAAATGTTCACTGAACAAGCCAGGTAGTGAGAGTTTGCCCCGTGGTCACCAACTTACAAAATGTAGACATGATGGTACTAAAGTTATGGGAGCAACTGGCAGAAAAAAAATTATTACATAATTAAGGTGGGTTTAGTGTTTCTATATCTAATATATCTTTTCCTTCAATATTCATACTTGGTTAAAGCCAAAAGTCAAGCAAACAATTTTCAACATGAATGGTACTATAGAATTATACTTGAGTTTTACCCTGAACTTTTTAATAGTTTGGTCAATAGACAAGTGCAGTTTCTTATGGAAGACAAGAGTCAATGCTTGTTTATGACTGGAGCTGCCAAAACAGGATATGTGACTACAAACTACATGTGCATCCTGTCACACAACTCATATCACAGTGTTGGATTATAGTATTTGTATCTTGTAGTTTTTATTGTGAGGCTTATTATAAGTTAGAAAAGGGCTGAAATACATTACCATAGCAACTGGCATATGTAGCTATAAAATTATGAGTTATGAAAGTTTGGAAAAGTAGATGAATTTATGCCCTGTTTAATTTCAGGGGCTCAGTAAAATTTTATATACTTTAACCATTTTGTCCTAGAAGAGGATGATCACAATACAGAACAGCTATTATTGAAGTGCCAACCTTGTGTAGAAAAATAATGGCTGACTGCAGTCAGTAACAAGCTAGTGTACATTCAAGAAAACAGCAAAACACAGGTAACAGTGAACAAGAAACAGCACACTTTGCACACTTCATATCTGAGAACATCATGCATAGCTTTAATTTATTCACTAGGAAAGTATGGACACCATGCATACTCAGACACTCATTCTCATACACTGCTGAATAGAATCATGTGAAAATTGGTGTGAATATACCTTGGATAAAGACCAACTAGACTTCCAAGTTTGAGCCTAAAATCTTATTTGGCTGTTGTACTAGACCAGATCAAAGTCTCTGCTCAAAATCTCGGACAAATTCATGTATTCTCGGACACCCACCAGTAATCGTACTGATGACTTACTACCAAAACCATCACTTAGAGCTATTCATTGGCTATCAACAGAGCCATAATTTATTTCCTTCTATCTCATCTGCAGGTGGCTGTGATAGGGCATGTCACAACCTTCAATCTCCAGAGAAGGAAGTTGTCCAGAATAAATTATGTTTGTGAGAGGATGCTGATTTGTTCTCATAAACTACCAAACCTAATCTTATTAAAATTGGTGTGGAGATACTTCACAAAAAACCTAACTAAACCTCCAAAAATATTAATATATGGTCGTCCTGCTAGATTGGATCAAAGTTGCAGTTGGAAATTCTGCATCCTCTCACAAACATAATTTATTCTGAACAACAGACAGTATTTTTTACACCAAATAATACAACCACTCTCAACTGACACCATCTATTATTCAGAGCCACAGTATATTTTTCCATTATGTTTATGGATATCTAGTTGTGATCAGAAATGTTTAGCTATTTGACCACCTTAATTCTCAGACACGCTTTTTCTGTGGTGTTTCATTTATTCTCGACTACAGCTTTTCTGGTGGCTGAAATTGATGATACTCCATGGTATTTCAACCACTTAAAAGTATTTCCTGGATTTTTATTGTAATTATTATTGTAATTTTGGAGCTTGGTTACAACATAGTATCGACTATCAATTATCGGGCACTATGGTTTTTGAACAGCTGCCACTCACTTTATGTAAATCTAACAGCTTAGATTATTGTACCACAAAGTAGCCTACACCAAGCAGCAGTTATCCTCCAATAATCAGGTATGTAGGATTAATAGTATGAGAGCTGCAGCTAATAGTATGCAAGGTCCAATAAATCCCAGGTTTGAACAAAACTATCCATTTACGAACATTGCATTTTACTACCAGCAAACAATGTCCATTTAAAAAAAAATTATTTATAATATACCTGTGTTCATTAGCTACCAATAATCAGAAAATGGTTTCGATACCTTTAGCATAGAGGGAATACGAGCCTCACGGTATTTGGCGGTATCTTCAGATGCCTTATATTTTGTATTTAGCCATGCCCACCAGGTGATTTTGTACTTCTGCAAAAAATACAGTGCTAAAGTACAGAAACCGGTAAATAAATACCTTGCATGAATAGAACTGTACTGAGAAATTGATATCAAGAATATTATCATTGTCGCACTGCATTTTTAGCTCTTATACACTAGAGATGCAAAAAAAGTGAAAAATGAAGTAACAAGGAGCAACCTTCTAACCATCCCTATATATTAGCCTAGGTGGTCCACCACAATTGCAACCATAAAATGTAAAGGATGTTGCTTTGTCTACCTTATATGGGTGCATAAAATAGCAAAATTTTGACAATAGCATGCATCTTTATGTGCCCATATAAGGAAAAGAAAGGAAAGTCCCACATTTTGTATGATGGTATTTGTGGTGGGCCACCTAGACTAACATATAGAGATGGTCAGCAGGCTGCTTCTTGTAACTTCATTTTTTCACTTTTTTGCATCTCCTTCATGTACGTAGGAGCTAAAAATGCAGTACAACAACGAAAATATCCTCGATATCAACTTCACAGTACAGTTCTATATATGTACAAAGTATTTATTTACCAGTTTCTGTACTTTAGTACTGATGCATTTCTTGCAGAAGCATAAAATCTACTGGTGGGCATGGCTATTTAAAAAAAGTCGTCCAAAGATACCACCAAATGTGACTGGATCTACGAAAACCGTTCTTATCGCCCAAGACAGGAAGTTTGATTTTTTCACACAAACACAAAGCTTAATGAATGCACTATCAAGTTTCACTGCCACAGTCCACCAGAGTAAAGTGGTCTGCTTTTGCTGGCTGCTTTTCTAGAGCACAGTGGCGAGCCGTATGAGTGGTCTGGGGTCTTGATGGAGCCCTGGCCAACCAGAAGATGGCTGTGTGTGGCTGTACAGCTCTGTGGTGTTGGACAATGACCTGTGCTGTAAATTTGCTTTCATTTTAGCCAGTTCTGAGCCCTGAATGGCCTATAACTTGGCCTAATTTATCCCAGCACGTCTCTTTTCAATTTTTGAACACCATCTTGCCCGCCTTCCAGGGCCCCCGCCTCCCACCCTTCTGGAGCTCGCCTGATACAGACAACCTCGGTTTAAAAACTATCTAAAATGGCGGGAAACTTAGCTGCTGACTACTTCTTCAGTGGATGATCAGGAAGGTAAGAAATTGTTGTGAAACGTGTGAAAATTTGGTATGCGTAGCTACCACCATTGGCCAGCTACAACACACAGAATATTTAAAACCGACGTTTCTCGATACTTTTAAATGGGCGATAAGACCGGTTTTCCCAGAGACAGTCACAAATATCATAAGGCTCATAATCTCTCTATACTAAAGATATGGAAACCATTATCTGGTCATTGGTAGCTAATGAACATAGGTATAATTTATATTATAGATAAATTTGAAAAAAATTAGGCATTGTTTTCTGGTAGTAAAATGCAATGTTCGTAAATGGATAGTTTTGTTCGAACCTGGAATTTATCGGACCTTGCATACTATTAGCTGCAGCTCTCATGCTATTAATCCTACATGCCTGATTATTGGAGGATAATTGCTGCTTAGAGTAGGCTACTTTGTGGTACAATAACCTAAGCTGTTAGATTTCCATAAAGTGAGTGGTAGCTGTTCCAAAAATCATAGTGCCCAATAATTGATACTTGAATCTAGTAAGGGTCCGCAATGCGAAATATCGATAACCTCCAATTAACTACCTAACTATTGTCATGTGTTAGGCTAAGTGTAACTTGAATAACACCAGCATGGTAGCCAAGTTTTCACTTTCTTCTGGTAGAAAATGGTACAAATGTCTTAAAATCACGTGATTTTTTGTTGCACTGGTTAGTAGGGTTCTTTGTATACCACAATATACACACTCAACATTGTTCAAGTAGTCTATCATCAACTCAAAGTATCGGTGGTTTGATTTTATTGATCAATTTCTGGTAAGGCTGAAAGAACTATTCCTATATAGGTAAAGTAGATATGCTGATTCTGAATTTGGCATCGGTTTTTGATGTAAAGATGTTTTGTGGTGGTTAATGACGAAAAATGTCTTGTAAAAGGGTATAGCATGATCTAGGACACTACAGAATTTTGCATTAAAGCCATCCTGGCGTTCAAAACATCTATCCACGTCAATACAAGTATAGTTTGAAAGTGAGCAGTTTGTTGTGTTGTGAGGAATTGCTTTATAGCATGCAAGGTGATGCATACGTAACTTTTGCAAAAGAAAAAAAAATTGGCAAGTGATACCACCTTGTACGGCTTCACAACTACCTATTGTAATGCTCTGATTTGTCCACTACTATTATTGTCTTTTTTGTTGCAGCTGCATGACTGTAATTCTAGTCAGAGACAGTTGATTGTTTCTCTTTATTATGCAATGATGTCATCATATTATTCTAACTTCTGTGGCAAATAAAGTGAAGTAGTATCAAAACATTACTGTCTTACAATAATATTGAAGAATACTGGTCATTAGGGACCCGCCGATTATGCTGGCATAATAATGAACATAATAGGTGCCTGAAAGCATTGAGCATAATGCTAGCATAATAGGTAGAAAACTTGTGCAATACTTACCTGTCGAAGTACTTATCCCACAAAAAGATCGATATACTCTAATAGAACAGTCAGTAACTCTAATAAAATTATCAGGTAGATGACTGCTCTATTAGAGTATATCGATCTTTTCTGTGACATGCACTTTGACAAGCAAGGATTTACAGTCTAAACTTCAACCACTTACTGTTTTCCCATAAAGTGCAGAAAAACATGGGAATTGAGGTTAAAATATTGAGCATAATTTGAGCATAACAGGTAAATTTTTTTAGCAGTGCAGCATAGCATAATAGATAAAATAATGAGCATAATCGGCGGGTCACTACTGGTCATATATGTTGTAATTTGATTGTCATATTTTGCCAAGTAACTATTAATTGTGCCCTGTAATGTCAAAGGTCACTCTGTAATATAATCTAATCCAAAACAGCCAAGCTGTAAAAAAAGCGTGCGGCCCTCAGAAAGGCTATGGTAAAAAAAGATGTGAAATCCAAGGTGGCGGCCAAGAAATGGCTGTGATGGTAGGTTAATGGTAAAAATTTTAATAATGACAATTCAGGTAAATTTTGTGAAGCGGCACAAAAATTCACCTGAATTGTCGTTATTAAAATTTTTACCATTAACCTACCATCACAGCCATTTCTTGGCCGCCACCTTGGATTTCACATCTTTTTTCACCATAGCCTTTCTGAGGGCCACACACTTTTTTTACAGCTTGGCTGTTTTGGATTAGATTTCATTTCTTTTTGTATTTGTATACCCCAAAGCCGGCCTATGGCCAGCTTTGGGACTTTTTTAACCTATGTTCTTTTTCTTTACTACAGGAAGAAGAAAAGATGAAGTAGATGTACTTTAAATATTTTATCAGTAAATGTACAAATTATATATATAATACATATGTGACCGGATTTGCGAAAAGGGGCCTTCCACACACATCCAATTTGCCAACTTTGACAATTGATAACTTCAGATTGGAAAGAGCTATTGGCTTGAAATTTGGGCAGTGGTGATTTCTTTGCAGCTGAACTCTCCACATGATGGTTTCTTTGTAGCTGAACTCTCTACAAGGTAATTTCTTCTAGCTGATCTCTCTACAGGGAGATTTGTTTGTAGCTGATCTATCTACAAGGTAACTTCTTCTAGCTGATCTCTCTACAGGGTGATTTGTTCGTAGCTGAATTCTGTACAGGTGATTTGTTTGCAGCTGAGCTCTTTACAAAATGGTTTCTTTGTAGCTGAACTCTCTACAAAGTAACTTCTTCTAACTGATCTTTCTACAGGGTGATTTGTTTGTAGCTGAACTATCTACAAGGTAATTTCTTCTAGCTGATCTCTCTACAGGGTGATTTGTTTGTAGCTGAATTCTGTACAGGTGATTTGTTTACAGCTGAGCTCTTTACAGAATGGTTTCTTTGTAGCTGAACTCTCTAAAAGGTAACTTCTTCTAACTGATCTTTCTGCAGGGCAATTTGTTTGTGGCAGAATTTTATACAGGGTGATTTCTTTGCAGCTGAACTCTCTACATGGTGGTTTCTTTGTAGCTGAACTCTCTACAAAGTAATTTCTTCTAGCTGATCTCTCTACAGGGTGATTTGTTTGTAGCTGAATTCTGTACAGGTGATTTGTTTGCAGCTGAGCTCTTTACAGAATGGTTTCTTTGTAGCTGAACTCTCTACAAGGTAACTTCTTCTAACTGATCTTTCTACAGGGTGATTTGTTTGTAGCTGAACTATCTACAAGGTAATTTCTTCTAGCTGATCTCTCTACAGGGTGATTTGTTTGTAGCTGAATTCTGTACAGGTGATTTGTTTGCAGCTGAGCTCTTTACAGAATGGTTTCTTTGTAGCTGAACTCTCTAAAAGGTAACTTCTTCTAACTGATCTTTCTACAGGGAAATTTGTTTCTGGCAGAATTTTCTACAGGGTGATTTCTTTGCAGCTGAACTCTCTACATGGTGGTTTCTTTGTAGCTGAACTCTCTACAAGGTAATTTCTTCTAGCTGATCTCTCTACAGGGAGATTTGTTTGTAGTCAAACTATCTACAAGGTAACTTCTTCTAGCTGATCTCTACAGGGTGATTTGTTCGTAGCTGAATTCTGTACAGGTGATTTGTTTGCAGCTGAGCTCTTTACAAAATGGTTTCTTTGTAGCTGAACTCTCTACAAGGTAACTTCTTCTAACTGATCTTTCTACAGGGTGATTTATTTGTAGCTGAATTCTTTACAGGTGATTTGTTTGCAGCTGAGCTCTTTAAAGAATGGTTTCTTTGTAGCTGAACTCTCTACAAGGTAACTTCTTCTAGCTGATGTCTCTACAAGGTCACTAGTTTGTAGCTGAGCTCTCTACATAGTGCTTTTTTTGTAACTGAACTCTCTACAAGGTGACCTCTTCTAGCTGATCTTTCTACAGGGTGATCTGTTTGAAGCTGAACTCTCTACAAGGCAACTTCTTCTAGCTAATCTCTCTACAGGGAGATTTGTTTGTAGCTGAACTCTCTACATGATGGTTTCTTTGTAGCTGAACTCTCTACAAGGTAACTTCTAGCTAATCTCTCTAAAGGGAGACTTGTTTGTAGCTGAACTCTCTACATGATGGTTTCTTTGTAGCTGAACTCTCTGCAAGGTAACTTCTTCTATTGATCTCTCCACAGGGGGATTTGTTTGTAGCTGAACTCTCTACATGGTGGTTTCTTTGTAGCTGAACTCTACAAGGTGATTTTTTCTAGCTGAACTATCTCTTTCCATAGTTGCATGAATTCCCTACAAGGTAACTTCTTCTAGCTGATCTCTCTACAGGATGACTTGTGTGTAGCTGATCTCTATACAGGTTTCTTATTTCTAGCTGATCTTTTAAATTCTCTTCAGGGTGACTGCTCTATTAGGATGACTGCTCTATTAGAGTATCTCGATCTCGCACTTGCCGTACCAAGTTGGATTTCGTGTTATAACTCTGTGGCTTTAAGTCTGATTCTTCTACACCATTAATGAGTCTTTCTAAGATGATTACTCCATCTGTACAACGATTTTCAAAGCGTTACCCCAAGCGGTTTATCTGGTAGGCGTGGCAAGCAGTCGTTTTTTTATTAGCTGATCTCGATTGCGTAATTGTTACACACTGTTGGTTTTTTCGTTGTATCTTCCTGGTTTTTAGCTCGATTTCTTTCAAACCACAAAAGGTTTGAGGTTCAATAGTTAACCTATTCACCCACCGATTTTCAGCTTCTTCCCATACGCGGTTTATCCTGTAGGCGTGACAACATATTGGTGTTATTTTTCGTGAATAATCGCTCATAACTCTTTGCCTGTTTATCGTATTCCAGCCAAAGTTGGTACCGAGATGCGCCTTTATATCCCCCTTCTGTGTGCCAAATTTCAAGGCAATCGGATATGGCGTTCGAGTTTTATAGCAGTTTTTGTAAGTGTGCGACAAGAAAAAGAAAAATAAGAAGAAAGAAAAAACAAAGAAACTGAGCCAATTTTTGAAGTCGAATATCTCGGGAACGCGCGAAGCGATTTCGCTCAAATTTGGAATGTGGAGTGCTGCAGTTGGAGGGCACGTCCACAGCAAAAATCGTCTTGTTTCATCAAGGAAGCACAGAGCTACGGAGGTGCGAAAATTGCGTTTTCTTTCTTCCTGTCAATATACTCACGGGTGTTACGCGCCGGCTTCTTGGCCGCACAACACACTACCGTGCGTCTTGATATTACCAATTAATCATCTGTAAATATGTTTGGGGTGCCTGTATATAATTTGTATTTACAGAACTTGCACTATTCTTAGCAAATTACTGACTCAAACATTAAAATTACTAGCACAAGTGGTCATTCTACAAAGGAGTGGTCACTTTAGAAAGGTTTTACGTAGCTCATACATTTTACTACATTAAATGGTTAGGTGGTGAAAATTTTGTGTCATTAGGAGATTCATGCTCAAATTTAGGCTCTTTGGGTGTTGTGCCACGTTAATATGCAGAAAAGCCCTAAAAATGTTGTACACAAAAATCACTGCTTCAGCTGACTTCTTTTGCTTATAACTTTTGGTAGGAGCCACTGATTGAGGTGCAGTTTGCACTAAAATGATTGCCAATGTAGCACAATAGACCCAGCTTAGAATAATAGTATAGATAGTACAATGTATGCCATACCAAAGAGTTTAAGGAATGTAAAACTTTTAATTTGGTTGGAAATCTATCGATGGCATCACGGGAGAGTCTCAGACTACTGGGCTAATCGAGATGTCGAACTTAATGCATACAAACTTATTATCATTTGATTGTGATTTTAAGGTAATCGGAATAGATTATGGTTGCATTTCAGTGATTTGAATTTTACATTCATCCCCAATGATATCATTTCCTTGTACAAATTGTTGATCAACCAGTGTAGTTCTGAGTCCAACATTGGGTATACACTGCACTGGTAGCACATAAGGGTTCTTGCTGCGACTCTCCGAACTGACCATAATTACAAATAAATGTGTAGCTGGACTTCTTTGGAAATGTACAGTTCTTCTAGTAACATTAGACAGCCTTGATCTGATGTCTGCCAGTTATATACAAACTTATTATCATTTGATTGTGATTTTAAGGTAATCGGAATAGATTATGGTTGCATTTCAGTGATTTGAATTGTATTTCATGCATTGGATTGCTATATGCATTTACTGGGTGAGATAGCTGTATTGTTAAGTGTTTATATAAACTTTCTATCCTTGCTGTTGGAGGCTATTACACTGATTTATCAACCATTCTGATATTTGTTTGCAGAAATCGTGTTGTTTTGGCCAAATTTCAGTATATAGACGGCTCAGCCAGATGGCTAACAAGCTTCAATTATAACCATACTCCGCATGCAGGTACTTTACCTAGTACCGGTCATTGCTGGCCCATGGTGCAGTTGCTGCTCTGCTTGTCCTGTACTCCAGAGGAAGAAACATTTTGTTCATCGCCAAAAAACCACATGGATCGTGTTGCCGCAGGTCACAGAAACTTGCGGAAAACTCGATAACATTTGACTATAAGTAGTGCCGTAAAATCCTGTGTTTTCCCATACATTACATCGTACAGAATTTTAGTATGGTCTCTCATTAGGGAATTGCATTTCTTAAACTTTGAATTCATGTATTTCAATAAATACTGGCTGAAATTCAATTTGGTAAAATGCATTACGAAGTATGAAGCATTGGCTACTACATACTAGAACATCAGCTCGTTGAAGGGGTGTAATTTGGTTAGTGAATATATATGGGTCATTCCATGTCAGATCAACCAGTAATTTATGGTTACCTCTCGTATTTTGTCAAAACTTGGCATGTTTATAGTACCTGTGGTGCTTATCACTCATGCAAATGTTTAGCTCCATACACCCCATAGATTCTGGTTTATGACCACAAATGTTTTGAATATTTCATTAAAAATTAGTCTATCTCTAGCCAGTTACAAAATTGACTGTAACTGCACACTGTGTAAATACCCAATTTTCACTGATGGAAGACTATTGATTGACCTTTCCAGTGATCACTAAATTATGGGATATCTACTAAGTTACGGTTCAAAAGTACTGTATCGAAAACTTTAATCCTTTGTATTTTGAAAAATGCTACTTGAAATTCTTAAAAATTTTTTGTGAATAATGAATGAATCATGGTCTATGTTTGATAAAAATTTTCTGTGGGCTCAAAAGATATAATGAATTACGTTGTGGTATGCAGTGGATTTTTTTAGCCTATTATTGGTGTATGTATGGGAGTGTACACCTCCAATAATCACTTGTAGCAAGGCCATGCCAAGTTTGTCTTACACAGTGAAGGTGTCTATATAGGTACAGTGCAACCTGTATTAGTGACCACCTGTATTGAAAGACCATTTATGTGATGCAGCAAATTTATACTTTTCTAATTGGATATTAATGGATAGCACCAAAGCATCAACCCTTTCTTGCAAATCTGGTCCTTATTAAACAGGTGGACTTTAAATGAGATCACCATGCATCCACAAACACGTGAATGTTGTACCATCTCTTCAGAAATACTTTATTAAGTCATATCCCGCCATAGTGCACTTACATACATAGTCCCACTCCACACTATTCAAGTTACATACATGGCTACATAGGTACAGCAGACCTCCTCAAAAAGGATACCCAGACACCTTGATATCCAGGGTATGTTTTCTTGATCTCACTTTATAATTGTAGGTACCTTTGGACCCAAGACAAGTCTGTGGTTTCTTACTTTATCAATGGTTCAGGGAATAGAAGAGTTACACTGTATACAGTAGATGCATTAATCGTACCCAGAGTTTTTTTATAATATGAACACTTGCTTGTACCTCAATGTGTGATTTATAGCATGGTAATTAATAAATGGTTTTGCAAAGTATTTTGCTGCATTCATGCTTAGAAGATCAGTACAGGCAAATGCACATAAAAACGTGGTCAACATGTTTACATCCTGTGTGAGTGTATGCATGAATTTATGATTTGATCTTCAAAGTGGTCATGAGTGTAAAGTAATTTAGTAATTGATTTCACACATTTAGGTGCAATTAATGCTTGTATACGGTAAAACCCCTATAGTGCTTATATTACAGAAACCACAGAAGCATCTTGGTCCAACTGTATGTCCACCATTAGCAGGAGCAGATCCAGGGTTTGGCAAGAGGGGTGCACCATGACCAGCATAGTAGGTAGATACATAAAGTAGAAGCACAGAACCCTGGAAGCTACAGGTATCTTATGACTGAAAATTTGATGTAGGGTAGTTTTAAGCACAAATATCTAATAAATCATGCTTTCTAAGTAGTCTGCATTGATCAAGAGCTGTAGGGATCATGCATGACATGCAGTCATGAGTTCAGTTACAAACTCAAAGTAAGTTGTTATATAGAATTACATGCAAAAGACCAAATGAATTTAAATTCCTAGCAGGCTATATAGCTAGGTGTATATATGTCCATAGATTAGTGCCACAGATGCAAGTTGCAATTACCGTGGAAGTTAGAGTAATTGACTGACTGCTCTCTTGGAGTATCTCGATATTTTGTGTGACTTTTTTTGGAAAGGAAGAGGGGCATGTTCCCCCTATGCCCCCCTCTGGATTCGCCACCAACCAGAGTGGGAATATAAATAGGCATCTGTTTATCAATGTGTCCAAGTATCCCTTTGAGGATTTTTGTTGCGTGTACCTATGCAATCACATACACAACTTTAATATGGCTAAGTCCAGTACAGTGGATTAAACTTGTTAAAGAAGGTATTTCTGAAGAGATGGTACAACATTCACATGATATGTTTATGGACACATGGTGGTCAGGTCAGATCTGTAATTTAAAGTCAACTTGTCTATTTTTGGATTTGCTAGAAAGAGTTGATGCTTTGGTGCTATACATTAATATCCAATTAAAGTAACTGCAGCACATGGTCTTTCAATACAGGTGGTCACTAATATAGGTTGCACTGTACCTACAGACCTTCACTCTGTAAGACAAACTTGGCATGGCTTTGTTGCTAGTGGTTATTGGGGGTGTACACTCCCATACAGCAATAATACTGTAAACTACAAAATTCTACTGCATGCCACAAGATAATTCATTATATCTCTTGGGCCCATTTTGGTCCCACCACAAAAATTTTATTAAACATAGACTATGATACAATTATTATTCTCAAAAAATTTCAAAGAATTTAAAGCAGCATTTTTCAAAATATAAGGGATTAAAGTTTTCAATACAGTACTCAAACCATAATTAAGTAGGTATCCCATAATTTAGAGATCACTGGAAAGGGCAATCAACAGTCTTCAATCAGTCAAAATTGTGTTTTAAAATATTTACACAGTGCGAAGTTACAGTCAATTTTATAACCAGAGATGGAGAAATTTTTCATAAAATATTCAAAATATTTGTGATCATAAATCAGAAATTATGGGGTGTATGGAGCTAATAAATTGCATGAGTGATAAACACCACATATACTACAAACATACCAAGTTTTGTCAAAATCCAAGAGGTGACCCTAAATTCCTGGTTGATTTGACTCAGAATGACCCATAAGTGAAAAATCAGGATGTTGGAAATCTCAGTATAAGACACACCTGCACTGACCCAGAACACTCCTGAGTGAACAATTAACACAAATATTTACAAAAAGAGTGCACTTCAAGGTTCCTTTTCAGAAATACAGTGATTTCATGGGTATTTCCGCAATTTGAATTTGAATCACGTGAGTCCTTCTTTCATGCATTGGAATGCTCGATGCGCTTACTGGGTGAGATAGCCATACTGTTAGCTTCCTATCCTTGCTATCAGAGACTGTTACACTGATTTATCAACCATTCTGGTATTTGGTTGCAAAAATTAATCGCATCATTTAGGCCGAATTTCACCATATAGTTAGCTCAGCCAGATGGCTAACAAGCTTCAATTAAAACCATACTCTGCATGCAGGTACTTTACCTAGTACTGATCATTGCTGGCCCACGGCACAGTTGCTGCTCTGCTTGTCCTGTGCCCCAAATAGGCTTGAGTCTATTATGCTCCAAAATTTGCCTATTATGCTTTTTGGCATTTCCCCAATTTTTCACCTATTGTGCTTGTTTTTATGCTTTTTAGAAATGCATTATGCTTTTATTTTGTGTGCTTTTTCTTTGTGCAAAGAAGTTCTTCATATGATAGAATGTAAACGGAGAAGTGTCAATTCAACTGCAACATACAAAAATTAACAAAAGCTTGAAATTGAGATGTGCTACAAAGTTTATAGACATATTAGAGCAGGGGTGCATATCTATAGTCCCTCAAAAGCTATAGGGGTTTTCTTGTCTAATATCATTGTAGCTTTGTATGCAAATAATTATGTAGAAAATAATATGCATGGTTTCTGATTGATCTTTAGGCTTCAGCCAATTATGCTTTGAAAATAGCCTATTATGCTTTTGAGCAGTGCTCAAAAATCCAGCACATTATGCTCAAAATTATGCTTTCAAAAATTGAGATTATGCTCTAGAGTTGGCTGAATTATTAGAGTATATCAGCTCTTTCTGACTGCTGTATTAGAGTAAGTGACTACTCTATTAGAGTATATTGATCTAATTTCCATGAAGTATGAGTAATCAGCTAAGATAAAATAAACATGACAACATTGCACAATTTCTTGATATGAAATGCAGTATTAAAATGTAATTTGTTCATTGCTGTATTCTTGGCATGCGCACTGCGCATTTAATTAAAAATCTTCAGTCGTCCTATTGTGCTGGTATATCAAAATTACGCCGGCATAATTGGCGCAAGCCTATTGATCTTCTGATTTGTAGCAATTGGTATTCAAAGGACAGCAACTGCTCAGTATAATATGTGACTTGCATTTGCAGCACTATGCCAAGTACATTTGTGACCTGATCTTGGAAAACCTACCCTTTTGGCACATATATCAATTTTCACGTTTTCAGCTAAAATGAACCTGTAGGTGCTTATCTGTCTTGTGTTAAAATTTCAGCTTGATATCTTGAAGATATGACCAATTTACTGTCTAATACATTACAATGTAACTTTTGGAGTAATATATTGTGTTCTGAGTGTGATTAAGTGTGACAAATGGTGAAAAATCACTTTGTTGACAAATAATTCTATTCCCACTATCCATATTGCATAAAAAGAGATTTCTTATGATTTAATCAAGTTTTCTTAGTCTTTTTCTTCAATTAAATAGCATGTATCATTGTTAGAGACTTAGTTTTAGACATTCCATTACCTGAACAAATCACCTAAATTGTTATCCCACACATGTAAAATTACTACATGGTCAGATAAAATGACTCATATCTCCTTGTAGGAGCAAGCTTTGAGTGTGAAACTTTGCAGCAAGAAGGTTCAATAGTTGCTTTAGCCAGTTACGCAAAAATAATAATTTTGAAAAACATGCTGAAACATTCAATTGAGTTTTCTCACATTTTTAGTTTGTGCCAAAAAGGTAGGTTTTCCAAGATCCGGTCACATTTTAGCTTCCAGGGGCAGTTCTCATTCTCTCTGTTGCATTCGATGACTGTTTTATTAGAGTGTTTTACTGACAGTTCTATTAAAAAATCTCAATCATTTTGAAATATTTTCCTGATTTGTATTTACACCAGTCTTGCAGACCTGCAGAGACTTCACTATTTTCAATATCCAGACATTCACTAGCTACATAGGCAGCGGAAGAGGAGGTGCACCCCAAACTATTTTACTGGGGGTGCTGAACACCCCCAACTCAAAGCTGTATTGTGCAAAACTTGTCACGTGAACTTCCAGAAACTTGTCAATCACGATTGAAATACTCTAATGGAGCAGTCACCCCAATAGAGAAGTCGCCATAATACAACAGTCAAGCATGTATTAAAATAAAATTAATAGTACTAGTATTAGATTAACAGCTAAAACCACCAAAAATGCCTCCAAATCCAATCTCGTGACACCTACTTTTCAACATTTTCCTGGGAGGGGGGGGGGGGGGGGGGTATGCCCCCAGACCCCCATAGAATTAGCATGTTTCGCATGCTTGGTGTGCTTCACATACCTATTACTACCACCATAAATGTTGGGCACCCCCAACTGTAGCATCCGTCCACCTGCTATGAGCTGTACTGACTCACCACTAACTTTACTATCATCAGAGCTTCTATTGTATTGTCTCCAATCAAGCTTCCGATAATCATAATCATCATATCACATTTTATTCAAAATGAGATGATGAGACGCTTTATATAATACCAAATACAATGACTAAAGCTCACCTAAATTGCTTTTCCATGCTTTGGTACTAGTTGGCACATGACTACATGTGGCCTATAAAACTCAAACCCACAATGAAAAACATTCACTCCGTTGAGTGCAAACTTGCAGTAGCTAAGACTATAGTGCATTTTTCTACTTGTTGTCAAGAATCATTAATCATCCAAAACAAGTTAGCCATCGAATTTGTGACTGTTATAGCAGAAGATATACTTAGTGTGGCAGAAATTTGCCCATTATGCTCTTAATTATGCTCCATTATGCCAGCATTATGCTTTAGGCTTTTCATCCCCTATTATTCCAAAAATTATGCCGGTATTATCAATGCAAGCCTAGCTCCAGAGGAAGAAACATTTTGTTTGTCATCAAAAAGCTGCATGGATCATGTTGCCACCAGAAACTTAGAAATAAAATCACATCACTGATATTTGAGTTGATGATAGACTACTTGAACAATGTTGAGAGAGAATATCGTGGCATACGAAGAACCCTACGAACCGCTGCAGCAAAAAATCACGTGATTTTAAGCCTACATTTGTATCTTTTTCTACCAGAAAAAAATGACAAACTTGGCTGCCACACTGGTATTATTCAAGTTACACTTATCTCTTGCACTTAGCCTAACACATGTCAATAGTTAGGTAGTTGATTGGAGGATATCAATTTTGCGTGTTGCAGATCCTAAATCAGCATAATTGAGTTATTAAAAATTAGGTAGTGGTTACTGAATCGAAAAGTCTTTTATTTTCACGTCTAGTAGTTTCCCCGAACATTCGACTTTAGGGGACGCATCTAGTAGTTTCCCAGAGCATTCAACTTTAGGGGTCGCAAAAAGTAACATTAGCATTAGGGTTAGGCTCGGGTTCAGCTTTGGTTTCTTCTTCACCATTAGGTTACGTTCTTCTTACTGTAATATAGTGTATATAGTGAGACTACTACGTGAGTAGCATTTATAAGGTAGAAAAGTAGGGATAGTGGGTAGCTAGCAGCAGTAGCACAGTGGTAAGCTCACTGCCTGCAGTTCCAATAGTACATGGTTTGAGCCCAGGTTGAGTTTTGTGGGTTTTTTTTTCGTTTAGTGACCCTTTTTGTCAAAGTTGTACTGTTGGTTCAATAGCGAGTCCAGCTTATTGAACCGACTTTCGGTTCAGTAACTACTGCCTAAAATTTAATGGTGTTTTTGTGTATTGGGTCGAGCTGTCCCTGACGATGTCGAGAGAAAGCTGTTTGCCTTGCCTGTGCGGCTAGGATGCCTTGGTGTGTTTGATTCTTCAATTGTTGTGTCACAGCAGCGTTCCTGCTCTGTAGAAGTAAATGCTGGTCTCGTTGGCTTGATTATTTCTAAGTACATCAACTAGGCAACTGTTCTGATGCACAGTTTCAGTTGCGATCCAAGTTTCACTCTAGGAGCCATCAAGAGCAATATCAATTTGCCAATCATTTGTTTGATGAACTTCCTCCTAGCATGCGTTCCTCAGTCAAGTTGGTTCAGGAGAAGGTGCATCGAATTGGCTCTGTTGTCTTCCATTGAAGTCGCATAATTTTGTGCTTCATAAAACTGCTTTTCGTGATGCAATTGTAATTGGCTACCATCTGCCTGCCCTACTTCCTGTGCCTGTGGTCACTCTTTTACCATAGATAGCGATTCCGGAATTCCGTAAATTTTGCATAAAATTTTCTCAGTGAATCCTTGATTGAGAAGATGGCACAATCGATTCGCTGCCGTACGAGTGTTTGATCAAACAATTAGATCGTTTTTAGGGTTTCTGGGGACGAGGAACACAATGGTGCTGTTGGTTTCCTGCTATAAATGTGCTTGTGTGGTGTTTTATGCCTATTCTAAGATTGTTTTTCAATATATTTACCACAATGTAATGTTGCCTTTGCAAGAAACGACCCAGCACATGTTAGTTACACCAAGTGCAACATTTTTGTCCATGTAGTTTTCATTATTAGTATGCAAAAAGTCAGCAAATTTGCAACATAAATAACCAAGTTGTCTGGTTCGTCACTTTGGTAGCTATCAAGCAGCTAAACAGTAACAGTAAAAATAACTGTATAAGCAGCTATAAATGAACAGTACAAGTCCTTGTTTTGGGGTGGGTTTCCTTCTCTGAGACATAATGAAGTGCGTGATCTAACTGCCAATTTACTTTCCGATGTTTGTAACAATGTTGTCATTGAACCCCTCTTTCTGGTGGGACCATTCAGCTAACCATGATGACAACGCAAAGCTTGACATTGCAGCTAATGGTTTTTGGGGAGGACGATTTGAGAGGTCATACTTTGATGTCAGAATTTTTAACTCTAGTGCACCCTCAAGTTAACTCCTACATTCTGCATACCGACGTCATGTACCAACAATGGGTTCATAAAGTGGAGAATGCATCATTTACTCCTTTAATTTTCACCACTACTGGTGGGATGGGTGATGCTGCTACTCAGTTTTATAAGAGATTAGCCAAACTTTTGAGTGCTAAGCACAGTATTTCTTATGGAATAGTGATGGGATGGCTGAGATGTAAATTAAGCTTCTCTTTGTTGAGTTCTGCAATTATGTGCATTCGTGGTACCAGGTCCAGTTTGCGCTGTCCCATTGCTGAGGCCCGTATTTAAGTTCACTTGTATTTCCTTATTATGTACTGTTTTATCTTATGTAAAAAAAAAAAAAATTTGTGCTTTGCTTGATACCAAACAATACATTCATACAATAAGATTTTTCCATTTCAGTTGTTATGTCATATTGCATGGAAGCCACTGATTAACTCTCTCATGCTTTAAAAGGTCAACTGAAATGGAAAAATCTTGTATGATTTTATTGCATGAACGTAGGGTCCCCAATGAAAAAATCGACTTTCACTAAATAATTTCCTTACTAGTGCAAGATACTTAGCTTGTTGTACTGATATTTGAACCACTACAAATCAGAAGCTGCGAGTCTTTTAGATTGAGAAATCAGTACATTGTATTTTTGCTGATTTCGTGATTTGCAGTAAAAACATGGAATTGTAAGTGCAGCTTCTTGCAAAGGACTGAGTCGAACTTTCTTATTAGCTGTATGTTATCTTAAGTTGTTGTGCTGTGCAAACATGCATAGTAATGGGTAAACGTCTAGCTGGGTGGCTTACAATGGCTCGTTTTTGTGTCTGCAAAATCATGAAAATTGTGTTTGAGTTACTCTGGCTCCTACCACGAGAGAAGCCAGACCTTCCTCACAGCATGGTCATGCAACTGGATGTTCCCTCAGTCTATAATGTAAGTTTGAAAAGAATCTTAAACTGTATGCTATCTGGCTGGTGACGACAAAATAATACGGCGATTTTACGAAAAATAATGCAGCCCACTGCTTGTTTAATTGAAACTACTTTACTAATTATGGGTTAATTGCAACACTAACCACTTACACTTTAAATATATAAAACCGGATGGCACGAAGCTGCAGCTGCTTTGGTGGCAGAGATCGCCGACGGCTAACATTGGCAATAAAATATTTCAACATCCCCAGCCAGATAGCATGCATACATCCTTGGATTCCTTCCATCTTTGCAGTATAGACTAAGTAAGCATCCAACCATGTAACCATGTGGTGAGGAAGATCTGGCTTCTCTCATCATAGATGGTAGTGCGTTCAAAACAATTTTTTTACGATGCTGCTTTGAAGAAGACAAACTTGTGCAAGCAATACAGCCAGACATTTGTCAATAACTATGCACGTTTGTGGAGCATAGCAAGCCTAGATAACATCTAGCAAATAAAAAAGCTCAAACCATTTCTTTGACAGTAGCTAGAATTTGACCCAGGCCTAGCTTGGTCAGTTTCTAGCCCCGGTTTCTAGCTACTGTCAAAGAAATGGTTTGAGCTTTTTTTATTTGCTCGGTGTTATCTAGGCTTGCTATGCTCTGCAAACGCGCATAGTTATTGACAAATGTGTGGCTGTATTGCTTGCACAATTTTGTTTTCTTCAAAGCAGCATTGTAAAAAAATGGTCATACATACATAAGCGTATAATGTGAAAAATTGTCTTTATGCTTATTGAGAAGATTTTACGCCAATCACTTCTTTATACCTAAAGGGAAGATTTTACACCAATGTTCTCATTAAGTACTTAATGACAAGCTTCTACGCTAAAGTCATTGGCGTAAAAAGCATTATGGAGTCACTATATGCACTACACATAAAGGGAAGATTTTATGCCAACCACTTAAAATTCACTAATTACAGGATTATCCTCACCAACACTATAATCACATGATCCACACTACTCAAAACTATCATGTGATCTACAGCAACGTGACGTTCACATACTGTACACCTCCGTGTTCCATCAGCTTACATACGTAGCACTCCTCACAGTTCTTAACATTACCTCCCTGATATGCTGTTGGATTGTTAACCCGCTAGATGATCGCAGTCATGGCCACTGTCTCAATGTTCACAGTGTGCTTTACTAAGAATAAGTACTTCATGCGCATGCGTCATGTTTGGCATGATACTAATTACATATACTGTATACGCGGTTGCAGTTGTACAGCGCTAGCAAAGAGGCTAGCAAGGTGTCAGGCTTTCACCTTGCATTCATTTACTGAGCACTGTGGCAGTGACTATGGACCTAGAGTGTGTTAGCTGTGGAAAAGGCAGTGAATTAATCTATTGTAATGACTGTAGTGAAGACAGGTGTGATGAGTGTCATAGCCTTTGGCACAAACATCCAAAGCAAACTTTTCACACTTTTCAGTTACTTATTACTGTAAAGCATATATATTAGAGTACCTTACAGGATGTTAGCCCCAGCAAGCATGAGGATGAAGCTATTAGCAGCAGCAGTGTCGAGTCTCAGGGCACGTTAATGGTAAACATTGTACTGTATACTGTATAATGGATTATAACGTTTTTCAAGGAATGGTCTCAGATAATTACAGAAAATAGTTAGTACACTGATGAAATTTATGCTTCACGTGCTGAGAATTATTGGAGTTACAATTCATCAGTCACAACAACTAGTCTAAGAGTTGTACTGATTTAAGCCAATAATTAGCTGTTTTACCATAATCAGTAGTGGGCTGTGGTGCTAGCCTATTCAACATCTGCAGGTGCAGTACCACTGGAGGCTGGTGTCAAAGGCTCTGGCATGTACTTAGCTAAATTGTTATGTTTCGTGGTAACCACAAAGCCAACCCTGTACATGAACTCATTACAATGCATTAACCATAATCATGTATTCATACCCTAAGCATGACATGTTTTTAACACTAAAACATTTAGCTAATAGCATTTTTGCAACCGTTATACGTATACATAGGGTAAATTTCCCAGGTATTTTTATACTGAATTGTGACCAGTGAATTTGTATGGCAATTGCCATGATTTTTAATGAACTTGTAGCATAGCAGGTCATAGAATTAAAATTTTCTTCAATTTTGATCCTTCATCCATATACGTATAATACTTTTTGTCATGTTACAGATACATTGTGGATTAATATACAGCATAGTTTGTGTTAATGTACCATCAGGATGTACGTATTAGTTTCATGAAAGGTTTTATGGTATGCATTGTACCACTCCATCCTTTGATGTGGTATTCATGGGTTCAGCAGTAGTCACATGCAATTATGTTGCAAAATAAGTATATATTCATTTGATGAATGCATAAATGCACATAGTTGTTTATCATACAGTACGGAGAGTAACTGTCTATTAGAGATCATGGAGGTTTGGACTTTTCTGGAAAATCTGCCTCACAATGCCTTACTATCAGATGTCACTTCAGCCCTACTGGTGCCTTTTGGGATACCACAGTACATACAATGTACAAATCATGGACCTACCTTTGTCCTCCTTTGTGTCCCATTTCTTGTCATTGAGTATACAAGGTGTTGATTTGTGGTAGCACATATGGCTTCCTCTCTGTTGACAGTCATAAAATGCATCCATGTTTTCTGTAGCACTGGAGAGATGTTTCTTGTAGTCATCTGTAATGCTTTGTAACTAGCTGAACAACACGTACATTATTATGTGGGTTTAATAGACGAATAGAATAGTGGTGACCATGCACTGTTAATTGAATTGTCAATTGCCCTACAGTGGACATCTAATCCCAACTGAAACCATGATATAGACTGAATTTAGGGATTTAATGTCCATTAGTATTTCTGCAGGTATAGGCAACCTTCCTTGTTTAGCCACTTTTACTTGTTTCACTCATCCATAATCCAACTTAAAAATTCTTTACTTTCCTTCTATAGTAGTATTTGTTAAGGTTAATAATTATATAGGCAACCTTCACCACTTTTAGCTATTCCTTTGCTTCACTACTTTTTGCTTTGATCGCTATAAAGTTCCTAACTTTTCCTTCTACTTGTTTGTTTGCTTACTTTTTATAACAATAAACCTGTGCATATCGCATTAAAAAAGGATGGTACCATAAGAATAGGCATCCCAACAATCAATTATGTAACGGAAAGGGAGGTGGCCATCATACTCTGTTTTCAGCTATGCTCCTTCCATTACACAGCATTGCAAACAAAGAACAGTATGATAAGCATCTGATAAAGCAATGTCGAACAGTGAAGAAATCAAGCCCATAGTCTTATCCATTGTCAAGTTTTGCTTGGCTAGAGACATCAGTTAGTTAGTCAGTGCGTTAGTTAGTTTAGTTAGTTAGTTAGTTAGTTAGTTAGTTAGTTAGTTTAGTTAGTTAGTTAGTGGGTCAGTGAGTCAATCAGTCAGTTGGCATAAAATTATGTTGAATAGAAGTTGTTTTTTTTAAATTCTATAGAAAAGGGTTTGGGGCTGGTCTGATTACATTTTTGGGTTTGGCTTTGACTAACCAATGCTGCTAAGATGTCATAACAAAACTGAGGCTGATACAAGGGTAATATTTTTGGCTGGAAAGAAAAGCCCACTTCTTGATGATCTCTTCTATCACACTGTATGATTACAATGCCACAAAACTGCTTTACAGCCTGATTGCTGTAAAATAATGAGCTCATCTATGTTTAAATGAATTATTATGTCACGGACTTCAAAATGAATTCAGCAATTACCCATGCTTCTTTGTGATATAGGAAAAGACATTCAACAACAGTTGCAGTGATATGGATGAATTTGATGTATTGCTCTCGTCTTATGATCTAGATGGAGCTGCTAAAAGGTGTGTATTTGCTGAATATTTTCATTTAACTCATTTCAAAGAGTTTCAATGTCACATAATTGATGCGGTTTTAGAAAAGAGAGACTCGTTGGTTATTCAACCCACTGGCAGTGGTAAAAGCCTGTGTTACCAATTTCCAGCTGTTTATACAAAGTGATCGACACTTGTAATTATACCAACTATTAGTCTAATGCAAGATCAGACACACGAGTGGGTATTTCTGTTGTTTACTTGGGATCAGCTCAAGCAGATCCCAATGCTGAAAAGAAGGTATTCGGTGCTGATTCGAGTGTAGCAGTGGTTTTTGTGAGCCCAGAATGGTTGTTTAGTGACAAAGACAACCATGTAAAGGTTCAGGCACTAAATGCAAACAATCAATTGGGTCTAGTAGCTGTAGACGAAGTGCATCTCGTCTATGATTGGCCAGACTTCAGACAATCATACAGAAAATGTGAAGAATTGCATACATTGTTTCCCAATGTTCCTCTGATGGCTCTCTTTCTGCTACTGTTGTTCCTCAACTAGAGGCAAAATTGAGGTCTTTTATGCACGATCCCTTAATTGAGAGAAGTTCAGTCAATCGCACGAACATTTACTTGGCAGCTAAAGTATGTAATTTTAAAAGATCAGATGGCTTCAAAACAATCCGTTTCATTGGACTCCAGAGATTTCAACAATTTTGCAGATCTCGTAACAGATTTGGTTAAGGGGAAATGTAGTATTATTTACACAGATTTTGCTTGTTACGTAGGACCTATTGTTTTAGCTTTGAGGGACAGGGATGTGCTGGCTATTAGATATTATGGCAAAATGAAAGAATCAGAGAAGAGAGAAGCCTACATCAAAAGGAAAGGTGAAGAGATCCAGGTGATTGTTGCCACATGTGCATTTGGGCTTGGTATAAATAAGAGTAATGTAAGGTTTGTCATACGGAATGGTTTGCCTCCATCTATCAGTGCATGGGCACAGGAGTTTGGGAGAGCAGGAAGAGATGGTAAACAGTCTTATGCGTACATTTTCTATAATGATAATGACATACAACATGTTGGGTACTGGGCTAGTGACATTGATGATGCCGCACAACAGTTTAGTGTTGCCTTGTCATTTTCTTATGCTCATCTAGCAGGGGTATGCAGAAGAAAATTGCTTCTCCAGTTATTTGGAGAAGAACTCTCTGACATTACTTACCCCAAGCAATGTTGTGATATCTGTGATGAAACCATAGGTTTGCTCAAAGACAGAAAACCAGAATTAGCCTTACTTATACAAGCTATTGATGAATTGAAAAGTTTAGGTGAGGTGAAAATTACTGAATGGTTGAGGGGTGGAAATGTTGCTTGGATGCAAAATATTGTCAAGGCAAATCCTTCAGCATATGGGAAGAGTCCTCATGGGCTATCTAAGGAATGGTGGGGGCGCTTTATTCATCAGTGCGCTGCAGCAGGATATATTCTACGTGCAATTAAACCAGCTACTTTTGGATCTGCAGCTACAACCATTCAAGGAGCGTATGCAAAATTAGAACCAACATGTAAAGGAAGAGATGCGTTGACCAGTCAAGAGGCAGTATTGCTTTCGCAGTTGAACGTGCCTAATGAAAAGTTGCAGACATCTGTGTCTAAAACAGCTGCAACTCAGAGCACAAGAACAGGAAAAGGAAAGCATATGCTTCCAATTCTCAAGACCCTACTATGTTCCAGTGAAAATTGGGTGCTTTTGCAAACCAAGGAAAGGTACCAATATTCAGGTTGGCATGATGAAAGCACTGCTGGAAACATATTGTACTTTGCTGAAAACATTGAGTCTTTGCCCCATTACAGTGGTCCACATTTTTTGTGGTCAGACATTCAGCTAAGTAAGAGCAGTGCAACTAAAAATAATGTGACAACGATGACTAGTACCATGTGGCAACAATAACTGGTCATTATTAAGAACAATGCATGCTTATATATTGTGTGTATTTTACACATCAAGGTGTCAATGATCTTTACAGGACTAATTACAATATACAAAAATAATGTTACCATAAAATCTGTTACTCTGCTATACTATGTTACAATAACTTTACGATGCAGATTAATTCATAATCAGAACATCTACACTATTGGCTTTCACGGTGCAATGGGGTCAAAAGGTGTGGTCAATGTGACCATGTTTTGCCATGATCATTCATTAAAAACAACTGTAAGCAGCATCCAACAGCTGAGTTGATTTTTATGGAAGGATGTGAAGTAGAATTTGTCTACATTTTCCCCCATAACACAGAAGACCAAAGGAGGTGGATTGGAGGGTTGCTTCGAACTACTGAGGTGGCACCAATGCAGAGTTTACACAACCATCCAATTGGACAAAGCTTGAGCCACAAGCTCCCTACCAAGGTAGATTCAGATATTACCAAAACTTTGGATGACAACCCATATTTAACCACTCGTCAATTATAGTGTGGCCAAGGTTTAGGATATCGGCCTGGATCTGCTGATCTTTCAGGTAGCAGTTATGACCGTATCAATTATCATACGAAAAAGATTGTTAGAGATACTTGTGTTGTATCTATTGTTCTTGGAGATATGAAAAAGATTGCAGACAAAATAGATGACAGAGATGCTATCGTGTAGTGACAGTAACTCGATCTTAATATCGCACACTCACACGTGTTTACACTATCAGTTACATTCACGTCATACACAATTATGGCCTAATACAATCATAAATTATTATTGTCAGTCTAGTGTTACACTTGCCCCTCCCAGAAAAAGCTTGTCTACAAGCATGTCATGGAACATATCGATCTGGTGGCCTGTGATGTCTCTGAGGGTAGCATGGAACTGATTCGGAAATATTATCTGATGATGGCAGAATAACATGTTCAATTCCTGGTGGTGCCCAGTCACCTCTAGCACAGGTATCAGCACATGTATTAGCATCCTCAGCTCCATGTGTTGTACACTCTTTCACATCTGGAATATAACGGTGTCTCAGTCTGTTAGTGTGCACGACCTTAGTTTGTTTACTATCATATATTTCAATACTGACAGGACTCTTCACAGATTTTACAACCCATTCCCCCTCCCATCAAGGATCCAATTTTCCTGCAGTTGGGACAGAGAGCCACACAGGGTCTCCTTGTTTAAAGGATGGGGTACTTGTGTGTTGATCATAATGTAATTTTTGGTTACGGGCTGCCAGGGCAATGTTTTTGTGGACAAAATCTTGCAACTCTGCTAGTCTAGCTTGGACTGTTACCAAGTATGTGTAAGGATCAAACGCAAGCTGCTTTTCTCTTTGGAAGGTTGATGGGTCTCTACCATAGAGCAATAAGTAAGGAGAAGTTCCTGTTGTAGTGTGGCATGATGTTTGATATGTATACAGCACATGGGGAAGGCACACCTCCCAGTCACTATTTGAGGTAACATATGCACGAAGCAACTGGAGTAACGCTCGATTAAAACGCTCAACCATACCATCTCCTTGTGGGTGGTAGGGAGTGGTACAAGATTTATGAACACCAATGGCCTGTAGGACTTGTGCAAAAATGGTACTCTCAAAATTGCGATCTTGATCAGAGTGAATTCGAATGGATAGTTGTGGTCCATATGTGCAGAAAAATTTTACCATTTCTGTAGCAATACGATTAGCTGTTTGGTCCGGAAGGGGTATAGCATCAGCCCATTTAGTGAAATAGTCTTTCAGGACAAGCAGATATCGATTATTGTTAGTTGAGAGCGGGACCTGCAATATATCAACAGCAACCATTTGCCATGGTTGGCCAATCGGCATATTCTGTAGTGGAGCACGTGGAGGTAAACTAAGTTTGGATTTCTGACAAATAGTGCAGTTCCTGCAACAGTGCTCTACGTCCCTTGCCATGCTAACCCAGTAGGCATTCCTACGCAGTCTATCTAAGGTTTTTTCTATGCCTAGGTGGCTAGCAGTGGGTATATCATGGCTTAGGGTCAATGCCTCTTGCTGGAATGAAGGTGGAAGAATAGGCACTGTTACAGCTCCTTCCAAAGGCCCAAGGGAGTATGTTCGACACAACACACCATCTGCAATTGCCAATTGTTTCCACAACTGTTTGTACCTACGTAAGATACCTCGATTGAACGTGGTATCACGAGGCACATCACAGGATTGCAGTCGTGCTTTGTGAACAACAGATATGATGGGGTCCAGCATTTGAGCTTTCTTCAATTCTGGTAGTGAGTAATGTGGTAAAGCTACAGTAAGTGCACATGAAGGTGGTGGCAACCGTGACAGTGCGTCAGCATTGGTGTTGGCCGAGCCCTTCCGATGCACGATAGTGAATTTATATTCTTGCATTGCTAGGGCCCAGCGACACGACATACCCTCCATCTTTTGTGCAGATAACCATTGTAAGGGTTCATGATCAGTGTGAATCTGAAATATTCTTCCCAAGAGATAGTGACGACATTGTTTAAGGGCAAAGACAATAGCAAGACATTCACGTTGTATGATGCTATAGTTATGCTCTGAGGATGTAAGAGACCGGCTAGCATATACTATCACATGCCCATATTGTTCTAAGACAGCTCCTAATCCTATGGCACTGGCATCCGTTTGTAGAACAAATGGTTCAGCTTCTTGGTGAAAACAGGGGTATGCAAGAACAGGGCTTTGTACCAAATGAGATTTTAGGGTGTCAAAGGCTTCATTACATGCTAGATCCCAAGTAAAGGGTACATTCTTTTGTGTAAGAGAGTAAAGGGGTCCAGCAATATTTGAAAAATT
The DNA here is from genome assembly GCF_963678975.1 of Dysidea avara. NCBI lineage: Eukaryota > Metazoa > Porifera > Demospongiae > Dictyoceratida > Dysideidae > Dysidea > Dysidea avara. Next base: position 32,931,365 of record NC_089277.1, read on the forward strand.
GAGAATGTAATGTCTATAATAAGAAGCTAGACCAAGGAACTGGCGGACTTCTGTTGGATTTGTTGGAGTTGGCCAATCTGTGATATCTTGAACCTTACTGGGGTCAGGCAACATTCCCTGGCTGAAAAAATGTGCCCTAGACAGCGCACACTGGGTAATCCAATGTGGAATTTCGTACCCCGAAGTGTTAAGCCAGCATTTTGTAGGCATTGAAATACAACCTTTAAGTGCTGGGCATGTACCTGAACATTATTTGAGTGGATTAAAATGTCGTCAAGATATATAGTAACAAAGGGCAACCCATGCAGGTCTTGTCCATAAGATGTTGAAATGAGCTAGGGGCACCTGTCAATCCAAAGGGCATCCTGCAGAATACGTATAGTCCCATACCAGAGCCCGGGAAAAAAGCTGTTTTCTCCCTATTAACAACATTAACGGGCAGCTGCCAATACCCGCTCTGTAAGTCAAGCGTCGAAATATGGTGGACCCAGTAAGTCGGTCTTGCATTTCATCAGGAAGTGGCAAGGGGTACGAATCCTTGGTAGTGCATTCATTCAACTCTCTGTAATCCACTCATATTCTCAACTGGCCTGACTTTTTGGGCACAAAAACAGCTGGAGCCATCCAGGGACTTTTGCTACGAACAATAATACCTTGCTCTAGCATGGTCTGAATTTGCTGGGTTACTTCACTACGAAAATGTGCTGGGACACACCTGGGTGGGACCATCACTGGATTGCCTACAGTAGGTATGTAGTGGTGTGTACTATCTGTCATGCCAGGGGTGGTGCAAAACAGTTCTTTATAACCTTCCAACATAAATTTAAGCTGGGAGTTTGTACATTTTGGAAGCTCAAACTGAGATGACTTTTTATAGTCGGGGATGGCACACTCATCTACAACGTCAACTTCTGGCTCAGTAATAAGGGATTGTAACATGCACACATGGGCTTGATTTTGGCAAACATCTTCATATATTGGAATAACTTGGGACAATGCAACAGGATCTGTAGATGGGAGAGGGTCAGGGGATTTCTTACAGACAGCAACTGGGGTTTGACTGAAATCCAGAATTAGCCCATTTTGTTGTAAAAAGTCTATTCCCAGAATCACAGATGTGACAAGTTTCTTAACAACCAAAAAATCATGGAACACATCAAACTCACCAAGCCATACTTTTGCCCTTATGTGTCTGAGAATCGGCAACTGATCTCCCGAGGCTGTCACAAGACGCAGTGGCCTAGCTTAGGGTGTATCAACAATGTTTTGCATGTTTGATAGTGTATCACACTGCACCAAAGGTACTGACGAACCTGAGTCAAGCATAAGATCCACTGCAACACCACCTAACTGTCCCTTTACTATGGTCGCTTGAGATTTAACTACAGCTACTGTAACAGTCATAACATCCATCAGGTCAGTGTAAGGGCTTATTGATAGGGACACCTGTTGCCCAGTGCAGGCGTCCCTTGCTCGTTTCGCTGATACCAGCAATTTCTTGATAGGTGTCCTGGCTGGCCACAGGGAAAACACAGATGATTCCTGACAGGACAATCACGTTGTACATGTCCAAACTGGTTGCAACTAAAACAGTGTGGTCTGTTCCTGGGTAGTGGTTGGTTAATACTCCTCTGACGTGTTGACAACAAGGCTACTTGCTCTGTCACAACTGCCACCTGATCCTTTAGCTGTCGTACCTCTGATAGTTCATTGGTTGGTTCTTCAATAGCAGCAACAGGTTGAGAATCCACCGCCATCAAAAGCCTTGCATGTGTTACTGCTGCTTCGAGGGTCTTTACTTCTCCGGACACTCTTAACTGCCGAGTTATAGCTTCTGGCAAGCCAGCTACAAAATGGTGCAACAACAGTAGGTCTTTAGCTTCTTTATTCAGTGACAGAACGGCCGTTTCTAGCTGCTTCTTGAGGTCGTGGACGAATACCGATATTGCTTCGCCTGGGCGTAACTTTCTTCGGTGAAACTCATCCAGCGATACGAACCCCATGGGAATCACTGCCGACTGTATCTCCTTCTTAGCGATAGTGTAGTCGTCTTGTTGTTCTGTCGTGAGTTCCAGCCAAACAGCCAGTGCCTCCCCTTCTAGCAAGGTTGGTAGCTTTGCTGCTTTCACTGCTGCATTCCATCCATTGGCTCTCGAACAGATCTCAAATCGTTAAAACCAATCTGCTGCATCATCACCCAAAATGGCTTAGGTAAACTTATATGATGTTCTGCCATACTGACTAAACCATCCCCTGCTACCAGTGTAGTGACAGTAACTCGATCTTAATATCGCACACTCACACGTGTTTACACTATCACTTACATTCACGTTATACACAATTATGGCCTAATACAATCATAAATTATTGTCAGTCTAGTGTTACACTATCAATGAAGGTTCACATGAAATACCAGCAGCTTACAAAAAGATTGGAAGGCCATATAAGCGAGATTATGCTATTTCTGCTACTATGACATATCAATTCATAATGAGCCCATTAATGAGCCAACTTTTAGCTGGAGCTGACTTTGTTGAAACCGAGTCTTAACCGACACAACGTATAATGAAAATTCTTAGCTGGCTTATTTGTTTAATGCAACCATTTTCGACTACAAAACCATAAAATGGGCTATTGTAGCCCGAATGAGAGGAAACAAAGAGTCCTCTGAGTTTTATCGGTTAGCCTTTAAGTTGATGTTTGACACATGCCAAAGGGATCACCCTAATTTCAAGGTGGGCGAAAGCTTACAAGGCATAATTGTTGATTGGAGTGATACCGAGGCTAAGGGGTTACGTGAGGTAGTTGGTGAAGATACAGCTGAATGTGTGTTGAAGGGTTGTAATATGCACTGGGTTAGATCTTACCAAAGAGTTGCTGAAAGAAGTAATGCTGGTGTGCTAAAAGAGAACAAAAGAGCAGCTATGGAAGCATTTTGCTTAATCTCAAAGCATATCATGATTGTCAATGAAAGGCAGTATGTCTTGCAATTATTTAATGTGTTGCGTGACACATCAAAGCTTTAGTTGATCCAGCACCTTAGCATACCACTATCAGAAGAACAGATTGCAATTATCTCTAAGTGTAACTGGTCAGGTGCAAGTAATTGGGTTGAGTGGTGGACAAGGCCGAACCACCTAAGGATGCTTTGCAAACCATTCACAAAGATAACTTCCTTGAATAAGGCTCCATGAAACACCAATGGAGTGGAAAGGGCAAATTCATTGGCCAAAGATGGTGACAGCAAAAAGAAATCTTTACATTGTGCAATGCAATCCCTTTATGAAAAGGACAAGATTTTTGCATTGCAGTACATTGCAGCTGATGGCGGTTCTAAAATAACATACCGCTCTGATGCATCTGAAGAACAGCGAATGAAAGCTGCATGTAAAAGAAAGGCGCGCTAATTTGCTAGTAATGACAAAACAGCATCTTTGAGACCACCTGATAAGAAGCAGTACTTTGAAACAAAGTCACAGCCACCGAAAAAGGCTAAATGTAAGCATGACAGTAAAACTAGAACGTGTGTAGAACTATATTTAGGTAATGGAGAGAAGCATGAAGTAGAAGTTTGCTATAATGATGGTATGTGGTACAGAGGATGGCTATCTTTCAACATTGATACTGGGAAGTGGATTGTAAAGTTTTATGATGATGATGAGACTACAGAAGTTGACTTCCCAGATGAAGATGTCCGACCAGTTAAGAAGTAAAATATCATGATTAAAAACTTGTCAGTGAATATAGCAAACAGGCGATGGTGATTTAGTCTGACATTGCTACTGTTTTTTAACGATTAGTAGGCAAACACAACTACACTGTATTTACATGTTCAGAAATGAATCATCCAGGATGTATTTATTACACAGTGGTAAACACTCAGTCTGCTAATAGAGCTCCAACAAGTATTTGATTAACTATAATATTATAGTGAAATTGTTTATTAACATATAAAGTCAACGAGTGCATGTTTGGTCAGAAATTTTATCACTTCCCACAAGTTTTCCATCTGATTGTGGATTTACAATAGACTATACAAAGATTTATCTCAATAAGCAAATTTTTATCTTTCTTACGATAGGTGTTTAGGTATCTAGATAATCTTTTTATATTCACATTGCTGGTTTCATGCCATTGTAGTTTAGCCTGGGTTTATTATATCCACTGGCTGAGCAAATAGAAAGTCCATTCCAGCTAAAATTAGTATAGCCATCATAATGGCTTTGCAATAATGCATGCACTACTTATTTGTATAGTCTTTTCTTCTTCACCTTTATCCTGGATGAATTTCTGGTTTCAAGCCTTTGAAAACTTTCATGCAATGATGATCTGAGTACGTAATTGGCATGGTTGCTGAATGGTCTGCTACCCCTAAATGATATGTGCATAGTATAAGCCAGTGGTGAGCTACAGTTACTCAAAAGTTATAGACCATTACTGTACACATATCTACAAGCTACAAGAATACAGATTAATCAAGTTTATGGTTTCAAATATGCTACTATAGTTCCAGTAAAAAAAGATAGCCTGGATTCAGGGGCTAAAAAAGGGCTATAGTTGTGGCCAGAAAGCTAGTTGTAAATGACCTGGTTAATTTTCTTTTTAAATGGTGATTGCACTAGTTGTAAAACTTAGACAAAACAGTCCGCTGCACCACAGAGAAGTAGCTATTAATTATTAAGACTTTACAGCACAAGTGCTGAAGGTCTGTAGGACTCCTGGTCCTATAGCCTATAAAGTTGTATGTTTGAAATGGTGGAGAAAGGAGAAAAAAATCCATGACTGGAACTGGGCAGCCTCGAACCTGCAGCCATCTGATTAATGCTCAAATGCTTACAGGAGTATGCCAGGTAGTCAGGATGTCTTCTTGTGAATTCATAGGAAGCTTAGAGAGTGACTTTCTTATCTCAAAGTACCCCAAGTGGAACTAAGTGAATATTTATTTTATTTATTAAGACTTTACAGTACAAGTGCTGAAGATCTGTAGGACGCATGGTCCTACAGCCTGTTTAAGGTTGTTACAGAAAGTTTATGTTTGAAAAGGTGGAGAAATGAGAAAAAATCCATGACAGCCTCAAACCAACAGCCATCTGATTAATGCTTGAATGCGTACAGGAGTTTCAGTCTGCCAGGCGGTCAGGATGTCTTCTCCTTGTTAATTTCAAGTATATAAACTCAAAGTTGGTATACCCAGCTATGTGTTGTGCATCATAACTCTTGCAGTTCACTAAAGGGCCCAGGGATTTGACTAAAAGTATCTCAAGATCCAAACTTGAGATAGCCATTTTCACCATTTTTTGACTTTGTCTTACAATCCAACTACATAGTTAATTTTCTTTCTTACAGCCAAATATAAAATTGAATTGCCTTAAATTGCAATAAACAAGGCTTGCATTGTGTACATAATTATTTACATAGTTTTTATTTTTAAACATTAATTATTTAATAGTTATACCATGGTCACGAGGGATTTGTCTGATATATATGACCAAGCCCGAGGGTGCCGGCATATATATCAGGCAAATCCCGGGTGCGGGCATATATATCAGGAAAATCCCGAGTGGCCATGGTATAAGTAATATATACTACTCTGGTATGCTCACCTAATAGGTGAAGGAAGACAAACCTGCATTCACCACATTACTTTTATAAAGAGGTTTGCAAACATCAATTGTGGGCACAAAAATGAAATGATTGTGGGTTTCACTGATTGTAGTGATACCATTTTAAACCAAATAACCACATTGCGGATGAATAAAGCAACCTAAGGCGCTCAATTCTTTTTGCTTCACAACAATGCCCCTAACTAAACCAACATGTTTAACTCAAACCCACAATACAAAATTTTAAGCAGCTCTAATTCAAGCCCACAATGCAAAACTTTAAGCATCTCTATTATTATAAACAATCAAAGGGAACTAATGTTTTGTGGCTGCCTCAGCATCAAAGGCAGTCGTGGTTAGGGCAATACACAGGGCGATATATAGATATCTCCATGTGGTCAGGGAAATATGTGATATATAATCCTGTGGTTTCCTTTGATCTGAGGTGTCAAAGTAGTATATAGCAATATGTAACACTTTCACACCTCAGATCAAAGGAATTCTTTATGCTACAAATGTGATGTGGCACCTAGATGTTGCACTGCTAAGTGTGCTGACAACTCATTACTGCATTCCACAAACTGTACGGCTTTAATGCTTCTTACTATTGAATACTGTAGTAAAATGTATATGAAACCTGTATGACCAACATCCACTTTACATTGTGGGCTTCAGTGATCTCCTGTGGCCTACAATTGAGCCCTCCTGTGGCTCTCAATTGAGACCAACCGAATCCCACAATCAAAACTGTCTCATGGTGATAAGGTTTCTTATACATTTTGAAAACCATACATCTTGCATTACCTGATATGTACGCACTCGCCCTCGGGCGCTGCGCACCCTTGGGCATCGTGCATACATATCAGGCAATGCACTCCCTACAGCGTTACAACCATTACATACACCCCCCACTTCCTAGTTTGGCTGAGATATCAGAGAGTATAAAAAGCTGTATGGCTTCATGTGACCCTGTATTAAATGGGTAAGGCCATTATGAAATCTCTTTGCCTTTCATCTAGTAGTTAGTTTGTGGAGATCATGTGATTACAAGTGTTGGTGGGGATAATCCTGTAATTAGTGAATTTTAAGTGGTTGGTGTAAAATGTTCCCTTTATGTGTAGTACATATAGTGACTCGATAATGCTTTTTACGCCAACGACTTTAGCGTAAAAGCTTGACGTTAAGTACTTAATGGGAAGATTGGCGTAAAATCTTCTCTTTAGGTATAAAGAAGTGATTGGCGTAAAATCTTCTCATTAAGCATAAAGACAATGTTTACCAATATACGCCAACATCTGCATAACCAAAAAACTGTTTTGTACGCACTACCATATATGACGAGAGAAGCCAGATCTTCCTCACCACATGGTGACACAGTTGGATGCTTACTTAGTCTATACTGCAAAGATGGAAGGAATCCAAGGATGTATGCTATCTGGCTGGTGATGTTGAAATATTTCATCACCAATTTTGGCCGTCAGCGATCTCTGCCACCAAAGCAGCTGCAGCTTCTTGCCATCCGGTTTGATATATTTAAAGTGTAAGTGGTTAGTGTTGCAATTAACCCATAATTAGTAAAGCAATTTCAATTAAACAAGCAGTGGGCTGCATTATTTTTGTAAAATCACCATAATATTTCGTCGTCACCAGCCAGATAGCATACAGTTTAGGATTCTTTTCAAACTTGCATTATAGACTGAGGGAACATCCAGTTGCATGACCATACTGTGAGAAAGGCCTGGCTTCTCTCGTGATAGGAGCCAGAGCAACTCAAACACAATTTTCATGATTTTGCAGACACAAAAACGAGCCATTGTAAGCCACCCAGCTAGACGTTTACCCATTACTATGTATGTTTGCACAGCACAACAAATTAAGATAACATACAGCTAATAAGAAAGTTCGACTCAGTCCTTTGCAAGAAGCTACACTTACAATTCCATGTTTTCACTGCAAATCATGAAATCGGAAAAATACGATGTGCTGATTTCTCAATCTAAAAGACTCGCGGCTTCTGATTTGTAGTGGTTCAAATATCAGTACAACAAGCTAAGTATCCTGCAGCAGTAGTAAAGAAATTGTTTAGTGAAAGTTGACTTTTTTCATTGGGGACCCTAATGAATGCATTGTTTTGTATCAAACATTGCACAAAAACATCATTAATTTTGAATAATTCAATTATGCTGATATTACGACATATTTGTCACCACAAATCCTTATTATGTCACATATAATTATTTTTGTGATGTCACTGAAAGAACGGAAGCGGTTTCGTTATATGTATTAGAATGACAGAAAGTGATAGCTGCAGCGTATCTTTGATTGATGACAGCGATTGTGACGATTCCCAGTCAACAACATCTTTTGTATTCTGTGGCTGGTGAACAACTGTTGTTGACTGGACCGTCAGAAATGGTGCCCTATCGCTTTGTACCAGTGTACAAGAATCTTTTGGTCCGGCTGTTGGTGGTTGAAAGAGAGGAAACAGAGGTAGATCGTGAAGGAACTATTGATTGGTAAGCTACGTATTGTAAATGATATGAACTGTAGTGCAAAGTGTAGCAGTAACTACATGGTGAGTTGCATTATTGTATAGCTATATAGGGAAATGAGATAGCTAGCTACCCATGGCTATGTATACTGGTATATATAGCCTATGGCATAGCTTTGTGGGCTAAGCTTCACTGCTCATAACTGCTCTGTGATAGGGATTCGGAAATTATGCCAGCATAATTTCGGGCATAATAGGTATATGTGGGAATCAGGAATTATGTTAGCATTTTGAGGTGATAATCAAGACACACGATAGTGTGTCGTGCGACCCAAGAAGCCGGCGCGCCACACTGTGAGTATATTGACAGGAAGAAAGAAAACATCATTTTCACACTATTGTATCTCGGTGATCCCTTATCCGATTGGAACCAAATTTGCAACAGAGTTGCCCGCCAGCCAGGGGTGTCAACATACCAAATTTGAAGGAAATTGCTCCAGCCATTTCCGAGCCATTTCGAGCCATCGTTCCAGCCATTTCCTTTAAGCATGCCAGGCCAGCTGCCAAATTTTAGATTTTTTTACTTCGTTTTTTTTCTTTGTGATTTCGAACACTTGCAAAAATTGCTATAAAATGCAAACACAGCTCCGATCACCTTGACATTTGGCACACAGAAAGGGAATCCAAAGGTAAATTCTAGCATCAAATTTGGTGCAAATCCGATGAATGGTTCGGGAGTTATGACCGATTATTCACGTAAAACAAGATCGATTTGTTGTTACGCTTAAAGGGTAAACCGCTGCATGGAATGAGTTGAAAATTGCTATGCAGATGGAGTAACCATCGTAGGAGTGCCTTCTGGTGGTTTGAAAGGAATCGAGATAAAGACCATGGAGATATGACACAAAACCCAACCTGTGTCACAATTACGTGATCGATTTTTATGAATAAAAAAGTAATAGTTTTTACGCCTACTAGGCAAGAGCAATGAGCTGAAAATCGGTGTATAGCTGGAATAATCTTCATAGAAAGTCTTTGGAGTAGTACAGAAGAATCGGATTACAAACCACTTAGTTATGATTTGAAAGCCAACTCCGTGTAGCAAATGCGAGATCTAGATTCTATAATAGAACAGTCACCCTAATAGAGCATTCAGCTAATTTATTTACTCCATTATAGAATTCTATTACATTACAAGTTATTCTCTAGGGAGTTCAGCTGCAAACAGTTAATCTTATAGACAGTTCAGCAAGAAGCAAGTCACCCTATAGAGAGTTCAGCTACAAATACATTGCTGTAGTGATTCAGAACATTACACAAAAGCAACATGTCTGAGAGATTATCACATGCCCTATATTATGTGCCTAGCAACATGTGGGCTAGCAAATACTTTTACAAGCTGCAGGGAGGTGTATTGGGCTTGTTTGTACCAGTGAACACTACATTTCTCATGTCACAAGCAGCTCAGTTCTAAATAAGTTAGACATCGAAACACAGGGTTCCATGGAATTTAGAAGTAGTGCCCTCGCTTTGTTCATGTACCACAACACAGGGCCTTTCAGGTTATTAAATTCCATAGAACCCTGTGTTTTGATGTCTAACTATTATTTCAGAGGTGGTGACACACCCGCACATTTCCAATCATAGCCACATGCAGATGAGATGGAAGGAAATATACTATGGCTTTGCTAATAGCTAATGAATAGCCCAAAGCAATGGTATTGACAGTAAGTCATCCAAGTATTTGATGTACATAGGATTAAAGGTGGGTGCCCGAGAATACTTGAAATTTGTCCAAGAATACAGGACTTCAAGCAGCGACTTTGATCTGGTCTAGTACAACAACCAAATAAGAGTTTAGGCTCAAACATGGAAGACTCTAGTTGGGCTTTATGCAAAGTCAATTTTCATAAGATTCTGTTCAGCAGATTACAAGAACAAGTGTCCAAGTATCAAGACACACGATAGTGTGTCATGCGGCCAAGTACAGCCAGTGTGGGTGCACAACAGACAAGTGTGCATCTTACAGGGACCAAGACAATTCCGCTTTCACGCATCCATAGCTTCATAATGGCTGTACAGAAATTAACTATTTTTGCTGTGAAACCTCCCTCAGGGTGGGGAAATTCCCATTTCAAATTTGAGCTGAATCCATCAGGCCATCACTGATATATGCACCTTCAAAGTTTATCTTAGTTTCTTCATATTTTTCTTTATCTTCTTTTCACACCATGCTTTAGTCGATTTTCTTCACATTTGGTGGGCTGTAAGCATGTAATGTAGCACATTAACAGTCCAACTTTTGTACACTTTGGATAAAGAACAAGG